>NC_080389.1:7334281-8065408 GCF_028751815.1 Salvia miltiorrhiza
AAATCCAGGTCAAGCTCATTGGACTGCTGTAGAGCACACACTCAAGTACCTTAAACGGACTAAGGAGTATGCGTTATTTTACCAGTCTGATGATCTGACACTGGTAGGGTATGTGGACACCGATTATCAAGGTGATAAGGACAAGAGGCGGTCTACTACTGGCTATGTGTTTAAGTTTGGGGGTGGAGCCATGCATTGTGTGGAGAAGTGTAAAGCAGAAATGCAATTCACTATCCACCATGGAAACCGAGTATGTAGCTGCTTGTGAAGCTGTTAAAGAGGCTGTATGGCTCAGGAACTTCCTAACTGAGATTGATGTGATTCCTAGTTTGTCAAAGTGCATCACAATTTATTGTGATAACGAGGCGGCTATTGCGAATAGCAAGGATTCAAGATGTCATCAATCCATGAAACATATTGATGGCAAGTATCATTACATTCGGTCTGTGGTCAAGCATGGTGATGCAGCATTTATGCATATTGCGGGAGTTGATAATCTGGCTGATCCTTTCACGAAGAGTCTTCCTGGTGCGGTGTTCAACAAGCAATTTGAAGGCCTTGGAGTTCGTGGCCTCCCTATACTAAATTAAACTTTAGTATAAGTGGGAGATTTTGTAATAACTAGAGGATATTATCAGTTTTCAGTCACATTGTATACTAAAAGTTTGCTTTAGTATAAGTGGGAGAATTGAAGGGTTGTATACTGAAAGCAAGTTTTTGTGATTGTATACATTGGTTCCTTTGTTCACTGTGTTTCTTCTATCTGAAATATTGTTATTGCATAATCTTATTATAGTCCAATTTATATCATACTATAGATTATATGGTGTGTTGTGGATCACAGAAGATCATATAATTGGAAAAAGTTGAGATATAAATTGAGTTCACAATCGAGGCAACTATGGACGAGTTGCTGGTTTAGATTGTAGCATAAATGGATAAATAGTTTGTCTTGGTTATTTATTTATGCTAGTACCTTCGTGTATTGAATAGGATCACGGTGAGATGAATTCTTATATTCTGACTAATTAAGAATCAAGATCTCGCGACTTAAATAGTCTTAACCTTAGTTGGATTAATCGGTGTAAATAATATATTAACTATTGCTTCGATTTATCATGGGTGAGAGTTCTCTTGAAACTCAATATACTCGATACTTTGGGTGATAACAATTATTATTTGACATGCGATTGTATAGCAATAAGGATCCGTGTCCTGCTAATAACAAAATGATAATATCCTCTTGAGGAACTTAATAAGTTTATCGTATTAAACCCTGCAGGTGGAATTAGTTTCGATACGATAATAAGTTTAAGTGGTAGCATTCAAGATGTCGTTTATAATTAAACGACTAATTAATTAATTAATTGATCGTCAGATGTATTAATTAATTAATGGATATTGGATATCTTAAACACGGAGATTAATTAAGTCTAATGCTAGCCCTGACTCACCTAAAAAATAAAGAGGTAGATCAGTATTAATTTTCTAGTGGAATAAATTACTACTTGTGTCTCGATTTTATTCTGGGCTGAATAAGAAAATCGAGCACTGGGAGGCCAAACTTTATTCAAGCTAGTAGATCCCCGCTTGGCCCAATAAAGGTTTAACTCCTTAAGTAGGCATCCCATCTCCTCTCTTAAGCTTTTAGGCTTGGTCTGTTTTAATTATGTTTTGGGCTTATTATTTAGGTATGTCTAATACCTAGTATAAATAATAAGAGACAACCCAAAAACCTAAGTAATTAATCACACACGTGAGATCAGAATTGCGAAAGAGCAGACTCCAATTTTGCTGGAGGAGACTTCAAGATCGTTGCCACTCAACGTGAAGTTTCACCGTGGGAACAAGTTGGAAAATCAACACTAGAGTCTCTCATCGCCGGATTTGCAAGTAAGTTTCGATCTCTTGCAATAGGCACGTGTGATTTTTGTATGTACTTGTTTGGCATCCGGATTGGGTCACGGGACGGGCTGTCACAGCCCGACCTAATCTAGCGTATAGTTAAGCCAGGGAAAGGTGTGACCGGGAAACAGAGAAAGAAAATGGAAAATAAAAAGGTGTCAATAAAAATAATTATCCTGCTTAAGCAATACTTTACCATAATATCTGGTAATCATATACAATCACTTTTAAAACTCACTAGTTGACAACTTACAATAACACAACGACAAGTTCTCTAAGTGATATAATTCTCGAAGCTATTGGTTTAAAATCTCTACAACACATCAATAAAGTAAAGTACATTAAGTGTTGCAGCGGAAATAACTCAAGTGGATTACATGTATGAGGACATGAAATCCCGAGCCTAAATTATATATATATATACACTGAGGGCTTTGCTCTGCTTGCTACCATCTGCATCACAGCTTAACCTGCATATTTAGAAACATAAGCAGGGCTGAGTACCAAAAAGTACTCAATGGTCATGCCGAAATAACTTTAAAGCTTGCTCTTAGAGCTATATATTGAACTTGCCATCTCAAACATCACAAAGGAGTTTTATTTAAATAACCTGTGTATGCAAAACTGTAAAACTTCTCTATAATCATCATAACATCATATACGTCTGCAGACAATTAACATGTATGTACCATATCTACGCATCATATAACTCTGAGTGTTGAGAAGTAGGCCTCGTTCTCAAACACGATGACAAGCAAACTCAAAGGTTAACTGTCAACTCTGTGTACACAAATCCTGACTCGCTCAGGACCCGAATTCGTTCTTCTATGTAGATGGTATCATACAAATCTCAAATATTGGCAAGTCAATAATTGGAAAATAAATGCATACACTCAAACTTTATATAATAAAGTATGCATCTTTACTTCTTGAGTTAGTAAGCCCACCTGATACGCTTAATGAAATAGAAGTCCTTGCTTGTTCATTCTACACTGCCACTCGAACCTCAATCTGTGATCTATGAATGATATTTGAGATTTTAGAGGCTAAGATTTGAGCTTGCAAATAAAAAGAATGGAGGTTTGATGGGGAAGGGGTTGGACGTCTGCCAGGGGAAGAAGAAAAATGGGCTTTCTTCCCTTATAAGCCAATATATATATATATATATATATATATATATATATATATATATATATATCTTATTAGGTATAGTAAAAATAAGTAATAAAATATTACTAGTATGTGTGGGTTTAAAATTCTACACTTTAACTAACTCACAAAATAATTCAACATTTTCTTTCATTATTTAATAATATAAAACCCCACTTGAATAACTTGAAAAATAATCTAAATAATTAAGAAATAATAATAAATCTCATATTCATGGTTTAATAATAAATCATCACTATTAAAATAAGAAAGCTCATATATAAATAATTAAATATCCATCACTTCAATTAGTCGAGCGATAAATCGACTAATAATATTTCGTATTTATCACCATTCTCATCTCTGAAAATAATAAAATAATCCCTTTACTAGGAATTATAAACTTGCTTCCAAGAATAAAATTAATAAAGGATGCAAGAACACTTAATTATTCAAATCATGAAATCACTGAATTAAAAGCTCATGGTATTATAATAATATCTCATCTCATCTCAGTGATTCTACTTATTTCTTCTTTTAAATAATAGAAACTAGAAAATAATATTAATAATATAAACTGTAGTGAAAATGCCGGGTGTTACATCCTCTCCCCCTTAAAGAAATTTTGTCCTCGAAATTTGACTACATCATAAAATAATTCTAGATACTTCTCTTTCACATTGAACTTGTGCACTCTTAGAATACGGAACATTGAGAAAAACTTCATCCTCTACAAAAAGTTTATGTCGCTCCTGAGGTTCCTTGAGTAGTTGTCGAATTTGTCGGATAAGCGTAATCATTTCTTCAACCGCATCAGGTCCTGTCACGTTTCTTTCACTTACCTCCTGTCAATAGAGTGGAGATCAATATTTCTTTCCACAATAAGCTCCATATGGTGTCATATCAATTGTTGTCTGAAAACTATTATTGTAGGCAAATTCAATGAGTAGCAAAAGCGTTTTCCCAATTCATCCTTCAATCTAGTGCATAATGCGACTTCTGAGTACGCGTGATGCACCTTGAAATGATCGTCTCCTGCCCTGTTGGCGGGGAATTCGCTCATTCTGAAAAATCATTTTTGAAAAGAGAGTTTTGGAATCCGGAATCACTCACGATTGCCAGTGTCCCCCATCGCTAAAGTAGATTCTTCTTCGCTCTAGTACAATAGTCTATATCACATTTTCCAAGGTTTAAAGATTTCCGTCAAATTGCTCATCTGTTACTGGATGAAAGGCTATTTTAAATTTGGCCGAATTCCCAAAGTCGAAAGACCATATGAAATCGGTCTTGTGTATCAAAGATGGATTTGGTCGAGCATTGTTGCAAAGTGAAAGAGTTATTGTTAATGGGTCATGAAAACTTAGACCGCAAGAACTGAATTGCTCAACACCTTGGAACTAGCAACAATAGTATTATGGAACGAAATGTGGAATTGATACACCTCATAAAAATTTAAAATACTTATTCGAGCAAAAGATCTAAGTATGAGGCAAGGAATATAGCTCGAATTAGTAAGGGACTATGATTTTAGTAAGGGACTATGATTTTAGAATAAATTATCACCCACGCAAAGTCAATATAGTAGTGGATGCCTTGAGTAGAAATACTCAAGTTAACTAAGGATTTCTCCTTACCCATGAAGAAAAATTCTCATCAAGGATTTTAAAAGGTTGAATTTAGAAGTGGTTTTACCACTACAAACAATATAAGCTATCATTGCAATGTTAACAGTGTCTCCTGGTTTGATAACCATAATTGTCACAGTACAGAGGAAAGATGAAAATAGAAAATTACGGGTAAGGAATCTGATAGAAGGGATCAATAATTACCAAGAAACTCAGGGTAATACTGCCTTGTTTAAGAAAAGGTTATGTACACTCAACAATGAATGGCTGAGAAATGAGTGAAGCTCGTGTATGCTAGATACTGCATACCCAGAAAGCACAAAAATATATCAAGTTCTCAAACAAAAGTTTTGTGGGAAGAAATGGAAATGAGATATATCTTCATTAGTTGAAGGAATGTTTGGCTTGCCAACAAGCAAAGGCACTACATCAAAACTCTATGAGAAGTTACAACTACTATATGTGTCAACCTTATAAGGCGCATATCGAGATACATCACATAATTCTCAATTATATCCAACCATGGTCATCTTTCCTTGCTTTAATTAAATTGTTAAATTACGTCTCATTTTGCTGACGACGGCTTATGAAAACATATTCTTCATAAAAACTTCTGTGAACTGACCCCAAATAAGATTCTCTAATCGCTCAAGGGTATATATCTTCTGCTTCGTCTCCCACTAATAATCAGTCGATCCTTGTAGTTAAAATAACATACAAGAAGGCGCTCTTGATCATTGCATCTAAGGAAGCGAAACTCGCGAAACTCTACTATAAATAGGGGAATTTTGACGATGAAAAACTTCTGCAATTCTTCTTTCTAGTTGAGGGGGAGGAGTAAATTCTCTAAATTGTTCATCTGGTGGATGGCAGGTTTCCACTTCTTCTTTTGAGACATCATGCCGAGTAAATACACAAAATCTCCAAAATTGAGCTTTCATCCCATCAATAAAGCAATCACTGCTGCTAACTAACTATAAATCAACTAAGTCATAAAACTCATACACAAAAATTAAACCATCTAAACAATTAAAGCTCAACGGCCTAGTAAATGACCACTTTGGTAATTTCATATCATGCGAAAATTTGCCTCCATGAGGACTCTTACAAAAGATGAAATATACCTTACAAAAGATTTTAGTACTAAATGTGATGCCCTATCTGTACAACATCACTGGTAGTACTAGGTCAAGGGGTGACTGACATCCATCATTATTGTATCATCAAACTGTCTATCTCTGCATCCACATATTATATATATATACTCATCATCATCTAAAATATTTTTATTAGCATGTAACAAATGAAATTCCCCCACATCTCAAGATATTTATACTGAAATATGATTAACCTTTTTATCCATACAAGAAGTTCACACTGATAGAGGATATCTATAAAGAACCATGCTGTTTATTTCACTCACTTGAAAATATGCAAATTTCCATCATACTAATATTTGCAAAACTGCAAACTCATACTTGTTTAAAACTTTAAAATGATACTTTAAAACTCTGAAAACCCATACCTGGCTAAGCTGGATGAGATGGAGAGCAGAGCTTAAATTATATTACTTCTACTAGTCCAAAGATTCAAATTTAGACTAGACTCAAGGAAATATTTAGGTTCCGCTCAGAGCAAATGACCTGCTCTGATACCACTTTGTCACAGCCCGACCTAATCTAGTGTATAGTTAAGCTAGGGAAAGGTGTGATCGGGAAACAGAGAAAGAAAATGGAAAATAAAAAGGTTTCAATAAAAATAATTATCCTGCTTAAGCAAGACTTTACCATAATGTCTGGTAATCATATACAATCACTTTTAAAACTCACGAGTAGACAACTTACAATAACACAACGACAAGTTGTCTAAGTGATATAATTCTCGAAGCTATTGGTTTAAAATCTCTACAACACATCATAAAAGTAAAGTACATTAAGTGTTGCAGCGGAAATAACTCAAGTGGATTACATGTATGAGGACATGAAATCCCGAGCCTAAATTATATATATATACATTGAGGGCTTTGCTCTGCATGCTACCATCTGCATCACACAGCTTAACCTGCATATTTAGAAACATACGCAGGGCTGAGTACCAAAAAGCACTCAGTGGTCATGCCGAAATAACGTTAAAGCTTGCTCTTAGAGCTATATATTGAACATGTCATCTCAAACATCACACAAGAGTTTTATTTAAATAACCTGTGTATGTAAAACTGTAAAACTTCTCTATAATCATCATAACATCATATACGTCTGCAGACAATTAACATGTATGTACCATATCCACACATCATATAACTCTGAGTGTTGAGAAGTAGGCCTCGTTCTCAAACACGATGACAAACTAACTCAAAGGTTAACTGTCAACTCTGTGTACACAAATCCTGACTCGCTCAGGACCCGAATTCGTTCTTCTATGTAGATGGTATCATACAAATCTCAAATATTGGCAAGTCAATAATTGGAAAATAAATGTATACACTCAAACTTTATATAATAAAGTATGCATCTTTACTTCTTGAGTTAGTAAGCCCACCTGATACGCTTAATGAAATAGAAGTCCTTGCTTGTTCATTCTACACTGCCACTCGAACCTCAATCTGTGATCTATGAATGATATTTGAGATTTTAGAGGCTAAGATTTGAGCTTGCAAATAAAAAGAATGGAGGTTTGATGGGGAATGGGTTGAACGTCTGCCAGGGGAAGAAGAAAAATGGGCTTTCTTCCCTTATAAGCCAATATATATATATATATATATATATATATATATATATATATATCTTATTAGGTTTAGCAAAAATAAGTAATAAAATATTACTAGTATGTGTGGGTTTAAAATTCTACACTTTAACTAACTCACAAAATAATTCAACAGTTTCTTTCATAATTTAATAATATAAAACCTCACTTGAATAACTTGAAAAATAATCTAAATAATTAAGAAATAATAATAAATCTCATATTAATTCATGGTTTAATAATAAATCATCACTATTAAAATAAGAAAGCTCATAAATAAATAATTAAATATCCATCACGTCAATTAGTCGAGCGATAAATCGACTAATAATATTTCGTATTTATCACCATTCTCATCTTTGAAAATAATAAAATAATCCCTTTACTAGGAATTATAAACTTGCTTCCAAGAATAAAATTAATAAAGGATGCAAGAACACTTAATTATTCAAATTATGAAATCACTGAATTAAAAGCTCATGGTATTATAATAATATCTCATCTCATCTCAGTGATTCTACTTCTTTCTTCTTTTAAATAATAGAAAACAGAAAATAATATTAATAATATAAACTGTAGTGAAAATGTCGGGTGTTACACGGGCACATGGATCATATGTCAAAATGTGGTTCCTACAGCTGACACAACGGGGCATTTATGCCTCAAGAAGTTCTGCACGGCTGTCATCCAGGCTTTCGAAGCCCATTATCTTCGCCGTCCAACGCCGGCGGACATCCAACGCCTTACTCAGATGCACGAGGCGCGACACGGATTTCCTTGGATGCTAGGGTGTCTTGATTGTATGCAGTGGTCGTGGAAGAATTGCCCAAAGGCGTGGCAACTGGCACGGCACATATACACGCAGTGATCGAGGGAAGCCCACCTTGATCTTGGAGGTCGTTGCATCCCACGATCTGTTGATTTGGCATGCCTTCTTCGGCGTCGCTGGTTCGAACAACGACATCAACATTTTGAACTAGTCGCATCTCTTCTCCGACGTGTTGGATGGAACAGCGCCGCCGGTGATCTTTCAGGCCAACCGGCGCTACTACCAGATGGGCTACTACTTGTGCGACGACATATATCCGGAGTGGTGTTGTTTCGTCAAGAGTCCACCGATGGCGACCAACTCGAAGGAGGCGGGGTTTAAGAATATGCAAGAATCGGCACAGAAGGATGTCGAACGTGCCTTTGGAGTGCTTCAAGCTTAATGGGGAATCATTTGAAGTCCAGCGCGAGGTTGGTACGTCAAGAATCTCAAAGACATCATGATGTGTTTCATCATTCTCCACAACATGATTGTGGAGAACGAAGGTGATAGAGCTGCCCATTGGAGAGATGACGATGCAGGACACGGGGCGTCTAGCAGTGACTTGACGGAGAGTGCTCGAGCAACCCCAATTTGCTTCGAGGAATACGTGCAAAGAGATTCAATTCTCTGAGATAGGCAGATGCATGCTGTGCTCCAACATAATTTGATGGAGCAAGTTTCGGACCTCTAGGGTCGGAATAGTTATTTTAGGATATGTTTTTAAATTTTTAAGATTTATGTAATTTTTTTAATGTAATTTTTAGGATTTTAAAATTAATGCAATTTAAATTTGAAGTAAATTGTGTTATTTAAATTTGTGCAATTAAAATTAAATGAAAAAATACAATAATCAAAACTAAAAAGATCAGGTCAGCTATCATGTCATCCCACTGCAGCCTCCTTAACCCAATGTGGTCCCCCCTCTATCAGGTCAGCTATTAGGTCGCCCCCACTGCTGATGCTCTTATATAATTATTTTATTTATAAAATAAAAAAATATTAACATATAATTATCTCTAATTAATATTTATCACGAAACAATTTTAAAAAAAACTCTACCCTAAGATTATTATAATGTAAATGTGTGTAAAAGTATGCATGTGAACTCGTATTTGTAATAGTAATTAAAAATTGATTACTTAAAAAAAAAAAGACATGTCAAGTTGAATGGAACAATTCAAAAAAGAAAACAAGTTAAATCAAATGGGGCAAAAGAAGTATATAATAAATTAAAGAGGGAAATCTTATTATAGCCCTCTTTCATAAAAACATAAGTTTTATAGCCCTAGTTTATAATAGATAAGTTATATAGCCATTTTAAGTTTAAAAGACTATAACACCCTTTGACTTTTTTGTACTCGATGGCACCATCGAGTATACCATCGAGTACTCGATGACACCATCGTATACACCATCGAGTACACCATCGAGTACTCGTGGTGCCATCGTGTACACCATCGAGTACTTCGATTACTCGATAGTGTTGTAGAAAATCTTCATTTTTTTCATTACTCGATGGTGTACATGATGGTGCCATCGAGTACACCATCGAGCACTCGAAGTTTCAAAAAAATTCAAATGGTGTTATAGTCTTTTAAGCCTAAAATGGCTATATAACTTATCTATTATAAACTAGGGCTATAAAACTTATGTTTTTATGAAAGAGGGCTATATGTGATAATTCCCACTAAATTGAAAGTGAAACAATACAATAATCTCATCCCCTATAAATACACGAGAAAGAAATGATCAAGTATACATCTCATAAATTCCAATTTCCAAAACTCAAAATCCCTTCTTTAATTTGTAGCCCTCCCTCATGGACTTCGAGTACTTCTCTATCCTCCTCCTTATTACCACTTTTGTGTTCGTGTTCGTGTTCGTGTTTCATAAGCCGAATAAAAATCTCCCTCCAGGGCCGCGCAAGTTGCCTTTTATAGGCAACTTGCACCTCCTCGCCGGCTCCGCTCCGTCCCACCACACTTTTGCAAACTTGGCTGCCGAATACGGACCTTTGATGCACTTAAAACTAGGCAAAACCGACGCTGTAGTCGTCTCCTCACCGGAAACCGCAAAACTCTTCTTGAAAGAAAACGATGTTGTGTTTGCCTCCCGGCCGTCTCTCCTTGCCCCCGAGATCAACTGCTACGGAAACACAGACATCGCCTTCGCTCCATACGGCGATTACTGGCGACAGCTGCGCAAGATCTGCTCGCTCCAGCTCTTCACGGCGAATAGCGTGCAGTCATTCCGGCCAATTAGGGAGGAAGAAGTTGCAGACCTCTGCAAATCGGTGGCTCTAAACGCCGGCTCGACGATCAATCTGACGAAGAATATCGGCACCACGAATCTTAACATCATGGTTAGGGCAGCATTTGGGAAGAAGGGTGGTGGAGAAATATGTGAGCTAAATTCCATCATTAAAGAGGCTCAAAAATTCCTCACTTGCTTCAACCTCGTTGATGTGTATCCTTCCATGAGATTCCTCAAGCTCTTCAGTGGGATGAAGAGAAATTAAAGATAGAGAAACATCACCGGAAACTGAACAGGATCACGGAGAGCATCATCGAGGAGCGAAGGCGAGCCCATCATGAAGGTGATGGTGATGGTGATCGTGATCTGCTCGACGTTCTCTTGAAATTGCAAGGCGATGGATCGCTCCAGATTCCGTTGACAACAGACAATATCAAGTAAAATTAAGGCAAAACCATAATAGTCTATTTATAGTTTCTGACATATTGAACTTTGGCAATTAATGAGATAATTTAAACTTTGCTAAATTGTTTAATTATGTACCTCGTCAAAAATTTGAGAATTATATATCTGACTAGACACTTCATTCTTTCAACATCAATTCCATCTCGAGAAAGGGTTGGTCTACTGTGCGGTTGACTACATCCCATGCCGGTGGCATATTTTTAATAAGTATAAGATGAGATATATATATTTATTCGCACAAATGTATATTTATGTAGGACAAGTTCTCATAAATAAAAGTAACAATTATAGTGAATAAATGTAATAATTTTTTAAAATATTACATTTCATTGTAACAATAATTATTTTTTGTTACGATAATAATTACTTAACCAAATAATTAGGAATAAAGGTATTAAGGAGCACTACAAAAAAGTTTTCACTAGTGATATGAGGATTGGTAGCTATTATGTGTGTCACAAAAATTAGTGGTTTTTGATGGTGTAGCTAATGACTAATAGTTACACCATCAAAAGCCAACACACATAATAGCTAACAAGTCTTATATATATCACTAGTGAATTTTTTTTTGTAATGGCGAAAATAACTAAAAGTAAAAATTCTTATGAATAAAAGTAAACATTATTATGAAAAAATGTAATATTTCGAACCCGCCGCATGGTATATATGCGATTGACCGCACATGAAAATTTGCTCGAGAAATATGTTTTATGGAGTATCGTACATAGTAAGATTTCTGACTGCGGAATTTTTTAGGCGTCCCATTAGTTATTAAACAATTTTGCAAATTTTAGGTTATTTAAATTGAATTGAGATCATAAATAAATTAGAAAAGAACTAAAGTTTATGTTATAAATTATAATTAACCTTCTATTAATACACGCCACATTGATTTATCCTGATAAAAAATTGGACCAACGTTTTTGAATACAGGTAATGTTTTTATTGCAAATTTAGGGTGTATTCTCATTGGTTGATAAATTTAATTATCTTGGGAAAATAAGGGATAACAAAAAATTCCCCCGCTCATTTATTTTCCCTCATTTTGGACAAAAGATGATTTCATCATTTCTCATTCATTTTTTTCACTTCAAAGAGGGATGATAATATTACCGCTCCTTAAAGTAGAAATGAAGAATGAGAAAGGGTGAAATTTTCTCTTGTAAGAAATGGAAGAAAAGAGGCATCTAAAGGGAGAATTTTTTGTCATCTCTAATTTTCATATGATAAATTTATCAATAAAAAATAACACATCCTTATAAGTCATGTTCTAAATCAGAAAAAACGTCACATGCAATTAGTCAATCCTAATGTTGATTATAATTAATTAACAGGATGGTGCTGGAATTGAGTCATCAACCACAGCAACAGACTGGGCAATGGCAGAGATGCTCAAGAATCCTAGGATTCTGAAGAAAGCTCAAGATGAGGTGAGAAGCGTTTTCGATGGCCAAAAATATGTAGATGAAAGCCGCTTTCATGAGCTAAACTACCTCAAATTAGTCATCAAAGAGACTCTCCGATTGCACCCGCCGGTGCCTATTTTACTTCCTAGAGAAAGCAGAGAGGCGTGCACGATTAATGGGTATCGATTTCCGGCCAAAACATGGGTACTGGTGAATGCTTGGGCCATCGGAAGAGACCCCAAGCATTGGGAGGATGCAGAGAGCTTCAAACCAGAAAGGTTTTTTGAAAAAATAGTTGATTTCAAGGCGAATACATTTGAATACATCACTTTTGGTGGTGGAAGGAGGATTTGCCCAGCGATCGGTTTTGGGATTGCTAATATAGAAATCCAAATGGCAATGCTTCTCTACCATTTTGATTGGATTCTGCCTCATGGCATGAAACCAGAAGATGTGGATATGAATGAAACATATGGTTTTACGGGGAAGAGAAAAAATGATCTTAGTGTGATTCCTATTATTAGGAGGCCTTTGCCTTAGTAATTAACAAAGTTTATAGTTTGATATAGTTTAGAATAAACCGCCAGTATGGGCTCTGTTATAATTTTTTCCATTTTCGCTTGTCTCATAAGAATGTATCACGTGTATTTTGACACATGGTTGCACATTTTATTTTAACCACAACCACTCATTTATGTTATATAAGATATATCTATTGTGCGTTGGAAAATGGAAATTATAATAATAATAAATACAAAGCAGGGATACAGAAAGAGCTGTGGTTAGTGTTGGACACTATCTCCATAAGACAATTAGGTTGCCCCGCAATATATGCTACCGCAGTTCGACGACAAATGTATCCAAGATACAATGGTTCACGTGAACTCGAGGTGTTTCACACTAACAAGCTCGATGTTCCGGCAAACTACTCGATACTAGGGACTCAGCATTTTCCTATGACTCGAACTATATGAAAAATATACTCCCTCCGTCCTACAAATAGCTTCCACTTTGGGGACGGCATGAGTTTTAAGGAAAAGTTGTAAAGTGTATTGATAGTGGAAAAAAAGTGTTATAATTATTATTGAAAGTTGTGAAAATCTGTTATAATTAGTATTGGGAGTTGTGAAAAGTAAGAATAAATAAAGTATTATCAATTGTGGGGTAGTTGTCCAAAGATGGAAAGAAAGAAAGAAAGAGGAAGTTATTTGTGGGACGGAGGGAGTATATGAAAGTAGATTTGAGTACGTTCGATTCAATATGTTGAATATGAATGATTCTGACCATGGGACTCCTATTTATAGCTAGAAGGTGGTTGTTCGCGAAGGGATACAAGGTGGTTTAGGGAGAGGTTGAACCTGTTAGGTGCTTGCGGTTGAACCCACGCGTGTGCAGCTGGGTCCGAACGTGTACCTCTCCTAACACTGGGCTAGGACGCGTGCCACCCATATGCTAACTGCCGCCACGTCTGTGGCATAACCGCTGCCACGTGTGTCCGCCTTCTACCATCACACGTCCACGTACGCACTAAACCGCACCGAATCTAGGGACAAGCCACTGCCGAGCCACCAAACCACCATTGAGCCTCCTCTACGAGCCACTTAGTTTGGCTATTCAATGCTCCTTGCGATGATGCGCACGTATAAAGTGTCTCAAAGTATCCATTGCGACGTTCCTAGACCCGAACCCATACTCGGACTCGGGTGGTGCTACGCACCATTCTTGTAGGAAACTGGCTAGCCATAAAATGACTAACCCAAAAGTCCCACTAGCTAGAGTGCACCATATTGGTGCGCACTTGATTATCTCCTTCTAATGAGATAAGACTTATAAATGGTATAGAAGACTTGTCTTTTTCCAATCTGGGATACTATACTCCACATTTCCGAGCATTAAATTGTGCATTTAAATACTTCTCAAACACTAAACTTTGTGCATAAATTGCTCATTCGGTACAACTTGGAAATGGACAATCAAATACATTAAATTAATGTGTTTGAGATATAGATTCCAAATCTACATGAATTAAATCTCAACAAATTTCAATGAATCTTACCGTAATTAATTTATGAATTTACTATCATTTATAACTATTTTTTCCAACAATCCCCCACATGAATGACAAATTAATGTTAATGTATGAATACACAGTACATATGACCTATTATTGCATCTGGATAGACAATTTTAGCTTTGAATCTTCTGTAGTGTAATACTATTGAATTTACTCGTTGTTTGATGAACATGATGTCTTTAATCGATCAACTTTTTATCTACCACTATAACACTACCCTTTCCACATTATTTACAATCTCAAAGAAAACATCCGTAGTGGATGCTCTTATCTATCAGCTAACGGTTTTGTTATAGTGATCATCCATACTTGAGGGTAGGGCTGTCTAAATGGTTAACGGTTTTTGGATAATCCAATAACTGAACTGAAATTCTCGGGTTTGGCCAGGTATCCAATAATCAAAATTTTTGGTTATTGGATCGGTTTCGGTTAGTGCTTTTGTAAAAATTTTGGTTATCGGTTAACCCGATAACCGATTCGGGTTAACCGAATACCCAAAAATTATATCTATATATATATATATATATATATATATATATATATATATAGGGTTGCATTCTATGACAACCACTGCCTTAGATGGAGAATAAAGACCAATCCTTGTGCGTTAATCTCACTCAAATCAACGATCTAGATTTTTTACGGATTTATTGTTTTAATGAATTTAATAATGAATTATCTGATTTTAATGAACCGAAAAGGGTAAAACCGTGAACTTTTATTTCACGGAAATTATGCTGTTTAGTAAATCCCGTGAATCACGCATTTTCCATTCGAAAGAAAGTTGTTCCGATAGAATGGCGATGATATTTTCCCTTTCAAGAAAAATTTTCATAGAAGATAGAATTCAAGATTTTTTTTATCGCACTGTTGATTCATTGTCTTCTCAATCGCTGGTGCAAAGGGTATTTTTTAGGGTTGAAAATCGATACCTTCTGAATTCAACTAAACACCGTGAATCGGAATACATATTAATTGATTTCCGGGTAAAACCCTCAATATATACGTTAAATTGGTTTTACGAACTGTTGAACTTTTTGGAATTTGTTTTGTTTCTGTGTATTCGATGAACTGCTTGTATTTTAAAATCTTTTTATTCTGTTTTGATGAACTTATTGTTAATTATTTTTCGACCTGAATCCATAATATACTTCCTTTAATTTAAGGTCATTTAGATTAAAATTTTCAGAAGTTGTGTATCTAGGTTTGTATTGTTTAGAATTTATGAACTAACTGCAGTATTTAATTTTATATGACAGTAACATGATGCATGCCACAGATTTGTAACTGCATCTTTTGAAAGGCTTGATTCGGAGCAAGCTTCAATTTCACATTATTTTCTAACTTGCAGGGAATTTTATACTGTGGTTCCTCACGACTTTGGTTTCAAAAAAACAAGTTCTCGGCTGATAATATTAACCCACTTCTTCATTCTCACATAATTCCTGAGATGGTTCTTCTGTGAGTCAAGGCTTTGCTAACTGACTTGATTTCCCTAATCTGAAAACTTTCTTTTATTTGTTTCTTCTTTCATAAAGACTTTCTGGTATAATTTATAATTTCTTTTATTTGATTTCCCTAATCTGGAAACTTTCTTTTATAATGTTCGAAAAATTATTGCTTTATGAACGTTAATGAATGCATGTAATTTTTTTTAAATATTTTTGTTCTTTGACATTCTAAATGGTATAATTTTCTGATAGTTATGGAGTTGGAGCATGGAAATGATTATGTCGTTCAAGGTACATGTATATTCAAATTAATAGTATTTTTAAGTTCATTTGTAATTATTTTTTGTTTTTTCCTAGATACACTAAGTGATTCTTCGATCTCACCGGAAAAAGAAAAAGAAAAAAGTTACTAAACGCACAGAATGTCCGACGTGACAAAGGTATACTATCAACAACACGTAACTCTAGGTCTAATAGACATGGTAATTTTTTGTATGCTTATTTAAAATAATTTTTTGTTTTATAGTAATATTGACCTTTTGGATTATTTTTCAGTTCTTTTCCTGTCTTTCCAGATGATCTTCCATATCTTCTTTGTTTTGACCTACGCAAAGAGTTGATGTTCATTATCGACAATTCAGTTCAGCTTAATCATCATCCTGTTGGATCCAACTACGACCTCTTGTGTGATGTTTTTGTAAGGTTCGAACCTAAAACAATGTACACTGTTGTCTTGATTTATAATCTTTAACATACTTTTATTAAATTTCAGCATGCTCTATTGTCCGAGTTTCTAAACGATAACGGAGAACATTTGAGTGCGGCGTCAATTGCAAAATCGACAATTGAAGTCGTTGAACTCAACTGGGCAGATAAAAACAACACAATTGACTCTTCGTTGTATTTGATGAGGCATATGGAGACTTTTGTTGGCGATACATCGACTAGTTGGATGACTGGTTTATTGAACGCACCGAACCTTCATCTGCGCATATTGAGGGTGAGATATTGCGTATATATAATTTCATGGGATAAGAACAAGTTTAAGGATAGAGTTTTAATGGATTCTTCTGCAACTCATGGTTCTGAGCTCACAGTTAATCCAACAAAATTTGATGGTATTCTGTTAGGTTGATAATACAGGTCTCTAGATTAACTTTGGTGGTGTTCTTAACATTTCCACATATTGGTTGGACGTATCAAATTTTGTATTTTTATTATTTTTGTTATTTTTGGATGATTTATTGAATTTTTATATGATATGACAATTCTATTTTGATATTCATGTTCCACGTGTTTGATAGATTTTTTACAAATGTAGTCCTCCTATGCATTAATAATTTATTATTCATATATTTATAAATTGTGTGAATAGACATTTATTTAACAGTTCGTTGAACGTTTATTTAAACTGTTATATGAACATGAAGATGATATGATCGCAACAAGTCATAATCTTGTTCTTTACAAGTTAAGTAAATAATAAATATATTTGACCGCAGAAAATGCGAATTAACTTTATGAAAATCTGTAAATTTTGAACTACTGTTTTTAAACTTTATTCATTTGAACCACAAAAAATGCATATTCATTTTCAATATTTTTATTTAAACTTTATTATCATAATTTTGAACTGTATTTTTTTATTAAAATAAGTATTATATTAAGTTTTTAATGATGGCAATTTTTATTTTATTAGTTATATGCATAGTGTAAGAGCCAATCCCGTGAACAATGTAGGAAAGTAAAACTGAAAGCTGTAAACAACACAGAGACTTTTACGTGGTTCGGAAAAACCCTTTCCTACATCCACGATCGGTTGATCAGACCAACAATCCACTCTGCAAGTGCTTAACAGGTGCACTGCAAACCAAACCGTGTGCTTGCCGGGTGCACACAACCGTACCACTGAAGAAACCACTTTTTCAGTACCCACGCTTCACTCGCGTCGGATTTCTCTCGCTTAACACAACCCGCGCTAAGACTCTCAGAGTCAAAGTACCTTCCTGAACTCCGAATCACTCAAACACTTTTCTCTTTCCTTTTGAAAGGAGGTTTGAACGGGTGCCAACTATACTGCAAAGAACAAGTTCTTTGGAGCAAGTTTGACCTTGGCTTCTAGGTAAACAGAGGTTTGCCTAAGGTCTAAGAGAATGTATGTAATCAGCAGTGACTGATTTTAGCTTTGGAATTCTCTTCTTCGATTCAAGCTTTGGGGAGGTTGAGCTTTAGGCTGAGTAGCGATTTTGGCAGAGCTTCAGCTTATGTCGTTGAATCGGTGAAGATTGAAGTGATCATCGAGCGCTATTTGTAGGAGAACTCTTGAATAGATCCGTTGGCGTAGAACGTCCTGAAGATTTCTTCCGTTGGAGAGCAATTCGAATTTGGGCTGAGGCTTCAATCTTCGAGGTTCCTTGTTTGGTGGGAACGGCTCTCTTGAGGGACAGGAGATGTGACGTCTCTGATAAAGTAGTGTCACGACCGGACTTAATTAAGGATAGTTAAACCGAGAAACCATGACCAGGGAAGGGAGATTAAGAAGTGGGTTTAGAAAGGGGCGCATAAAAAGAATACTCAAAGAACTTGAATACGCGTGAAATATTCCTTGAAAGGAAAAAAGCATAGTTAAAGGCTTGACTAGAACATAATCAGTGTTTGCAGCGGAAGGCATAACTGAGATACATGTATGAAGACATATATCCTTTCTGAGCCTACTTTAAATTCGACAAAAGCCCCACTCAGCAACACTTCATTACCCATCACAGCTCAACCTGCACAATCATAAACATACGAAGGGCTAAGTACAAGAGTACTTAGTGGGCAGTTGCCAAAACTTAAAACATAAACTTAACATCATCAACAAACCACAACATCGCATAAGAGGCATGAGTTCCTTTCAAATCCTTTGTTCACTAAACATTTCCAAAACTATAAATAGCGTGAATGCATTCTTCATCATCAACAATCATTTTAACAAGCATCGTGTCGTGAGGAAGGCCTTTCCCAACGAACACGGGCATCGCGCCGTGAGGGGGGCCTCCCTCAGCAGTCACGGCATCGTACTATTGAGGGAGGCCTCCCCCAATAGACGCTAGTATCGTACCGTCGAGGGTGGTTTTCCCCAACGGATGCTGAAACACTGGCATACTGGCATCGCGCCGCGAGGGAGGCCTCCCTCAGCGGACACGGGCATCGCGCTGTGAAGAAGGCCCTCCTCAGCGGACACGGCATCGTACTGTTGAGGGAGGCCTCCCCCAACAAACGCAAGCATCATTCACAGGCATAAACTTATTAGCGTAAAGCATTCAAGCGTAAACAAACGTAATTCACATAAGGCGTAAATAGCATAAACAACATAGCGTAAATCATTTAGCGTGAAGCATAATAAAGCTTAACTCATTTAGGCATAATAAAGCATAAAATTTGCATAGTTCTTTAATAGCATTTTATTTTACGCGTAAGAAATTGCCCACCTGATAGCAAGATTTTGCTAAGGTATTGTGACTCCTTGAGTAGTTCTTACTCTCACGCTTGACCTTAATCACGAGAATATGAAATAAGACATTGGCTCGAGGAAAATTCTCAATTAATGAGAAAGCGTAATTTAACTATGCATGAATCTCGTATGCATAAACTAACATTTCCGAACGATACTCGGGGAATTCTACTATTAATCCTCGTTAATAGATTTAGCTAATTCTCGTCTAACGCGGTCGAATAAAGCTGTGAT
Source organism: Salvia miltiorrhiza (assembly GCF_028751815.1). Classification (NCBI taxonomy): domain Eukaryota; kingdom Viridiplantae; phylum Streptophyta; class Magnoliopsida; order Lamiales; family Lamiaceae; genus Salvia; species Salvia miltiorrhiza. Next base: position 7,353,893 of record NC_080389.1, read on the forward strand.
TCTTCCTTCCTCATCGGAATATTCTAGTTGTGAAATAAACCTCGCCTTTGTACTCGATCGAAAAAAGACTAACTCGGCTTTAATCGAGGTGTGACCTCGTAGAAATTATCGGGCTTTTCGATAGAAACATAATTACTAATGTAACCTCAAATAATTAATAGGCTCAAAAGAGAGTAGCCAATTAATTAAATAAACCAGTGGCTTTAATGAAAATAAACAATGATAGCTCGCTTTAAAGTTTGAAGTCCAAAAACAATAATTAATAAACTGGGCGGCTCATTTACTGAATAAGAATCGGCCCACCCACTGATAAATAATTGGGCTCCATCAAAATAGATACTGAAAGGCTTAACTAAAGAAGTAACTTCAGCCCAAGTGATAATAATAATTTTTTTTTTTTATCGGGTAAAGTCATGTTAGATGTTAGTAAATGTGGGCTAGAAAGAATTAATCTTAGCCCAAAAGTTCAATAAATCGGCCCAAAACTTTTTAAAGCAATTTAAGTGTCACAGCCCGACCTAAGCTAGTGAATAGTTAAGTCGGGAAAAAGGTGTGACTAAAACCAAAATAAGAAAATGAAAAAGATAAAAATCACTAACCTGCTTAAACAATAATTTACCAAAATATTTGGTAATCATAAACAATCTTTTCTAAAACTCAAAAGCAGACAACTCACGATACATAACGACAAGTTGTCTAAGTATCAAGTGACATAATTCTGTAAGCTATTAGTTTGAAATCTTTGCAACACATCAATAAAGTAAAACGCACTAAGCGTTGCAGCGGAATAGCTTAACTGGATTACATGTATGAAGACATGGAATCCTGAGCCTAATTTAGTACTTATATATCAAAAGCTTTGCTCTGCTGACATCCATCTGCATCACAGCTTAACCTGCACATTTAGAAAATATATGCAGGGTTGAGTACTAAAAAGGTACTCAGTGGTCACATGCCAGAATAACTTGAAAGCTTGCTCTTAGAGCTATATATTGAATTTGCCATCTCAAGCATCACACAGGAGTTTTATTTAAATAACCTGTGCACGCCAAAACTGTAAAACTTCTATATACATATATATATCATCATAACATCATATACGTCTGCAGACATACTTCGTTGTACTATACCATATCTGCAATGATATCTGTGTGCCGAGAAGGTGGCCACCTTCTACGGTCACTGACCGGCCGATACGCTAAACCGGCTCACGGTCCTAGACCGGCCGATATGCTAAACCAGCTCACGAACCTAGACCGGCCGATACGCTAAACCGGCTCACGGTCCTAGGTCGGCCGATATGCTAGATCGGCTCACGGTCCCTTGTGTACACTAATCCTGTCTAACATCTGGATAGAACAGGATCCGAATTCGATTAACTTCTGGTGCCAGATAGGTATCATACAAGCTCATAAAAGTTTTTGGCAAGTCAATAACTTTAATATAACTTCATTCATGTAAACATCATGAAATAGTGCACACTTCACATTTTGAGTTTAGAAAGCCCACCTGATCGTGGTCTGACGACACAAGTAATTCTGAACTAATGCTTTACTTCTTTTCCCTTGTATTTGACCTTCAGTATAAATACTGACTAATAAATAACGAGAAAATAATATGGATTTAACTTAAAGAGTACGTGTGTGGGTCTTAAGGTGATATTCCTATTTGGAATTTATGAACTAAAGACTAACTGCTATTTGGCAAGCTTATCAACAAATGCCAACATAGATTCAAATGCAGTAATCATCACTCTAATCGTACTAATTAATAAATAAATACTCTGTGTTTAAAAACTTTAATTAACCACTTCTAATTATTAATGAATAGCTAATCTGAATTATTGGGCTTAAATGATAATAAAGCAGGCCGCGTGAATAAATCAAAGGTCCAATTAAAACAAACCTGAGCCATTTACAGAATTAATCCAAAGCCCAACAGAGATTAATTGATCCAATAATTATTAGCCCAATTCACTTTTATTCAGATTAAATAAATTAAAAGCCTTATACTCTTCCTTTTAATAAAAGGAATCAAATTAACTTCTCTCTCCCTTATTTCCTCACACATACATACATATACATTCTCTCTCTCTGCGTGACTTCTCCCTCCCTCTCAGCTCTGTCGTCTCTCTTTCTCTCTCCCTGTCTCCGGCGGCCGTCGCCGGCCTTCGTCGCCTCCGGCGCGGCGAGGTCGGCCTCTCCTCTCCCCCTTTCCTTTCTTTCCATTTCTCTTTTCCCTATGTCTCAATCCCCAAATTATAAAATCAAAATCCTAGGGTTTCTACCTCTCTTCATCCCCTCTGGAATTCGTCTCTCCGGCGAAGCCTGCCGCCCCGCCGTCGTCTCTGTCACGCCACCGCCGCCTCTTCTGATTCAGGTAAGTCCCTGTCTCTCTCTCTACTTCTGTCTCTGCTCTCTCCCTCGAACTCCCTCTCTCTCTGCCCTCTCTCGATCTCTCGCTCAAACTCTCTGTGCTACTGGCGGCCACCGCGGACCGCCGTGGCGTGGGCAGTGCCGGCGGTCGCTGCCGCCAGTCGCGCCTCCGTCGCGGTGGCTCGCGGTTGCTGCTGCTGCTGCCATCCTTTCCCCTGTTCTAATTATTTTCCTTCTTCTTTTCTCTTTTTCTTTATTTTCTATTTCAATAACCTATTTCAGTTCTAATACCTCAAACTAATCAATCCCTAGTTTTTCTATTTCAGGAATCCATGATTCAGGGTGTCTCTCGGAGTGGCTACTGCTCAAGATCCGATTTTTATATGTGATAAATCTATTTCTTTATTGTTATTAAGAAATTGGAACTGTGTTTATGAAGTCAGAATTGCATATGTGATTATAGTTATTACTCATCACAGTTCTTGGTTGCTGCCTTTATGATATAAAGTTAACTGTATTGAAAAGAAAGACTACCTTCTTTGATGTCTGCTGTGGATGATTGTGTGTAATTTGTGTGTTGGATGGATGTTTACTGGAGTAGTAGTTAAGATTTTGCAGAATGAAGAAAATGGTTCAACGCTTGAGGGATGAAGCTTATACTGACTTGAGTCGGTTTGTGTGAGCAGCTGCGTGGAAGCTAAATGCTACGTGTATGAAGAATAACTAATCTGAATTAATAATCTGAATAATTTAACTTACGCTAATAAGGTTGATTAATCTGCTTAATGAAAGAATGTTGGGTTTGGGCTTCCTCATCATTTCTTAATATTCTTAGCCCAACCAAATAGCTATTGTTTTTATACTTAAAAACTGAATTCATATACACAAATTGGGCTCTGGCTACTTCACATTCAAATAAAATTGCTAGCCAAAATGCTAAGTATTGGGCTTTTTTGCATAAAATCCTATCATGAAATACTCGGGCTTCTATGATTTTAAAAAGATTTTAAAAATCTCGATATAATCTGCTCGTTAAATAACTAAGTTCAGGTTTTACATAAAAATTAAGACTTCTCTTTCTTCTTTAAAATCATAAAAAATAATATTAATAATATATATAATGCAGTGAAAATACTGGGTGTTACATTAAGCCCAACATTATAAAGGGAATGGCCTGATTTCAACAAAAGACTGGGCTCAATTCGAAATAGAAGAAAAGGCCCAAGCAATTGAAATAATATCAAGCCCAAACTCTCTCTCTCTCTAACTCGAGGACCGCTCCTTCACAAAGCCGATCTCTCTCTCTCTCGGCCAAATTCTGGTTGGCTGCACCTCCTCCGGCCGTTCAGCCGTCATCTGCTCCGGTCAGCTTCGACCGGCGACGCGTCAAACCCTGGCGCCATTCTCTCTCTGTTCTCCATTCCATTCGCGGAATCCAAATCGAGCCCTAATCTTAGGAAGTCACCGTCGCTGCCGCCTGGAAGCGGTTCGGTCCAATTCCCGTCTCCATATTCCCCCTCCGACATCAAGCCTTGGTTTCCAGAAAAGGGAATTTGTTGGATTAAATTATTAATTAATCCAATTAGTGGACAAATATATATACTCCCTCCGTCCGCCAAGATTATGTCACAATTACTATATCGGGCGTCCGCCAAGATTATGTCACTTTCCTTTTATGGCAATGGTCCCACCATCCTCTTTAATATTTTATCCTTACTAACACTCTTTATTTACAAAAAAACCACTCAAAATTCAATTTCAACCACTCATTTCATAAAGTGGTGGGACCCTTTCTCCACTACATCAAAATCATCACCAATTTTATTAAATCCCGTGCCCAAGCAAATTGCCATAATCTTGGCGGACGGAGGGAGTATAATTTATGTAAATAAATACTATTATATTATGTATATATTAAATATTATATTTATTATTTGTTGAGGGACCAAATAATAAATATGGATAACTTGAGAAGTTATAAATATGGGGTCTGGTCCCCGGGAAACTGTACCATTCTGTATTCTTTTTCCCATCAAAAGAAATACGCTAAAAGAAGATACTGTATTCCTGGAAGATCAAATCTTCATACAGAATTTGGAATGGCTTCAGGTTAGTGATTTCGGTTTAATTATTTTCAGTTTATCATCATAGATTCAGTGGTAATTACATGAATTACTTCTAAAAAGTGGTATCAGAGCCACTCTATTGATGATTTTCTGAATTTTGGATATATAACGGAAATTTAAAATTTTTTCGTATAAGTGAAGATTTCTTTCAGATTTTAGTTTCTTGGGATAACGAAATTTGGTATTTTGATTCTTGTGAATTGACGAACTGATGCGCAGTGATGGTTCACGAAATTTTGTGATTTTGAATAATAGAATTGATATTCTGGAAATAGCGCCGCACAAATTTTTGTGATTTCCGAAAACATATGTGTAGTGACCCGCTCTTTTATTTTATTTAAATATGGTATCGCGATAATTAATATCGCATCTTTCAGTAAATAGAACCCAGATGCCAGTTATATATGAATCCAGCTTATGATCCTGATTTTGTTTTATCAGAGACGGAGTTATTATTTTAGCCTTATGCTTTTGTATCGCTTGAGAAAATCGCGATGAGAATTATTGAGCTACTCAATAATTATTATTTTTCCAGTTATAATTGACTTAGCGAAGTCATGTTATTTATTAATCGAGAAACAAAAGCAGTTATTTTTTTTAGTGTTACTAGAAGTCGAGGATTTATTCCGACTGCAACGCAGATTAAATCTACGGATTTAATTTAAGTTATATTACAGTTTATCAAGTTAGCAGGCAAGGAAAAGATAGTAAAGAGATACAGAAGCGCGATGATTAGAGAAACGAAGCCAGTATTTTATTACAGTTCACGATTACAGTCTAGTTCCCAGTTTGGGAAAAATCGTTTAGTATATTACAAAGGATTGGACTCTACGTGGCCCACTAAGTGCCTTTCACTCAAGTGTGGGCACATTAGTCAAAGAGAGAGAAAATTCAAAAGTAGGAAATGTAGAGGAAAGAGCCGACCACCCTCTGCACTCCATCTCTTCAAGCCGCCTTCCATGGCTGCCATGCTCCCTCAAACCTCAACCTCCAGCCACCTACCTCTGCTCATACTTGAGTATGCGGCAGCAACTTTCCTATTAGTATCAACTCTCCCAACAAATGCAATACTCACTCTCAGCTGGTTCACAGAGTACCAAAGAACAACTCCAGCTCGTTTCGGCCGAAACACTCAAGTTATTCTCCAATTAAAGCCAATCGGCTATAACAAACAGTACAGCAACTAAGCCAAGCAACTTCAAGATTTTCTCAGCTCATTCGTTTCATAAGCTCAGCCACAAACCAACAGCATACTTCAAGGTCAAGCGCGAGAGTAAGAACTACACAAGGAGTCACAGTACCTTAGCAAAACCTTGCTATCAGGTGGGCAATTTCTTACGCGTAAGATAAAATGCTATTAAAGAACTATGCAAGTTTATGCTTTATTATGCCTAAATGAGTTAAGCTTTTATTATGCTTCACGCTGAAGTGATTTACGCTATGCTATTTACGCCTTATGAGAATTACGCTTGTTATGTTTGAATGCTTTATGCTAATAAGGTTATGCCTGTGTTTGATGCTTGCGTCTGTTGGGGGAGGCCTCCATCAACAGTACGATGCCGTGTCCGCTGAGGAGGGCCTTCCTCACGGCGCGATGCCCGTGTCCGCTGAGGGAGGCCTCCCTCGCGGCGCGATGCCAGTATGCCAGTGTTACAGCTTCTATTGGGGGAGGCCTCCCTCAATAGTACGATGCCGTGACCGCTGAGGGAGGCCCCCCTCACGGCGCGATGCCCGTGTTCGTTGGGGAAGGCCTTCTCCACGACACGATGCTTGTTTATGAGTTTTTATGATTGTTAATGATGAAGAATGCGCTCATGCTTTTTATGATTTTGGAAATGTTTAGTAAGCAAAGGATTTGAAAGAAACTTATGCCTCTTATGCGATGTTGTGTGTTGTTATTATTGTTAAGTTTATGCTTTAGTTTTGGCAACTGCCCACTAAGTACTCTTGTACTTAGCCCTACGTATGTTTATGATTGTGCAGGTTGAGCTGTGATGGGCGATGAAGTGTTGCTGAGTGGAGCTTTTGTCGAACTTAAAGTAGGCTCAGAAAGGATACATGTCTTCATACATGTATCTCAGTTTATGCTTTCCGCTGTAAACACTGATTATTTCAGTGACACCTTCCGCTGCAAACACTGATTATGTTTTAGTCAAGCCTCTTGCCATGCCTTTTCCTTTCAAGGAATATGTCACACTCATTCAAGTTCTTTGAGTATTCATTTATGCGCCCCTTTCTAAACCCACTTCTTAATTTCCTTTCCCCAGTCATGGTTTTCCCGGCTTAATTATCAATAATTAAGGCCGGTCGTGACAGAATGGTATCAGAGCAGTTCGTTTGCTCTGAGCCTAAGAGTTTATTTAAGCCAAACTTAGAATGGATCACTAAAGTGTCTAGAGTTCAATCGACAAAGCTCAGCACTTCATCGCATCACACTCAACGAAACAGAATGGTAAGCTCTTCCAAGTTTTGAGTTAATGCTTACGAAAAGTGAGAATTATCGTAATAGCAAAGTGTGTAACTGTCAATAGCTATGTTATGTTGTTTGAATGGAATGATTTACGCAAGCACGATTAAGTATGCCTATGGAATGAATCCCTATGAACATAGAGCTATTAAGTTATGAGATCACCACTACGACAGAACATAGAAGCAAACGTAGAAGAAATTAGATTGTATCTGTTGGTGGCTATAGTAAAGGCAGCAAGATAAGTGATACGTATAGAATAAATTTTTTAAGCTCATGATTTTATAGCCGCTATAAATCTCCATGACTTATGCCTAAGTATTCAATTTAGATGATGTGATAGTATATGCTTAAGAATTGTTATGACTCATGGATTTGAGATGCTAAGGACCATTAAAGCTTACTACATCAATGTTGTCATTGGAGTTATGACTTGTTTACAAGTTAGGATAAGTTGACCTTTACAAGAATTCTTTTGAGGTTTGTATTAGATTATGCTAGAGTGTACTAATTGGCACATCTTTGCTACCAGAATGCCGCCTAAGAGGGGTCGCCCTGTGAGAAACAATAACAATCGCAGAAACCATAACGTTGTACCAGAAGAACCACAAGATGCTCGAGAACATAACCCACCCCCTCTGCTCCCAACTAGGAGAGTCGAAGAACTCTTTTTAAGGCAAAACCCACCTACGTTTGACGGAACGAGTGAACCGGCTGAAGCTGAGATTTGGGTGCGTGCAATGGAACGCATCTTCAACTTTCTACGTTGTACTGATGAAGAACGCCTATCTTGCGTCTCATTCCAACTAACAGGATCAGCTGACTTCTGGTGGGAAGCACGTCGAAAGATTCTGACACCTGAACAATGGGCAATTTATACTTGGGAAGATTTTAAGACGGGATTATATGATAAATATATTCCGAAAAGCTATAGGAAGAAGAAAGAAGCTGAGTTCTACGAGTTAAAGCAAGGAAAGAAATCTGTGGTTGAATACGACAAGGAATTCTGCAACCTGTCTAGGTTTGCTCCACAACAAGTAGACACAGATGAAAAGATGACAGATAAATTTTGTTCCGGTCTGCGGTACGAGATCAGGATGGCTCTAGCGAGCCACGGAGGACTCTCATACACGGAGTCTCTGAACAGGGCACTTGACATTGAAGCTGCAATGCCGTCGGACAAGTTAGCCTCACCATTTATCTCGACGCCAAACGACTTACCAGCAGCCTCCCATACGCTCAAAGGGAAGCGCAAGTGGGACAACAATGAAGATAATATCAATCAGACTAATAAGACAGTATGGCAAGAAAATGAACGGGCTGAACAGTATGTTCAACAAACGCACGAGGCACAGACTAATCTCGAGCCTACTGGAGGTAACCAAGGTCAGAAAGGAATTTCACCTTGCCCAAGTTGCGATAAGATGCATAGGGGTGTCTGTCGGGCCGGAACTAACGGTTGTTACAATTGTGGCCAAAAGGGTCACTACTCCACGCAATGCCCCAACAGACAACGAGGTTCATCAATTGAGAACACCCACACCCCCTTGCCAGCAATACGCGGACACTTGCGAAATCAGGCTCAGTCACATCAGTGAAAATCTTATGGAGACACCGCAGACAAGAAAAAGCTACGTGGGAGTTTGAAGACAAAATGAAAAAGAAGTACCCGAATTGTTTTAGCGGAGTTTATCAAAATTCGGGACGAAATTTTGTTAAGAGGGGTAGTTTGTAGTGACCCGCTCTTTTATTTTATTTAAATATGGTATCGCGATAATTAATATCGCATCTTTCAGTAAATAGAACCCAGATGCCAGTTATATATGAATCCAGCTTATGATCCTGATTTTTTTTTATCAGAGACGGAGTTATTATTTTAGCCTTATGCTTTTGTATCGCTTGAGAAAATCGCGATGAGAATTATTGAGCTACTCAATAATTATTATTTTTCCAGTTATAATTGACTTAGCGAAGTCATGTTATTTATTAATCGAGAAACAAAAGCAGTTATTTTTTTTAGTGTTACTAGAAGTCGAGGATTTATTCCGACTGCAACGCAGATTAAATCTACGGATTTAATTTAAGTTATATTACAGTTTATCAAGTTAGCAGGCAAGGAAAAGATAGTAAAGAGATACAGAAGCGCGATGATTAGAGAAACGAAGCCAGTATTTTATTACAGTTCACGATTACAGTCTAGTTCCCAGTTTGGGAAAAATCGTTTAGTATATTACAAAGGATTGGACTCTACGTGGCCCACTAAGTGCCTTTCACTCAAGTGTGGGCACATTAGTCAAAGAGAGAGAAAATTCAAAAGTAGGAAATGTAGAGGAAAGAGCCGACCACTCTCTGCACTCCATCTCTTCAAGCCGCCTTCCATGGCTGCCATGCTCCCTCAAACCTCAACCTCCAGCCACCCTACCTCTGCTCATACTTGAGTATGCGGCAGCAACTTTCCTATTAGTATCAACTCTCCCAACAAATGCAATACTCACTCTCAGCTGGTTCACAGAGTACCAAAGAACAACTCCAGCTCGTTTCGGCCGAAACACTCAAGTTATTCTCCAATTAAAGCCAATCGGCTATAACAAACAGTACAGCAACTAAGCCAAGCAACTTCAAGATTTTCTCAGCTCATTCGTTTCATAAGCTCAGCCACAAACCAACAGCATACTTCAAGGTCAAGCGCGAGAGTAAGAACTACACAAGGAGTCACAGTACCTTAGCAAAACCTTGCTATCAGGTGGGCAATTTCTTACGCGTAAGATAAAATGCTATTAAAGAACTATGCAAGTTTATGCTTTATTATGCCTAAATGAGTTAAGCTTTTATTATGCTTCACGCTAAGTGATTTACGCTATGCTATTTACGCCTTATGAGAATTACGCTTGTTATGTTTGAATGCTTTATGCTAATAAGGTTATGCCTGTGTTTGATGCTTGCGTCTGTTGGGGGAGGCCTCCATCAACAGTACGATGCCGTGTCCGCTGAGGAGGGCCTTCCTCACGGCGCGATGCCCGTGTCCGCTGAGGGAGGCCTCCCTCGCGGCGCGATGCCAGTATGCCAGTGTTACAGCTTCTATTGGGGGAGGCCTCCCTCAATAGTACGATGCCGTGACCGCTGAGGGAGGCCCCCCTCACGGCGCGATGCCCGTGTTCGTTGGGGAAGGCCTTCTCCACGACACGATGCTTGTTTATGAGTTTTTATGATTGTTAATGATGAAGAATGCGCTCATGCTTTTTATGATTTTGGAAATGTTTAGTAAGCAAAGGATTTGAAAGAAACTTATGCCTCTTATGCGATGTTGTGTGTTGTTATTAATGTTAAGTTTATGCTTTAGTTTTGGCAACTGCCCACTAAGTACTCTTGTACTTAGCCCTACGTATGTTTATGATTGTGCAGGTTGAGCTGTGATGGGCGATGAAGTGTTGCTGAGTGGAGCTTTTGTCGAACTTAAAGTAGGCTCAGAAAGGATACATGTCTTCATACATGTATCTCAGTTTATGCTTTCCGCTGTAAACACTGATTATTTCAGTGACACCTTCCGCTGCAAACACTGATTATGTTTTAGTCAAGCCTCTTGCCATGCCTTTTCCTTTCAAGGAATATGTCACACTCATTCAAGTTCTTTGAGTATTCATTTATGCGCCCCTTTCTAAACCCACTTCTTAATTTCCTTTCCCCAGTCATGGTTTTCCCGGCTTAATTATCAATAATTAAGGCCGGTCGTGACAGAATGGTATCAGAGCAGTTCGTTTGCTCTGAGCCTAAGAGTTTATTTAAGCCAAACTTAGAATGGATCACTAAAGTGTCTAGAGTTCAATCGACAAAGCTCAGCACTTCATCGCATCACACTCAACGAAACAGAATGGTAAGCTCTTCCAAGTTTTGAGTTAATGCTTACGAAAAGTGAGAATTATCGTAATAGCAAAGTGTGTAACTGTCAATAGCTATGTTATGTTGTTTGAATGGAATGATTTACGCAAGCACGATTAAGTATGCCTATGGAATGAATCCCTATGAACATAGAGCTATTAAGTTATGAGATCACCACTACGACAGAACATAGAAGCAAACGTAGAAGAAATTAGATTGTATCTGTTGGTGGCTATAGTAAAGGCAGCAAGATAAGTGATACGTATAGAATAAATTTTTTAAGCTCATGATTTTATAGCCGCTATAAATCTCCATGACTTATGCCTAAGTATTCAATTTAGATGATGTGACAGTATATGCTTAAGAATTGTTATGACTCATGGATTTGAGATGCTAAGGACCATTAAAGCTTACTACATCAATGTTGTCATTGGAGTTATGACTTGTTTACAAGTTAGGATAAGTTGACCTTTACAAGAATTCTTTTGAGGTTTGTATTAGATTATGCTAGAGTGTACTAATTGGCACATCTTTGCTACCAGAATGCCGCCTAAGAGGGGTCGCCCTGTGAGAAACAATAACAATCGCAGAAACCATAACGTTGTACCAGAAGAACCACAAGATGCTCGAGAACATAACCCACCCCCTCTGCTCCCAACTAGGAGAGTCGAAGAACTCTTTTTAAGGCAAAACCCACCTACGTTTGACGGAACGAGTGAACCGGCTGAAGCTGAGATTTGGGTGCGTGCAATGGAACGCATCTTCAACTTTCTACGTTGTACTGATGAAGAACGCCTATCTTGCGTCTCATTCCAACTAACAGGATCAGCTGACTTCTGGTGGGAAGCACGTCGAAAGATTCTGACACCTGAACAATGGGCAATTTATACTTGGGAAGATTTTAAGACGGGATTATATGATAAATATATTCCGAAAAGCTATAGGAAGAAGAAAGAAGCTGAGTTCTACGAGTTAAAGCAAGGAAAGAAATCTGTGGTTGAATACGACAAGGAATTCTGCAACCTGTCTAGGTTTGCTCCACAACAAGTAGACACAGATGAAAAGATGACAGATAAATTTTGTTCCGGTCTGCGGTACGAGATCAGGATGGCTCTAGCGAGCCACGGAGGACTCTCATACACGGAGTCTCTGAACAGGGCACTTGACATTGAAGCTGCAATGCCGTCGGACAAGTTAGCCTCACCATTTATCTCGACGCCAAACGACTTACCAGCAGCCTCCCATACGCTCAAAGGGAAGCGCAAGTGGGACAACAATGAAGATAATATCAATCAGACTAATAAGACAGTATGGCAAGAAAATGAACGGGCTGAACAGTATGTTCAACAAACGCACGAGGCACAGACTAATCTCGAGCCTACTGGAGGTAACCAAGGTCAGAAAGGAATTTCACCTTGCCCAAGTTGCGATAAGATGCATAGGGGTGTCTGTCGGGCCGGAACTAACGGTTGTTACAATTGTGGCCAAAAGGGTCACTACTCCACGCAATGCCCCAACAGACAACGAGGTTCATCAATTGAGAACACCCACACCCCCTTGCCAGCAATACGCGGACACTTGCGAAATCAGGCTCAGTCACATCAGTGAAAATCTTATGGAGACACCGCAGACAAGAAAAAGCTACGTGGGAGTTTGAAGACAAAATGAAAAAGAAGTACCCGAATTGTTTTAGCGGAGTTTATCAAAATTCGGGACGAAATTTTGTTAAGAGGGGTAGTTTGTAGTGACCCGCTCTTTTATTTTATTTAAATATGGTATCGCGATAATTAATATCGCATCTTTCAGTAAATAGAACCCAGATGCCAGTTATATATGAATCCAGCTTATGATCCTGATTTTTTTTTATCAGAGACGGAGTTATTATTTTAGCCTTATGCTTTTGTATCGCTTGAGAAAATCGCGATGAGAATTATTGAGCTACTCAATAATTATTATTTTTCCAGTTATAACTGACTTAGCGAAGTCATGTTATTTATTAATCGAGAAACAAAAGCAGTTATTTTTTTAGTGTTACTAGAAGTCGAGGATTTATTCCGACTGCAACGCAGATTAAATCTACGGATTTAATTTAAGTTATATTACAGTTTATCAAGTTAGCAGGCAAGGAAAAGATAGTAAAGAGATACAGAAGCGCGATGATTAGAGAAACGAAGCCAGTATTTTATTACAGTTCACGATTACAGTCTAGTTCCCAGTTTGGGAAAAATCGTTTAGTATATTACAAAGGATTGGACTCTACGTGGCCCACTAAGTGCCTTTCACTCAAGTGTGGGCACATTAGTCAAAGAGAGAGAAAATTCAAAAGTAGGAAATGTAGAGGAAAGAGCCGACCACTCTCTGCACTCCATCTCTTCAAGCCGCCTTCCATGGCTGCCATGCTCCCTCAAACCTCAACCTCCAGCCACCCTACCTCTGCTCATACTTGAGTATGCGGCAGCAACTTTCCTATTAGTATCAACTCTCCCAACAAATGCAATACTCACTCTCAGCTGGTTCACAGAGTACCAAAGAACAACTCCAGCTCGTTTCGGCCGAAACACTCAAGTTATTCTCCAATTAAAGCCAATCGGCTATAACAAACAGTACAGCAACTAAGCCAAGCAACTTCAAGATTTTCTCAGCTCATTCGTTTCATAAGCTCAGCCACAAACCAACAGCATACTTCAAGGTCAAGCGCGAGAGTAAGAACTACACAAGGAGTCACAGTACCTTAGCAAAACCTTGCTATCAGGTGGGCAATTTCTTACGCGTAAGATAAAATGCTATTAAAGAACTATGCAAGTTTATGCTTTATTATGCCTAAATGAGTTAAGCTTTTATTATGCTTCACGCTGAGTGATTTACGCTATGCTATTTACGCCTTATGAGAATTATGCTTGTTATGTTTGAATGCTTTATGCTAATAAGTTTATGCCTGTGTTTGATGCTTGCGTCTGTTGGGGGAGGCCTCCCTCAACAGTACGATGCCGTGTCCGCTGAGGAGGGCCTTCCTCACAGCGCGATGCCCGTGTCCGCTGAGCAAGGCCTCCCTCGCGGCGCGATGCCAGTATGCCAGTGTTACAGCGTCTATTGGGGGAGGCCTCCCTCAATAGTACGATGCCATGACCGCTGAGGGAGGCCCCCCTCACGGCGCGATGCCCGTGTTCGTTGGGGAAGGCCTTCTCCATGACACGATGCTTGTTTATGAGTTTTTATGATTGTTAATGATGAAGAATGCGCTCATGCTTTTTATGATTTTGGAAATATTTAGTAAGCAAAGGATTTGAAAGAAACTTATGCCTCTGATGCGATGTTGTGTGTTGTTATTAATGTTAAGTTTATGCTTTAGTTTTGGCAACTGCCCACTAAGTACTCTTGTACTTAGCCCTACGTATGTTTATGATTGTGCAGGTTGAGCTGTGATGGGCGATGAAGTGTTGCTGAGTGGAGCTTTTGTCGAACTTAAAGTAGGCTCAGAAAGGATACATGTCTTCATACATGTATCTCAGTTATGCTTTCCGCTGTAAACACTGATTATTTCAGTGACGCCTTCCGCTACAAACGCTGATTATGTTTTAGTCAAGCCTCTTGCCATGCCTTTTCCTTTCAAGGAATATGTCACACTCATTCAAGTTCTTTGAGTATTCATTTATGCGCCCCTTTCTAAACCCACTTCTTAATTTCCTTTCCCCAGTCATGGTTTTCCCGGCCTAATTATCAATAATTAAGGCCGGTCGTGACAATATGTTTCGAAAATTTGGTTGAAAAGTGGTGGTTATTATTTAACCCAATAATCACTTCACTTCGAAAATTTTTAAAGTTATTTCTGTGAGTTTTGAAATTTTGTTTTAAACAAATTGTATGGTTAAATTGGTTGTAATCATTATGGTGTATATATGGCTCAAAAGTGATTACGCAACTAGTTGTTTTTCCTAAAGCAAAATTTGGTTGTAATCAAATCTTGGAACAAACCTAAGTTTTATATTCTGCATTTGGTTGTATCTTCTGTATTTGCGGAGAAACCTAAGTTTTATTTGATAATATGATTTTGATTGAGATTTTATTTGTTGGGATAGATGTATTAATTTCTTAAGGATCTTCTCCCTATGGGATAGATTTTAATACGTCTTAAGGATCGTCTCCCAATAATAATATCTAGTGTTTGTTGTATATTAAATAAATTGATTGAAGTAAAATGTCGCCAAAGTGACCTCTTTTGTGTAGATCAATTTATTTAATACATTTGGTATGGTTGTGAGTTTATAATTCATGCGTTTATTAATTGACCCAAAGGTTAATTGATGCTTGGCAGAATTATATACACACTTGTGGTAATAAATGTGTGACAATTATATGTATTATATGTGGGCAACATATTAATCCAAAGATTAATTCGCTGTTCGACATACCTTATTGTCAATGTTTGATTACTGCAACAAGAGTACCGTTTACGATTAATATTACTATCCAAAGATATGATATTAATGTTGTGTTTGGTGGTATCTTGAGATGGGATTAACCATTATTTTGAATTTATCCAATTATGGATATTGATGTGAACTTGTTTTTATTTCTTTTGTTTTATATTCAGCTACTTCATCTTCCGCTGCCACAATATCTTCTAACATCAATTCTGTGCTCATGCTTAATGGAACTAATTTCAAGGAATGGAAAAGGCACTTGATGATAGTGCTTGGCTGTATGGAATTAGACCTTGCACTTAGGGCGGAACAACCCGCACCTCTCACTGCAGATAGCGCCCCTGATGATAAAAGGGATTTTGAGAGGTGGGACCATTCTAACCGCATGAGTCTAATGATCATAAAACACAGCATTCCGGATGCCTTTAGGGGTCCAGATTCTGAGGAGATTACTTGTGCTAAAGATTTCCTTGACGAAATTGAACAACGTTTTGCGAAAAACGATAAGGTTAAGGGTCAAGGAAACATTTTTACTTTGGTCTGTTCTGAGGTTAATTTAACTTCAGTACCTAGAAATACTTGGTGGGTAGACACTGGTGCTACTACTCACATAAGTATTTCTATGCAGGGTTGTCTGAGCTGCCGAAAGCCGAGTGATGATGAAAGACACATCTTTATGGGCGATGGAAATTCGGTGGAAGTGGAAGCAATTGGACATTTTAGGTTGTTATTAGAAACTGGTTTCTATTTGGATTTGAAAGACACATTTGTTGTACCGTCTTTTAGATGGAATTTGGTTTTTGTTTCTTTGTTGGACAAATTTGGTTATTGTTGTTCATTTGGAAACAATCAGTTTACTTTGTCTTTGAATTCAAATGTTGTTGGAACCGATTATTTAAGTGCCTATGACAACCTTTATTTGTTGGGAACAATTGCATCATATAATGAAACCTTGCACGTGGAATCACGTGGTACTAAACGCAAATTAAATAAAAAAAATTCTGCATCATTATGGCACAAGCGTTTAGGTCATATCTCAAGAGGTAGAGTTGAACGTCTTGTGCATGATGGCATTTTGGAATCACTTGACTTCACAGACTTTAATGTCTGTGTAGATTGCATAAAGGGAAAACAGACCAAAATTAAGAGATTAGGTGCCAACAGAACTACAGACGTCTTAGAATTAATTCATACTGATATTTGTGGGCCATTCCCTATAGCATCTTGGAATGGTCAACAATATTTCATTACATTTACAGACGACTATTCACGTTATGGCAACCTATATCTAATTCATGAGAAATCTCAATCTTTGGACGTGTTCAAAGCTTATAAAGATGAAGTTGAGAATCAACTCAACAAAAGAATTAAGATCGTCAGATCTGATCGTGGTGGTGAATACTACGGTAGATATGATGGATCAGGTGAACAACGTCCAGGACCATTTGCTAAATTCCTAGAGGAATGTGGTATCGTCCCACAATATACAATGCCAGGGTCGCCTAGCATGAATGGTGTATCTGAAAGACGAAATAGGACTCTTAAGGATATGGTGAGGAGCATGATTGCTCATTCTACCTTACCCGAGTCCCTCTGGGGAGAAGCATTAAAGACAGCAGCTTACATTCTAAATCGAGTACCAACTAAAGTAGCAGCTAAAACACCTTATTAGGTTTGGACTGGTCGAAAGCCTAGTCTAAAGCACTTTCATATTTGGGGATGTCCTGCTGAGGCAAAGCCTTATAGGCCACATGAAAAGAAATTGGACTCCAAAACAGTTAGCAGCTATTTTATTGGTTACTCTGAGAGATCTAGGGGCTATAAGTTTTATGATCCCACATCTAGAAATATTTTTGAGACGGGAACTGCAGTGTTCTTTGAGGATGTTGAGTTTGGGGGGAGAAATAAGGTTAGAGACATTGTCTTTGAGGAGGAATTGAGTTATACTTCAGTTCCTACCATCACTTTTGACGATGTTCAGGTGTCCGCACCTACCATTGATCAAGAAGTGAATCCAGAACCTCAACAAGACAATGTTGAAATCTCCATTCCAGAAGTGCAACCTCAACAACCTCAAGAACAAGTGTCATTAATTAAGGAGATCCACGAGAGAAAGGAGAAATGCAATTTCGGATGATTACATTGTATTTCTTCTTGAACATGAGGACAATGGAATGATGGAAGATGATCCTATCAACTCTCATCAAGCCTTGAAAAGTTCTAACTCTCAAAATTGGATGGATGCCATGAAAGAAGAGTTTGATGCTATGCAATATAATACCGTTTGGAGAATCGTCCCATTATCTGAAGGTATCGAACCAATTGGTCGTAAATGGCTATTTAAAACCAAAAGGGATGCAAATGGTAATGTGGAGAGGTATAGGGCACGCCTTGTAGCCAAAGGCTATACTCAGAAAGAAGGCATCGATTTCAATGAGACTTTCTCTCCAGTTTCATCGAATGACTCTTTTAGGATAATTATGGCGCTTGTTGCTCATCTTGATCTTGAGTTACATCAGATGGATGTAAAGACTGCGTTTCTCAATGGAGACATTGAAGAAACAATTTAAATAGTGGCAACCAGAACACTTTGAGGTGGGAGACCCAAAGAAAATGGTTTGCAAATTAGAGAAATCCATCTATGGACTTAAACAAGCTTCTCGTCAATGGTACCACAAATTTCATCAGGTAATTATCTCATTTGGTTTTGAGACGAACGTTGCCGATGATTGTTGATGAGCCCAGGTTTGTGCTCTGTTTTTATGTATGTTTTAAGTCTAGATCGAGTCTTTTTCCTTGTGTTTGTGTCGTTTGGTCGCTTGGGAGGGCGTAATTCAATGGCAGGACCAGCTCGTGGGAAAGAGGCCAAAATGCCAGAGAAGTGGAGTGCCAGAGGATTCAAAGGACCAGAGAAATCGAGCTGCCAGAGGATTCAAAATGCCAGAGAAGCGGAGTGCCAGAGGATTCAAAGGACCAGAGAAATCGAGCTGCCAGAGGATTCAAAATGCTAGAGCAGCGGAGTCGGCTTCGCCAGAGGAATCCAGCTGCCAGCGGAATCACAAGAGCCAGAGCGGAAGCCGTTCCTTTGGACGCCAGAGCGGAGGTCCATTCCTCTGGACGCAAGAGCAGCGGAATCAACCGAGCAGAAGAATCCTCCGAGCACTCCAGGGGTCGAAAGTGCTGTCACCTCTCGTGAAAGAGGTATGTGCGAGAAGCAAAGGGATTTTGGAGGCAAAACCATCCCTTATGCCCATAAGTACCGCACGAGAGCTGGCAGGCAAGAGAAGGAAGGAAGGCAAGAGAAGACGGAGGCACAACAGGCGGGCGAGGAAGGATTGCAAGTAGGAGTCCGAGAAAGGCGGAAGGCGGCAGCTATCCAAAAGAGACCGATAAGGCTAAACCAACGCCTTATCCAAAAGGAAACATATCTTCATGAAGATTAGGTCTGAAAAAGGATAAGCATCTCCATGCTTGCATGGATCCGGCCGCACCTAATGGGCTGGGCCTTCGTACCCTAATGACTCCTATAAATACCCAACGAGCTTCACAAGCCAAGGGTGCTAAAATTCCGTTCTGTTGTGCATTGTTTGAGAGTTGAAGCTAGCCCAGGCTGTGGGCATAATCTCGTACTTTTCTGTTTATGATTTGCACGACACTTTCGGCCGTAGGTACTTCGATTTTCATTTAAGTAATTTCAATTTCAGTTATGTTTTCCTTTATATCTTTTGCTTGTGTTATTTACGTTATGGTTGGCTAAGTTTATATTCTGATTTGGGCAAGATGATCTAAGCATGAATGAATAAACTCGAGAGGTCTAATTTGAGCATAACAACTATATGAGCATATTCCCGATACACTAGGTTTGATTCCAAAAAGGTTGTAACAACTTGGTTAATTAATTGATCACTAGTTAACTAGGAAGTTCTGACCACAAGTAATAATTTGGGCATAAGGCGAGTTGCCATCGACCTCCAAAATAGTACAACTGGTGTTGGAGCCGTGACTGCTATGAAATATCGGCGTAAGAGTCAAGTGGGTTTATCTAGTTCTTAAAGCATTCTGGGCAAAGCACAACTAGCGATAGGCCATCGCAGAGAGCGTGGGTGTTGTCCGGGGTAGTTGATTTCCATTAGCTGACCCTTCTAAGGGATCATAAACTGAAAGGATAGATTGGGCAAGGGGTTTGTTGTGTGCGTGACGAGTGACAATAGGGGCACAACAATTCTTATGCCTATAACCACTGGTATGCGAATATAGTGATTAATCTTTGCACCAATGATCGAATGTTAATTCATGTTTAGTGATTCGAACCCAAGTCAGAATTGTTTTGTTATTTGATTTATCTCCCTTGTTATTTCAGTTTAGGTTGGATACCCGTTCTGCCCATAACCACGTTTTGGTCAGAACACTGCAGAAAACAAAACCCTTTTAGTGACACCCTTGCAGGAGAAGTTACTTCTCAGTTCCCTGTGGATTCGACTCTGGACTTACCACTAGCTAGTCTAGTTGTGGGCACAGGATTATTTATTTGCACAAAGCTCAAACGACAGCTTCGTCAATTGTGTGTATCACAAGTTCAGTGGGAGTAAGTGTATATTTCTGGTTCTATATGTCGATGACATATTGCTTGCCACTAATGATATGGGCTTATTGCACGAAATCAAGAGATTTCTATCAAACAAATTTGAGATGAAAGATCTTGGAGAAGCCTCTTTTGTTTTGGGTATTGAGATACATCGTGATCGTTCTCGAGGCATCCTCGGATTATCACAAAAGAGCTATATCAATAAAATACTCAAAAGGTTCGGCATGCAAGATTGTAAACCAGGTGATACCCCTATTTCTAAAGGAGACAAGTTTAGTCTAAAACAATGCCCAAAAGGTAACCTTGAAATTCAAGAAATGCAGAAGATTCCATATGCATCAGTCGTTGGAAGTCTTATGTATGCTCAAGTATGTACGCGTCTGGATATTTCGTACATTTTTGGGATGTTAGGAAGATATTTAAGCAACCCTGGTATGGAACATTGGAGAGCAGCCAAAAGGGTTTTAAGGTATCTTCAGAGAACAAAAGATTACATGCTCACATATAGAAAATCAGATAATTTGGAGGTCGTAGGATATTCGGATTCTGATTTTGTTGGATGCCAAGATAGCCATAAATCTACATCAGGCTATGTTTATCTATTGGCTGGAGGAGCTATATCTTGGAAAAGTATCAAACAGACACTAGTAGCTTCTTCAACCATGGAAGCAGAGTTTGTAGCATGCTATGAGGCATCAAACCATGGAATATGGTTGCGAAATTTTGTCACTGGGCTGCGCGTTTTGGAGAATGTTGAAAGACCACTCAAGCTATTCTGTGACAATGAATCAGCAGTACTGTATTCCAACAACAACAAGAGCTCGTCAAAGTCAAAACACATCGACATAAAGTTCCTTGTTGTTAAAGAAAGAGTGCAAAATAAACAAATATCTATAGAGCATATTGGGACAAACTCCATGATTGCGGATCCGTTCACAAAAGGCTTACCACCCAAGGTCTTTCATGAGCATGTTGCTCGTATGGGTGTTGCATCATTTGATGATATCATGGTTTAGTGGGAGTTTGTATTCCATTTGTTTTATATTGGTTTCAGATACTTATGTATTTAAGTATTTTCTACAGAAATAAAGTATTAAGTATTTCACTCTTTTGTGACCTCACTTTAGTTTAAAGAGGACCAGTCGAAAATATACATGTTTGATTAACATTGCGTGTTATTTTCGTTTGACCATTGATCTATGTCATTTGACTATATTTGTATATGTGACCATTGATGAGTTAAGTCATGTTTTTTATGACGAAAACTGCTTTGATCCTATATGTTTATAGTTGATGGACGAGATTGTTAAAGAATATATATTTTATGATAGCATATTAAGAGCTCATAAAGTTGTACATTTATTATGATATATATGTTGTCCAAGTGGGAGATTGTTGGATTAAATTATTAATCAATCCAATTAGTGGACAAATATATATATAATTTATGTAAATAAATACTATTATATTATGTATATATTAAATGTTATATTTATTATTTGTTGAGGGACCAAATAAATATGGATAACTTGAGAAGTTATAAATATGGGTCTGGTCCCCGGAAAACTGTACCGTTCTGTATTCTTTTTCCCATCAAAAGAAATACACTAAAAGAAGATACTGTATTCCTGGAAGATCAAATCTTCATACAGAATTTGGAATGGCTTCAGGTTAGTGATTCCGGTTTAATTATTTTCAGTTTATCATCATAGATTCAGTGGTAATTACATGAATTACTTCTAACAGAATTTGCTACTGTCGAGCGGCCGCTGCTCCGGCCCTGGTACCGGTCGGCTTCGTCCCCTCCAGTTCGGTATCGCCGTGGCTGCCGTCCTCGGGTCTTGATGAGGTTGGGCGAGTTTGCCCCTGTCGTAGCTGTCTCAAACCAATCGAGGCAGTCAGCCATCCCCTCTCTTAAAAGCTAAGTCAAACCATTCTCCATCGTCGGTTCTTAACGTGAAATAGGCAATGATAAGGTGTAAATCTCTTTTTGCTTTGCATAAACTCATATGCTCGTTTAAACTACATATAAACTGTCACTTGCTCATGAAAGCGTAGTTGGGATGTTTACTAAGTTCAAGATGCTTATACGTCGTCTATCCTTGTGAAACTACTCATGATCATGCTTTGATATGAATGCTCATTGGTATGAATAATAGGATAGCATGATTACCTTGAAGTATGCTGTTGGTTTGTGGCTGAGCTTATGAAACGAGTAAGCTGAGAATAAGCCGAAGCTTGAAGCCTTTATGTTGGTTGAATATTGTTGTTTGTTGAACTAGAGTAACTTAAATGAAAAGTTCGAACTTGTTTCTTTCAATAAATGCAAGTTGCAATTGAAGGAGATGATGAATCAAAGTTAACTTTTACCTTGAGGTTTCTGGCAAAGAAGAAATGAATGATTCCTTTTGCTTTTCAATTATGGTGTTGAATGAAGTGAAACTGAAATAATATTGGTGTTGTTGTCTCAATAATTGCAGGTGAACTAATCAAGAAAAGAAAGCATTGAGCTAAGTCTTACCTTGGGCGCTCCGGCCAAACGAAATGGGACTGTTCTTTGATGTTTCTTGGTGAAATAAGGTGTGAATGAAAATTTGCATATGTTGGCTGGTTGGCATTAATAGAGGAATAGCGTCGCATACTTGAGTATGCTAGTGAAATGAACGGAGGTAGGGTGGCTGGAGGTTGAGACTTGAGGGAACAAGGCAGCCATTGGAGGCGGCTGAGGAGATGGGGTGCAGAGATGGTGGTCGGCGTCTTCTGCAGGGGAAGAGGTAGTGCAGAGTTTGTTCTCACTGCAGCACACATTTCCCTCCCCCTTTTTGACTTTTCTTTCTCTTTTCTTTCTTTGTAAGTCAAAGTATTTTCCTGCAGCACTCTACTTTTGAACTTTCTCTCTCTCTTTGACTGTTGTGCCCAATACTTGAGTGAGTGGCAGTGAGTGGCCCATGTAGAGTCCACAACTTTTGTGATATACTAAACGATTTTCCCCAAGCTGGGAACTAACTTGTAACCGTGAACTGTAAATAAAATACTGGCTTCGATTTTCAATCATCGCATTTCTGTATCTGCTTGATATCTGCTTCCTCGTCTGCTAATAGCGATAAACTGTAATATAATTTAAATTAAATCCGTGGATTTAATCTGCTTTGCAGTCGGAGTAATTCCACGACTTCTAGTAGCACTAATAAAATATAACTGCTTCTGCTTTCCAATTAATAAATAACATGACTTTGTTAAGTCAGTCATAACTTGGAGATAATAATTATTGAATAGCCCAATAATCCTCGACGCGGTTTTTCTCACGCGATACAAAGGCATAAGGCTAAAATAATAACTCCATCTCTGATAACAACTCAGGATCATAAGCTGGATTCATATATAACTAGCAACTGGGTTCCATTTACTGAAGGATGCGATATTAATTATCTCGTTACTGGATTTAAATACTATAAAAAGAGCGGGTCATTACAAGTAGCAACCAAATAGGAATGACCTCTGCAGAGATAAGGAGATCCTGAGATCTCTGCATTTAATGTGGCTGTACTTTTGTGAGTACGTGGCTTCCTTTAAACGTTGGAAGTTCAGTCCTAGGAGGAATGTTTAACTGATACTTGACTTTAGTATCAGTCCGCTGAGTCCACGTGGCACGCATTAAGTAATCAGTTTCCGAACTGATACTTCAACTGATACTTCAGTTGGTATCTTCAGTCTTCATTCCTTCGTCCTTCAGTCTTCAGTCTTCAGAACCGCAAGCTAAACTAGAAAGGAACTCTAACACTTGAGTTTAAAGCAGTTCTAGTCTATTACAATTAAGACCTATGAATTTTGGTATCATCAAAACAAGGATTAGGATATTTGTTCGCTATTATTTTCACCACGCCGCAAGTGTACGGTGTAGTTGCAATATAAGGGAAGCAAGGTCGTATTCCACAAGGATTGGTGAATTTAAACTTCTAAATATTATTAACAAGTTGTTTTCAATCTATTTAGACAACCAAAGTTCAAGAGGTATTGATAACTAAAACAAAACTAAATAAAGCAAGAAAAGTAAATAACAATAACATAAACTTAGTGAATAAATTGGGGAATGACTCGAAGGAAAGTTATCATATGGACTAGATTTCGATGGATCGTAATGAACTTCAATCTAAATCAATATAAATCTTGATATGGCCTACTTATCTAGGGCGATCTCCCCACTAGTTTTAGCCCCCTCCCGGACGACTAAAACAGTAGATTACGGGTCATAATTGCCGTCCCCGGTCAATTTCTAACCTATAACTCCCAAGAGCACAAAAGATCAACAAGCCCTCACCCACCTCTCAACCTCCCGGTTTATTGAGATGATATGTATCAAACTCCTAATCTATTGTAATTATCCTCTCCCGATTCAAATCACAAATTAGAAATGCACAAAAGGTGGCCAACCAATCATACAAGAGATAAATCTAGGACTTGAAAAGATAACAATAAGCACAATCAAGATATATATTGAACAAAGAAATCAATCCATTACAAATCCATCTAATCTAATCCCTAAGATAAGAGATTTTAGCCAAGCATATTCATAATAAAAGCAAATCTCAAGTCATAAGAAAACATAAATAAAGATATAGAGAGATAGAGATTCATAGACAAATCCTATAATCTTGATCTTCAATCATGTAGTCTTGATGAGCTCCTTTCCAAGTCTTCCCCTTCTTTATTTGATTTTGGTGTTGTTTTTGTGTGTGGAAGAGAGAAAAAATGGTAGAGAATGGAGGCTAGGGTTTGGGATTGGAGAGTTGGGGAAGATGAAGTGGGTGTGTGTGGTGAATGATGTTAGAAAAGAAGGGAAAAATGGAGTTTTGGGGCTAAAATCGCGTCTGGGGCCCACTTGGGGAGGCTCCGCCCTTTTCCCGCGGTCCTGGCCCGCGCCCGCGGCCGGCAAACGTGGGGGAGAGTCAGGGGACCCGCGGTCCCGCCCCGCGGCCGCGGGTGGTGACCGCGGGTGACTCCTGGAGTCGGGAACAGCTGACCCGCGGTCCCACCCCGCGGCCGCGGGTGGTGACCGCGGGGTACTGGGCGTTTTGCACAGTCCGCTCGTTTTGCTCCGTTCTCCCTCGTCCGGACTCGGATTTGGTCGCCGTTTGCGCTCACGGATTCCTATCGAGACGTACTTCAATCTCATATCTTCAAAATCCTCCAATTAATCCTTGATTTTTCCTGAAATTACTCCAAAACTACACCAAGACATCAAATCTTCATAAAACTCAACATTATGGTACAAACACGCATTGGCAAACAAAACATGAAGGAAAATGACAACAAATCATGTGGAATTGAGGTACGAAAACCATGTTTGTCAAGCCCCCAAACTTAAAGCGTTGTTTGTCCCCAAACAACAAAGAGAAGAGAAATAAAAGATAACAAACATGTGAGAATGAATTGGTGTCATTTCAAGGGCTTCAACAATTTCAAAAATCTTTCAAAAGTGTA
The DNA here is from genome assembly GCF_028751815.1 of Salvia miltiorrhiza. Taxonomy (NCBI): domain Eukaryota; kingdom Viridiplantae; phylum Streptophyta; class Magnoliopsida; order Lamiales; family Lamiaceae; genus Salvia; species Salvia miltiorrhiza. The sequence continues at coordinate 7,379,224 of NC_080389.1, forward strand.
TCACAAGTAGAAATGCATTCCAAGAAATCACAAGTGATGAAGAGTTCAATATTATGGCCTCCAAGCTTGAATCCTCACAAATGTGGATGTTTCAATGATGCACTCAACTCTCAAGTGTTTAGATTGGGCGTGTTTGCACTCAAATTGAAACAATGTATGCAATCTACCATAAGCTTGCCATTTATCCTAACTCTCTATACTTCAATGTGTTATAAATAATGATCAACAAGGGCTTTTCTTAAGGTTGTAATGAGGGCTCTTTGGTGATGTGAGGTGTTTTTAGGCAAATGACTCATATTCCACAATCTAACAATCACAATGAACAAGTCAAATTCACCATTTCTCTTTTTTAATCAATCAAAAACCAATATCCCCACATTTCTTCTTTTCACCCTTAGTGATACTTATCATGATATGATTCAAAAGGCAAATCACTCCCCTTTATGCTCTTTTATTCACATTCATTTTCATTTTTTTTTCATTTTTTTTTCTTTTTCTTTTTAAGCTCATAGGGGACTAGTGATTTTCACTCAATCAAAGCTTGATAAGCAATTTCAATCATTTCCCAAACATTTTCATCAAAGTAACCACTAACAATCTAAGTTCTACCCATCATTGGTTAATTCAAAGAAATGCTACAAGGCACAAAGAGGGTAAACTAGGATCATATGAGAATTTGGACACAATTTAAGTCAAGTGGCTAACAAGGATGGCCTTAAATCACTTCAATATTAACAACACATCTACTTTTATTTTCAAGAGAGGACTCATGGCAAGTTCTAGAGATCAACACACATGCTCAAATGATTTACACTCAAGAACAAAATGAGATTGTAAATGTATGACAATCAAAGGCTCAATTCTCACAAGCTCATTTTCTTTTTCAAGTTATTGGAGGTACAACATTTAGCTCACTTGTCACAAGTTCAAACTTTTCATGCATAATCCACAAGTGATACACACAATTTTTCCAAAAACAAAATTCATATCATAAGCCCAACACACATTTCATCCAACTCATGTTTTTCAACAATCAAGCTCAAACTCAAGGGACATGGAAAAGCTCAAGAAAATAGACAAAATCTCATTATTCGAAAACTAAACTAACTAAATAAATAAACAACGGAATAAACGAGATAAGTAACCCATCTTCACCCTCCCCCCAAACTTATTTCACACAAAGGAGAAATAAGTTTGGATGAAGGATAAAATGGTTACTTATCTCGTACTCACAAGTGAGGTGGAGGCTTAGGCGGTGGCCACTTCTCATCAAATTTGAATGCTCCATCTGTTGCCACCCAAAAATATGGTGGCTTTGCAATTCTTGAGACATCTTGGGCGTCATGGTAATCTCGTTCACCATCTAGAGTACCATCGCACTCAAACAATTCCTTATTAGACAAATCAAAGTGAAAATCAAAAGATGAAGATAAATAAAAGTGAAAGAAGCAAGCATTCATAGAATCGCCCATGTCGAGGTAAGGATCGACAAAATTTTTGACTTTGCATTCTTTAAAGCTTGTGAAATCTTCATCTTTTTGGAATTGTAGAGGTTGCGTTGGAAAAGTTGGGCTCTCAACTTCAAGGGGTTTGGAGAATTGATCCTCATCTTCTTTATACTCTTCTTCAACTTCTTGAGGCTCTTCACTTAGCATCGGCATTGGTTCCTCATACAAGGTTCCATTCCGTAGGCTAATGGCCACGCACAAATCATCAATTCGCTTTTGATTTTCCATAGTGGTAGCCAAAGACCTCCTTTGCTCATCTAGCATAACCTCCGATTTTGCTAGACTTTTTTCTATCCAAGCTTGTGTAGTTAAGAAGCATTGTAGGAGATCGTCTTTCGAATTCGATTTCTCCACTTGATAGTATCGATTTCCCCCTTGGAAGCCTTCTTGAGTGGAATAAGAATTTTCATAATTCCAACTATTGAAATGGTCCTCATACTCCAATGGTGATTGCCACTCCATGGCATTGCACCCCATGTCATAATACTCACCATAGGAAGGTGTTGGTTGGAAGGCTTTTTGGATCATTGGTTGCCTACAATTTCTTTTGGCTTCCAAAACACGCAACTTAAGTTGCATCAACGCCAATTGTAGTTGGAGTTGCTCAACCAACTCATTCCTTCCATCATCCATTTTTGGTGCCGCTTTTACGGTTGTGGAGCAATTTTCTCTAACAAAAATAAATAAACATATAAATAAACAAACATAAAAACAATATCTAAATTAGATAAAAACAACTTTTCACAATATCAAAAGTAAAAACTCAACCAATCCCCGGCAACGGCGCCAAAAACTTGTTCGCTATTATTTTCACCACGCCGCAAGTGTACGGTGTAGTTGCAATATAAGGGAAGCAAGGTCGTATTCCACAAGGATTGGTGAATTTAAACTTCTAAATATTATTAATAAGTTGTTTTCAATCTATTTAGACAACCAAAGTTCAAGAGGTATTGATAACTAAAACAAAACTAAATAAAGCAAGAAAAGTAAATAACAATAACATAAACTTAGTGAATAAATTGGGGAATGACTCGAAGGAAAGTTATCATAGGGACTAGATTTCGATGGATCGTAATGAACTTCAATCTAAATCAATATAAATCTTGATATGGCCTACTTATCTAGGGCGATCTCCCCACTAGTTTTAGCCCCCTCCCGGACGACTAAAACAGTAGATTACGGGTCATAATTGCCGTCCCCGGTCAATTTCTAACCTATAACTCCCAAGAGCACAAAAGATCAACAAGCCCTCACCCACCTCTCAACCTCCCGGTTTATTGAGATGATATGTATCAAACTCCTAATCTATTGTAATTATCCTCTCCCGATTCAAATCACAAATTAGAAATGCACAAAAGGTGGCCAACCAATCATACAAGAGATAAATCTAGGACTTGAAAAGATAACAATAAGCACAATCAAGATATATATTGAACAAAGAAATCAATCCATTACAAATCCATCTAATCTAATCCCTAAGATAAGAGATTTTAGCCAAGCATATTCATAATAAAAGCAAATCTCAAGTCATAAGAAAACATAAATAAAGATATAGAGAGATAGAGATTCATAGACAAATCCTATAATCTTGATCTTCAATCATGTAGTCTTGATGAGCTCCTTTCCAAGTCTTCCCCTTCTTTATTTGATTTTGGTGTTGTTTTTGTGTGTGGAAGAGAGAAAAAATGGTAGAGAATGGAGGCTAGGGTTTGGGATTGGAGAGTTGGGGAAGATGAAGTGGGTGTGTGTGGTGAATGATGTTAGAAAAGAAGGGAAAAATGGAGTTTTGGGGCTAAAATCGCGTCTGGGGCCCACTTGGGGAGGCTCCGCCCTTTTCCCGCGGTCCTGGCCCGCGCCCGCGGCCGGCAAACGTGGGGGAGAGTCAGGGGACCCGCGGTCCCGCCCCGCGGCCGCGGGTGGTGACCGCGGGTGACTCCTGGAGTCGGGAACAGCTGACCCGCGGTCCCACCCCGCGGCCGCGGGTGGTGACCGCGGGGGTACTGGGCGTTTTGCACAGTCCGCTCGTTTTGCTCCGTTCTCCCTCGTCCGGACTCGGATTTGGTCGCCGTTTGCGCTCACGGATTCCTATCGAGACGTACTTCAATCTCATATCTTCAAAATCCTCCAATTAATCCTTGATTTTTCCTGAAATTACTCCAAAACTACACCAAGACATCAAATCTTCATAAAACTCAACATTATGGTACAAACACGCATTGGCAAACAAAACATGAAGGAAAATGACAACAAATCATGTGGAATTGAGGTACGAAAACCATGTTTGTCAATATTCCACAAGGTTCCCAACATTCTGCAATTATTAATTAAATATCCTTATTTCATTAATATTCAACATAGTGCACGAAAATTATGATTAGATTTTTAATTTAATCGAGCTTAACGATTAAAATACATTCACCTTAAGGAACTACTCCTAGTACTAAACATTAATTGTTGCAATAATTATAAATTATACATTTTTGAATATGATAGAGTTATTTGGAGACCATCAAACATTCGAACAACGAGCACCAAATCATGTGCGTCGATCTCGGTATATCAAAGAGTGATGATTTATCTTGTGAATATTTGATATTTTCGTTAATTGTCATAGATATAGTCAATCAAATATTTTATTTATGAAAAATTAATTTGATGAAGAGCCAATCCCATGAACAATGCATCTACAAAACACAGTGTTCGTATAAAACACAAATGTACATTACCAATGTTCGTGGTTGTGTTCGTAAAAGAAAAAATGAACATAATAATATTCGTTGATATATTCGTAAAAAATAAATGAACATACTAATGTTCTTCGATATTTTCGTAAAAAAATAAATAGCATACGAATGAACATACTAGTGTTCATCGATATTTTCGTATGAAAGCAAATTAACATAAATGTTAACATATTATGAACTGTAATATTTTTACAAGAACATAAATATAAACATAAATTTGGAACATACACTTTTTCACAAATAATATTATTTCTACGAACATATACAAATAAGTCAGTCTACACGTCCTTATTATGTTCATGAGATTAATATAGGATCCATATTTATGCTGATCCAAAAATTAATGAACTTGAAGATCGGTCAATACAGAAGTATTAATTGATGTGTTTTTAAAATGATCTTGAGGTCATATTCTGCAAATATTAATTAAATATGGCTATTTCATTTATATTCAACATAGTACACGAACATTATGATTAAATTTTTAATTTAATCGAGCTTAACGATTAAAATACATTCACCTTTAAGGCACTACTCCTAGTTACTAAACATTATTTGTTACAATAACTGTAAATTATGCATTTTTGAATATGTTAGAGTTATTTGGAGACCATCAAACATTTAAACAACGAGCACCAAATCTTGTGCGTCGATCTTGGTATATCAAAGAGTGATGATTCATCTTGAGAATATTTGATATTTTCGTTAATTGTCATAGATATAATCAATCAAATATTTTCTTTATGGAAAATTAATTTGATGAAGAGTCAATTCCGTGTGAACAATGCATCCACAAAACACAGTGAACATTCTAAATGTTCGTTGTTGTGTTCGTAAAAGAACAAATGAACATAATAGTATTAGTTGATATTTTCGTAAAAAATAACTGAACATACTAATGTTCTTCGATATTTTCGTAAAAAAAAAAAATAACATACTATTGAACATACTGGTGTTCATCGATATTTTTGTATGATAGCAACTTAACATAATAATGTTCACATATTATGGGCAGTAATATTTTTACAATAACATAAATATGATAAAATACGAACATACCCTTTTTCCCAAATAATATTATATATAGAGGCAGCACCCTACTCTAGCCAAAACCTTTTAATTATAGGAAATTCTAGCCATACAAATAAAAATATGGAAATAATAGCATTTTTGACTGAAATACCCTTTTAGTGTGTAACAGTATAAAATACTCTATTACACACATTTTATAAGCGAAAAAGTGTGTAACAATGTAAAATACAGTGTTACACACTTTTTCGCAATCACACACTTTTACGTAATTACACATTTTTGAGAAAAAGTGTGTAACATTGTAAAATACACTATTACACGATTTTTGAAAAAGTGTGTAACAGTGTATTTTACACTGTTACACACTTTTTTGCAATTACACACTTTTTTGCAATTACAAACTTTTACGTTATTACACACTTTTCCGAAAAAGTGTACATTTACATTAAAAAAGGCTAGTTTTTCCATATTTTTATTTGGGTGGACATTTTTTCCTTTTCTTATCCAAGAAGTGCTAATTGAGCCCATTAACTCTTATATATACGAACATATATATAAATGAGTTAATATATAAAAGTGTCCATTTTCATATTGTAAAATTAAAATCTAGCCTATGAAATAAAAATATTAAAAAATGGCCAGTTTTTTAGTAAAAAGTCAGAAATACCCTTACTCTTAAAAATTAAAAAAACATGCTGGGGATAAGTCTCTCTCTACACTCTCTCTCTCTCTTCTTTGTTATATTCTCTCTCTAGCTACCAGAAAGTTTGTTGAGATGATAACTGGATTAGCAATCTCTACCAGCAAAGCTTGTCAAAGTGAATTGGTTATATGTTAATCGCAATGTGGACTATCCACATATTTCTCTCTCTAAAACCAGAAGAGAGAGAAAGAGATAGATGATTCTCTCGCCAGTCCTTGCAACCAGATTTCTCTCTCTGCAACACTCGTCGGATTCTTCATTCTCAGAAACCTGAAGTCCTCGCCTGACCTTGCAAATGACGTTGTCAAAGAAGAAATCGAGTCCTCTGATTTTGTTCCCCTTTCTTCCAAGGTCTGCACGACATTTGGGAAGGAATTTTGGATCTGCATGGCAAGCGGCAGATATCTCTTGAGGAATTTGGTTTCATCGAGCTCTTGTCAACGGCTAAGCTTTCAGCAAATTAATTCAATTGTGAATTTGTGATGATTTGTGAATTTTATTGGATAGATTTGATCGATTAAACAAAAAGAGATTTTGGAAATTGATTAATGTTCTTGAATTCACAACTAGATCTATCAATTCATAATTTAATGTTTTTTAATTTACGACCAGATCTATGAATTCACAACTTAATATTTTTGAATTCACAACCAGATCTATGAATTCACAACTTAATGTTCTTAAATTCACGACCACATATGTGAATTCACAACTTAATATTTTTGAATTCACGACCACATCTATGCATTCACAACCAGATCTATGAATTCACAACTAAAACTCGAATTCACAACCAAAAAAAATTCTAGTTGTGAATTCACAACCAACATAAATCTGGTTGTGAATTAAATTTTGGTTGTGAATTCGTTTGTTGTGAATTCACAACCAAAAAATTCTAGTTGTGAATTAAATTTTGGTTGTGAATTCGACTGGTTGTGAATTAAATTTTGGCTGTGAATTCGACTAGTTGTGAATTCACAAACAAAAAATTCTGGTTGTGAATTCGACTGGTTGTGAATTCTCAATTCACAACTAAAAAATTTTGGTTGTGAATTCACACTGGTTGTGAATTGCGGGATTTTTTAAAGGGGTGATGTAAAGTGGATATTTTTTTAATTTTTAATGTGGAAGGGTATTTTGGTAACAGTGGCCATTTTTTAATATTTTTATCTTAGTGGACAATTTTTAATTTTACAATATGAAAGTGGCCATTTTAAAAATCCACTCTATATAAATTATCACATCCTTTATATAGTATTATTGTTGCATTGCTGAACATTTGGTGTGCTAAAACATATAAGAAAACCATGAAAAAAAATACGCATTTATAATCATTACTAAACTACCTTTGCTATTGTCCATGATTTATATTAAAGTGAATAAAATGACAGCAAACATCAATATCAGCACAAACTTCAAATGTCTATTTCGGGTTTTCAAAACTTTTTTTTTCACAGCGAAACTTTTTATCCCGGACAAATCTTCGATAATCTTCTTCAATTGCACGTTTTCTTCATCCAATCCATCACGTTTTCTTCCTCCAATCATCACGTTGATTTATATGTGAATTGCTGAACGAATTGAAGTTCGTAAAAAAAATTCTAAATGCACATAAGCAATCTGTCTATTAACTGTAATCCTTCGTCAAATTAAAAAGAATGAATTGTCGCTCAGCATCATATTAAATAACATAATGATACGAAGATATTCTGTCAATTGATGAACGGAGTTAAGTTCGTATAAAATTATAAATGCACATAATTCATCTGGTTATTGTGGCACATAATCCATCTGGCTATTAAGTTCGTATAAAATTATAAATGCACATAAAATAACACATCTTCATGAATAGAGAACGATGAATGTCACTCTAGAATTCTCGTACATTTACTAAATATGGATTCAACAACAATGGATAGTTAGGCCGAGTGATCCACGACTAGGGATGGGGTTAAAGAAGAAGGGGAAGAAAAGGGGCGTCATTTATAGCCGTAAAACTTACTCATCTTAATAAAACTCGTCATTTTTATTCATTAATACTCAATTGAAAACAGTCTATGAAAGACAGCATAAAACTTAATTAATATCATTAATCAAGTTATACATCGTATGAAACCATTCTCTTAAGACTCAAAGTATGACATAACATACTATAACATCAACAACATCTTGCAGCGGAAAGTAGCTAGACATATGTATGAAGACATATTCTAGACAGGTTAACTATTTATTAACAACCCTGGAGACTCCGCTCATTGCAGCACCATCATCACATCAGCTCAACCTGCACATTTAGAAAACATATGCAGGGCTGAGTACAAAAGTACTCAGTGGGCACGTATGCCTAAGTATAAAAATACATGCTTCAAAACTGTAAATTGTCATGCCATCATAAACAGTACAGCAAGGGAATTTTAGCTAAAAGGCCCAAGCTTACTAAATTCATTTGTGATTCTTAAAGTTCGACTGATCAGTCTAAGTTCTCTTGTAATCTATCATATCTGGAACTGTGTGCCGGAGAGGTGGCCACCTCTCACGGTCACTTGACCGGCCAACCCGCTAGATGACTCACGGTCACTGGTGTACACTAGTCCTGGCAGGATAGCTATCAACTGCTCAGGACCCAAATTCGATTGCATCATTGGCAAAGCCAAAGCAGATAGATATCATACTAAAATTGAAACATTTTATGGCAAGACAATACTTGAAATAACTTTAACTCAAAGATTTTATCATGAAATAGCTTGCTTGAACGTAACATTTAAATTCATTTGATATATATGAAAGTAATGCCCACCTCGTTGTGTCTCTGTATCAATGAGTAACGTCACTCTCTCCCTCAAGTCGTTACTTCCCAAAAGGACCTTCATCGTTATGAAGAATTGGTGAGAAGTTATAAAAGAAACCTCGATTAATAATCTAATCTCTTTTATGAAACATTAGTATCTCTAATGTTCATCTCTCTTGATTGTTAATCAATATAACAATTATTATCTCTCGTCATTACTCATTAATTATAACATCCTTATGTTATAATTAGCAGCGCTTCAATTAAAAGAAATATTTAACACATCGAAAAGTCCACTTTCTTAGCAGATCTATTCGCTCTCATCTCGTCTAATTAACCAATTAGAAAGTTAAACTTTCCATTAGGTATGTATTTGAGTCACAGGTCAACAAGAATTGACTATGCTCAAATTCTAATTTCACTAAAAATTTCGACATGACCTATTCATATATAATGTCAGCCACGAGATTTCAACGCGTGAATCTCACTACGTGAACTCGTCTCTCGACTCAAAACTTAACATCTTGACATCTTTTCAACGCAAACCAAACAATTCAAAATCATCAAAACTCTTTATCAGTAAACTATCATTTATACTCGACACCAATTGTTCGAGTGTCAGATACCAACATTTATGTGCGTTAATCATAACTCTCACAACTCACACCATTTAGTCATATCGTATCATCCATCAAAATAAATATAATCAAGTTGTTTTCTAGAAAGTTTTGCTGTTTTTGTGTCATCTTTAAAAATTCATAACAACCAACTCAATCATCATAAACTCTCATACCAATTGATCTCAAAAACTCCATGAAGTGTAGTTCACTCTAAAAATGGTAGTTAACCAAAAAGGTTAAAGGTTTTTGGAGATATTGCTCTTTTAGTGTAGGCTGTCAAAGATTGACAGTTTCTGCCAATTTTGTTTAGGCCATTAGAAACCAAGGCAAACCTTAATAAAATTCCATCAAATTTAATCAGCCAAAACTAAAGGTATCCTTGAAGATTTGGTTAAAATTTCACAAGAGAAAACGTTCATATGATCTGCCAAATAAACAATGAAACTCATACACTTTTACTGTTGGAAAAATATGACAGCAGAACAGGGACTTTTTGAAATAATAAACTGCTCTGTTTCAGAGGTCATAAAAATCGAAATCTTATGTTTTTAGAAAAGTATTGAAGTCTAGTTTCGTTTAAAAAAAACGGTGATGCAAAATCCTTCATGGATTAATAGATATAAACGTTTTTGTGAAGTCTACCAACAGTTGACAGATTCTGTCAAGGATTTTTTCAAAATATCTTTAAAATACCAAACATCATCCAAAAGACATGAAATTTTGCAGCGACGAAATACACATATCATAGATAAACATACTAAAATTTCAGAGCCATCAAGCAATGAAAACTCATCGAAACATAAGCTTTAAACTGCTGTAAAATTTTGACAGAATTCCAGTTTTAATTTCGTTCAACAATTATCATCCATAAATTGTAAATCAATTAGCATGCTCATGTGATATCGTAGAACACATATACGCAATAATATTCATTATGCAACGTCCCAAACTTCACGAATTTAAATAATCATACTCTAAAAACTTATACAATTTTCGTGCTTGGAAAAATACGAATTTAATATATATCGATTCTAGCATACCCTTAAGCACAAATATCAAGTCAAAACGATCAAACAAAAATCGAAAGACAAGCTAATATGTGAAAAACGGGGCTGCCCTCATGGGTTTCATAGCTACGGTTCGTTCCGTTCTTACTCCCTTCATTAAACATGCTCAACATCTACCCAAGAACAACATACTAATATTTCACGACGATCCGACGTCGTTTCAAAATAAAGTCGAGAATCGACGTTTTTCGACGTCGACGAAAATCGAAAAGAAAACCATCAAAACGTAGGTAGAGATCTTACCTACTTAGATACGTGATCGAAAAAATGATCGGCGCTCGTCTCGGTGCTCAAATCGGAGGTCAAAAGCTTGAGCTCAAACTAAAATGAAAATGGCGTGAACTAGTGTGTGTTTTAGGTGTTGTATGTGTGAGATTAAAGTGTGAGTGGAGTGTTTGGCTGATACAGCCGTATAATATGTGTGAGTGAGTGGGGTTGGGTGGTTGGTGGAGTGGTTAGGGTAGGGTAGGTTAGATAGTATATTATCCCACTTAGTCGTTAAATATCTCGTTTCGTCTCGTTTTAACGACTAACTACCCATATTCTTCGTTACTCGTCCTCTTAACTCCTACTCACTTTCATTACACTCGTAATTCTATATAAATATAGAAAACGCAAGCTCGTTCTCGAAATTCTGATAAACAAGCTCGGTTCGTTTATCGAGAAATCCCGGTTTACTATTCACTCGTCGTCCAAAAATAAAAACTTTCATTATTGGACTCGTATTGAAAAACTAAGAATATTTCTCGACGACGTGCACGTAAAATTTTGAAAGTCGACAAAAAGACGAAATAGCCGTATTTTACTATTCATCGTCAAAAAGTCAAAAATTTCAAAAACGTCTTAACGGACTCAGATTTCACTTCCGAGTTCATCGTTCTCATTCAAATAATTATCTCGAATTATTCAAATACTCAAACTCAACTACGGATTTAAAATCCCACATCATCCACACATCATCAAAAGAACATCTCAACGTCTTAAAAATAACAAGGGAACTTCATATAACTCCTCATCTCTTTACAAAGTAAATCAAACAAGGGATCTAAACCTTAATTACTCAAACTCAAGCAATTAATCACGTAATCAAAAGCCCGGGTATTACATACCCTCCCCCTTAAAATAAATTTCGTCCCGAAATTTGTACCTCCTGTAAATGTTTCGGGTACTTCTCTCACATCTTATCCTCAAGCTCTCTTTCCACTTCTTTCTAACTATCATATCTCCATTGAACCTTATCCAATGCAATCGACTTATTACTCAATTGCCAAATTTTATGATTTAGCATCATCTGAGGTCTCTCTTCATAACTCAAGTCTGGTTCTAAGATCATTTCTTCTTAGTAAACCACATGGTTTGGGTCGAAAATATATATCCTCTCAATTGTGACACGTGAAACACGTTATGCACATTTCCAAAGCTAGGTGGCAAAGCCAACCTGTACGCTATTGGACCTATCTTTTGCAATATCTCGTAAGGACTTATAACTCTGGGTCTAAGCTGTCCTTTAACTCCAAATCTATTCATCCCCTTTTGAGAATGAAACCTTCAAGAAAACTTTGTCTCCAATCTCGAAACTTTGTCTCACATCTTATAGGCAAACTCAATTAGTGGCAACACATTCTCCTGATGTACTCCTCTATCAAGGATAGTAGTTCTTATCATATCTTCCATCGTCTGCTATGCTAAAATTCATCCTTGTACCCAACTCTTTCTGTAACTCATCCAAAAACGTGATGATTTTTTTTTTCGGATCTCTCTCTGAGGTGTGATCTACACCGGTACTCAATGCAATCTTATAATCTCACGAACGTACAATTGTGCTAACTTATCTGGTCCATACGCGATTAGGATCGGTATGAAATGTGCAGATTTTGTTAGTCGATCTACAATCACCCAAATTGTTGTATTTCCTCTTTGACTTTTGGGTCGATCTACAATCACCCAAATGTGCAGATCTACAATCACCCAAATCTACAATCACCCAGATTGTCGATCTACAATCACAAAATCCATCGCTATGTGATCCCATTTCCACTCGGGAATCTCCAACGGTTTTAACTTCCCATAGGGTCGTTGGTGTAATGCTTTCACTTGCTGACAAGCTAAGCATCGCTCTACAAACGAAGCTATGTCTTGTTTCATTCCGTCCCACAAAAATCTCTTTTTCAAATCCCGATACATCTTTGTGCCTCCTGAGTGGGCAGTGTAAGGCGCGTCGTGAGTCTCACTCATGATCTTATTCTTAAGTTCATCATCGCGGGAATGCCTATTCTCCCCTAAAAAAATAGCATTGTCTGATGTTTTTTTTTTTTTTTGTAATTCTTGAGATCTCCTGCTCTTATCCTTTCTCGTAACTTGTTCATTGTCTGATCTTTCCTTGTGCTTCAATCACCATTTTCCTCAAACTAGGCATCGTCGCAACAATACTCGCTATCGTCTCTGGTGGTTTTATCATCTCTATCCTCATCTTGTCAAAGTCCTTTATAAGCTCATCCTCTCTCGTGAGAAGACATCCTAACTTTGACGAGACCTTTCAGCTCAATGCATCGGCTACTACATTGGCCTTGCCAGGGTGATAATTAATGTCGCAGTTAACATCCTTTACTAATTCGAGCCATCTCCTTTGCCTCATGTTAATATCCTTATGCTCGAAAAAGTATTTCAAAGTTTTGTGGTTCGTGAAAATCTCACATCTAACTCCGTAGAGATGATGTCTCCAAATTTTCAGGGCATGCACAACAGCTGCAAGCTCTAAATCATGCGTTGGATAATTTATCTCGTGGGGTCTAAGTTATCGTGATGCATAGACTATAACTCTTTCTTCTTGCATCAAAACACATCCTAGCCCACTCTCTAACTCATCTGCGTAGATGGTACACTCTTTATCCATTTCTAGGACTATCAGCACTGGTGCTGTAGTCAATTTCCTTTAAGCTCTTAAAAACTCTTTTCACACTCCTCTTTCCAATTGTATTTAGCTTATTTTCTAAGTAATTGTGTCATCGGTCTTGCTATCGTGGAAAATCCTTCAATAAACCTCTGATAGTATCCTGCTAAGCCTAAAAAGTTGAGAATCTTGTTAGGCGTAGTTGGTGATCTCCACTCATGTACAGCTTGTACCTTGACGGGGTCAACTTTAATTCCTTCAGATGATATAACATGTCCTAGTAAAGTTACTTTGTTCAACCAAAACTCGCACTTGGTGAATTTGGCAAAAAGCTTCTCAACTCTTAGTGTTTCCAACATCGTTTTCAAATGTTTTGGAGCTCCTGCTCATTCTTCGAATAGATGAGAATATCATCTATGAAAACTAGGACAAATTTATCCAGTTATTGATGAAAACTCAATTCATGTGATCCATGAAAACTACTGGTGCCTTCGTCAAACCGAATGGCATAACTATGAACTCATAGTGCTCATACCTCATTTGAAAAGCTGTCTTAGGTATATCATTCTGTCAAAATTTGAACTGGTGGTAATATGATCTCAAGTCAACTTTCAAGAAAAATGCGCTCCTCGTAATTGATCAAACAAGTCATCTATCCTCGGCAAAGGATATTTGTTCTTGAGTGTCAATTTATTCAGCTCTCGATAATCTATGCACATTCTCAACGTGCCATCCTTCTTTTTGACAAAAAGGACTGGTGCTCCCCACAGGGATACACTATGTCTAATAAAACCTAACTCGAGCAATTCTTGTAGCTGAATCTTCAGCTCTTGTAGCTCCTTAGGCGCCATTCTATAGGGTGCCTTCGACACTGGTGCTGATCCAGGTTCTAGGTCGATAGTGAACTCCAACTATCTTGTTGGTGGCAATCCTGGTAAGACCTCGGGAAATACATCTCTATGTTCTCTTACCACTGCTACATCCTCAAAAGTTTTTTTTTTTTTTTTACTTGATTCTCCTTCATCATTCAAGTAAACTAGGCAAGCTTGTGCTCCTTTCTTCTTTACCAATTTCGACGCCTGAAGTGCCGAAACGATTGGAACTCTCTTCTTTCTATCAATGCCGTGAAAACATGTCTGTTCCTTCCCAGGTGGTTGGAAAGTTATTTGTCTCTTCTTACAATCAATCGGGGTAAAGTTCTCTGCTAACCAGTCCATCCTTAGAATAATGTCTACGTTCCACATAGGCATTAAGTGCAAGGTTCTTGCTTTCATCTTTAGTGATCATAACTCAAGCTCTAAGTTAGAAATCATGTGAGAAACTGTAGTAGCTCTTCCTACAGGAGTGATTACTCTCAACTCGGGACTAGCTTGTTTTGGTTCGAGTTTGAAGGTAACATGTTTCAACCAATTAAAGAATGCGAGGCTCTTGTATTAAACAGGATTCTAACTGGTGCATCCAATAACTTGCCCATACTACCTTAAAGTCCTGCCTTAAACCAGCACTTAAAACTCAGACATCTCTTCATCATTATCCATCTTCTGATGAGCGAACATGATAGCTCACAGAATTCTCAATTATACTCTACAATCGATTTCTTTCCTTGCATCAAACTTCGATAATCAGCCTCTCGCTGCTTACTGTACTCCTCGGTACATACTTCTCAAGAGTAGTCTTCAATTGTTCTCAGGTGTAGTTTACCAGTTGCTCGGGTGTTAAAGTCCTCTGACGTGCCTCTCACTGATCTTATACATCAAAAGAATCTACTAGGATAACTCAAAAGTTGTAAGGGTTCAACCCTAGAATGACATCAAAACAAATTGTTCAAGAGACTCAAATGAATGACCAGAGGGTGGAATGAAGTAACTACCAGGTCGAACAAAAATGACCTAGAGTAAGAACCCATCTGGCTTTTCAACCGAAAGTTGAAACACATGGGTTTATAAACCCAAAACACGTCTACTGAGATTTGGATCATGCGGACTGGCCAGGTCCAACATAATCACTCCCCAGTCACACGGGATATACTATCCCGAACTTGGAAATTCTGTGTCTTCTAAACCATCAACATACTATACATAACAAAACTTAAGTTCACACCAGCAAGCTAAAAGCTTAAACTCAGGGTCCTATGTTCTAGACTCTTGTTTCGAAAGTTCAATATTTTTCGACTCTCCTCTCATGTTGCGGTGGTGGTGGCGGAGTATTATCCCGCCTATCCTTCACATCACACTCTTGATGACATCTTTGAGGCATTTTTGAAATCACAAAAGGAAAACTCAACTCGACCAACGCTCTAAGCATCCTCGAAACTCAAGTTCAATTTACTAACTCAACTTTAAGGAAACCCTCACGGTCACCTTAACATTCATCTGTAAGGCAATAAGCACTCACGAAATATTAACAAAAAGACCACTCTGGTCAACCTAATATATCCATCAGTAGAATGCCTCTTTTTAGAGGACTTACATAAAGGGGTTATATAAACCCTACAAAAACCATAGTATCTATCGTAATGTCCCTTCTAAACCGACACCATTAATAGTACTATGTCTCGGTCTGGACCTCTTACAGTAATTGCTACCAGTTAACTCATCTAGTTGCTACTTTAGCACACTAGGAACATCCATCTATTTAACATCAATAGGGTACTATATTCGCATGCTTATCTATCAGCATGTCAAAAGCTCAAGTATCAGTATCTCCTAAGTAAGTTATATACATCGCAATGTAATTGAAACTAATCAAAAACAAAGGTGTACTGCTCATACTCTCAAGATCATCCTTAGCTCTAGCCTACATCGGATTCTCTTCTCATCCTCATCAACTCTAGCCCTCCTCGGCTACTTCTCATCCTTTCAACCCTAGCCTTCCTTGGCTCTTTCTCATCCTTTCATAGTTTATGAACATGTGTTTGAAAATCTGCTAGGGTATCTCTGTACCACATACTGTACGCCTCGTCCTCGTATCTGATCTTCCCTGAGTTCGATCTCACAACAGTCCTGGCCAACCTATAAGGAGAACTTAAAGGTGACTCTAGGAACTAACTCTACTTGGCTCCAGCAACAGAAATAAACAAAACATAACTTAGCAAAACTCCTACTAAGTAGTACTGTTATCTTAAAACTCAAGCTCAAAATATCTAAATTCTCATCTCGTCCCATCTTTACTTAGTAGGGAATCTCTCTAAACAATGATATTAGATCCCTTAATCTAAATCATCGTGACTCAGTAAGACAACTCAACAATTCTCTCTCAAAGCCATCTCCAAAGACTATGGCTCATGATACCTTCTCAAGTACCATTAAGGTTGCGTGAGCAAAACTCGCGTCACCAAACAACTCAACATATCGTACAATATCTCATTGCAGCATGCTAATAACTCATCATTAATCATGCTATTATACTCAAGCTCATAACTCAAACTCATAACTCAAACCAACAAGTACTTAAAGCAATTGCTAATTCTCTCAAGCTTTAGCTCTAAGTTCTCATTTCATCCTTCTACTTAGTAGAAAATCTCTCTTAACAATGACATTAGATTCCTTCATCTAAATCATCGTGACTTATCACAACTGCTCAAACAATTCTCATCACAAAACATCTCAAATACATCACATCATAACTCATAATTATGCATCTTCAATCATATAACATCATATGATATAAACGCTCTCATGATTCATCATGTAACGTCAACATATGCTCTTACAACATAATAACTCATTATTAATCATGTTGTCATCCTCAAACTCAAACTATGCATCTTCAAAGCATAACATCATAACTCATCATATAACCTCAACATCGTGCTCTTCAAAATTTAACGTCAAATAAACTTTGAAATTTTACATACCTCGTTGAGCCTGGTGTGATGGTGCGCTGAGCTCACGGTTGTTAATAACTATTAGTCTAGTGACTCATTCTAGACTAAACTCAAGACTTCTAATTCAGAGCTTTCCTTCGCTCTGATACCACTCTGTCACAGCCCGCCCTAACTATGGATAGTTAGGCCGAGTGATCCACGACTAGGGATGGGGTTAAAGAAGAAGGGGAAGAAAAGGGGCGTCATTTATAGCCGTAAAACTTACTCATCTTAATAAAACTCGTCATTTTTATTCATTAATACTCAATTGAAAACAGTCTATGAAAGACAGCATAAAACTTAATTAATATCATTAATCAAGTTATACATCGTATGAAACCATTCTCTTAAGACTCAAAGTATGACATAACATACTATAACATCAACAACATCTTGCAGCGGAAAGTAGCTAGACATATGTATGAAGACATATTCTAGACAGGTTAACTATTTATTAACAACCCTGGAGACTCCGCTCATTGCAGCACCATCATCACATCAGCTCAACCTGCACATTTAGAAAACATATGCAGGGCTGAGTACAAAAGTACTCAGTGGGCACGTATGCCTAAGTATAAAAATACATGCTTCAAAACTGTAAATTGTCATGCCATCATAAACAGTACAGCAAGGGAGTTTTAGCTAAAAGGCCAAAGCTTACTAAATTCATTTGTGATTCTTAAAGTTCGACTGATCAGTCTAAGTTCTCTTGTAATCTATCATATCTGGAACTGTGTGCCGGAGAGGTGGCCACCTCTCACGGTCACTTGACCGGCCAACCCGCTAGATGACTCACGGTCACTGGTGTACACTAGTCCTGGCAGGATAGCTATCAACTGCTCAGGACCCAAATTCGATTGCATCATTGGCAAAGCCAAAGCAGATAGATATCATACTAAAATTGAAACATTTTATGGCAAGACAATACTTGAAATAACTTTAACTCAAAGATTTTATCATGAAATAGCTTGCTTGAACGTAACATTTAAATTCATTTGATATATATGAAAGTAATGCCCACCTCGTTGTGTCTCTGTATCAATGAGTAACGTCACTCTCTCCCTCAAGTCGTTACTTCCCAAAAGGACCTTCATCGTTATGAAGAATTGGTGAGAAGTTATAAAAGAAACCTCGATTAATAATCTAATCTCTTTTATGAAACATTAGTATCTCTAATGTTCATCTCTCTTGATTGTTAATCAATATAACAATTATTATCTCTCGTCATTACTCATTAATTATAACATCCTTATGTTATAATTAGCAGCGCTTCAATTAAAAGAAATATTTAACACATCGAAAAGTCCACTTTCTTAGCAGATCTATTCGCTCTCATCTCGTCTAATTAACCAATTAGAAAGTTAAACTTTCCATTAGGTATGTATTTGAGTCACAGGTCAACAAGAATTGACTATGCTCAAATTCTAATTTCACTAAAAATTTCGACATGACCTATTCATATATAATGTCAGCCACGAGATTTCAACGCGTGAATCTCACTACGTGAACTCGTCTCTCGACTCAAAACTTAACATCTTGACATCTTTTCAACGCAAACCAAACAATTCAAAATCATCAAAACTCTTTATCAGTAAACTATCATTTATACTCGACACCAATTGTTCGAGTGTCAGATACCAACATTTATGTGCGTTAATCATAACTCTCACAACTCACACCATTTAGTCATATCGTATCATCCATCAAAACAAATATAATCAAGTTGTTTTCTAGAAAGTTTTGCTGTTTTTGTGTCATCTTTAAAAATTCATAACAACCAACTCAATCATCATAAACTCTCATACCAATTGATCTCAAAAACTCCATGAAGTGTAGTTCACTCTAAAAATGGTAGTTAACCAAAAAGGTTAAAGGTTTTTGGAGATATTGCTCTTTTAGTGTAGGCTGTCAAAGATTGACAGTTTCTGCCAATTTTGTTTAGGCCATTAGAAACCAAGGCAAACCTTAATAAAATTCCATCAAATTTAATCAGCCAAAACTAAAGGTATCCTTGAAGATTTGGTTAAAATTTCACAAGAGAAAACGTTCATATGATCTGCCAAATAAACAATGAAACTCATACACTTTTACTGTTGGAAAAATATGACAGCAGAACAGGGCCTTTTTGAAATAATAAACTGCTCTGTTTCAGAGGTCATAAAAATCGAAATCTTATGTTTTTAGAAAAGTATTGAAGTCTAGTTTCGTTTAAAAAAAACGGTGATGCAAAATCCTTCATGGATTAATAGATATAAACGTTTTTGTGAAGTCTACCAACAGTTGACAGATTCTGTCAAGGATTTTTTCAAAATATCTTTAAAATACCAAACATCATCCAAAAGACATGAAATTTTGCAGCGACGAAATACACATATCATAGATAAACATACTAAAATTTCAGAGCCATCAAGCAATGAAAACTCATCGAAACATAAGCTTGAAACTGCTGTAAAATTTTGACAGAATTCCAGTTTTAATTTCGTTCAACAATTATCATCCATAAATTGTAAATCAATTAGCATGCTCATGTGATATCGTAGAACACATATACGCAATAATATTCATTATGCAACGTCCCAAACTTCACGAATTTAAATAATCATACTCTAAAAACTTATACAATTTTCGTGCTTGGAAAAATACGAATTTAATATATATCGATTCTAGCATACCCTTAAGCACAAATATCAAGTCAAAACGATCAAACAAAAATCGAAAGACAAGCTAATATGTGAAAAACGGGGCTGCCCTCATGGGTTTCATAGCTACGGTTCGTTCCGTTCTTACTCCCTTCATTAAACATGCTCAACATCTACCCAAGAACAACATACTAATATTTCACGACGATCCGACGTCGTTTCAAAATAAAGTCGAGAATCGACGTTTTTCGACGTCGACGAAAATCGAAAAGAAAACCATCAAAACGTAGGTAGAGATCTTACCTACTTAGATACGTGATCGAAAAAATGATCGGCGCTCGTCTCGGTGCTCAAATCGGAGGTCAAAAGCTTGAGCTCAAACTAAAATGAAAATGGCGTGAACTAGTGTGTGTTTTAGGTGTTGTATGTGTGAGATTAAAGTGTGAGTGGAGTGTTTGGCTGATACAGCCGTATAATATGTGTGAGTGAGTGGGGTTGGGTGGTTGGTGGAGTGGTTAGGGTAGGGTAGGTTAGATAGTATATTATCCCACTTAGTCGTTAAATATCTCGTTTCGTCTCGTTTTAACGACTAACTACCCATATTCTTCGTTACTCGTCCTCTTAACTCCTACTCACTTTCATTACACTCGTAATTCTATATAAATATAGAAAACGCAAGCTCGTTCTCGAAATTCTGATAAACAAGCTCGGTTCGTTTATCGAGAAATCCCGGTTTACTATTCACTCGTCGTCCAAAAATAAAAACTTTCATTATTGGACTCGTATTGAAAAACTAAGAATATTTCTCGACGACGTGCACGTAAAATTTTGAAAGTCGACAAAAAGACGAAATAGCCGTATTTTACTATTCATCGTCAAAAAGTCAAAAATTTCAAAAACGTCTTAACGGACTCAGATTTCACTTCCGAGTTCATCGTTCTCATTCAAATAATTATCTCGAATTATTCAAATACTCAAACTCAACTACGGATTTAAAATCCCACATCATCCACACATCATCAAAAGAACATCTCAACGTCTTAAAAATAACAAGGGAACTTCATATAACTCCTCATCTCTTTACAAAGTAAATCAAACAAGGGATCTAAACCTTAATTACTCAAACTCAAGCAATTAATCACGTAATCAAAAGCCCGGGTATTACATACCCTCCCCCTTAAAATAAATTTCGTCCCGAAATTTGTACCTCCTGTAAATGTTTCGGGTACTTCTCTCACATCTTATCCTCAAGCTCTCTTTCCACTTCTTTCTAACTATCATATCTCCATTGAACCTTATCCAATGCAATCGACTTATTACTCAATTGCCAAATTTTATGATTTAGCATCATCTGAGGTCTCTCTTCATAACTCAAGTCTGGTTCTAAGATCATTTCTTCTTAGTAAACCACATGGTTTGGGTCGAAAATATATATCCTCTCAATTGTGACACGTGAAACACGTTATGCACATTTCCAAAGCTAGGTGGCAAAGCCAACCTGTACGCTATTGGACCTATCTTTTGCAATATCTCGTAAGGACTTATAACTCTGGGTCTAAGCTGTCCTTTAACTCCAAATCTATTCATCCCCTTTTGAGAATGAAACCTTCAAGAAAACTTTGTCTCCAATCTCGAAACTTTGTCTCACATCTTATAGGCAAACTCAATTAGTGGCAACACATTCTCCTGATGTACTCCTCTATCAAGGATAGTAGTTCTTATCATATCTTCCATCGTCTGCTATGCTAAAATTCATCCTTGTACCCAACTCTTTCTGTAACTCATCCAAAAACGTGATGATTTTTTTTTTCGGATCTCTCTCTGAGGTGTGATCTACACCGGTACTCAATGCAATCTTATAATCTCACGAACGTACAATTGTGCTAACTTATCTGGTCCATACGCGATTAGGATCGGTATGAAATGTGCAGATTTTGTTAGTCGATCTACAATCACCCAAATTGTTGTATTTCCTCTTTGACTTTTGGGTCGATCTACAATCACCCAAATGTGCAGATCTACAATCACCCAAATCTACAATCACCCAGATTGTCGATCTACAATCACAAAATCCATCGCTATGTGATCCCATTTCCACTCGGGAATCTCCAACGGTTTTAACTTCCCATAGGGTCGTTGGTGTAATGCTTTCACTTGCTGACAAGCTAAGCATCGCTCTACAAACGAAGCTATGTCTTGTTTCATTCCGTCCCACAAAAATCTCTTTTTCAAATCCCGATACATCTTTGTGCCTCCTGAGTGGGCAGTGTAAGGCGCGTCGTGAGTCTCACTCATGATCTTATTCTTAAGTTCATCATCGCGGGAATGCCTATTCTCCCCTAAAAAAATAGCATTGTCTGATGTTTTTTTTTTTTTTTGTAATTCTTGAGATCTCCTGCTCTTATCCTTTCTCGTAACTTGTTCATTGTCTCATCTTTCCTTGTGCTTCAATCACCATTTTCCTCAAACTAGGCATCGTCGCAACAATACTCGCTATCGTCTCTGGTGGTTTTATCATCTCTATCCTCATCTTGTCAAAGTCCTTTATAAGCTCATCCTCTCTCGTGAGAAGACATCCTAACTTTGACGAGACCTTTCAGCTCAATGCATCGGCTACTACATTGGCCTTGCCAGGGTGATAATTAATGTCGCAGTTAACATCCTTTACTAATTCGAGCCATCTCCTTTGCCTCATGTTAATATCCTTATGCTCGAAAAAGTATTTCAAAGTTTTGTGGTTCGTGAAAATCTCACATCTAACTCCGTAGAGATGATGTCTCCAAATTTTCAGGGCATGCACAACAGCTGCAAGCTCTAAATCATGCGTTGGATAATTTATCTCGTGGGGTCTAAGTTATCGTGATGCATAGACTATAACTCTTTCTTCTTGCATCAAAACACATCCTAGCCCACTCTCTAACTCATCTGCGTAGATGGTACACTCTTTATCCATTTCTAGGACTATCAGCACTGGTGCTGTAGTCAATTTCCTTTAAGCTCTTAAAAACTCTTTTCACACTCCTCTTTCCAATTGTATTTAGCTTATTTTCTAAGTAATTGTGTCATCGGTCTTGCTATCGTGGAAAATCCTTCAATAAACCTCTGATAGTATCCTGCTAAGCCTAAAAAGTTGAGAATCTTGTTAGGCGTAGTTGGTGATCTCCACTCATGTACAGCTTGTACCTTGACGGGGTCAACTTTAATTCCTTCAGATGATATAACATGTCCTAGTAAAGTTACTTTGTTCAACCAAAACTCGCACTTGGTGAATTTGGCAAAAAGCTTCTCAACTCTTAGTGTTTCCAACATCGTTTTCAAATGTTTTGGAGCTCCTGCTCATTCTTCGAATAGATGAGAATATCATCTATGAAAACTAGGACAAATTTATCCAGTTATTGATGAAAACTCAATTCATGTGATCCATGAAAACTACTGGTGCCTTCGTCAAACCGAATGGCATAACTATGAACTCATAGTGCTCATACCTCATTTGAAAAGCTGTCTTAGGTATATCATTCTGTCAAAATTTGAACTGGTGGTAATATGATCTCAAGTCAACTTTCAAGAAAAATGCGCTCCTCGTAATTGATCAAACAAGTCATCTATCCTCGGCAAAGGATATTTGTTCTTGAGTGTCAATTTATTCAGCTCTCGATAATCTATGCACATTCTCAACGTGCCATCCTTCTTTTTGACAAAAAGGACTGGTGCTCCCCACAGGGATACACTATGTCTAATAAAACCTAACTCGAGCAATTCTTGTAGCTGAATCTTCAGCTCTTGTAGCTCCTTAGGCGCCATTCTATAGGGTGCCTTCGACACTGGTGCTGATCCAGGTTCTAGGTCGATAGTGAACTCCAACTATCTTGTTGGTGGCAATCCTGGTAAGACCTCGGGAAATACATCTCTATGTTCTCTTACCACTGCTACATCCTCAAAAGTTTTTTTTTTTTTTTTACTTGATTCTCCTTCATCATTCAAGTAAACTAGGCAAGCTTGTGCTCCTTTCTTCTTTACCAATTTCGACGCCTGAAGTGCCGAAACGATTGGAACTCTCTTCTTTCTATCAATGCCGTGAAAACATGTCTGTTCCTTCCCAGGTGGTTGGAAAGTTATTTGTCTCTTCTTACAATCAATCGGGGTAAAGTTCTCTGCTAACCAGTCCATCCTTAGAATAATGTCTACGTTCCACATAGGCATTAAGTGCAAGGTTCTTGCTTTCATCTTTAGTGATCATAACTCAAGCTCTAAGTTAGAAATCATGTGAGAAACTGTAGTAGCTCTTCCTACAGGAGTGATTACTCTCAACTCGGGACTAGCTTGTTTTGGTTCGAGTTTGAAGGTAACATGTTTCAACCAATTAAAGAATGCGAGGCTCTTGTATTAAACAGGATTCTAACTGGTGCATCCAATAACTTGCCCATACTACCTTAAAGTCCTGCCTTAAACCAGCACTTAAAACTCAGACATCTCTTCATCATTATCCATCTTCTGATGAGCGAACATGATAGCTCACAGAATTCTCAATTATACTCTACAATCGATTTCTTTCCTTGCATCAAACTTCGATAATCAGCCTCTCGCTGCTTACTGTACTCCTCGGTACATACTTCTCAAGAGTAGTCTTCAATTGTTCTCAGGTGTAGTTTACCAGTTGCTCGGGTGTTAAAGTCCTCTGACGTGCCTCTCACTGATCTTATACATCAAAAGAATCTACTAGGATAACTCAAAAGTTGTAAGGGTTCAACCCTAGAATGACATCAAAACAAATTGTTCAAGAGACTCAAATGAATGACCAGAGGGTGGAATGAAGTAACTACCAGGTCGAACAAAAATGACCTAGAGTAAGAACCCATCTGGCTTTTCAACCGAAAGTTGAAACACATGGGTTTATAAACCCAAAACACGTCTACTGAGATTTGGATCATGCGGACTGGCCAGGTCCAACATAATCACTCCCCAGTCACACGGGATATACTATCCCGAACTTGGAAATTCTGTGTCTTCTAAACCATCAACATACTATACATAACAAAACTTAAGTTCACACCAGCAAGCTAAAAGCTTAAACTCAGGGTCCTATGTTCTAGACTCTTGTTTCGAAAGTTCAATATTTTTCGACTCTCCTCTCATGTTGCGGTGGTGGTGGCGGAGTATTATCCCGCCTATCCTTCACATCACACTCTTGATGACATCTTTGAGGCATTTTTGAAATCACAAAAGGAAAACTCAACTCGACCAACGCTCTAAGCATCCTCGAAACTCAAGTTCAATTTACTAACTCAACTTTAAGGAAACCCTCACGGTCACCTTAACATTCATCTGTAAGGCAATAAGCACTCACGAAATATTAACAAAAAGACCACTCTGGTCAACCTAATATATCCATCAGTAGAATGCCTCTTTTTAGAGGACTTACATAAAGGGGTTATATAAACCCTACAAAAACCATAGTATCTATCGTAATGTCCCTTCTAAACCGACACCATTAATAGTACTATGTCTCGGTCTGGACCTCTTACAGTAATTGCTACCAGTTAACTCATCTAGTTGCTACTTTAGCACACTAGGAACATCCATCTATTTAACATCAATAGGGTACTATATTCGCATGCTTATCTATCAGCATGTCAAAAGCTCAAGTATCAGTATCTCCTAAGTAAGTTATATACATCGCAATGTAATTGAAACTAATCAAAAACAAAGGTGTACTGCTCATACTCTCAAGATCATCCTTAGCTCTAGCCTACATCGGATTCTCTTCTCATCCTCATCAACTCTAGCCCTCCTCGGCTACTTCTCATCCTTTCAACCCTAGCCTTCCTTGGCTCTTTCTCATCCTTTCATAGTTTATGAACATGTGTTTGAAAATCTGCTAGGGTATCTCTGTACCACATACTGTACGCCTCGTCCTCGTATCTGATCTTCCCTGAGTTCGATCTCACAACAGTCCTGGCCAACCTATAAGGAGAACTTAAAGGTGACTCTAGGAACTAACTCTACTTGGCTCCAGCAACAGAAATAAACAAAACATAACTTAGCAAAACTCCTACTAAGTAGTACTGTTATCTTAAAACTCAAGCTCAAAATATCTAAATTCTCATCTCGTCCCATCTTTACTTAGTAGGGAATCTCTCTAAACAATGATATTAGATCCCTTAATCTAAATCATCGTGACTCAGTAAGACAACTCAACAATTCTCTCTCAAAGCCATCTCCAAAGACTATGGCTCATGATACCTTCTCAAGTACCATTAAGGTTGCGTGAGCAAAACTCGCGTCACCAAACAACTCAACATATCGTACAATATCTCATTGCAGCATGCTAATAACTCATCATTAATCATGCTATTATACTCAAGCTCATAACTCAAACTCATAACTCAAACCAACAAGTACTTAAAGCAATTGCTAATTCTCTCAAGCTTTAGCTCTAAGTTCTCATTTCATCCTTCTACTTAGTAGAAAATCTCTCTTAACAATGACATTAGATTCCTTCATCTAAATCATCGTGACTTATCACAACTGCTCAAACAATTCTCATCACAAAACATCTCAAATACATCACATCATAACTCATAATTATGCATCTTCAATCATATAACATCATATGATATAAACGCTCTCATGATTCATCATGTAACGTCAACATATGCTCTTACAACATAATAACTCATTATTAATCATGTTGTCATCCTCAAACTCAAACTATGCATCTTCAAAGCATAACATCATAACTCATCATATAACCTCAACATCGTGCTCTTCAAAATTTAACGTCAAATAAACTTTGAAATTTTACATACCTCGTTGAGCCTGGTGTGATGGTGCGCTGAGCTCACGGTTGTTAATAACTATTA
Source organism: Salvia miltiorrhiza (assembly GCF_028751815.1). Taxonomy (NCBI): domain Eukaryota; kingdom Viridiplantae; phylum Streptophyta; class Magnoliopsida; order Lamiales; family Lamiaceae; genus Salvia; species Salvia miltiorrhiza. The sequence goes on from NC_080389.1 coordinate 7,405,940, forward strand.
GTCTAGTGACTCATTCTAGACTAAACTCAAGACTTCTAATTCAGAGCTTTCCTTCGCTCTGATACCACTCTGTCACAGCCCGCCCTAACTATGGATAGTTAGGCCGAGTGATCCACGACTAGGGATGGGGTTAAAGAAGAAGGGGAAGAAAAGGGGCGTCATTTATAGCCGTAAAACTTACTCATCTTAATAAAACTCGTCATTTTTATTCATTAATACTCAATTGAAAACAGTCTATGAAAGACAGCATAAAACTTAATTAATATCATTAATCAAGTTATACATCGTATGAAACCATTCTCTTAAGACTCAAAGTATGACATAACATACTATAACATCAACAACATCTTGCAGCGGAAAGTAGCTAGACATATGTATGAAGACATATTCTAGACAGGTTAACTATTTATTAACAACCCTGGAGACTCCGCTCATTGCAGCACCATCATCACATCAGCTCAACCTGCACATTTAGAAAACATATGCAGGGCTGAGTACAAAAGTACTCAGTGGGCACGTATGCCTAAGTATAAAAATACATGCTTCAAAACTGTAAATTGTCATGCCATCATAAACAGTACAGCAAGGGAGTTTTAGCTAAAAGGCCAAAGCTTACTAAATTCATTTGTGATTCTTAAAGTTCGACTGATCAGTCTAAGTTCTCTTGTAATCTATCATATCTGGAACTGTGTGCCGGAGAGGTGGCCACCTCTCACGGTCACTTGACCGGCCAACCCGCTAGATGACTCACGGTCACTGATGTACACTAGTCCTGGCAGGATAGCTATCAACTGCTCAGGACCCAAATTCGATTGCATCATTGGCAAAGCCAAAGCAGATAGATATCATACTAAAATTGAAACATTTTATGGCAAGACAATACTTGAAATAACTTTAACTCAAAGATTTTATCATGAAATAGCTTGCTTGAACGTAACATTTAAATTCATTTGATATATATGAAAGTAATGCCCACCTCGTTGTGTCTCTGTATCAATGAGTAACGTCACTCTCTCCCTCAAGTCGTTACTTCCCAAAAGAACCTTCATCGTTATGAAGAATTGGTGAGAAGTTATAAAAGAAACCTCGATTAATAATCTAATCTCTTTTATGAAACATTAGTATCTCTAATGTTCATCTCTCTTGATTGTTAATCAATATAACAATTATTATCTCTCGTCATTACTCATTAATTATAACATCCTTATGTTATAATTAGCAGCGCTTCAATTAAAAGAAATATTTAACACATCGAAAAGTCCACTTTCTTAGCAGATCTATTCGCTCTCATCTCGTCTAATTAACCAATTAGAAAGTTAAACTTTCCATTAGGTATGTATTTGAGTCACAGGTCAACAAGAATTGACTATGCTCAAATTCTAATTTCACTAAAAATTTCGACATGACCTATTCATATATAATGTCAGCCACGAGATTTCAACGCGTGAATCTCACTACGTGAACTCGTCTCTCGACTCAAAACTTAACATCTTGACATCTTTTCAACGCAAACCAAACAATTCAAAATCATCAAAACTCTTTATCAGTAAACTATCATTTATACTCGACACCAATTGTTCGAGTGTCAGATACCAACATTTATGTGCGTTAATCATAACTCTCACAACTCACACCATTTAGTCATATCGTATCATCCATCAAAACAAATATAATCAAGTTGTTTTCTAGAAAGTTTTGCTGTTTTTGTGTCATCTTTAAAAATTCATAACAACCAACTCAATCATCATAAACTCTCATACCAATTGATCTCAAAAACTCCATGAAGTGTAGTTCACTCTAAAAATGGTAGTTAACCAAAAAGGTTAAAGGTTTTTGGAGATATTGCTCTTTTAGTGTAGGCTGTCAAAGATTGACAGTTTCTGCCAATTTTGTTTAGGCCATTAGAAACCAAGGCAAACCTTAATAAAATTCCATCAAATTTAATCAGCCAAAACTAAAGGTATCCTTGAAGATTTGGTTAAAATTTCACAAGAGAAAACGTTCATATGATCTGCCAAATAAACAATGAAACTCATACACTTTTACTGTTGGAAAAATATGACAGCAGAACAGGGCCTTTTTGAAATAATAAACTGCTCTGTTTCAGAGGTCATAAAAATCGAAATCTTATGTTTTTAGAAAAGTATTGAAGTCTAGTTTCGTTTAAAAAAAACGGTGATGCAAAATCCTTCATGGATTAATAGATATAAACGTTTTTGTGAAGTCTACCAACAGTTGACAGATTCTGTCAAGGATTTTTTCAAAATATCTTTAAAATACCAAACATCATCCAAAAGACATGAAATTTTGCAGCGACGAAATACACATATCATAGATAAACATACTAAAATTTCAGAGCCATCAAGCAATGAAAACTCATCGAAACATAAGCTTGAAACTGCTGTAAAATTTTGACAGAATTCCAGTTTTAATTTCGTTCAACAATTATCATCCATAAATTGTAAATCAATTAGCATGCTCATGTGATATCGTAGAACACATATACGCAATAATATTCATTATGCAACGTCCCAAACTTCACGAATTTAAATAATCATACTCTAAAAACTTATACAATTTTCGTGCTTGGAAAAATACGAATTTAATATATATCGATTCTAGCATACCCTTAAGCACAAATATCAAGTCAAAACGATCAAACAAAAATCGAAAGACAAGCTAATATGTGAAAAACGGGGCTGCCCTCATGGGTTTCATAGCTACGGTTCGTTCCGTTCTTACTCCCTTCATTAAACATGCTCAACATCTACCCAAGAACAACATACTAATATTTCACGACGATCCGACGTCGTTTCAAAATAAAGTCGAGAATCGACGTTTTTCGACGTCGACGAAAATCGAAAAGAAAACCATCAAAACGTAGGTAGAGATCTTACCTACTTAGATACGTGATCGAAAAAATGATCGGCGCTCGTCTCGGTGCTCAAATCGGAGGTCAAAAGCTTGAGCTCAAACTAAAATGAAAATGGCGTGAACTAGTGTGTGTTTTAGGTGTTGTATGTGTGAGATTAAAGTGTGAGTGGAGTGTTTGGCTGATACAGCCGTATAATATGTGTGAGTGAGTGGGGTTGGGTGGTTGGTGGAGTGGTTAGGGTAGGGTAGGTTAGATAATATATTATCCCACTTAGTCGTTAAATATCTCGTTTCGTCTCGTTTTAACGACTAACTACCCATATTCTTCGTTACTCGTCCTCTTAACTCCTACTCACTTTCATTACACTCGTAATTCTATATAAATATAGAAAACGCAAGCTCGTTCTCGAAATTCTGATAAACAAGCTCGGTTCGTTTATCGAGAAATCCCGGTTTACTATTCACTCGTCGTCCAAAAATAAAAACTTTCATTATTGGACTCGTATCGAAAAACTAAGAATATTTCTCGACGACGTGCACGTAAAATTTTGAAAGTCGACAAAAAGACGAAATAGCCGTATTTTACTATTCATCGTCAAAAAGTCAAAAATTTCAAAAACGTCTTAACGGACTCAGATTTCACTTCCGAGTTCATCGTTCTCATTCAAATAATTATCTCGAATTATTCAAATACTCAAACTCAACTACGGATTTAAAATCCCACATCATCCACACATCATCAAAAGAACATCTCAACGTCTTAAAAATAACAAGGGAACTTCATATAACTCCTCATCTCTTTACAAAGTAAATCAAACAAGGGATCTAAACTTTAATTACTCAAACTCAAGCAATTAATCACGTAATCAAAAGCCCGGGTATTACAATAAAAGATTTGATATGATTCATATATAGCTAATAACGGCTGTGCAAAAGATTAATTTACATTCTTAACCTTAATGGATTTAAATGGCCAAAAATTATATAATTAGATCAGATAAATCAGGACCGCATGATTTTATGGATTTAACGCTTTGGATTTGGTCTTCGTTCTCTATATAGGGGAGTGGTCTCCATTGAACTCTCCCCTATATATATATATATATATATATATATATATGGGGTTGGGTTCCGGTAGTATCCAAGCTTATAATAGATCCGTAGATCCAAATCTAGACCACACATTTATGACATGTGGCGCATCAAGATGGTGACACGTGGCAAGGCATTTCAAGGCAAAATCTGGAGAGGGGTAAAATTGGAATGTAATTTTCGAAATTAAAAAAAAAAAGAAATTAGATTTTCTCAAAATAGGTATATTTTAGATGCATAAAGTTTCATACGAGAATGCATGAACTTCCATATAAAAATGCATAAAGTTTCATATAAAAATGCATAAGATTTCACCCCACCCCCACACCCCTGAATTTCACCCCAAATTTCGGGTCCCTACTTGAGGGGGCTAACAAATAAAACTTTCCTATTCTTTTTTCCGAAAATTATTATCTCAATGGATATTTTTTATTATTTAGAGTTAGTGACTGGAAATCAATGTTGTTAAATCAAAATATCAATTCATGAAGAATTTGCCTAAATCAACTATACGTACGTGCATAAAATGTGGTTTGAATACCTGCATAAAATGTGGTTTGATTTCATTATATATGTTACATTTCACATTTATCAACCTCATCAATACACGTCTCATGTATATTTATGTTATTATCAAATATATTCTCAAATAGTGTGCATGTGTTGGCCTAGTGGTAGGAGGTTAGTTAATGCTCAAGACCTTGGGGTCCTGGGTTCGAGTCCTCTAAGTCTTTAAATTTCTTTATTTTTATATAATTAAAAATTATATATTTTCAAATAATTTTGGGCGCGACAGATCGCCTTTTTTTTATATCATGGGGTCCGTAATTACTACATTAATGGCACACCCCAATTTCTGAAGAAATAACTATAACTGAGGTGTAACTAAATCATTGAAATGAACAAGGGAAAAATCTTGTGAAATCCAAATAATGGGATAATAAATCGTGCAACGCCTTTTGGATGAAGAAAGACAGATATTCAAATGACATTAATCAATCAACAACATAACTAACTTCAGGATCACAAGTTTAGTTTCCTGCTTCGGATAACCAACATTCATTAATCAAAATACTTGAGAGTCAAAAGTCTAGGCTCATCAAAAGATATCATTTAGAGTCATAGCATAAAGGTCTTAAGTCAAGGAAACGAAAGACAGATAAAAGCTATAGTACTACAATGGAAGTCAAATACGGAGTTGAACCCAAGCCTCAGCTCTGCCCCGTCAACACCAGCCATCAACCTGAAAAATATTTGAAAATATTTGGGCTAAGTACTAATATACTTAGTGGGCTGCAACTTTTAAAATATCTCATAATTCGTAAGAACAGTTTATCCAATCATTCATGACATAACTTAGAAGGTTTTAAAGCAAAAGAACTTCTAAGCATGTTAAAGAATTTCATTTTATTAGCGCGCTATTGTCACACTCTGTTTAGTTACTCGTTGTGATATCGGACCTTTTAGCCACCGACGTATCACTTACTCGGGACGTAACTCAAACGAGTTGAATTGACCTCGGGACGCTATCCAGACAGGCCTTACATGATACATGCTTCAGAACACATCCAACCAAGCACCCTTATAATGCCTCTTACATGAATTAGTGCCCGATGGAGATCAACCCACCGAAACAACTAACAAATGTACACAATTCTCAAACAACATGTTAGGCCATAAGAGAACCTTGATTGATCCATGAATTGTGAGCCTTAAACATAACAGAGCGCACAATAATATTTATTGGATAAATAGTTTGCATTTCATAAAACATTTAGAACTTAATAACTCAATTATACATTTGAAAAATAAGCCCACTTGATTAGGCAAAGCCTGTAGTTTTAACTGTAACTCTGAATCGGGATAGCAGCGCTAAAACTCCTGATCCTCAAAGCGTACAAGAAATTTTATTCTTAATAGGTTTCCTGAAGCTAATCTTATATCGTAGTGAAATGCTATCTAATCTTGATTCATCACGCCAGGTTTCCAAAATTTAATAATAAATATTGAAAACTAAATTCTTGAGCTAAGGACACCAGCAATATTCTTGCTCGATTTTCTTTGATAATGGATTTATAAATAAAGCCAATTTAATCAAAAATGATTTTATTTACAAAATGTTTAATATAAATTTCTTTCATGCTTTAAATCATATAATCAATAATCACACTTAATACATACACATAATAAATAATATTATCATGCAATTCATTCATTAGTAAATAACTAATCAAACCCACATATATGTTTAATTAATAAACTAATTGAGCTTAATCAAAATAATAAATTAATAACATAGGTCCAACATTTTAAATAAAGACCAAGTCCTACAATTAAGTAAAGGTTAAGCCTGATGATTAATTAAAGGGTAATTCTATTCATAGCCTCAATTTTTTTTCTATTGTCTCTTATTAAAAATAATACTAATAATTATAGTGACTATAATAATGTGTGGTAGTTCAGCCACACATAATCTCAAAATGTGTAGGTAAATCAGACAAGAAAAAAATCATTAGTTATTGACATTTAAAATGTGTGGCAAAAATATTTTCGTGACATTTATTATTTTACGGTTATTTTTAAGTTTTATTTATGTATAATAAAACTTATTTTTGAATTTGTTGTGCCAACGTGGCAAAATAATAAAAGTTATTAACCACACATAATTATAAATTATTTATGTGTGGGTAATGAATTTTTATCATTATTATTCTTGAAATGTAAGAAACGTGGGAAAATATTTTTAGCCACATTTATATTTTGGCTTTAATTAGTTATTTATGCAAATCTTAATTGATGTTTTACCCACACATAAATACCCACACATATTCTGAAAATTGTGTAGATGAATCAGTAAGAAACTTTCAATTAGTTATTGACTTTTAAAATGTGTAGCAGAAAATTATTAGTAACATTTATTGTATAGCGGTAATTTTTTTTAAGTTTTATTTATTTATTTAACAAAATTTTATTGACTTTCAATTTGTTTCACGATAATTTTTTAAGTTTTATTTATTTATTTAACAAAATTTTATTTTAAATCTATTGTGTCGATGTAACAAATTAATAAAATTTCTATTTCCCCCTTTTTGACATCATCAGAAAGGGAGGTGACTGATGTCTGAATGCCATGAGGATCAGTTACCCGTTGAAGTTCCATTCCATGTTCCTCGAGAACATGGAACTTGGCTTTGAGATCTTCCATCTCCTTTTCTTGTGCTTGGATTCGTCGTTCAAGCTCAAGAGTCGTGGCAGTTGCAGTGGCTTGGTCATTATCTTCAGCCATATCAGTTGGCAGAATTTCATTTCTAGTTCCAACAGCATCAATATTGACTGTTGCGAAGTTGGGCTGGAGTCTTTCGATGTAGTCCACTGCTTCTTTCTTGACAGCCAGCATCATCATATCTCCACCAGGTGGCCTGTAAACAAAACCATTTCTCAACAGGTACTCTCAGAGTCCCTGTTCAAGATCATGTAGGGCATCTCAGATATTGTGAATGCCTATTTTCATGTGTAGCTCCAACTCATGAGAGTTAATATTGGATTCAGACCACACAGCGTATAAGCTATGGATCTGATCACGAGGAGCGTTTCGGATAAAGGTGTGGAGAAGGAGGTTCACTACATCATTGAATAGCTCTGAATTGGACGCAGGAATGGAATGAGAATGAAATGGACGCAGGAATGGAATGGTGATTCCTGCGTCCATTCCCAATCCTATGGCTGGTACGGTTTTTGTGATGGGAATCGTCATTCTCGATGAAATGCCTATTCCCATGCATATGGGATTGGAATGTATGGCTGATATGCAAGAATGGAATGGGAATGGAATGGGAATGAATTGGTGATTCCTGCGTCCATTCTCAATCCTATGGCTGGTACGGTTTTTGTGATGGGAATCGCCATTCCCGATGGAATGCTTATTCCCATGCATATGAGATTAGTCATTCCTCCCCTCCCCCATGGTATTGTGTATTCCCATGGATATGATTGTCACAGCCCGCAACCCTTAATGACAAATTTAGCCGGGATTATGACTTGGGATGAGAATTAATGAGTGGGAACGGATATGGACAATTACTTAACATTAAAGTATATGGAAATGTCACTCATAGATAAAATGCTAGGATCATATATGATCATTTGGATACTTATAAAACATACACATAAAGGAGAACTGATTAAGGTGGGTTACCCAATAACACGTGTCACAACTTCATAACATAGAGTTATTCTAATTAAAGTGTTTTGCAGCGGAAAACGTGTGAGATATACATATGAAGATGTATACTCAAGGTTACATTTCTTGAAATGTCAAAGGAACACCCGCTCAACATCATTCCATTCCATCAGCTGCTCAACCTGCACATTTAGAAATACATGCAGGGCTAAGTATAAAAATACTCAGTGGGCACATATGCCTACTATGAAATATAACATGCTTCGTAAAGATTTAAATTGTCTTGCTTAGGAAGGATGATTGGAGACCAAACACTATTCACCATTTAATACTTGTCCCCCCTAAACCTACACACTAATCCCTTCCCTTCATCTTCATACCACACGTCCACTTCAAGTAAGGCTAAGGAAATTAATCACAATGAGACACAATTATATGAAGCCATAGTTTGGGTAGTATACTACGTCGGTAGACTAACACTTCTTGGTCTTATCAAACAAGAGGATCTATTATGACAACTCACGAGTTGCAAGGCTCAAACTCAACACAACATTAAAGCAAGGTGTTGTAGAAATTGTTCAAGAGAATCAAAAGAATGACCAGAGGGTATGGAATGATTAACTACTAGGTCGAACAAAATGACCTCGAGTATGAACCCATCTGGCTTTTCAACCGAAAGTTGAAACACATGGGTTTTCAACCCAAAAGACGTCTACTGAGATTTGGATCATGTGGACTGGCCAGGTCCAACATCATCACCTCCCAGTCACACGAGAAACATCGTCCCGAACTTGGAGAGCCATGAACACACTATACATAACAAAACATAAGCTCATCATGACAACTAAACTTATCTTAAGGTTCCCTATCCTATTGATCTCAAACCCCAAACCTCTCTTAAGACATATACACACAGACATACGTACACAGGCAAAACACACTATTCTTAAAATTTATCGTGTAGCAAAAGTTGATTCGAAGTTCCGTCGCACTTGAACATTCGAACGTAGAGACTATGGTTCAACCTTTGATGCAACGTTTACCTTGAATTCGTCGCGTATAGTCATTCTGTGCTTTTCTTTTACCTCGTACATATCTTTTAATTCCTCTTTGTAGTTCAAAAGAATCATTGTTTTCTTGAGGGAGCTGAAATGCTCTAAGTTCTCTTTCATTCTTCTACATCATCACCTTAAGAATCTAGATTGTAGAGATATCCTACTAACCTAGTAGTCTATGTTCTTTTGAAATTGTGATCATGCAACTTATAGCAATCTATGTTCTCTGGGAAAACATATGTCAATTTTTCTATTATTCGTCTGATCATAACATCATAGATTGCGAAAATATGCCATGAAAGGCAAAACATTCAACATTTCATCATAGCATGCTCTTTACATAAACATATTCATAAAACATCTTCGAACAATAACATCTTTAACACGTGAACTACAGTTACCTTCTTTCCTTGATTGAGCACGATGCAATGGAGTGTTGAGCGGTGCCGTATAAACCCATGTAAGTCAAAAGAATCAAACTAGACTCGACTCTTTTATAATAAGGTTTCTAGAGTGGTATCAGAGCGAAGGAAAGCTCTGAATTAGAAGTCTTGAGTTTAGTCTAGAATGAGTCACTAGACTAATAGTTATTAACAACCGTGAGCTCAGCGCACCATCACACCAGGCTCAACGAGGTATGTAAAATTTCAAAGTTTATTTGACGTTAAATTTTGAAGAGCATGATGTCGAGGTTATATGATGAGTTATGATGTTACACTTTGAAGGTGCATAGTTTGAGTTTGAGGATGACAACATGATTAATAATGAGTTATTATGTTGTAAGAGCATATGTTGACGTTACATGATGAATCATGAGAGCGTTTATATCATATGATGTTATATGATTGAGGATGCATAATTATAAGTTATGATGTGATGTATTTGAGATGTTTTGTGATGAGAATTGTTTGAACAGTTGTGATAAGTCACAATGATTTAGATGAAGGAATCTAATGTCATTGTTAAGAGAGATTTTCTACTAAGTAGAAGGATGAAATGAGAACTTAGAGCTAAAGCTTGAGAGAATTAGCAATTGCTTTAAGTACTTGTTGGTTTGAGTTATGAGTTTGAGTTATGAGCTTGAGTATAATAGCATGATTAATGATGAGTTATTAGCATGCTGCAATGAGATATTGTACGATATGTTGAGTTGTTTTGTGACGCGAGTTTTGCTCACGCAACCTTAATGGTACTTGAGGAGGTATCATGAGCCATAGTCTTTGGAGATGGCTTTGAGAGAGAATTGTTGAGTTGTCTTACTGAGTCACGATGATTTAGATTAAGGGATCTAATATTATTGTTTAGAGAGATTCCCTACTAAGTAAAGATGGGACGAGATGAGAATTTAGATGTTTTGAGCTTGAATTTTAAGATAACAATACTACTTAGTAGGAGTTTTGCTAAGTTATGTTTTGTTTATTTCTGTTGCTGGAGCCAAGTAGAGTTAGTTCCTATAGTCACCTTTAAGTTCTCCTTATAGGTTGGCCAGGACTGTTGGCACTGTACGAAAGTGGACTGTTGTGAGATCGAACTCAGGGAAGATCGGATACGAGGACGAGGCGTACAGTATGTGGTACAGAGATACCCTAGCAGATTTTCAAACACATGTTCATAGACTATGAAAGGATGAGAAAGAGCCAAGGAAGGCTATGGTTGAAAGGATGAGAAGTAGCCGAGGAGGGCTAGAGTTGATGAGGATGAGAAGAGAAGCCGATATAGGCTAGAGCTAAGGATGATCTTGAGAGTATGAGCGGTACACCCTTGTTTTTGATTAGTTTCAATTACATTGCGATGTATATAACTTACTTAGGAGATACTGATACTTGAGCTTTTGACATGCTGATAGATAAGCATGCGAATATAGTACCCTACTGATGTTAAATAGATGGATGTTCCTAATGTGCTAAAGTAGCAACTAGATGAGTTAACTGGTAGCAATTACCATAGGAGGTCCAGACCGAGACATAGTACTATTAATGGTGTCGGTTTAGAAGGGACATTACGATAGATACTATGGTTTTTGTAGGGTTTATATAACCCCTTTATGTAAGTCCTCTAAAAAGAGGCATTCTACTGATGGATATATTAGGTTGATCAGAGTGGTCTTTTTGTTAGCATTTCGTGAGTGCTTATTGCCTTACAGATGAATGTTAAGGTGACCGTGAGGGTTTCCTTAAAGTTGAGTTAGTAAATTGAACTTGAGTTTCGAGGATGCTTAGAGCGTTGGTCGAGTTGAGTTTTCCTTTTGTGATTTCAAAAATGCCTCAAAGATATCATCAAGAGTGTGATGTGAAGGATAGGCGGGATAATAATCCGCCACCACCACCGCAACATGAGAGGAGAGTCGAAAAATATTGAACTTTCAAAACAAGAGTCTAGAACATAGGACCCTGAGTTTAAGCTTTTAGCTTGCTGGTGTGAACTTAAGTTTTGTTATGTATAGTATGTTGAGGATTTAGAAGACACAGAATTTCCAAGTTCGGGATAGTATATCCCGTGTGACTGGGGAGTGATTATGTTGGACCTGGCCAGTCCGCATGATCCAAATCTCAGTAGACGTGTTTTGGGTTTATAAACCCATGTGTTTCAACTTTCGGTTGAAAAGCCAGATGGGTTCTTACTCTAGGTCATTTTTGTTCAACCTGGTAGTTACTTCATTCTACCCTCTGGTCATTCATTTGAGTCTCTTGAACAATTTGTTTTGATGTCCTTCTAGGGTTGAACTCTTACAACTTTTGAGTTATCCTAGTAGATTCTTTTGATATATAAGACTAGTGAGAGGCACGTCAGAGGACTTTAACACCCGAGCAACTGGTAAACTACACCTGAGAACAATTCAAGGCTACTCTTGAGAAATATGTACCGAGGAGTACAGTAAGCAGCGAGAGACTTATTATCGAAGTTTGATTCAAGGAAAGAAATCGATTGTATAGTATAATTGAGAACTCTGTGAGCTATCACGTTCGCTCATCAGAAGATGGATACTGATGAAGAGATGTTTGAGTTTTAAGTGCTGGTTTAAGGCAGGACTTTAAGGTAGTATGGGCAAGATATTGGATGCACCAGTTAGAATCCTGTTTAATACAGGAGCCTTGCATTCTTTAAGTGTTTGAAGCATGTTACCTTCAAACTCGAACCAAAACGAGCTAGTCCCAAGTTGAGAGTAATCACTCCTGTAGGAAGAGCTACTACAGTTTCTCACATGATTTCTAAATTAGAGTTTGAGTTAGGACCACTAAAGATGAAAACAAGAACCTTGCACTTAATGCCTATGTGGAACGTAGACATTATTCTAAGGATGGACTGGTTAGCAGAGAACTTTGCCCCGACTGATTGCAAGAAGAGACGGATAACTTTCCAACCACCTGGGAAGGAACAAACATGTTTTCACGACATTGATAGAAAGAAGAGAATTCCAATCATTTCGGCACTTCAGGCGTCGAAATTGGTAAAGAAGAAAGGAGCACAAGCTTACCTAGTTTACTTGAATGATGAAGGAGAATCAAGTAAAAACTTTGAGGATGTAGTAGTGGTAAGGGAATATAGAGATGTATTTCCCGAGGTCTTACCAGGATTGCCACCAACAAGACAGTTGGAGTTCACTATCGACCTAGAACCTGGATCAGCACTAGTGTCGAAGGCACCCTATGGAATGGCGCCTAAGGAGCTACAAGAGCTGAAGATTCAGCTACAAGAATTGCTCGAGTTAGGTTTTATTAGACCTAGTGTATCCCCGTGGGGAGCACCAGTCCTTTTTGTCAAAAAGAAGGATGGCACGTTGAGAATGTGCATAGATTATCGAGAGCTGAATAAATTGACACTCAAGAACAAATATCCTTTACCAAGGATAGATGACTTGTTTGATCAATTACGAGGAGCGAGTTTTTCTTGAAAGTTGACTTGGGATCATATTACCACCAGTTCAAATTTTGACAGAAGGATACACCTAAGACAACTTTTCAAATGAGGTATGAGCACTATGAGTTCATAGTTATGCCATTCGGTTTGACGAAGGCACCAGTAGTTTTCATGGATCACATGAATCGAGTGTTCCATCAATAACTGGATAAATTTATCCTAGTTTTCATAGATGATATTCTCATCTATTCAAAGAATGAGCAGGAGCGCCAAAACATTTGAGAACGATGTTGGAAACGCTAAGAGTTGAGAAGCTTTTTGACAAATTCACCAAGTGCGAGTTTTGGTTGAACGAAGTAACTTTTCTATGACATATTGTATCATCCGAAGGAATTAAAGTTGACCCCGTCAAGGTACAAGTTGTACATGAGTGGAGATCACCAACTACGCCTAACGAGATTCGCAACTTTTTAGGCTTAGCAGGATACTAGAAGAGGTTTATTGAAGGATTTTCGACGATAGCAAGACCGAGAAAAGAAGCTAAGTACAATTGGAAAGAGGAGTGTAAAGAGAGTTTTTAAGAGCTTAAAGGAAATTGACTACAGCACCAGTGCTGCCAGTCCCGGAAATGGATAAAGAGTATACCATCTACACAGATGCGTCAAAGAATGGGCTAGGATGTGTTTTGATGCAAGAAGGAAGAGTTATAGTCTATGCATCATGACAACTTAGACCCCACGAGATAAATTATCCAACGCATGATTTAGAGCTTGCAGCCGTTGTGCATGCCCTGAAAATTTGGAGACATCACTCTACGGAGTTAGATATGAGATTTTCACGGATCACAAAACTTTGAAATACTTTTTCAAGCATAAGGATATTAACATGAGGCAAAGGAGATGGCTCGAATTAGTAAAGGATGTTAAATGCGACATTAACTATCACCCTGGTAAGGCCAATGTAGTAGCCGATGCATTGAGCCGAAAGGTTTCGTCAAAGTTAGGATGTCTTCTCACGAGAGAGGATGAGCTTATAAAGGACTTTGACAAGATGAGGATAGAGATGATAAAACCACCAGGGACGATAGCGAGTATTGTTGCGACGATGTCTAGTTTGAGGAAAATGGTGATTGAAGCACAAGGAAAGATGAGACAATGAACAAGTTACGAGAAAGGATAAGAGCATGAGATCTCAAGAGTTACCAAAAAGCATCAGACAATGCTATCTTATTTTAGGAGAGAATATGCATTCCCCGCGATGATGAACTTAAGAATACGATCATGAGTGAGACTCATGACACGCCTTACACCGCCCACCCAGGAGGCACAAAGATGTATCAGGTAGTAAAAAATAGATTTTTGTGGGACGGGATGAAATGAGACATAGCTTCGTTTGTAGAGCGATGCTTAGCTTGTCAGCAAGTGAAAACATTACACCAACGACCCTATGGGAAGTTAAAACCGTTGGAAATTCCCGAGTGGAAATGGGATCACATAGCGATGGATTTTGTGATAGCTTTACCGAAAAGTCAAAGAAGAAATACAACAATTTGGGTGATTGTAGATCGACTAACAAAATCTGCACATTTCATACCGATCCTAATCGCGTATAGACCAGATAAGTTAGCACAATTGTATGTTCGTGACATTATAAGATTGCATTGAGTACCGGTGTATATCACCTCAAAAAATATATATATATATATATATATATATATATATATTACATCACGTTTTTGGATGAGTTACAGAAAGAGTTGGGTACAAGGATGAATTTTAGCATAGCAGACGATAGAAGATATGATAGAAACTACTATCCTTGATAGAGGAGTAAATCGGGAGAATATGTTGCCACTAATTGAGTTTGCCTATAAGATGTGAGACAAAGTTTCGAGATAGGAGACAAAGTTTTCTTGAAGGTTTCACCCTCAAAAGGGGATGAATAGATTTGGAGTTGAAGGACAGCTTAGACCCAGAGTTATAAGTCCTTACGAGATATTGCAAAAGATAGGTCCAATAGCGTATAGGTTGGCTTTGTCACCTAGCTTTGGAAATGTGCATAACGTGTTTCACGTGTCACAATTGAGAGGATATATATTTTCGACCCAAACCATGTGGTTTACTAAGAAGAAATGATCTTAGAAACAGACTTGAGTTATGAAGAGAGATCTCAGATGATGCTAGATCATAAAATTCGGCAATTGAGTAATAAGTCGATTGCATTGGATAAGGTCCAATGGAGATATGATAGTTAGAAAGAAGTGGAAAGAGAGCTTGAAAACAAGATGAAAGAAAAATACCCCGAGTTGTTTTAGCAGAGATATGCAAATTTTGGGACGAAATTTTTGTTAAGAGGGGTAGTATGTAGTGACCCGCTCTTTTATATATATTAAATCCAGTATTTTGTGTTTATTATTTTTCATCAGTGAATGGAACCGATTATTATCCGGATATGAATTCAGCTTATGATCCTGAATTTATATTATTGAAGCAGTCAGTGATGTTTTTCAAAAGTTATAACTGGCTTAGCGAAGTCATGTTATTTATTGAGCGAGATGAGACTATCGATTATATTATTTATAATTACTTAAGTTGTGGATTATTTCCGACTCATGAGTTAATTAAATCTGCGGATTTAATTTAGACATCAGAACAGCGAATGAATTAAATCTACGGATTTAATTTAGATTCATTTTACAACCTGTCAATTCTAGCAAGGCGGGAAATCATAGGTCGAAACACAGGATTTATTTAAAAAGTTAGACAGTATCAAAGCAGATACGAGCACGTGATTCATATTACAATTACAAAAGCACCGAGATATACGAATATATCTCATTTATTCACCACAATCAACCTCCATTTCTATCTTCTAAATTACACCAACACTAAGTACCAAAAGGAAATAACAGAATAAGAAAAGGGGAAAAGGAAAAGTGGGCTGCAAAGGCAGTCACCACTGCACTCTTTCCTCCTGCTCCACCGCCTATTTTGCACCTTTTGACTAAGCACACTCAAGCGTGCATACCACATCCAACCACCTCAGCCGCAACCTATGACTATACCTCCTCTAAAGGCAGATACATTTTGACTTCCTTGTAGTATCAGCCAACAACTCCATCTTTTAAATCATCAGCCAAGCAATTTCCATCCACTTCTTCACACGCCAACAACAAGAGAATGAGAAAGAGAGTTGATTTGCTGCTGCTTGCACTTCTTCAAGAGGTAAGCCTTGTCTTAATTCCTCCACTACCATTCTTGTTCACCTGCACTTATTAAGGGAACAACACATGATTCGTTTCAGTAAATATCCACTGGATTAAATCCAACAACAACAACGAGCAACGCTAAACCCTCACAAGGTATATACTATCTCAGTTTATCCAGTCCACATTCATACCAACAAGCATGCTCAGTTTTATGGAATGCAGAGTGCATAAATGAGTAATATACGTACATATGGTCATAAGCAAACCACGAGTTGCTGTAATAAGATTAATCCATAGTATATTTTTACACAAATTGAATCCCAATCTATGATGCTTCCCCTTGCTCTAGTAACATGAAAGACATAGATTATAGAATGAGAAATTCCTTTCGATTTAGTGAAACTGAATCTAGTATTTTAGGGAAAGATAAAAGTAGTATTTTGTTGTACCTAATTTCATTAAATCGGGGACGGGTACAAGATGACGTCGACGCTGACCGATGAAGAGGAGACGGAGGTCGTCCAGCTGAGCAGAGGCGACTTCGCCTGAACCGAGAGAGAGAGAGAGGCTAGAGCTCGATTCTTGAGCAGAGAACAGATTTCAGCGGCGCGGCGATTTCCGGCCAAGGAGGGACGCGGCCCTGTTCGATGACGAACTGTCGAGACCTTCGCTACGACGAACGGTGACTCCGGAAGTCGGCTTCGGGCGAGGCAGCGGCAGCCGACGGCGGCGGCGGCACCAAACGGCGACTGGAGTCAGCGGCAGCAGCCCCGGCGAGCTAGCCTCTGTCGGCAGCAGCTGTTCTGCCGTCTCTCGCCAACTCCAGAGCAGCAGCAACGGCAGCAATTCCAGGAGAGGCAGCGGCTGCCGAGGCTCCAGCTGGCGACGGTGGCGGCAACTCCAGACGGCGGCGACTTCAGTGGACGATTACAGGCGCAACAGCGGCGGCGGATGTTGGACTTCGCCGGAGTCAGAGATGGGGGGAAGAAAACCGAGCCGTGAGAGAGCGAGAGGCGGGTCTGGGTGGTGACTGATGAGAGAAGGGAGGAGGACGAACGGCTACTCGCCGGATTTGCAGAACGCGGCGGCAACTGAATGGCCGGAGAAGAAGGCCGATCGGCGCCGGATGCCGACTGTTTCGAGAGTATAGAGAGAGAGATTGATTTTTGAAGAATGAATTGAATGATTGCTGAGAAAGAAAGAGATGCAGTCTCGATAATTGACAGAGAGAGAGAGTGTTCTGCTTTAATGAAAAAAAAGGGAGAGAACCGATAATTATTGAGAGAGAAAGGCATTCTGTGGTGAAAGAAAATAGAGAGAGAACCGAGATTGAGGGAGAGGGACCGAGATGTTTGAGTTTTGTCGGGCCAATTCTTTGGGCTTTATTTATTTTAGTATTTGGGCTGTGATTTGGGCCTTTTATTAATTCATTTGGGTCTTGTATTTTCTTTGGGCCAATTCTTTAAATTATGTGGGCTGCAGATTTAATTAATTAAGCCCAGTTAGTAATTCAGCCACTTGGGCTGAAATATTTTCTTTGGGCCGATTTCATTCACTGACTGGGCCTTGCATATTATTTCAATTGGGCTGCTATTATATTATTTGGGCCCAGATTTATTAATTATTCAAGCCACTTATACTTAATTAATTATTAGGCGGCCTTATGTCGAGCCTTTTAATTACTTAAACTTACAACAGTACTTTCTCCCATTTATTAAGCCCGATTGAGTTTTACGAGGATAAAAGCGAGTAAGTCGAAGTATTTATTTATTCTTTCCTATCGACTACGAGGAGCGGGGTTTATTTAATCGGCGGATTAGAACACCCTGTAGAAAACGGATTAATTTTAGATAATTATCCAGCTTCATGAGATGAGACTTAGCTTTTGTTTAAATCCGATAGCCTGGATTAATAGTAAAATTTCCCGACTATTATTTCAGAATAATAATTCATGCATAAGAGGATCATGCATCATTAATTTCGTATTCTCATTATTTGAGGATTTTGCTCGAGCAGTATCTTATTTATATTCTCGTAATAAAGGTCAAGCACGAGATTAATAATCAGTCAAGGAGCTACTGTACCACAGAAAGTTTCTATCAGGTGGGCATTACTTTTACTATACGTATATAGAGATCCCCTGCGTGTCGTAGGCCTCTTATACGAATGAATGCATGAGATGATTTAACTGTTAATTTCAGTTTTATATATCTATCAAACGAGTTTAATGCTACCTTTGAACAAGTTATTTCGTTACAAATCTTTGAACTGGAAAATATTACAACTGTTGTCTTGCCATAGAATGTTTAAATTTTAGTATGATATCTATCTGCTTTGGCTTTGCCAATGATGCAATCGAATTCGGGTCCTGAGCAGTTGATAGCTATCCTGCCAGGGCTAGTGTACACCAGTGACCGTGAGTCATCTAGCGGGTTGGCCGGTCAAGTGACCGTGAGAGGTGGCCACCTCTCCGGCACACAGTTCCAGATATGATAGATTACAAGAGAACTTAGACTGCAGTCGAACTTTAAGAATCACAAATGAACTTAGTAAGCTTGGGCCTTTTTAGCGAAAAACTCCCTTGCTGTACTGTTTATGATGGCATGACAATTTACAGTTTTGAAGCATGTATTTTTATACCTAGGCATACGTGCCCACTGAGTGCTTTTGTACTCAGCCCTGCATATGTTTTCTAAATGTGCAGGTTGAGCTGATGTGATGATGGTGCTGCAATGAGCGGAGTCACCAGGGTTGTTAATAAATAGTTAACCTGTCTAGAATATGTCTTCATACATATGTCTAGCTACTTTCCGCTGCAAAATGTTGTTGATGTTATAGTATGTTATGTCATACTTTGAGTCTTAAGAGAATGGTTTCATATGATGTATAACTTGATTAATGATATTAATTAAGTTTTATGCTGTCTTTCATAGACTGTTTTCAATTGAGTATTAATGAATAAAAATGACGAGTTTTATTAAGATGAGTAAGTTTTACGGCTATAAATGACGCCCCTTTTCTTCCCCTTCTTCTTTAACCCCATCCCTAGTCGTAGATCACTCGGCTTAACTATCCTTAGTTAGGGCGGGCTGTGACAATGATGTTATTCAAAAATAAAAGTTTATTTATTTTTAATTAAATAATAATAATAAAATTATAATAATTGTAAAAAAAAAGGGAATAATTTTAATAATAATATAATATAATGTAATAAATAAATAATAATTAATAATAATTAAAAAATATAAAATAATGATAAATAATACTCCTCCGTCCACGAAATGAGTACCCATTTCCCGTTTTGGCAAGTGTACCCCACACAACCCTTTAATTAATACTCTAAAAAAGTGAGACCCTTATTCTATTCACACTACACTCAATACATTTCTTAAAACCCGTGCCGTCCACAAATGAGTACTCATTTTGTGGACGGAGGGAGTAATAAAAATGTAACAGTTAATAATTAATATTTAAAAAAATAAAGTTATTATTGTGAGATTACTCAAAAATAAAAAATTATTTATTTTAAATTAAATAATAATAAATAATAATAATTGTAATAATAATATATAATATAATATAATAAATATTAATAATTAATAATAATAATAATAATAATAATAATAATAATAATAATAATAATAATAATAATAATAATAATAATAATAATAATAATAATAATAATAATAATAATAATAATAATAATAATAATATAATAAAATAATAAACCATGAGAATACTACATTTCATTCTATTCCATTCCTATTGTCATTCCATTCCTTTCTAATTTCATTCCTGCTTACTAACCATCACCTAAGGGTTTTGGGATCATCAAAACAAGGTTAAGATATTTCTTCTATTTTCCAACATAATCAACCTATTAATCCTAACTACCAGTTTAATCCAGTTATGATGAAAGATCGCATAAATAATCAAACACTCTCGCTAGAGCAACATATGACAATAGATTAATAAATTCTCTATCTACGTTAGGTCTCACGAAAAACTACTAACTCCCAAAAGCTCACAAGAATAGCTAGCTCCCTATTCTCCACCTATCTTCGCTAGATCTCAAGGTTAAAATCATACTCCCTCCGTCCGCGAATTAAAGCCCCATTTGCCTCTAAATATTTGTCCGCGAATTAAAGCCCCATTTGCCTTTTTGTACCATTTTACCCTCCCTCTTTACTTTAAATTACTACCCTTTGCCATTAATTATACCACCTCATTTTTTTACCCCATTTAATTAACTAACTAATCATTCCCCTAATTATCCATGAAACTCTCTCTCTCTCGTCTTCATTTTGAGTGTCGGCCGAATTCCATGAAACTCTCTCTCTCTCTCGTCTTCATTTTTTTGAGTGTCCGGCCAACGCCTGCCCTTCTCCGGCACAGCAGCGACCGCGGAGAACCCACGGTCACCGCCGCACGCCACCACTTCTCTCATCTCTTCCTCCTTTGACCGTACCCACACAGAGACACAAAACCCAGACCCCGACGCCGCATCCCTCACTAATTTTCGGCGTCCTCCCTGGCACCTTCGTGCCCCTCGCCTCCCTAACTGAACTCCGGTGGTGGCAACGAGGGCACCGCCGACCGCCTCTGCTCTCCTCTACCTTTCTCAATAAAAACCCTAGATCCCCAATTTCTCCCGCTCGATTCCCGGCGACGACAGCCAACCACCATCGCGCTCCAGCCCCTACCTCCCTCTCTCTAACTGTCCTTGGCCGGACACCAGTGGCAGGACCGCGTGCCCTGGCCTTCCTCTGTTCAACTCCGGCAGGCAGCAGCAACAGCACCCTTCGCCGCCCTCTATTTTCCTCAGCCGGACAATTCACGGCCAAACCACCCCCGGTCTGACTCGACTCACACGAACGAGACCTCAGCTGTTCGCCGCGAGTGCAGCGGCGCGGCGAATCCTGCCGGCCTCCCAAATTGCAGCGGCAGCGATCCCAAATGTGAGAAATAAGGGCTTGCCCCCTTTGTCCAGCTCGAGAATTTGAGAGCGAACGATGGCAGAGATGGAGGTAAGGGAGGAGGAACGATCGCCATTCACTGGAAATTCAGGGGCGGCGATGGCGATTTCTAATTTGGGAGAGCTAGGGCTCGATTCGGAAGGGGGAGAAGGCGCAATTTTTGGATGGCCTACCCTAAATCTCTTAGAGACAGCAGCAGAAGCTCGTGCCGGCGACGAGAAGGCGCCGGAGTCGGCTGGGGGCTGAGCGAGAGGAGGGAAGAGAGAGGGAGGCGCGACTGGTTTGAGAGGGAGAGAGGTAACCGATAGTGAGAGAGTTGAGAATTGGACTCCCCTTTTTAATTCATAAATTTAAACTACTCTTAAGTAAAGATTAGCAAAAAGTAAACAACTACCCTTATCTTTTACCTACAACACCTTTTTCAGCTTTCTTAGTCTCCGTGCCCAA
Organism: Salvia miltiorrhiza; assembly: GCF_028751815.1. NCBI lineage: Eukaryota > Viridiplantae > Streptophyta > Magnoliopsida > Lamiales > Lamiaceae > Salvia > Salvia miltiorrhiza. Next base: position 7,427,630 of record NC_080389.1, read on the forward strand.
CAGTAAATGGGGCTTTAATTCACGGACGGAGGGAGTATATATTATACATTCCTGAATCCGCTAAACAGTTATCTCCGCTAGGTCTCAACCGAATGGCTAAACATGCAAATTATTGGCCAGATAATCCACAAGAAAATAAGCACCAGAAATTATAAATCAATAACTAGAAGACAAAAAGGTATCAACAAGTCAATCACATAAATCTAATTATTTAACTATTTACAAACCCTAGAATCAGAAAAGAAAACTAGCTAAACATCATAAAATAAATCAAAGAAATAATGAAGAGAAGAAAACAATAAATGAATTGAAATCGATAAAACCCGGAAATAATAACAACTTAAATGTTGAAATCTTCAATCTTGCAGGAAAATAAACCTAATCTAAGAAAGCTATAAATTCTAAATGTAAAACTGAAAAATAAGAAAAGAAGGAGAAAAGAGGTGAAGAGATGTGACTAATAGGTCAACAAATGACCTATATATAGGCACATGGGATAAATACAGTACAAAACTCGAAAATACTGATAAAAGCTCAAAAATCTACAAAAACGCGGAGAAAACAACGTGTCCGGCGATCGCCGCCGGGTACAAGCAAAACTTTGCTCTTGAGGTGGTGATCGCCAGCCGGATCGCCGCGGGGGTCGCCGGGACTATATTGCTGCACGTGACTTTCTTGTTTTGGCCATATCTCGCTCGTCCAAACTCCGATTTGTGATCTATTTGTATTCACGAACTCGTATCGAGATTATTTACAACTTTTGTTTCAGACAATTTTTCCAAATTCTGCTTCTAAATTTCTGTAAATTCCATCAAATTCCGAGCAAGTATTATATTTCACTAGATAAAGTAATATAAGCACAAAACAACTATCAAACACTCAATTTCCTATAAAATTGACATCATATGTAGGGATGACAATCGGGTACGACGGGTACGGATAGTGACTATCCATACCCATACCCACGAACTAAATGGATAGTGGTTGCTACCCACGAAACTATCCATGGATATCAAATGGTATCCAAACCCGCTACCCGCGGATACATGCTACCCGTCGGGTATCCGCGAAACCCGCTATCCGACGGGTATCCGTCCCCACTATCCGCCGGATACCCACTATCCGCTGGATACCCACGAAATAGAATTTAAATATAAATTTACAACAAATTTAATAGAAAAAAAAATCAACACAAATAGCATAGTTCAAATCCACAAAGAACAATGTTTAAATTCAAATTCACAAAGAACAATGTTCAAATTCATCAACTAAAATATAAAATCCAACAAAGAACAATGTCTATAATTGCTCGACAGTAGAAATAGAACCCTCTTCATTGAACTCTTCTTCTTCATCTTCAAGACAAGTCCAAAAGCTTCCATTCTTTCCTTGACCTATGAAATAAGCAATTATTTACATTAGATATATGAAATAAAAGATTAATTATAATTATAAATTTACATACCTTCAAGTTGATTTCGTAGCCAATTTTGAGTACACATTAATGCTTCTAATAGCTTTGGTTTGAGACGACTGCGGTGCTCAATATTAGACTTTGGGCCTTATTGTTTGGGCCTATTTTAAAATATAAAATACTAGCCCATAATCTCAAAATATGTATTTAAAGTCCATATTTTATAGAATTTTTTGTGGATATTTGACGGGTAATTGACGGATAATTGACGGTAATTGGTGGGTATTTTTCGCGGGTAAACGGGTTTCGCGGGTATGGATAGTAAGTATCCAAACCCATACCCACGAACTAAATGGATAGTGAATTGTACCCACGAAACTATCCGTGGATATCAAATGGTATCCAAACCCATCCTAATGGGTTCGGGTTTTCGCGGATATCCACTACCCGCGGGTAGATTGTCATCCCTAATCATATGAACATTAAAAATTATGGAAAAATGAGTGTTATCACCTAGCCTGTGATCTGTAGATTTTTTTTCTTAGTGCACATTCAATAAACTCCGTGTATTAAACCTTCAGTTAAAACCTGTATATAAAATATGAACATTAAGTTCTATTAAATAAATTGTTATCTATAAAATTATCTGAGCAGGTCATAATCATTAGGAAATTTTAGTATATAATCAAAAAGGAAATTTTCCTGACACTTAGATATATATGAAGACCGTTAGATATATGTTAAATTGTTAATACATACACATGACGAGACTTAGAGGGTGTTTGGCTAAGCTTATAAGCTGTTTAGGAGCTTATAAACTTCTTCAAAGTGTTTGACAAAATAAGCTCCTAAACAGCTTATAAGCTTCAAAAATAAGCTCCAAGAGCTTATAAGCTCCCCAAAAAATAAGTTCCTCTACCCCAACTTATTTTCTTATAATCTCATATGCAACAATCATTTTACAAATATTTTTCAATTATAATTTATTATTTTCATCATATATCATTCAAGTTCATTTTTTTTCGATTTTCTCTCTCTAGCAAAAAAATTCACTTTCTAGCTTATAAGCTCAATTATTCAAACAATTTGATAACTTATAAGCTCTTAAAAATTACATCTTATAAGCTTTTGAAACATCTTATAAGCTCCAAGAGCTAGCTTATAATTAAGCTCTTTTAAATAAACTTAGTCAAACACCCTCTTAGTATATTGTAATAAGATGTAACACATGTCTATAATAAAGTACTAATTTTTTTCTTCTTCTAGAGAGTTAGTGATAGTTATGAAGACCGTAACACATGTCTATTATAAAGTATTTTTTTTTCTCTTATTCTAGAGAGTCAGTGATAGTTATGAAGACCGATAGCTATATATTAATACCTACGCATAAGGCCTCATAACCGGCCTCAAAATAAGGCCTCATACTCTCATTAATATATGTCTATTTATATATGTATATATACTAGTATGTATTTGTCTACTTGAAAATGAAGTCAGAATGATGCAATGGTAAAGCCATTTTCCACTCTTTAAAGGTCGTCTAAGGATTAATTTCTCTTCACAATTTCACCGCAAACTTAATTCTTTTATCTTTTCAAAATACCTCGTTATATTACATTCATAAATAACTACATAATTGCACCTAAAATTATTATTGTTCCAAATTAACATAGTGATAATAGTATAATAAATCTCATCTTCTTCTTTCCTGACAAAAGTACAATTAGTTATTCTCATCAAATCACTATAATAAATACCATCAAATCGCGAGCGTTTTATCTCTTAATTTATAATTTATTATTGATTATTGATTCTTTATTTTTAATTTCATTTCTATTTATTGTCTTTTGTTGTAGGAATTTTTAAAAAGTTAGATTTGTTCCCTAATACATATATTGCTTATAGAATATTACTAATAATATCTATAATAGTTGCTTCTGCTGAAATAAGATTTTGCAAAATTAAAATTAATTAAGTCTTTAAGATCAATTATATCTTAAGATAGATTGAATGATTTAAATATTTTATCTATTGAGAGTGATCTATTGTTGATGATAAAAATTTAATAGATACTATTGCAATCGAAAAAGCAAGGAAGATGAAATGAATTTTTACAAGATTTATTTTATTCATACTATATTTTCTATTTTTCTTCGCCTTAGACCCCCAATTTTCTTGATCCAGCCCTACAACAATATTTATATTTTTTTCAAAAAAAAAAGCTACAATTTATATATTATAATGAGATTTAATGCATATCTAAATATAAAGTATTAATTCTTTTTTTTAAGAGTTAGTGATAGTTATGAAGACTTTTAGCTATATATGCTAATACGTACCTGCATGTGACGATAATTTGTATAAAATAAAAAAGAGATTTATTAAAATTAATTTATTAAATAAATTATTTATAAATATTGAGTGTGAAGAGGTTGAAAATATAAGAGTATATGTACTAAAATAAAAACTTTGTACTTATTATTATAGACATACTAAAATGATAAAAAAAAAAAGATCACTTTTCATCAACCTAAGAAGTGTATTATTTATGTCCATATTCATTTTAAAAAATAAATACAAATATACACTAAAGGTTATCTGCATGAGCAAATATTTGTAGACAAGGTTTTTTTATGTATAAAATGCACAACTCTTTTTAATAGACACTGTATCCTATAATATGTAATGATAGGTTCAAGTAAGAACCACTAACGGGGTATTATTAATAATTCATTTTAATTAAGTGTTTGATTATGATTAAGCTCGTAATTGATAACTCGGCCAGCATCTAATCTCACCCAAATGAGTAATTGTTTATCACCCTAAAGTTGGGTGGATTATTTAATCGATCACTCTTTCAATCCTATCAATCATATCAATCTTATTTATTTCATCCACCAAACCAAACACCTTTTGAATGATTAGTCTTGATAGATAAAAATAGTAAGGCTAATCCCTTACTATTTTTATCATTTAAGCTAGTTTTGCTTTATTCTTAACCTATCAAAAGTGTGGGATTGAAGTAATCCCGCCATTGAAGGTAAAAATACTCAATCATCTATCTTATTAATCATGCAAAGTAAACGCACCATAAATAAAATAAGAATAAAGAATCATTTTCAACCTTTTGATCATCAAGATCTACGGTGGATGCATCATTTTGTTGGATGAATGCACCACCTGAGTTCGAATCTTGAAGGGAGCAATTTTTTTTTTTTTTTTTGAGTACATTAATTTTAACAACAGATGCACTAATATAATTGTTCTCTCAAAGTTTTTTGGAGGTGATGGTTAGGCCGGAGTTCCTAAAGTTGCCTCACGCCTTAATAGTTTGGTTTTGCGGTTTGACGGTTTGTCTTAATTTCTTTAGACGAGTACTCTTTTTAGTTTCCCCTTTAAAGTTTTTCCCTGGGTTTTCTTTAAAGGGGTTTTAATGAGGCACGACCCTTAGTCCGCTTTTATCTGTGCTGTCAAGGGTTTTTTAGGTTTTCTTTTTCCTTTTTATATAAGCCGTATTTTAATAATAATTGTTCTCTCAAAAAATGTGTTTCTCACTAGAACCATATATAAATATAAATATAAATACTTCAACTAGGGATTGAGCCTAAAATCTCTTCGTTTATAAACCAACAATTTATCCATCAGATACCAAAGTCTTTATTGATTATTATTATAAATTTTATTTATAAAGTCAAAAGATAATTTGTGCCAAAATATAAATAAAACACACAAAAATATATAAATAAAACCCTAAAAAAACACAAATGAAGGTGTTGAAAAAAACGCAGAAATTTAAATAAAGCACAGAAAAAAATGAAATTGTGAATAAAATAGATAAAACGAAAAAAAGAAGAAGAAAAATTTATTATTATTATTATTATTATTATTATTATTATTATTATTTACTGTATATATAAAGTGAAAAGAGAAATTGTGAAAAGAGATAAAACGAAAATTTTGATTATTATTATAAGCCTTTTTTATAAAGTAAAAGAGAAATTGTGAAAAAATGAAAAAGTTTACTACTCACTTTGCCTTATTTATAAAAAAAAAATTGTGAAAAAAGAGGTACTTAATGGGTCTCGAATTGATGTCTTTAAGAAAAAAACTTCTCCACTTTATACATTAGACTACAGCCTATTTTTTTGCATTCATACTGAAGGGGTAGGTAACACAAGTAGAAAATGAAATGGCGGACAATTTGCAACTCAAATGTTGTTAAAAAACATGTTATCATCATAGAAGAGAGAATTTGTTTCTTGAATATTGTTCTTGTATTTCTTTTTCTTGATATTTCCTGCTGATACAATCATCCCCTTTTATAGTGTTTAGAAAGGGAGCTGATATTCTACAACATCATGAGGAACCCTACAACATCATGAGGATTCCTACAACATCATGAGGATCCCTACAACATCATGAAGATTCCTGCAACATCATGAGGATCCCTATAATTAAGGGATCCTTGATTATTTTTTTGACTAACTTTATCTTTTGACTAACTTTTTTATTCTCAACACTCCCCCTCAAGTTGAGTGACGGGATTTCCGATACTCAACTTGGAAAGAACTTCTGAGAAACTTTTGAAATCTACAGCTTTGGTTAGGATATCGGCGAGCTGATCTTCGGACCTCACGAACGGGAGCTCCACAATCTTTTCCTCAATCTTTTCTTTGATGAAGTGCCTATCCACTTCGACATGTTTAGTTCTGTCATGTTGAACTGGGTTCTCAGATATGCTGATGGCAGCCTTGTTGTCGCAGTACATTTGACACGTCTTTGTTGAGTGAAGTCCTAATTCCATCAACAATCTTCTTAGCCAAAGGACTTCGGTTAACCCACTCTTGATCCCTCTGAATTCTGATTCTGCACTTGAGAGAGCTACCACCTTTTGTTTCTTACTCCTCCATGAGACAAGATTCCCTCCGATGAATGCAAAGTATCCAGCTGTTGACTTCCTGTCTACTGGGTTTCCAGCCCAGTCAGCATCTGTGTAAGCTTGTACCTCGAGGTGTTCAGTCTTCTTGAACAGCACTCCATAGTCAAAAGTCTTCTTCAAATATCTCACAATTCTGAGCGCAGCTTCCATGTGGTCAGCCTGTGGTTGGTGCATGAATTGGCTAACAACACCAACAGCATAAGCAATGTCAGGTCGAGTATGGGAAAGATAGATAAGTTTCCCTACCAGACGCTGATATTGTCCTCGATCGGCTAACTGAGCTCCTTCCACAATTTGTAGCCCATGATTTACGATCATAGGAGTTTCTGCTGGCTTGCAATCTAGCATCCCAGTTTCAGCTAGGAGATCTAGAGTATACTTCTTCTGGTTGATGAAGATCCCCTTCTTTGATCTGAGAACTTCAATTCCGAGGAAGTATTTTAGTTTTCCTAAGTCCTTCATTTCGAACTCTTTGAACAAGCTTTCTTTCAACTTTTGAATCTCCTCTGTGTCATCCCCTGTTATAATCATGTCATCAACATAAATAACCAAACAAGAGATTAGATCACCTCGTTTCTTTAAGAATAAGGTGTGATCTGAGTTGCTTTGCTGGTACCCAAACTTCTTCATGGCTGCGGTGAATCTTCCAAACCAAGCTCTAGGAGACTGCTTGAGCCCATATAAGGTTTTTTTCAACTTGCAAACTTCACCCTCTCCAAAATCTCCTGAAAAGCCTTGAGGCACCTCCATGTAGACTTCTCTCTCTTCTTCAAGCTCTCCATGTAGGAAAGCATTTGTAACATCAAACTGATGAAGATCCCAGTCCTTATTAGCAGCAATTGAGAGGAGCACTCTGACAGTGTTCATCTTTGCAACAGGTGAGAAGGTCTCCTCATAGTCGATTCCATACATCTGTGTGTATCCTTTTGCGACCAATCGAGCTTTGTAACGCTCAATAGATCCATCCGGTCTCCTTTTGATTGTGAAGACCCATCTGCATCCAACAGTTTTCTTCCCTTTTGGTAGTCTACACTTCTCCCATGTATGGTTTCGATTCAGTGCACTTATTTCTTTCTTCATGGCATCTCTCCAGTGTTCACTTTTCAGAGCCTGTTCTGCTGTTTGTGGTATTTCTTCATCATACAGGGCCGCCTCATAAGCTGCGGCGGTTTTGGATATGTTTCCTTTTGCTACATTCCCAATTGCGTACCGAGAATTCTTCCCAAACTTTTCCGGGGAATACCGTTTGGGAGGGATACCCCGAGTACTCCTGGGTGGTAGAACATATCCCTTTGTACCTTCATTTGCTGTATTCTCCTCATGATCCCTTTCAACAAGGCATTGATTCTCTCCCTGATTCCTTTCAACATCTTGAGACATATGATCAGTGAAACCATAAATCTCAGTGGTAAGTTCAGGGGTGTTTACCTCAGATACCAGCGGCGGAGGAGATATTGACTGAGGAGGCGGACTAGGCGGACTTTGTACAGTAGTGGATGGAGTTTGCTCTGTGGCAAGGTTAACTTTTTCTGTTGGATCTGCTTCCGGGCTGTTTGGCATTGGTAACCAACTTAACAAGTCAATCTCTCTCTCACTCTCCCCTTGACTGGTAAGGTGGTTATTGTAAAAATACTCAGTTTCAAGGAAATCACAGTTCATGGTGGTGATAATTTGACGGGTTTTGGAATTGTAACACCTATATCCTTTTTGATTAACCCCATATCCTACAAACACACACTTGACTGCACAAGGAGAGAGTTTGGTGCGTTCATGTTTAGGAATGTGAACGAAAACAGAGCACCCAAAGACCCGTGGTTGAAGTGTAAGGGCAATAGGTATGGAAGCCAGGGTAGACAATTTCTGTAATGGGGTTTTAAGTTTAAGAGTCCTAGTAGGGAGACGGTTGACAAGGTAAACCGAGGTTGCCACAGCCTCGGGCCAAAACGAGGAGGGAACATGAGACTCAATCATCATAGAACGAGTCATTTCAAGTAAAATTCGGTTTTTTCTTTCGGCAACTCCGTTTTGTTCAGGAGTGTGGGGGCAAGTAGTTTGATGAATAATCCCTTTTGTTTGACAAAAAATTTTCATGGAATTATTAACAAATTCCCCCCCATTGTCGGTTCTAAGGGTTTGTATGTTTTTCTGAAACTGAGTTTGAGCCATAGTATGGAAATGAGTAAATTTTTCAAAAACTTCAGATTTGTGTTTTAAAAAATATACCCATGTCATCCTAGTGCAATCATCAATAAATAACAAAAAATATTTAAAACCTTGTCCCCCTATCACGGGCGAAGGACCCCAAACGTCAGAATGAACTAAAGAAAACATAGAGTTCACTTGTGTATCATTTGATTTGAAAGATTGTCTATGGCTTTTAGCTAAGATACACGTCTCACAAGAAAGAGTATCACTTTGGAGTAATTTTGGAAATAAAAGTTTAAGGTATCCCGTGGAAGGATGTCCTAACCGACGATGCCAAAGCCAAGCTTCCCGGTTTGCAGTTCCGTGAGCCAGCATCACATTGCCTTTTTGAGCAATCTCATCCACATAGTACAGTCCATTTTTCTCAGTGCCACGCCCAATAATCTCCCCCGTCCTGATATCCTGAAGAAAACAGAAGTGAGGATGCATTAGCATGGTACAATTGAGTTCTTTGGTAACATGACTAATTGACAACAACTTATGAGATAGGGACGGAACATATAGACAATTGGATAATCGCAAGGTTGGGGTAATTTCTATAGTTCCTGCCCCTTCTACTTGAGTTAAGTCACCATTAGCAGTTTGTACATGAGTTCTAAAGGATTTTGATGACTCAAGTATATCTGATTTGTCAAAAGTCATAGTGTCTGTAGCCCCACAATCAAAAATCCAATTTGTTTTTCTACTGACTTGTTTATTTGACACTTGACATGCAGTAGGGGTTATTTTCGAATTTTGACATAGTTTAGGGTCAAAAATTGAGTTGGGCATAACTTTGGGGCTGTTTTTAATGATATGGGGTTCATTCTGGGATTTCCATAAACTTGAGGGACTAGACTCAAAAAAATGGGGTTTCTTTTGTAATTTACTGAAAATAGGGGACTGAAAGTGAGATAATGGAAAAATGGGAGGGTTTGATGGATATTCATCAAACCCTATACCTAAATCATGCGCCTCTCCACTCCTTTGACTGATTCCCCACGCCTCTTTCTCCCTTTGACTGAAATCATGCGCCTCTTTCTCTCCCTTGGTTCCGCCTTGCTGATATCTCTCGGTTCCTCGGCCATTAATGTCGGCAGTCGCCGAGCTGCTGCTTCCTCGGCCATCTCGGCCATCTACGCCGGCAGCCTCGCCGCTAGCCGGGTTGCCGGTCGCGTTTTCTCCCCCTCCTCTCTCGGAATTCTCGGCTCTACCCACTGCTACTGCCGATCCGGCGGTCTTTCGGCCATCAATGCCGGCCGCCGCCTTCCCTTTTGCTTCCCACCATTCGGGGTAGCCTATGAGTCGAAAACATCCCTCCTTGGTGTGCCTCGTCATTCCACAGTGAGTGCAAACGAGCTTGGATTTTTCCTTTGTTTTCGATGATGATATGCCGGGGCCTCTGCCGCCGGTGGTGCCGACAGCGTGTGGTGGTCGGCCTTGTGTTCCAGATTGGTAGCGGGAGAAGGCGAGTCCAGCCCCTATATCTCCCGATGATGAGCCTCTATTTTCGGTAGAGTTGGTTGCCGGCTGCAGGATCTGTAGCCGGGCGGCCTCTCGTCTTACTTTTGAAAAAGCCGATTCGGCTGAGGGAATGGGAGTCTCTTTGAGGATGTCTCGCCGGATGTTATCGTATTTCCGATCCAACCCAGAGAGGAATTGATAGAGTCTCCGGTTCTCGATCAATTTCCGGTATTTATTGATTCCTTCTTCACAACATCCGAGAGGGTTTGGCTCCCTTCGATCGATGGTGAGCCAAATCGCCTGCAGTTCGTTCCAATAATCCTCCAGAGTAAGTACTCCTTGGCTAACTTTGTTGGCCTTAACTTCAAGGTCGTAAATCTGAAAAGGATCGACCCCGCTTCCATAGGTGATAGCGAGGCTATCCCAGACAGCTTTTGCCGTTTGGTGTTGAGCAAAGTTCACCACTAACTTTGTTTCCATGTTTTGTATGAGCCATGAAAAAACTGATAGATCTGTTTCCTCCCATTTGTAGTAGTCGGGATCCGTTGTTTTTGGAGGTGGTGGTCGGCCGGTGATGTGGCTGGATTTCCCTCTACTCCCTATGGCCACCTTCATGAGACGAGCCCATAGGGCGTAGTTATTGCCATCAAGCTTGATTCCCAGCGAGATGGTGTTTGAGTTTTGCACTAAATTTGCAATCTGTAGTGATAATTCTTGTGAGGCTGTTGTTTTTGGATCGGTAATTTGGGTTTCTTCTGACATGTTTTGTTTTGTGGTTTGTTTTCAGGAGAAACAGCGTGAGATAAGAACAGGTTTGATCGAAAAAAAAGGTTTGAGTAAGGGATTTGGAAACTATGATGATAATTTTCTGAGTTTCAAGGATTTAACCTTGCTCTGATACCATGTTAAAAAACATGTTATCATCATAGAAGAGAGAATTTGTTTCTTGAATATTGTTCTTGTATTTCTTTTTCTTGATATTTCCTGCTGATACAATCATCCCCTTTTATAGTGTTTAGAAAGGGAGCTGATATTCTACAACATCATGAGGAACCCTACAACATCATGAGGATTCCTACAACATCATGAGGATCCCTACAACATCATGAAGATTCCTGCAACATCATGAGGATCCCTATAATTAAGGGATCCTTGATTATTTTTTTGACTAACTTTATCTTTTGACTAACTTTTTTATTCTCAACAAATGTTACTTCTTTATTTGCTTCTTATAAATAGGTGTGGATTAATCCGATAGAAATAAGCGAAAGTTTCAAACAAAACTATAGAATACATTTAAAAAAAATAGTTTGAAGCAATCCCAACGCAAACTGCTGCAACCTCTCATCTGCATGCGCAAAGGTAAATTTTCAAAGCATAAACTCGTTTACCATTTAGCAAGTCTCAAAAAAAAAAGAAGAAGCATAAACTCGTTTACGTTTAAATGGTAACTTGTAACCCGTCGAAATTCGACGGGAATTATATAGGTCTACGTTACATACCAAATTAAAATGAAAAAAAAATAAATTAAAGAGGACTTTCATCCCTAACATGACTTAGGGAAACGTATATTCGAAAAACTTATTTGTCACCCACTACTATTTGCCACCCATACCCGCGACTCGTCGGATACCCGCCACTCACTACTCGTCGGATACCCGCCGAGGTTTGAAAGATAGGGGCACTGCTGCTTCTCGGTGTCGACATCCTGCAATCAACCACCCAACAAATAAATCACCACGAAACTGCAGCAAATTCTAGAGAAAATTTCAAATTCTTGTGCACTACTATTTGTCACCCATACCCACGACCTGCGGATACCCGCCACCCGTAGGGTATCCATCAACCCGCTATTTGTCGGATACCCGCCATCCGCTACCCATCGAATACCCGCCGAGGCTTGAGAGGTAGGGGTGTTGCTTCTCGGCGTCGACATCTTGCAATTAACCACCCAACAAATAAATCACCATGAGACTTGATCTACAAATTTTAGAGAAAATTTCTATTTCTTGTACACCAGTGGGATCTCAATCCTCGTACACGCCATTTTTTATATATACACAATCATAATTGTGTTCTCTTTCACCTATGTTGCTATTCATGCTTTATGTTTCTTGATTTGTGTATGCATTTCTTTCTCAATGATTGTATAAATTCCCAAGTCTAAGCAACATTGTACTCTATCACAACCAATTGCCGGTGATTGTATAAATAGTACTCCCTCCGTCCTGCTCCAAATGTCCCCTTACTTTTGGGCACAGAGATTAAAAAAATGAGTATAAAGTAGATAAAGTGGGTATAAAGTAGATAAAGTGGGTTGGTGGAAATTGTTTAAATATTAAATATAGAGAGAGAGTGTACTGCCAAAAAAGAAAGTGGGACATTTGGAGTGGGACGGAGGGAGTATGTCTTTATCATTTAAGGGTTGAGATTTGAGAGAGAGAGAGAGAGAAGTGATCATCCAACGAGAATGGCTAAATGTAGTGAAAGTTGAGAGGAAAATCAGATATTCAAATCCTATAACTAATAGTATTAATTTATTCAAATTTATTATATAACAAGAAAATAATGAATAAGCTAGTATAAAACTACGGATACGCTGACATAAATCTACGAAGAAACAACTGGAAATGCATGAATAATCAATTAAACCGGGGTTTGAATCCTAAAAAAGAAAAAAATTCACCATATAAACTGAATTGGGGCAATTCATGTATTATAAACAACTTAATAATCATGCATGAATAAAAAATGTTTCTTAAAATTTGAATAAGTATGTTTTTTTAGAACCTTTTGAATAATATGTTGCGAGACTATCTCAACTCTTACAAATATATCTACAGTATTTTATTTTATTTTATTTTTCCAGGGAAAATGGTGGGTGATGTAGAATGGAACTTGACAGCTACTTGTGTTGTGATTTTTCCACTTGTAATGTTGTTGATGATGAAAATTTGGAAGAAATCTGAAAGCGTTGGTGTCGATCTGCCACCAGGCCCTAAAAAACTCCCAATAATCGGAAACTTGCACCTCATTTCTGGTCCTCCTTTTCGTCGTCTTCGAGATCTATCCCTACAATATGGCCCAATAATGCATTTGAAGCTCGGCGAAGTGGACACCATCGTCGTCTCGTCGCCTAAAATTGCCAAAGAAATACTGAAAGACAATGATCCGATTTTCGCCAACAAGCCCCAAAGCATAGCCTTCAAGATATTCTGGTACAACTACATCAACATCGCGTTTTCCCCATACGGTGGGTATTGGAGGCAGATGCGCAAGATATGCATTCTCGAACTCCTCAGCGCTAAAAGTGTGCGTTCCTTCGGCTCCATCAGGAAGGATGAGGTTTCTCACCTCGTTGATTCTATCCGTCTCTCTGCCGGAGAGACGGTGAATCTGACCGAGAAGCTCTTCTCATTGATGAGCTCCATCACTTGTAGAGCTGCATTTGGGAAGGTGTGCAAGGATAAAGATTCATTGATCAGGTTAGTGACAGAAGTCGTTCAAATGGGCATCACCTCTTCACTTGCAGATATTTTCCCATCTTCCAAGATAGCTCACGCGCTGAGTTGGGGGACTAAGCTGAGATTGATGAGGATGCGTCGCAACCTTGATGTGATTTTCGACGGCATCATCCACGAGCACGAAACAAATCACAAGGATTGCAATGGAGAGTTTGGCAACGAAGATTTGGTAGATGTTTTGCTAAGGATTAAGGAAAGCGGAGAGCTGGAGTTCTCAATCGACTATGACAACATCAAAGCTGTACTATTAGTAAGTCAGATATCATCATTATAGACCTAATGGTAAAAACAGGACTGTAACTTTCAATTTTTTATGTTACGAAATTTGAAAATGAGGACTATAACTTTCATTTTTTATAATTACACTCCTATTTAACACATCAAAATAAGGAGTGTATCAAGTTGTCTCATTTCTAACATAGTTCTGTTTATGCATAATGTAGGACTTGTTCGCAGGTGGAACTGAAACATCGTCGACAACTGTGGATTGGGCAATGGCAGAACTATTAAAGCATCCACAAGTGATGGTCAAAGCGCAAGCTGAAATAAGAAGAGTGGTGGAGGAAAAAAGTAACATTAATTGCATCGAAGAAGATGATATTCAAAAAATGAACTACTTAAGGCTTGTGATCATGGAAACCCTGAGGCTGCACCCTCCAGCTTCCATCATTCCCCGATTTTCGAGTGAGCAATGTAAAATAAGTGGATACACTATACCTGCAAAAATCAATGTTTTGGTGAATGTGTGGGCGATACAAAGAGATCCCAAGTATTGGACTAATCCAGAAATATTCCTACCAGAACGATTTGGTAAAGAGGAAATCATCGCAAGGGATTGTGTGTACCTTCCATTTGGGAGTGGGAAAAGAATGTGCCCAGGAATGTCATTTGGGTGGGCTAGTGTTGCGCTCCCTTTAGCTCAACTTCTCTACAACTTCAACTGGAAGCTCCCAATTGGTATTGACGCCCAAGCTTTGGACATGATTGAGACCTCTGGTATTACAACTTCAAGGAAAGAAAATCTTTTGGTTGTTGCAACTCTCTATCAATCCTCGCCGGGACTTTGAAATTTTAATTTTCCTAGTCGATGAATAAATTTTCAAAGACAGTAGATTCAAAACTGAGAACTTTTGAACCCAGAGTTTGGATCTATAATAATGAAATTTTAGTTTTACCTTGGGTTACTTGGTTGGGTTGGTTGTTTGTTGGTGTGGAGTTCCACCTGAGTTCCCACCTTTGGCCTTTGTGTTTGCTATTTGTGATCGGACTTTCGGTCATGCTTGCGGGATTATTTTCCTCACCTTTGGTTGTCTTTGGTGCGTTTTGGTGCTCGTTTGTGCTTTTCTGTGTTTACTTTTACTGGCTTGTTCCTCGATGCTTTTGTTGCAGTTGCGGCTGGTTATTGGTGGGTGACGTTGTGGTTTCCGCAGTGTGCTGGTCCTTGCTCCGTTTTGTGCATGTGTTCCCTTTGGGTTGTTGGATGGTTTTCCCTCTCTAGGTCTTTTGTTTTTTTTCCTTTGTTCTCTCTGGTCTTTGGTTTGTGTGAGCCGGGCTACCTAGGGGTGATGGTTAGGCCAGAGCCTCTGAGGTGGCCCTTCCGCTCTTGGCTATTTCTCTGATTTCTCTTTTTTTCTGGTTCTTCTTTTAGACGGGTGCTCTTTTCCGAGACCCGGCCCTCAGTAGCGTCTGTGCTTTCTTGGGTCTAGGTTTTTCCTTCTTTTTTAATAAAATTTCTATTTCAGCAATAATGAAATTTTAGTAAGCTGTTGTATCAAATTTAAATTATAAATTTATAAAATGTTGAAAGCATAAAGATGGAGAAGAAACCTCCATATATCGCAGGAGCAGAAAAAATAATTTTATTTATGTAAAATGAACTCACAAAAAGTTGGCAAAGCCACAATAAAGAAATGTAAAAATAGCGAAAACTCGACATATTGAAAACAAAACTAAGAAAGGGAAAAAGGGATGACTGCATGTGTGCATTTCAACACTCCCCCTCGAGATGGAAAGCAGGGGCAGCAAGAGTAAAGATATCAGCAAGCTGGAGACTGTTCTTGATGTTGAGAGGTTTGATCAGACCCAAAACTGATATTTCTCACAAACTGTATGGTAGTCTATTTCTATATGCTTCGTTCGTACATGAAACACAGGATTGGAGGTGATATACACAATGAAAGTGTTGCTCCACACGAAACCAAACGGAACCCTGTGTTAAAGTAACACACCAAACAGCACAGAGTAAATCTTTGCAGCGGAAATAAACGAACACAATTTTTGGTAAAATTTCTTCAAGTTATAAAATAACTTGAAGAACGCCTTATGGCAAAATGACTAAAGGGAGAATGACACTCACGTTCAATACCTTTACAATAAACTAGGTATTAAACTCTAGACACTCTCACTAACAAACACAAACTGGATTCAAGAGCTATACCCCGAAATCCAACAAAACAAAGAATGATATAGCTAATGTTGTCCTAACACAAGAAACAACACTCCAACACAGATCACTCTAAAAGCTTGATTTCTTCTCTCTGAGTTCGTGATCTGAACTGAGACTTCTTCTTGGTATATATAGGCTTCTCAATCTTGCTTCCCAAGGCTTGAAGTCATGGCTTTGATCATGGATGAAGTGGACGTTTGATAGTTGTTGGATTTAGTCCACTTCTCCCTTGATTTTAGGAGCTGCCAGCAAGCTCCTCTTTTCTCTCTCTCTTTCTCTCCACTTCCTCCTTTTTAGCAACCGAAGCTCTTCTCCTTAATTCCTTGTTTTCAGCTTCAAAACTCAAGTCTTGACTAAGTCAAAACACCTACAGAAAAGCACACGTGTAGAAAGGTAAAACAAGCAAACTAACAAGTGAGATATTTATGGAGTTAGATAAATCAACTCCAACAAACTCCCCCTTTTTGCCTTTCTTCACAAAACCAAATCAACACACTGCTCCCCCTTGCTGTGATATCCCCGTGCAGATGTAACATCATAGCCAGCAACAAAACCAATAACAAAGAAACATTCTCACAGCAATAAGCATAAAATTTTAATGATCAAAACATCCAAGAAATGGCAGAGCCACTAGCATAAGAACATAAGTCAAAGTGTATCAACAACCAAAACAAAACATTTAAACATCAACCACATAAAAAGTTTTGCTAGCTTAAAAGAACAACCACACAAACTTTAAGTCATTCATCAATCAAAAACAAAACTCCCCCTGCCTCCATTACTCCTTGTCCTGATCCCCTGCTCCATCAGCATCATCTCCCCCTTTTTGGGAAGAAATGAGGGCTGTCACTTGCACTTTGGCGTGGTTCAAGATAGAAGAGGATTCCCCATGAACTTTGCGAGCTTGAAGAAGATTGTTTTCCAGTTCTTCGATGTGCTGCAAAAGAGCCTGCAAATCTGCTTTTGAAATTTTTATCATAGTAGTGTCCGCAGCAGTGTGAGTAGCAACAGGATTGACCCAAGGTAGATCTGCAACCTTTTCGTCACTGAAGAGCATACTAGTGAGAGCATACTCATGGATTTCCTCTTTCTCGTCGGACGATCCCTCTGTTAAGACTTGATTCAGGAGAGACCTGTAAATCAAATAAGGAAAAGGCAAACCAGATAATTGGGACGTAGTAGCAATCTGATCAAAGATCACCTGACCCAAATTGAAGGGCAACCCCTCTCCGATGCAGTAAAGGATAATGCCATGCTGCTGTGTGATCACCGTAGAGTTAGAAGACACTACCCAGATAAGTGTCATAACTTTGAACAGAGTCGAGTAGAGGTATGACAGCATAGAGGACTTCATTGGTTTTAACCACTTCTTTACCTTGCCACCAGTGATTATCTTTGCAACTTTGTCCATGTGCTTCACAACTGTGCCTTTGACATTTGGTGTGCCAAGGGTTTCGTTGATATCAGCAGGAGTCAGGTTGAAGACCTTGTTTTTGCAAAACACCTTCCCGTATTTCTTGGACCTTGGGTTACTAAAATTTGTCGGGAGGTTGCTGTAGACGAGTTGCACCACCTTCTTCACAAAGGGCTGTACTTCGGTCACTGATTTGAGCAAGTGGCGGGATTCTAAAAATTCCACGAGATTGAACATTGCGAAGGACTATTTCTCAATAATGCGCTCGCTGTAGCAATCCATTTGTTTGACCTTTCTCCAAGCTTTTGCGGCCTTAGTACTGTAGAAGTGAGGTTTGAGTGCTTTTCCCACTTCCATGTCAGAGTCTTCGGGTTCAATGTCCTCTGCCTCTATGTCTTCTTCGTCAGATTCTGTGGCAGCTGGTGATGTGGTCACGGCAGAGGAGGTGGCAATCTTCTTTCCTTCATGGATTTCCTTTCGCTTCAGCCTGGTCAACACCTCTGTAAGCGGTGTGTTGTCGTCGGACGGATCTTCTGCTGTCACCTCTGCTTCAGCCTCAACAAGCAGAGGTTGTCTTCTCTGTGGCGGCATCCTCCTCTATGGGTGCGGCGGATTCTTCGTCGGCGGTGGTGGAGGGTTCGAAAACTGGACTACTCGGTGTGGTAGTCTTTGCTGTGCGTGCGTGCTTTGCGGTGTGGCACATCTTCATCGGACTCGTCGATCACCACCATTTTCGGTGGTCCAGGCTTTGTAACCCTAGGTTGGGTAGGAATGCGATTGGACAGTCGAATCGCCTTGGGCTTGGGCTTTGGGATGTCGTGCTCCTTCCTTTTGTGCTTTTTCGAGGTTTTGGCCGGTTCCCCTTTCTTCTTCAGGCTCTTGTCCGGTGAGTCGGCGGATTGCTCCGTCGTCGAAGTTTTGACAATGGAAGAGATGGGTGCTGGGTTGAGCACGACATTGATGGCTTCCGACGTCTGAACAACTGGTGGAGGAGGATGCCCACTTTCTGTCGCTGGGTTTGTCGTCGATGCAGTCAGGGATGGCAATACCGGAACTGCTTGATTTTCCGGCAGCGTGGGTATGGAGGTGGTGGCCATGGCTGCCTGAAATTGGGGGCTTAACAAGATCTGCTTTATGAGCTCAAATATGTTTGGGTTAGACATCGTGAGAGAAACCAAAAGAAATTAAGCACAAAACTTGTGGAATCAAAGAGTTTCTCACGTAGATCAAGATGCAATGATAAAGAGTGATGATGATGTGATTTGCATGCAGTGAATAAATACAAAAGAAATCAGATCCAATCACTCAAAAATCAAATCTTTCAAGTATATCTTCACCATTTAATTAAAAAATTAGGGTTTGAAGGAGATTAAGATAGAGATAAGCTCAAATCAAGAACAAGATATGCGTCAAAAATTACAGAACCAACGGATAGAGAGAGAAACCCAAAAAAAATGGAAACAAACAACTTCCCAGAGTTTCCAGAATTTTTTATGTCCATTGTGATGCCTTCTGTTACTATAACATCTCCTAACACATAACTCAGTTTAACTTATTTTCGCACTTATAAGCACAGCACCAAGTAAAATTCACTCATTTTAGTGACATAGAGAACATCGTCGCAGCGAATGCCGTGCCCCTAGTCTAAATTTGTGAAAGCAATCGAGGATGGCCATTTTGTAAGGTAGCATCGTTGCAGCGAACGCCGTGCCCCCCAAACTACTTTGGCTTTTTCTGGATCAAAATGTTGTGCTGAATGTTGGAACAACACGCATAACCATACAGAGAAAAATTGCAGCGGAAATAAATAAAAATGGATGGGAAGACACAAGGAGATATAAAAATTCTTCAAGTTATAAAATATAACTTGAAGACGCCTCATCTTCTTTTTCTTCCTTTGAGCTTTCCGATCCATCGAAAAATTTAGCCTCATTTTTGTAGGGTGTTCGCACACTGGTTCGCATAGTGACCAAACCCCTTGCACTCACGCCATTGAACATTGTTGATGAAATTTGGATCATACCTGAATGTTTCTGTTGTTGAGGCAACTTTCCTCATTGGTCGTGGAGGTGTGAACTCATTCCTCTTAGGTGGTGCGGAATCATGCCTTGGAGAACTTCCTTCTCGTTCATGTTCTTTGGTCCGTCTTATTTTTCTCACCATATTGTTGAACTTTCTTGTGATGAGTGCAACGTCATCTCCTTCATGAATCTCCTCCAATTCTTCAGAATCCTCTAGATCTCGTATCCGAAGGATGCGGCAACTGGTTGTTGTCGAAGATGAGCATCCAACATTGAACGCAACAGCCTTCTTTTTGTGCAGCAACCCTCGTTCTTCCAACGTCATCTCATAGGTCCGGAGTATGTTCATCAAGTCCACGAACTCCAGGCTTGCAACATTCTGACTTGTTTCGATGGCAGTGATCTTCATTTCAAAATGCGGTGGAAGCGTTCGTAGTGCTTTGGAGACAAGCACCCGATTGCTGATTGGATCACCGAGCTCACGACATTCATTAGCAACACTGAGCATCTTTTTGGAATACTCCTTGATTTCTTCATCTTCGTCCATCTTCATGTTTTCGAACTTAGTGGTCAGGAGACGTAACCTTGTTTCTTTGACACTCGTGTCGCCCTCGCAGTGTCTCTGGAGCACATCCCATTGTTCCTTGGACGACGTGCTATTTTTGATGAGATTGAACATGTTCATGTCCACAAAAGAATAAATAGCATGCATGGCTTGTTCGTTGAAATTTGCCTCCTCGAACTTAGCTCGACTCCATTAAGCAGGTGGTGTCAAGATCACATCACCATGGGCATCGGTGGTCTTGGGAGCAAACCACCGTTCTTCGACACAGTGCCAGGCTTTAAGATCAATAGCCTTGATGTACTGCCGGTTTCTAATCCTCCAGGCCGAGTAGTTCGTACCATCAAGGATAGGAGGACGCATAACACCAAACGGTTCCATGTGGGAACAACTGTTGTAACAACTGTGAAGGAAATTGTTGTGACAACACCAAGGATCACACTCAGTGTATCGAGTGTTGGCTCTGATACCAATTGAAAGTGTTGCTCCACACGAAACCAAACAGAAACCTTGTGTTAAAGTAACACACCAAACATCACAGAGTAAATCTTTGCAGTGGAAATAATTGAACTCAATTTTTGGTAAAATTTCTTCAAGTTATAAAATAACTTGAAGAACGCCTTATGGCAAAATGACTAAAGGGAGAATGACACTCACGTTCAATACCTTTACAATGAACTAGGTATTAAACTCTAGACACTCTCACTAACAAACACAAACTGGATTCAAGAGCTATACTCCGAAATCCAACAAAACAAAGAATGCTATAGCTAATGTTGTCCTAACACAAGAAACTACACTCCAACACATATCACTCTAAAAGCTTGATTTCTTCTCTCTGAGTTCGTGATCTGAACTGAGACTTCTCCTTGGTATATATAGGCTTCTCAATCTTGCTTCCCAAGGCTTGAAGTCATGGCTTTGAACATGGATGAAGTGGACGTTTGATAGTTGTTGGATTTAGTCCACTTCTCCCTTGATTTTAGGAGCTGCCAGCAAGCTCCTCTTTTATCTCTCTCTTTCTCTCCACTTTCTCCTTTTTAGCAACCGAAGCTCTTCTCCTTAATTCCTTGTTTGCAGCTTCAAAACTCAAGTCTTGACTAAGTCAAAACACCTACAAAAAAGCACACGTGTAGAAAGGCAAAACAAGCACACTAACAAGTGAGATATTTATGGAGTTAGATAAATCAACTCCAACACACAGGCGCCTGGTTGTCATAATAAAGAGGAGTGGCTCGAGTAATAGCAACACCATAATGACCAAGCAGAGTCCTTATCCATATAATCTCACAGCAACCTACTGATATAGCTCCATACTCTGCGTCAACTGAGGATCAAGATATGGTGTGTTGTTTCTTTGATCGCCGAGACACCAAGGATGATCCTAGGAACATGAAAAAACCAAAAATAGAACGTCTTGTGTCGGGGCATGCAACACAATCAGCATCTACAAATATACTAAGATAAAGGTTGCTATCACTTGCATAAAATAAACAATGTCCAAAGTTAATTCCCAAGCTTCAAGTATTTCAGAACTCATTCTGCAGCAACGTATGTTCCTCACACGGCGTAGAAAGAAATTGGCTCAACTCGTGCACTGCAAAAGTAAGATCAGGATGAGTAATGCACAAATATAGCAGCCTTCCAATTAACCTTCGATATAGAGTAGCATCTGGTCGTAAAGACTCGGCATCTTGCAAAGGTGTAGTGAATAGTTTACAACTTAGAAGACCAAATTAATGGAGTACTTCATTTGAGAGATAAAAATGCTATGGAAGCTTGTTTCAAACCGTATAGGGATTTGTTCAATTTACACACAGTTCCTGGTGACATATATAGTGTATGTAAAAATACATGATTTTTTTTATTTAATATTATTAATTTTTTTTAAATAATATAGCTAATTAAATCGTTGTTAAAGTGTCCCACATTGGTTGGAGATAGTGGCATGAGCCACTTTATATGGTGATGCAACCATTCTCCCTTATAAGGCCTTTTAAGGGAGGATTGAGCCCAATATCCATTTCTAATACGGTATCAGAGCCAATTCAATCCAATGATGGCCCCCCAATATCATTTCCACGCTGCGCGTGAGGGAGTGTGTTAAAGTGTCCCAGATTGGGACCAATATCCATTTCTAATAATCGTTCATACCTAACTCCATTTCTAATAATAGTTCTACCTAATTGTGGTTTAAAAAACAATCTTGATTTTCTTGATTTTGTCAACAGATCGCGTTTGGAAATCATTTTGCATCAATGATCAAACACTACAAAAAAAAGCGTGAACAATGGCGAAAATTGACGATGGGAACAATCCCGTCGAGACAATTGCGGCATTCTTGATGGGATGTTAGTTAATTTTGTTGTAACTCCATCACAAATCCGTCGAAAAGTTTTATTTTTTAAAACATTATTTTTATTTTGTATATTCCCGTCAACAATCCGTCGAGAATTATAAATTAATTTTATTTTAAATATTTCGGCACACCATCGTTAGCCCGTCGAGAATAATTGATTTTTCAGTCCCGTCGTAACCCCATCGTTAATTAGTGAATAATTTCTAATCTCCGTCCCCAAAATTCAGTTGCCCTACCATTCCCTAAACAAATTCTGTCTAGCCCGCTGCTCTGCCGGAGTCCGCTGCCGCCGCTCGCCCCCTGCCGGGTCGCACTACGCCGTCAATCTGCTGCCCTCTCTCTCTCCCTCCCTCCCTCTCTCTGTCTCTCTCTCTAAGTTTATAGTTTTTCAGATATGCCGCTGCCTCGCCCCCAGCCAAAGTCGCAGTATGCCGGTGTCGCCTCTCGACGTTGCTGTATCCCTTGCCAAAGTTGCAGGTTTCCAAGAGGCCATTAAACTGTTAGAATCATTAACAGTAAGTCCTACTTAAATTTGAATCCTCCTTCTCGCCTGAGTTCTCACTACTTAAATTTGATGATTTGAGATTGTCTGATTTGAGAATCATTTACCTTTTGAGAAACATAACTGATTGCGAAGGCCTTTTATGAATATACCTCTACCTGATTTTGGTTGCCCATGTGGCTTCGATCATAAATTCTCAAATAGATCTGCATCCATGTTGTAGTTAAGATATTTTATCGATCAGGCTTCGATCATAATTATTCAGATATTGCATTCTGTTTAATTCTTCACAATGTAGTAATCCGATTTTGATTGCTTATTTTTAAGAGTAAAATTTTGAAGTAGCCCAAATGGAATATAAAACTCAATTTCTGGCCGGATTTTGAAAAAACTTAAATTTTGGCCATATTTTCGATTTCGGACAAAATTACCCTTAATGAGGCGGACCGGGTAGGATCAGGCACGCGGGTTGCGTGCCGGGTCGGGTTAGGCACTTATGGCACTATTAGTGCCATAAGTGCCAACGGAAATCCAAAAATATAACTAAGTAAATTAAATGGTCTTGTTGGCACTTATGACACTATTAGTGACATAAGTGCCAAGGAAAATAAAAAAAATTAACCAAGTAAATGGTTCTTCTGGCACTTATAAGTGCTCATACGAGAAATACAAATACAAAAACAACAAAATCATCTAAACCCTAAATAGAACATCTAAACCCTAAATGCATAATCTAAACCCTAAATGGAATATCTAAACCCTAGGGAAAGTGTTTAAAATGGTCCTTTTAGCACTTATGGCACTAATAGTGCCATAAGTGCCATACGTGCAGCACATACGGAAACAACAACAACAACAATCATCACTGACACACCAAAAATTAGAAAAAACCAGAAACTCGAAATTCCCCCCAATCGAATCGATGTCGTCGAACAACGACAGCCCGTCGTCGCCCACGGCAGCAGCCGCCGTCGACACTATGCCTTTGCTTGGCGACCAGAGCCCCAACAATCGCTCCCACTTCCTCGACCTCCGTGGTGCCGCTCTCTTTCTCCGCTGCGCCAGCAGCAGCGGCCGCTCGATGCGAGAGCCCTCCGTCCGCGTCCGCGAAGCTGCGGCAGAGCAAATCGAGGAGCGCCAGAGCAATTGCTTGGGCGAGCAGCCGTCGATGCCGCTGCGATTGGGTCTGGGCTGGATCAATGGGTTAAAAGGGTAGATTAGGTATAGTGCATAAAAGATGGCTAAATATTGTAGTTTTTCATTTTGTGGACAAAATTTGAGTTTGTATCACCAATAGGGCCATCCGGCCCTATTGTTTCTATTTTTAATTTATTTCTACTTTTATGAGGAGTTGTGTTAATTTGACTTGGGAGAGTAAGCAACCAATCAATTAGTTATTTAGTTGTTGGAAGACATTGTTTTCCCTTCCCGTTTTAAACTGCGAATTCTGATTGAGTTGTCGTTTCCAGCTGAGCTCGAGGAAAGGACTGTTGGGAAGGCAACATTTTGATATACTTAACGAAATTAAATACGTTGTATCATTGTATGCATCAATGCGTTAATGAACTTGGCAAATGCTTATTAACTTTGCACATAATTTCACATTTAACTTGAGTCTTGAGATATGTGTACTAGCATCTTGAGTCGAGGAGAAACAAACATGTAATAGCTTTTTGTATTTTGTAATGTTGATTTGGGTACGTTGGACTCTATACCACCAGCAATTATTAATATGGATCTAAGTATGATTTTACAAGTTATAGTTTTGAATTAGCACAAGTATATGTAGTGATACGAAATAGCAGTTTGTAGCATTCTCAAAAAATATAATTTGCGCCTTTGCCATTTTTATTTGAACTGTTGGATTTGTGTCATGAAAATTGTAGTCTATCTTTGCCATTGATTTTGTGTCTTGGATTTGTGTTTGGGAATTTGGGAATCTTTTTCTTTGTCGAGAAGGCAGATTATTGAAATTTTCATGGCATATGTTTGTAGTGAACTTGAGTAGCTCTAACTAACTTGAATGGATTTGCATAAAATTGTAGCTTTTGCAAGATTGATGGGTGAGCTTCAAGATTGACATTTCGTGAGTTTCAAGATTTGCTAAAAGGTTAGTCTTTTATAAACTTAATTAATTTATGTATTAGGTTTTAAGGTTAATGTATGTATACATGCGTAATTTACTTAATTTATGTATTAGTTTTTTGTAATTGATTTACTTAATTTATGTGTTAGGTTACATAATTTAATTAATTAGATTAGATTGAACTTTGATTCACACAAGTTATGACCTTTTAAATGTTAGGTTACTTAGATTGATTAAATTAGTCGTATCTAGTCACATTAATTCACACAAGTTATGGCTTTTTAAATATTAGGTTACTTAGATTGATTAGATTAGTAGTATCTAATCACATTAAGTTATTGCAATTGATTTTATTTATGTTAATTGTATCGCCGGTGGGGGAGATGCGAATAGCATGTTTGATTGAATTTGTATAAGCATGATCATGTGCGTTGAGCATGATTTAATTTTAATATTTGTGTCGCCGGTGGGGGATAGGCGATTTTCTATGTTGGAGGTTGGGCCGCTGGTGGGGGAGATGCTAATAGCATGTTTTTAATGAGTGGAATTTGATTAGAGGTGGAGAATATATAAATGTTTATATATATATTTTTAATGGGTAGAGTTTGATTAGAGGTGGAGATTTATTAGATATTTGTAAAAAAATAAGATAAATGAAAATTGAGGAAAATTGGAATGACTTAAAATGGTTCTTCGTTCTTATTTATTTAATGGTTCTTATTTGAACCTTTCCCTATATATATAAATCTATATATATATATATATATATATATATATATATATTTCAATCTTTTGTGCTAATCTAACCTTCACTAATTTTTTTTTTGCTGACTCGTCAAAATCAATATATTTTATAGAAACGACATAAAAAACTTGAAAATTTATTTAATATGATTATTAAAAAAAACAGAAATAAAAAAAGATATGGGGATTCTTAATTCCCAATGCAACTGTGGCCACCACAATTGTCAATGAATATCGAAAGATGGAACAACTTTTTGAGCTGGTAAATGCGACATTAAGATCAAGCAAATAATGAATAATTGACTTCAAGGGATCGCATATTTATGAACTACTATATAGGTTAGTCGGGGGACGAGGCCCCCACTACAATATCATTTATATAAACTCTTGTCATTCATTAAAATCATAATCTTTTTGCCATTTAAACTCGTTCATGATAAGTGCAATATTTTCATTTTAATACATATGCTATTATATTTTTAATTTTATTCACGATCAATATTTATAAAAAAATCATCTAACAAAATCATTTAAAATTTTCTTAACAAATTAATATATTCATCCTAGAAAAGTGAAGTCTATGTCTCATCACAAACTATATTTATAAAAAAATCATCTAACAAAATCATTTAAAATTTTCTTTACAAATTAATATATTCATCCTAGAAAAGTTAAGTCTATGTCTCATCACAAACTATATTTATGGAAACCAGCTACCACTACTTTCGTTATGCACTATATTTAAAAAATTAAGTGTGATAGACAAACTTTTATAGTAGTATTTAAATTCGAATATATGTGACTTTTGACGTTATAATAAAAATACCCTTTTGCCACTAGGTCGTCCAAAGAATACATACTAACCACTTCAAGAAATTGAATTTTTACCTAAGCTAATAAAGGTTTTTGTTGATCTCAAATTTAACTCAATTTATGATTATTTACTAACACATGCTAGACAGATTTAAAATAGAGGTGGTCTTGGGTACATCCAGGTGTACCGTACAACCAGGTTACACTTTCACTTAAACTTTGACCCGTACTCTAATTTGAACCCATATTCTGACCCAACCCATATAAATAATACTATTTTGGGTACGGATCAACCCGATTTTACGATACACCCAGGTGTACCCAAGATTTTGTGTTTAAAATATATACCATTAGGCCTATCTATTCATTCCATCACTTAGTAAAAATAAATAATATTCATGAAAAAAACAAATTAAAAATATTAATCTTTTTTGTCGTTAATGTACAAATATGTCCTTAATAACTATTGAAAAAAAAAACTCAAAACCACAACTCAAATCCGCCCCATCCCCCAAACACTAATATGTACGAATTCCCAAGGCCGCCATTCCCCCTCCCCCTTCCTGCGAGTTTAAAATTTTTGTAGGCCACAATTTTAGGGCATCATTTGGGCCCAAATATGGCTCCAAATGTGGCCTATAAATAAACGTTGAATTAGGCCCAAATATGTCCCATTAATATCGAAATTTAAATTAATTGGCCTAATTCTCAAGTCTTGAAAAAGGTTGGCCTATTATTTTTGCAAACTGCTATAAGATGGTGGCCGTGAAATATTTTAAACTCCCTTTCCCGCTGCCACCGCCATCACTTGCCACCATCGGCTACTGCGACTGCCGCCGCCACTGCCCGCTGGTGCATCTTTCCTCTCTCCTCGCAGGCAGCTTTCATGTTTTCTTTATCTCTCTAGCATTTTTGATCGCCATCCCTCCTCCCCTTCTGCATGTGGCGCTGCTCCCCGCGGCTGCTGCTGTTGCCGCCACTGCAAGGTCTCTCTCTATCTATCTCTCTTTGTTTTTTATAGCTTTGAAATCCCCAATCTCTAGGGTTTTATTTTCTCTCTCGATTCTCGACATTCCGACGAGAATCGAGACTCAAGCACACTGCCGCCGCATCTTCATCACCGTTGGGAGCAACGCCTCTGTTACCCTCATTTCTCTCCCTCATGGTACTCTCTTCTTTATTGCCTCGCCGCCTCGATCTCCCGCGCTATTGTCGCTACCACCTCCAAATGATTATTACACTTGTGTTATGTAAAAGTTTATAAAAGGTGGCCTCTTATACACCTGGGTGTACCATATACCTGGGTTGTACCCTTTCTGGATCGTGACCCAGCTGGACTATCCTGATCCCCCTTTTTTTTGGAATGACACTAAGCACTAACACTATCTTGGAATGACACTAACACTATTTTGTTTTACAAATAACACTATCTCAAAATGACACTAACACTATATTGAAATGACACTATCATGTTATATAAATACACTACCAATTTATTGACTTGTATTTTCGGCATAGTTGGTCTTCTTTTCAATCCTCACTTTTTCACTTCTGCACTCGGAAACATAGTGCCAAAATTTATGACAATTGTAACATTTTGTCGAAGACTTATATCGTACCTTAACTGTTGGTTGCTCCTCCCTCGACAACTTGTATACTCGTTTCTTTCATTGTTGTTGACGAAATCTCTTCGTCCTCAACCATGTCTACATCATCGACCTCTGCCTCGATCTTATCCTTGGCCACGTCCATGGATTGTCCACGACCATTGCTTGGAATTTCTTCTTTATCTTTTGGGCTTACTTGCATTTTTAAAAGTTGTTCAGAAATTTCTTGTTTCTTGTTTTGTTTCTCCTCATATGCTTGCAACGACCCAACAAGAGATCGTTCGTCATCTCTTCCAAATTTTTAGTTTCTTCAATTAGAGGTGATCTCGGGATCCTGACCCAATTGAACTATCCTGACTCGTTTTTTCTTGGAATGACACTAACACTAACACAGAATGACACTAACACTAACACGATCTTGGAATGACACTAACACTATTTTGTTTTATAAATGACACTATTTCGAAAATGACACTAACACTATTTTGTTTTACAAATGATACTATTTTGAAAATGACACTAACACTATATTGAAATGACACTGATACTACGTGTAAAATGACACTAGCACTATATTGAAATGACACTAACATTTCATATAAATGACACCAATACTATATCGAAATGACACTAATACTTGACATCCGGGCAGTAGAATCCAGTTGGGTCAGGATCTGGGTAGGGTATAACCCGGATGTATGGTACACTCGGGTGTACAGTAAATTTTTTGAAGTTTATAATCGCAAAAAAATGTGTAATAGTATACACACTACAAGGTTTGATTAGAAATATTGTTATTTCGACAATTTGATATATATGGATAGGGATGTCAATCGGGCCAGCCCACCGAATTTCGGGCTAGCCCTATCGGGTTTCAGGTTAATCGGGTTTGGGCTAATCGGGTTGAGGATTTTGTCGGGTTATAAATTTTCAACTCTAACCCTAAACGTTCGGGTTTCGGGCTAGCCCATCGGGCTAATCAAGTTAAAGGCGTAAAAATAAAATAATAATTTGTATTTTGTTTTTCTTAATAATCTAATGTAAAATGTATAAAATATACATAGAAATCAAAGATATAAATTATATAGCAAGCATGAAATGCAAAAATATAAGATATTGAAAAAAAAATCAAGATTACATAACATGGTAACAATAAAATTTCCAACTTTATTAAAGGAAAAATAATAAAATATCCAACAATAGTTTGAACTCATAGAATCAAAGTATCTCAAAAATACAGAAAAGTGAAATAATGAGACTTTATAATATTTTGTCATTTTTTAATTTTTATATCTAAATATTTTATGTTAAGTATTTGGATTTCGGGCTAGCCCATCGGATTAGGCGGGCCAACCCTATCGGGTGCCGGGCTTGATTGTATGCATTGGACGTGGAAGAATTGCCCAAAGGCGTGGCACGACGCATATACACACGGTGATCAATGAGAGCCCACCTTGATCTTGGAGGCCGTTGCATCCCACGATCTGTGGATTTGGCACACGTTCTTCGGTGTCGCTAGTTCGAACAACGACATCAACATTCTGAACTAATCGCCTCTCTTCTCTGACGTGTTGGATGGAACGGCGGCGCTGGTGCTCTTTGAGGCCAATTGGAACTACTACCAGATGGGCTATTACTTGTGTGACAGCATATATCCGGAGTTGCATTGCTTCATCAAGAGTTCAGCGATGGCGATCAATCCGAAGGAGGCGAGGTTCAAGAAGATGCAAGAATCGGCACGAAAGGATGTCGAACGTGCCTTTGGAGTCCTTCAAGGTCGGTGGGGAATCAATCGAAGCCCGTCGCGTAATTGGTACGTGGAGCATCTCAAGGACATCATGATGTGTTGCATCATTCTCCATATATAACATGATTGTGGAGCACGAAGGTGAAGCGGCTACCAATTGGAGAAACGACGACGTAGGATACGGGGTGTCTAGCAGTGACTCGACGGAGAGTGCTCGAGCAACCCTGGTTTTCTTCGAGGAATACGTACAAAGAGATGCACTTCCTCGAGATAGGCAGATGCATGCTATGCTCCAACATGATTTGATGGAGCACATTTGGGCACGTTTCGGACCTCTACGATCGGAATAGTTATTTTAGGAATTGTTTTTATTTAGTTAAGTTTTATGTAATTTTTTTATGTAATTTTTAGGATTTTAAAATTAATACAATTTAAATTTGAATTAAATTGTGTTATTTAAATTTGAGCAATTAAATTTAAATGAAAAGCATAAAAATCAAAACTAAAAAAATCAAGTAAGCTATCAAGTAACCCCACTGTGGCCTCCTTACTCATTGTGGTCCCCTCCTATCAAGTAAGCTATTAAGTAGGCTATCAAGTAAGCCCACTGTGGATGCTCTAATACTTGATTTGCATTAGTGGACCAAAGTTTGCAATTTGAGAAAAGATCGCAATTTAAGTAAGGGCAATTTTATCATTTCAATCTTTGAGAAATTGCATGTAAATGTATGAATTCTATGTAGAATACATATTAATTTGCTGGGTAAATATTTAAATTTTTAAAATTAATTTTTTTGTTGAATATGGGATTCGAACTCAGAAACATGAGCTTATCCAACAAAGTGATGAATCAACAGTAGATCTTGATGATCTAAAGGCTTAAAATGTTTCCTATGTGTTATTTTAAGAGGTGTTTATACACACACGCATGCGCGCCCACACACACACACATATATAGGGGGCCACTCCAATGAGACCCCCTAATTTTAGTGAGATCTAGGGCACGATCTGATGCGTTTATTTTATCAATCATATGGCTGATATTGTATTTGGAGGGTGATTTTTTTTTTTCGCAGGGTTCGAATCCTGGATGGAGCAGAATATTTTAAATTTTGTTATTCATCCGTATATACTGCATTGTTCATCAGTATATACGGCCATGTTCAGCAGTATATACATCTTGTTCATTAGATATATGTTTTGTTCATTAGTATTATATGTCTTATTCATTGTACTCATGTTACACGAAAAATAGGGGGTCTCACTGGAGCGCGCCTATATATATATATATATATATATATATATAGAGGTGGGCTATAATAAAAACACATCTTTTTGTAAAAACTAAAAACGGCTGAATTCTATGTAGAATACGTATGAATTGGCTGTGTAACTGTATGAATTGCGAAAGGTCCTGAATTCTATGTAGAACACGTACGAATTGGCTTAATTCATACAGTTACACAACCAATTCATACGTGTTCTACATATAATTCAGCCGTTTTTAGTTTTTACAAAAAGATGTGTTTTTATTATAGCCCACCCCTATATATATATATATATATATATATATAGAGAGAGAGAGAGAGAGAGAGAGAGAACATCCAACAAGAATGGCTAAATATTGTGAGAAATGACAATGAATCTCAAATGTTAGATATAAATCTACGAATTTGTCAATATAAATAAAAAATAAGCCGCTTATAATGTACAAATAGTCGTTCAAATCTGAGTTTGAATCCTTGAGAAGGTAATAATTTCACTAAATTACATGCAACTTATTTGTTATTCTTATTTCTCACGAAAGTAATTATTCTCAATATAATCTAACCATACACACACACACACATGTATATATAGAGAAAGGATCCTAATGGCCAAATATGGTGAGGAATGAGAATGAATCTGGAACATCAGATATTCAAATCACATGACTAATGTAAATTCATTGAAATTCATCGTGTAAAATAAAATTAACGAATATGCTAATATTAATCTACAAATAAGACAACATAAATCTATGAATAAAGCAGTTGTAATGCACAATAGTCGTTTAAGTTTGGGTTCAACTTCTGTGGGGGATAAAAATTTCACGATATTAATTGAACAACTATTTGTAGATTTATATTAGATTGTTTTTTACGCTTATTAAATAGTAGACAAACGACATATTCGTAGATTTATATCAGATTATTTTTTTGTATTATTTGAATTATCACAACTCTAACCATATATATATAAAGGTATTGGCTATTGTTGGTTAGATTATCTAGCTAGTTGAATTATCACAACTCTAGATATATAGCAGCGCAATAGTAAAAAAGAATATAAAAATAATGAATTGAAAGAGGAAATACGAAATTCGATACGATATGATGGAGAATCTCAAGTGTCTATAAAAACCCAATTAAGGAATAAAAATGTACTACTCGATCCAAAGTCCAAACAATCAAAATCCCTAATTCTTCAATTTATAGCCTGCCCTCATGGACTTGGACACCTCCTCTATCCCCTTTCTCATTTCCATCTTCATGTTCGTGTTCATGTTCGTGTTCGCGTTTGTGTTCGTGTTCGTGCCCGTGCTTTTTAGAACCGGCAAACCCAGTACCGATCTCCCTCCGGGCCCACGTAAGTTGCCTTTCATAGGCAACTTGCACCTCCTCGCCGGCTCCGCTCTGCCCCACCACACTCTTGCAAACTTGGCCAATAAATATGGACCCTTGATGCACCTAAAACTCGGTCAAATCGATGCCGTAGTTGTCTCGTCGCCGGAAACAGCTGAAGAAATCTTGAAACGAAACGACGTAGTCTTCGCCTCCAGGCCGTCGCTCCTGGCGACGGAGATCAACTGCTACGGAAATACAGACATAGCTTTCTCCCCCTACGGCGATTACTGGCGGCAGCTGCGCAAGATCTGCACGCTTCAGCTTCTCACGGCGAGGCGCGTGCAATCATTCCGGCCTATCAGAGAGGGAGAAGTTTCGGAGCTTTGCAACTGGATAGCTCTGCAAGAAGGCTCAACGATCAATCTAACGGAAAAGCTCATCACCACGAATCTTAATATTATGATCATGGCAGCCTTTGGAAAAAAGAGTGGTGAAGTTGGTAAGCTGAAAGATATAATCATGGAAGCCCATGAACTCGTCACCGTGTTTAACATTGTTGATGTGTATCCTTCCTTGAAATTTCTCCGGCTGTTTAGCGGGATGAGGAAGAAGATAGAGGAACATCATCGCCATTTGAACAGGATAACGGAGAGCGTCATCGAGGAGCGGCGGCGGCAAGGGGATGCGGCGGAGGGTGGCGGTGGTGGAGAAGATGAAGGTGACTTTCTCGGTGTTATGCTAAAATTACAAGGTGATGGATCGCTCGAGATTCCATTGACAACTGACAACATCAAAGCTGTTTTGCTGGTTAGTACTCCACGCATCACTAGCGCTGTTAAATTACATAAGTAAAATCAAAAAAATTAAAGACTGCATGACGGTGGACTTGAACCCAAGAATCTCTGGCTTTGGGCATTAACAAATTATATGTTTTTAACTGTGTATTGGCCTTAAGGTAGAATGATTGGATTCGAGTCAACCGTGATACCGTCTTTAAATTTATTTTGTTTAATTGTTAAATTAAGAAATGTATAAGACATAAAAGACATCGCATAAATTATAGACATTAAATAAATTGAATTATTCAGCCAGT
The DNA here is from genome assembly GCF_028751815.1 of Salvia miltiorrhiza. Lineage (NCBI taxonomy): Eukaryota > Viridiplantae > Streptophyta > Magnoliopsida > Lamiales > Lamiaceae > Salvia > Salvia miltiorrhiza. The sequence goes on from NC_080389.1 coordinate 7,461,155, forward strand.
TCTGTTGTGCCTCAAGTGGACCCGAGCCCAAGCTGGGTTCGGGGGCCCATTTCGAGTAGGCAGCCCGTCTCAATCCAATCGACCACCTAGGCCTGGCCAACCCCGGACTAGGTTGGGCCTGGGGTCGGTCCGATCCACTTGGCATCTTCAAACATGTTTTTTTTTTAATCATTATCCTTTACATTTATAAAATTATATACTTCATTTGTCTTAATTCAATATGTCAAGGGGACACCAAGCGGTGCGATCTCCTGTGTGTGAACAGTGAGGTCCCGGGTTCAAATCCTACTGTTCTCCTCCCCAACTCTCCCAAATCAATAAAAAAATAAAAAATAAAAATACGTCATATTTTCTTATTTAAATACTGTCTCATTTTAATAGACTATTTTTTAAAATAGAAAGTCAATATATAACAAATATCCCACACAACTCATTATTTATATGAAATGTTATTATGACCCACATATAATTCTCTCTCTTTTCATTTTAAAAAGAGTGTCTTCATTTATCTCCTACTTTTTGATCAAATATATTTCTTGAAGAAAATTATTTTATGTCTCTTATTTTATTATAAGCTATTCATTTGTTAACATTTGTGCTCAATCTCTGTGGCCTATTGAATTGAGACGGATGGATTATAATATTAAAAATATTAATTTAACTATTGATCTTCCTGTAAATATTTAAAGATAGTTTTATAATTTAATATATACACACATCTAATCTAAAGTTAGTTTGACAAAAAAAAAAATAGGATGGTGCTGGAGTTGAGTCATCAACCACAACTGTCGACTGGGCAATGGCAGAAATGCTCAAGAACCCTACGATTCTGCAAAAGGCACAAGATGAGGTAAGAGGCGTTTTCGATGGCAAAAATTATGTAGACGAAAGCTGCTTTCATGAGCTAAACTACCTCAAGTTAGTCATCAAAGAAACTCTCCGGTTGCACCCACCGGGGCCTCTCTTGCTTCCGAGGCAAAGCAGAGAGCCTTGCGCGATTAACGGATACCAAATTCCGTCCAAAACATGGGTGTTGGTGAATGCTTGGGCAATCGGAAGAGACCCCAAACATTGGAAGGATGCAGAATGCTTTAAACCAGAAAGGTTTCTTGAAAAAATAGTTGATTTCAAGGCGAATACATTCGACTACATCCCTTTTGGCGCAGGTAGGAGGATTTGCCCAGGAATTGGGTTTGGGATTGCAAATATAGAAATCGAACTAGCAACGCTTCTCTACCATTTTGATTGGATTCTGCCTCATGGAATGGAACCTCAAGAACTGGATATGACGGAGTTATCAGGAATGTCAGGACGAAGGAAATGCAGTTTCAATGTAATTCCTATTATTAGGAGACCTTTGTTGTAATTATAGGATAAATTCAGATGAGATCCTCTGTCCCAACTCTATGTTCTGTCATCCATGTCCCGCTATTATGGAGTAATATTTACTTTTAATGATTGGTAAGATATATGATTACGTATTTTAATTTATCTTATACTTCTTCTATCTACGATATTATTTTCACTTTGTGGACGGCACGGGTTTTAGAAAAATGGTGGATAGTAGTTGATAGTAATGAATATTATTGTGAGTGGAGTTTGAGTTCCACTATTTTTATGAGTAGAGTCTGTGGACTCTATTGCTAAATGGAAGTGGAAATGATATTGTGGATAGACCAAAATGACAAAAGTGGAAACGATATTATGGACGAATGAAATATATAATAGGATTATAGATTTATTCCACGGGCACCACAAAATTCCACCATTTCAAAATCTCTCAATTCTTCTTCATTCTTATTTTCTTCACAACTCCTATCCCACATTTCTTTTTAATTATACTTCACGTTGAATAAAGTCTATATAAATAGTTATGTATTGTATCTCATCCTACATATGTTTTGCACCTTGAATTAAATTTAATTTGGCTAATTAATTCATTAATTGGCCAAATAAATAGTTAATTTGACTAATAATAATTCAATCAATAAGTTTCTCAAGTAATAGAAATCCATATATTAGAACAATGAATTAATAAATTTAATTTTTCTTATTTTATTTTTTTAGTTTACTAAAATTTTAATTAAATATGAAATAATTAAGTTTGTGAAAAATAATATAAATCCATATATTTGATATTATGAATTTTATGAATTGATAACTATTAACCTGTGTAAGACTCATATTTCATTAGCTAGCTTCTTTAAATTCATATATTAGCTCTTTATATCCATATATATTTGTTGATAGTAATATATTGGCTTCAATTTTTTTAAAATAAAATTTGAATCCCACAATAATTTCTTTTTGAGACCTCATCAATTTGAATCTTGATTTATTTACATAACTTCATATTAAATGATAAACTAAATTTATGATCAAAAGAACGTATAACAATATAACATTTTATTAGATTAATTGGATAGCACGTTGTTAATTTATTTCAAGTAGTTAATTAATTATTTCTATGTTATGCTTTATTGTATAAAATATAAAAAAGATCAAATAATTTAGTTTTGTTACTTCTTATAAAATCAAATCAACCAACTTCAGTACAAATTATTACTAATTTTTTCAGAACTAAAATATTTATTACTTGACTTAACTGGATTAACCAATAATTGAATTGAAAAATTCAGTTATTTTGGGCTCGAGGGAAATTTAGTTTTTCGTAGATGTGATAATTCTAAATTTAAGTTATCTAATTTGATTTTTTTTTTAAATGATGTATTCACCAGGGTTCTAATATTGACAAAGTTGAAAATCTGATATCTTGTAAGCGTATGATAATTTTCTAAATATAATATTTATTTATAAAATAAATTAAAATATAATAAAATTTGGCTTAATATATTTAAAACTAATTTATATTGACATGTCTGCATAAGATTTTTATTTGTTCAACGTGGCAGAATTATTTTTGTATTAAATTAATGACAATATAAATTGATCAATTAATTGATAAGAATTTCTACTAGGTTTATGCTTCTTTATAGTTTTAGAAGAGATGATTCCCAAAATTCACAACTGGTCTTTTAAACTCCGAACCAAATAATTTTAAAAAGTCAGAGATGGTCTATCAATTGGTCTTGAATATAACTATACAAGTGATACTAGTCTTGATAGATAAAAATAGTAAGAGTAATCACTTTGATGGATTGAAACTTTGGAATATCACAAGACCGTTGATTATTTCTATAATGCAAGTTAGTTTTGTTTGATTCTTATCCCATGAAAAAAGTGGGACTGAAGATATCTCACTCTCAAGGATAAAAATACTCAATCATGCAAAGTAAACGCTTTGGAGGGCGTTACTTTGCATGATTGAGTATGTATATCTTTAAAATTAGGATTTCTCCAATCTCACCCTTTCAATAGAATAAAAATTAAGTAAAACTAGCCAAATTATTGAAATGATGAAGGGCATTGAGATATCCCAAAGTTTCAATTTATTAAAGTAAATATATATAGGAATAATCTTACTATTTTTATCTATCAATGTTAATCATTCAAAGTAAACACTCCCTAGTTTGATAAACTATCATCTGTTCTACTCTAATAAAATATAATTCCTTAATTTCGTGTGAAAATATGCAGCAGCAGCAGTATTTATGGGTACACCATAAATACTTATCATCAAATGTTTGGACCAAACTATATATATGTTTAGCGATGCGAATTTAGTTGAGTTAGAAGGAAAGGAAGAAGAAACTTGGTGCGCAGGTAAATAAGACATCGTGTATTTATTATGACAAAATGTTCTAGCATTGACATAATTTTGAAGTATAGGCAGACTAAAAATGAATGTGGCATAAAACAAGCTCGTTTGTTGCTGTTGTTTGCACGAAAAAGCATAAAAAGATCGACCAAATACTCATTTTCTAGCATCAGAGAGATTATTACTCTTTGTTACATTCTGATGCATTTTTTTTTTCAGGCTTTAAAGAAGGAGTCTTTGCCTGTTTATGGAGATGGAAAGCAAACTAGGAGCTTCCAATCTGATCTGGTAAAACCAAAAAAAGAAACAAAAAAAATCAAATAATACGAATAGGATCTTTTGACCCACAACTATTTTTGTGGTTTGGCCACCAAAAATTTATCACTTCCATTTACAGTATTAGGGACTTAGGGTTCACTTAGATGAGAGAGAGACTGAGATGAGAGACTAAGAGAGAGAGAGAGAGAGAGACTGACCTGTTGGTCGAGAGTGGCGCGGCGGCGGTGGCGCAGCGGTGATGGCGCGGTGGCTGGAAAGAAAGGGTGGCGGGTCATACAGGGTCAGAGAGAGAGAGAAGAAAGGGAGGGAGGGAGACTTACCTTTGGACGGCGGCGGTGATCGGCGAGCGGCGAGCAACGGCAATCGGCGGATGGAGGCAGGCGGTGGAAATGTGCCCTAACTGCTGGGTCTGCCCGATTTTTACCAAAATTACCGACGGCAGAAGTTGTCGGTAATATTCGACCCGTCCCAAGTATACCGGCGGCGCGGTGTTGTTGGTAATCACCGGCGGCCCGCGCCGTCGGTAGTATTATTAAAATAATAATTTATAATAAATTTATATTCACCGGCGGCATCGGAAATCGCCGACGATGACTGCCCTCGGTAACTTTACCGGTGGCCCTCGCCGTCGGTAAATGTGCTATATCCGACCCGCCCTTCGTGCCGTCGGTATGTAGTCGGTGGTTACCGAGGGCAAGCTTGCCCTCTATAACTTTCCTCGGTATTTTGCGAGTTTTTCGTAGTGAGTTATCTCCTCTCATCCATCAGGTCGGTGGTGAAGACGTCGAATTTAGTAAGTTCACCGAAGTGATTTTTCTGAGTTTTGATATTCACTGTAAAAGGAGGAGTAGCTATCACAATTTTTCTGTTTTTCATCGGAGAAGGAGAAATATGTATCACCTATGCAGCTATTTCCGTATGCGGCGATGATGGCAATGCAGACTGAATCGGAAGAAGAGAAAGAGGGGAGGCGACGAAGGTAAACCGTAAAATCGAGTAGCCGCAAACTGAGTCGGAAGGAGATAGGAGGCGGTGGAGAAGATGGAGAAGAGTGGAGAAAATAAATTCTTGCTTAAAAATTGAAAAAAGTTGGACAAATGAAAAGACTTGGAGGGTGTTTGGCTGAGCTTATAAGCTCTTCAAAACAACTTATAAGTTATTTTAGAGCTTATAAGCTCATTCAAAGTGTTTGACAAAATGAGCTGCAAAACAACTTATAAGCTCTCAAAAAAATATGTTCATCTACCCTAACTTATTTTTTATAATCTTATATACAACAATCAATTTTTACAAATATTTTTCAACGATTATTTATTATTTTCATCATATATCATTAAAGTTCATTTCTTTTCGATTTCTCTCTCTAGCAAAAAAATTATCTCTCTAACGTATAAGCTCAATTATTCAAACACTTTAACAACTTATAAGCTCTTAAAAAACTATATCTTATAAGCTCTTAAAACATCTTATAAGCTTATAAGCTCTTTAAAATAAGCTTAGCCAAACACCCTCTTGGCCATCAATTTTAGAGAGAAATATGAAAAGACAATTTTATCCAATTGATTTTAGGCCGGAAAATTTTGACATACTACTTTCCTTTAGTATAATAGATAGATTAGAATTGCAAATAGATTTATTGTTTCGAATGCCCCAATAAACAACAAATAAATGAAATCCATATTTTATTTATCTCAAGAATGGTTATATTTTGTAGGGATATATTTGTCTTTTAATTTTTTTTTAAGGTTAATTATATTTGTAAATCTCACTCTTAATCTAATTTTTAAACTTGGCTACGAAAGACATCTAATACGCTGTTTATAGTTTTATCTTATCTACCAAACACTATAATATCATATCAATCTCAGTTTATCTATAATACATATCTTGCGTTTTATCTATCTTATCCCAACTAGGCTACCAAACAAGCCCTAACAATTTATTAATGTGAAGTTTATAAATCGTGCGCAATGCATATACTCTAGAAATAACAATGGAACGGATCTGTCGTTCACTATATTTAACAACGAAAATTTCCATCGTTAATTGTGATTTTTTTGTAGTGTTAATAAACTAAGTTTTGAAAACATGAGCATAGTAAATCAGATATTAGTAGCCTTACTTTGATTGGAATTAAAGTTAGTCTTACGAGACCTATTGAGATTAGATTATCTTGTGTGTTTTAGAGCATCCGCAACGCATTACACGATCTCACCCTAGTGAGATCGTGTAATGCGTTGCAGTGTCGCCTTACACGAGGGCTACACGTTCTATCGTGTATGCCCGATAACCTTCAAAATTTGGCGCGTGTTCTACACGCGCCATATTTAAAACAAAAATTGAAATTTGAAAATTTGAAAATTTTTGGCAGCTTTGACTGCCTCGATTTGCGGTCCTTTTTGACAGTTTGAATTTTTTTTTATTTTTTTTTCTTTTTTCTCCTCTTTATCTATTCTTTTCCTTCTTCCTCTTCTTCTTCTTCTTCTACTTCACTTTCTTCCTTCACACAACAACAATTCTTCTCTTTCACTCTTCCAATATTTCTCTTTCAATATTTCCTTCTTTTTTCTTCAAAGCATTCGACGGTGTAGCTCACGCGATCATGGAGGAGATAGAGTTGCAGAAATAATTGCTTGCTCAAATCTACACCCAACCAGCACCGGAGCCGAGACGTGTTAAACATCTCCGGTCTTACGTCCATCGTGATCGTGAGGATGCCCATCTACGTCTGATGCAAGACTACTTCAACGATAATTCGACGTACTGACCTACATTTTTTCGACGTCATTTTCGAATGCAGAATGAGCTGTTCTTGCGCATCGTCGAGGTTGTTCAAGGTAAAGATACTTACTTTCAGATGATCACTGATGCAATAGGTCGGGACTCTCTCTCCCCTTTGCAAAAATGCACGGCGGCTATCCGCCAATTAGTCACCGGCGTCAGTGCAAATATTTTCGACGAGTATCTCAAAGTTGCCGACTCGACCGGGCGTGTATACCTCAAGAAGTTTTGCAAGGCTGTCATCCGGGCTTTCAGAGGCCATTATCTGCGCCGTCCAATGCAGGAGGACATCCCATGCCTTACTCAGATGCACGAGACGCGACACGAATTTTTCGGGATGCTCGGGAGTCTTGATTGTATGTATTGGGGGTGGAAGAATTGCCCAAAGGCGTGGCACGGCGCATATACAAGCGATGATCAAGGGGAGCGAACCTTCATCTTGGAGGCCGTTGCATCCCACGATCTGTGAATTTGGCACGCCTTCTTCTGTTTTGCTGGTTCGAACAACGATATCAATATTCTCAACCAGTCGCCTCTCTTTCAGGCGAACCATCGCTACTACCAGATAAGGTACTACTTGTGCGACGGCATATATCCGGAGTGGCGTTGCTTCGTCAAGAGACCACCAATGGCGTCCAATCCGAAGGAGGCAAGATTCAAGAAGATGCAAGAATCGGCACGGAAGGATGTCGAACGTGCCTTTGGAGTCCTTCAAGCTCGGTGGGGAATCATTCGAAGTCCGGCGTGTAATTGGTATGTGGAGCACCTCAGGGACATCATGTTGTGTTGCATCATTCTCCACAACATGATTGTGGAGCACGAAGGTGAAGGAGCAACCAATTGGAGAGATGACGACGCATGACACGGGGCGTCTAGCAGTGACCAGACGGAGAGTGGTCGAGCATAGCAACCCCGGTTTTCTTCGAGGAATATGTGCAAAGAGATACTATTTCTTGAGATAGGCAGTTGCACGCCGCGCTCCAACGTGATTTGATGGAGCATGTTTGGGCACGTTTGGACCTCTAGACCAGAAATAGTTATTTTTAGGATTTATTTTTATTTTATTAACTTTTATTCAATTTTTAGGATTTCAAAATTAATGCAATTTAAATTTGAAGTAAATTGTGTGATTTAAATTTATGCAATTAAACTTAAATGAAAAATGGAAAAAATCAAAACTAAAAAAATCAAGTAGGCTATCATCACTACAAAAAAAGCGTTGATTACCGACGGCTAAATGCCGTCGGTAACAAAAGACGGCCGCCGGTAAATAGTGTTACCGGCGGCGATAACGGCGGCAAGCTCCCGCCGCTAAAAGGTTCGTCGGCAACGACAATAACGGCGGCGAACATCCGCCGTCGGCAGTTAACGGCGGCGATGCCGCCGGAATTGTCGCCGTTAAACGGCGGAGCCTAGCCGGAGAATTAGCGGCGGCATACACCGCCGCTAGTTACCGAGGGCTATTTTGCCGTCGGTAGAGAGCCACCGGAGTCCGGCTGACCTTGCCGGAAAACTAGCGACGGCGATTACCGCCGCTAAATAGCGGCGGCGAAACGCCGTCGGTAACAAGCTACCGCCGGCCGGTGGGTCATGCCGGAGGATGGCCGTGTATTTACCGAGGGCAAATTGCTGTCGGTAACTACCGACGGCGTTTTGCCCACGGTAATGTTTTTTATTTTATTTTTTTATTTTATTTTATTTTATTTATTTATTTATTTATTTATTTTATTGTATATTGTATATCCACAATTTATTTCCGTATTTATACGGTATTGCATACTTTAGACGAACTTCCCAGTCGGCGACCCGACTTCCCAGTGGGTCACCCATCTTGCTTGTGCTCTGTGTCAAGCACGCTTAACTTTGAAATTCTTTTCGAGTGATCACCAGTACAGAACACTCGTATTATTGATATATCTACATCTATTAATTCATTTAAATGCTATATACTCACTCATATAATTATAATCTTTGAATATGTGGAGATAATACCTGAAATATGTTGTTAATTAGTGAGCGAGTTCGTTTCGGTCCTTATTTTTATCGTCGGTAAAATATTTAATTAATATTTAATAATTAATTAATTAATTTTTTTTTTAACATTAATACACCAAAAGTGTTTTAATTTGGTTATTATAATGTGATTTGAATTTATTTGTTTATGTTAAATGCAATCATCATCATCATTGCCATAAATATATAAAACATATATAGTTTTAATAATTAAAGCACTTGAAATATATAGTTCAATAAAACATAAATTTGAAAAGAAAGTGCAAATGTAATTTTGTTTGAAAACATAAATATATAGTTTTAATAATTCTAAGCATCATCATCATCATCATCGGCATCAGGCCCTGGAGGTGGCTGAGCATTATACATCCTCATAAACGCCTCCAATTGAGCCATGCGGTCCTGCATCTGTTGGCGTGCTGCTTGCTCTGCCGCCATGCGCTCCTCCATCTGTTGGCGTTGTGCTTGCTCTGCCGCCATGCGGTCCTCCATCTGTTGGCGTTGTGCTTGCTCTGCCGCCAATCGCTCCTCCAGCGTGGAGATCCGTGTCTCATAAAGCTGCTGAGACACCGCAGAACTGCCCGTGCTGCGGATAGACCCCCTACTAGCCTGACTCTGCCCGGCACTCCCGACGCCGTAGATCCGTGACCTATCAATTTGCACCACCTCCAAATACACCTCGTCTAGCCGCTCCTGTCGTCCTGTGGCAGCGGCCAGTCGATGAACCTCGGCCTAATACATACATAACAATGCATAATTGTTAGAAAATAAATACATTCACTAAATATTTGAATAAACTTAAACACTTACGTCAATTCTAGCATCTCTCTCCGACGTATAACTTCCGTCGGCGTACGTGTGGAGGCGGAGGGAGGTGACATAGTTCGGTGCATCCTGGGGAGTACCAGGATCCAAGCTCTGTAGATGCATTTATATAAGATAAATAAGTTATATTAGTCAATATATTAATTTAATTTATATACTTAATTATTTGTTAATTACATACCATATACTGCTGCAGGATACGAGTCGACTGGGACCCGCCCACGTGCCTACTGATCCCTGTACCCTCTCCATCGGGCTCGGACATCCGGTTGGCACGTGCTCGATTTGAAACAGCCTCAACCTCGGGCTGATGCCAGTAATCCCGGAGTCCAGTCCAAAAATCGGGAGTCATCTAGACGGGCCTAGACATCTCTCTCCCTTGGCGGATACACTGCTTGAGATCTGTCTTGTAGTCGCTCATCATGTCGGAGTACCTTTTGCGGGCTTTTGTCTCCCACATTTTCCTCACGTCACGCTCATCATCGGGCTGCCACATAAACTCTTTCTGTTGAAAGAAAGAGAATTAATTTAATATCAAACATTTTAACAATTTAATATGATATATTTATATGTATTATAAATTTAATTGTACCTGTAATTCATCAAAAAATTTATCCTTCATCGCCGGGGGGGTCAACTTCCATGTGTACCCGCCTGGGTTTTCAAACATCTTAAATGTGCTCGTGCAAGCTTTGGACAGGCCAGTGGGCTCCAACAAAACACTGTGTACAAGTAATTTTGTCACTTAATCATGGTGTACGAGAAACAGTAATTTTAACTAAAATACTTACCCAGTCGTAGGATGCCTCTGAAATTGCGTCCTCCCATCTAATGTTGATGTAGATGCTGCAGTAGACACTTCAACCTTTGATCTTGCGTTGACTTTGCATGCTGACCACCAATTTTTCTTTGATTGGTTCGTACTGGGATAGGGACAGTAAAACACTTGAACTACTTGACTCGCCAAAACAAAGGGATCATACTTCTTATATCTTCGTGTGTGGTTCAGTGAAACTAACTTGAAGTCTGTATCAATAGAAGTTCCCTGAGCCGACAAGTCAAACCATTCACAGTTGAACAAGACTGTCTGCTTAATTGGATACCCCGGATACTCCAGCACGCAAACCTCTTGCAGACGCCCATAAAAGTCTAGCACATCTCTATCACTACCATAGACCGAGTCTTCTGGACAGTTGTTACCCTCTGGTAAAGCAGCTTTCATCATCGAAGACATCTGATTGTAAGTCCTCTCTGACATGTGGCTTTCAGTCTTTATGCTCATGAATTGAGTCATCCAACTTAATTGTGTGTACGTGTCACATCCTGCGTACAATGGAGTATCCGCTGCATCCAACATGTTATAAATCTGTTGAGCGTCATTATTGGGCGGCTGCTCCAGATTTGGAGGATCTTGATAATTACTAGGTCCAACATGGTCATGCACCATCCTTTCGTAGTTATTGTATAATCCATCATCCTCATTCATTATAGCATGTTCTCTCGGCATAGACAGCGGTGCTTCCCCGTGACAAACCCAAACTTTGTAATTCAGGGCAAATCCACGCCTACTAACATGTTTTCTGACCGTAGGTACATCTAAATACGCTTGATTCTTGCACTTCTTACACGGGCACCTAATGTTACCTTGTCCATCTGTGTACGCCGTTTGATTGAACGCCCACTCAAGGAAAATGCGGTACGATCATTGTATCTCGCGTACATCCACGTACGATTATTACTCATTCTTGCAAATTCTAATTGAAAAAAACAAATAAAATATAATAAATTACTTGAAATCTAACAAAATTTCGACAGCATAACCCCACTATCCTTACTACCAAGTGCTCGACTCTACCAGCAACTATAGTGACCATAGTGGTCCTAATTTACTAAGCCTATACTAGGTCTACCCGGCCCCCCAATGTCGAAGCAATAATACAATATATACAAATAAAAGCAATAAAAATCATGGTAATTAAATTAAAAACAATCATTTGTAGGGAGAAGATCCTTAAGAAATAATCAATTTCTATCCCAAAGGGAGAAGATCCTTAAGAAATTGATTAAATCTATCCCACAATATATATATATATATATATATATATATATATATATATATATAATAATATAACATTTCATAAACACATAGCACATAACATTTAATTTAACAAAATTATCCAACATATATAAATTATTCTAACAAACAATTCTTAAACTAATTGATTAAAATTAATATAATTTAAAATTAATCATGCTTCATAATTTAAAATTAAACTAACAACATATATTAAATAGATTAATATAATTTAAAATTAATCATGCTTCATATAATTTAGTTATAAACAAAATCAATTATAAATTAATTAACTATATATAACAAATAAATCTATTTAATTAATATATAATTAAATACATAAATAAATTCATAATTAAATAAATAAATAAATAAGAGAGCGTACGGTGGTGGTTTCCGGTGGGTGTCGTGAAGAAGGCGGTGAAACGAGGTCGTCGAACTACAATAAATAATATAAGTGAAAATTATATAATTATATATATATAATTAAAATTAATGAGATATATATATATATATATATATATATATATATATATATAGATCTAGAGAGAGAGAGAGAGAGAGAGAGATACCTGCTAGGGCGGCGGCGGTCGGCGGCGGCGGCGAAGCAGCAGCAGGCAGGGGAGGGGGGGTGGATTTTCGTGTGTGTGTGCGGCGCAGAAACTGAAAAAAGAAGGAACCCGCTGCCCTATATTTAAACGGTTACCGACGGCAAATGCCGCCGCTAGCTAGCGGCGGCAACTTTGCCGCCGTTAATTCTATAAAATAAATTATTTAATGCGTATTTTAATATTAACGGCGGCGTCGCCGCCGCTATCTAACGGCGGGGAATTTGCCGTCGGTAGATGGCCGGTAAATTCGAAAGTTCGGGTCGCCTGGACTGCCGACGCCGTGCCGCCGTTAGCTACCGACGGCAATTTTGCCGTCGGTAGTTTTCGCCGGTAAAAACGCGTTTTTTTGTAGTGCGTGTAATCCCAATGCGGCCTCCTTACTCAATGTGGTCCCCCCTCATCAAGTAAGCTATCATGTAGGCTATCATGTAACCCCAATGCGGATGCTCTTATTGAACGAGGGGATTAACACTCTATTTCAAGACGAGCATCACGTTTGATTCTTCAGGCTTTGTCCTATGGAGTTTGGCTTTCTGCGTATAAAATAAAATGTTATTGTAGAATATTTTAAATGATTTTAAATGTCTAAATATTTTGCGTTTTGTTATTAATGCCTATTTGATGTTAATCAAATTCGAATAATTTGAGCGGGCAAGAAATCCCGCCGAAATTAGTGTACACCATGTGGTCGTGTGTCATCTAGAGGGCCGACCGACCACTATGTCCGTTGAGGGACACCTACCGCAGAGCGCGATGCCTACTAATCATCGTCGGGAGCACTGCCTCTGTCACCCTTTTTTCTCTCCCTAATGGTACTTACTCTCCTTCAGTGCCTCGCCGCTGCCGCCTCCAAATTATTATTACACTTGTACAATGTAAAAGTTTATAATCGCAAAAAAGTGTGTAATAGTATACACACTACGAAAAAGTTTATACTATGAATCTATGACTATTATTTTCCACGTCCTTTATTGTGATGTCCATTTCCTTATTTCCCACGTCTTTGACTGGTGAACGTCGTTTTCCACCAAATAATTCCTGCATAATTATCAAGAACTAATTAGTATAATGACAAGCAGGGTCGATCCGACAGAGAGCAGGTAAAATCATTCAATTTCCTAAAATCTATATTTTTTGTGATGCCACCACGCCTTAATTTTGAGAAACTTAATTATAACTAAGAAATCAAATAACTCAAATAACAATCTAGAAATTAATCAATAAAAGGTAACTCGGCTCGAATAAATCCACACTAATTGAAAGCTCTGATCATCGACGCAAAGATTAATTAATCCCTATCAACCAACCAGTTATAGGATACCGTGAAATACAACGGACGTACCTCAATTCCTACTTACTGTATCGATAAACAGCTGGAGACGCCAGACCTGCTTATTTCCCTTATTAAAATATAATCTAGCTGGAGACGCCAGACCTAGATTTAATATTCTAATAGAATTAAGACGAAGGAACCCAGTTTAGACCAATTATCCTAGATACGCTAGTAATAATTAATCTACCAATTTATTCCTACTACGAACACGGTAGTTTTATCACTAATCAGCCATATTCCAACAATTACGAATTGGAGGTGCTAATTGACTGTAATCCAATTTAATCTAAGTTGATCAGGCTTAAATAAAATCGGAATTATCTTTAAACACAAGGAATAAATCGGAATCAATAGGAATCGATTTTAAAACCAATTAGGTCTCACATATTAATAAATTAGTGTTTCATTATTCTCGCCGAATTAAAGAAATTAGCTACTCATACTAATAAAACTAAACACAATAAAATATAAGGAACGCATAAATAATAGAGTAAAATTTTGAAGTAGCCAAAATAAAGAATAAAACATGCATATGTTGGCTGATTGGCATAAATAGAGGATTGGCGTCGCATACTTGAGTATGCTAGTGAAATGAGCAGAGATAGGGTGGCTGGAAGTTGAGGTTTGAGGGAACATTGCAGCCATGGAAGGCGGCTAAAAGATGGGGTGCAGAGTTGGTGGGCGGCTTCTTCTGCAGGGGAAGAGGGAGTGCAGAGTTTTTTCTCACTGCAACACACATTTCCCTCCCCTTTTTGACTTTTCTTTCTCTTTTCTTTTTACTAACTTTATTAACTTGTGTGCTCAACTTGAGCTAGTGGCAATAAGTGGGCCATGTAATTCCAGCCTTTGTGATATTCTAGTCGAATTTTTTCCAAGCTGGGAACTAAACTGTAATCCGTGAACTGTAAATAAAATACTGGCTTCGATTTTCAATCATCGCGTTTCTGTATCTGTTTGATATCTTTTTCCTTGCCTGCTAACTTGATAAACTGTAATATAACTTAAATTAAATCCGTAGATTTAATTTGCTTTGCAGTCGCAATAATTCCACGACTTCTAGTAGCACTTAATAAAATATAACCGCTTCTGTTTCTCGATTAATAAATAACATGACTTCGCTAAGTCAGTTATAACTTGGAAATACTAATTATTGAATAGCTCAATAATCCTCGTCACGTTTTTCTCATGCATACAAAAGCATACGGCTAAAAATAATACTCCATCTCTGATAAAAAAAATCAGGATCATGAACTGGATTCATATATAACTGGTAACTGGGTTTCATTTACTGAGAGATGCGATATTAATTATCGCGATACCATAATTAAATAACATAAAAAGAGCGGGTCACTACACCGGTAGTATCCAAGCTTATAATAGATCCGTAGATCCAAATCTAGACCACACATTTATGACATGTGGCGCATCAAGATGGTGACACGTGGCAAGGCATTTCAAGGCAAAATCGGGAGAAGGGCAAAATTGGAATGTAATTTTTGAAATTAAAAAAAAATAGATTTTCTCAATATAGGTATATTTTAGATGCATAAAGTTTCATACGAGAATGCATGAACTTTCATATAAAAATGCATAAAATTTCATATAAAAATGCATAAGATTTCACCCCACCCCAAACCCACCCCCCACACCCCTGAACCCCACCCCACCCCTGAACACCACCCCCACCCACCCCCCACCCCCCCCTCCCCAAATTTTTTTTTATATTTTTTTAAAAACTGATTTTCTAACCACTGATCCACCCCTACCCTCCCACCCACCCACCCCCACCAATTTTTTTTTCTCAAAAATTGATTTTCTGACCACTGACCCCCCCACCCCACCCCTCAAAATTTTTTTTTTTGAAAAACTGATTTTTACATGCATAAAAAAATTACATGTTTTACATGCATATACTTTCGCACAGAAATGCATATACTTTCACACAAAAATGCATATACTTTCACACAAAAATGTATTACATTTTTTGAAAAAATATAAATTTTTTTGGGCTGGAGGGGGGGTTAGCGGTCAGAAAATCAGTTTTTGAAAAAATAAAGAAAAATAAAAAATTTGGGGGGTGGGTGGGTGGGGGTGCGGGGGGGTGGGTGGGTCAGCGACTCGACAATCAGAAAATCAGTTTTGAAAAAAAAAATTGGGGGGGGGGGGTGGGGGGTGGGTGGTGGGTGGCGGGTCAGTGGTCAGAAAATCAGTTTAAAAAAAAATGGGTGGGGGGTGGGGCAGGGGTGGGGTGGCGAAAATACCAGATTTATTAAAATAAAATGAATTTTTTGTATAATTTAATACATTTTTATGTAAAATCTTTATGCACTTTTATTTGATTTTATATGCATGTGAAACATGACTATTTTGGGGGGTGGTAATGGGGAGGGTTGGGGGGTGGTGTGGGGTGGGTTGGGGGTGGTGCGGGGTGGGGTGGTGAAAATACCAAAACTGTAAAAATCAAATGCATTTTTCTGTTCAAAGTTATGCATTTCATGTGAAAACTTTATGCATCTTTGTGTGAAACTATATGCATCTAAAATATATCTATTTTGAGAAAATCTAAAAAAATATATATAGTTTTTTTTAATTATTAAATCCGAAAATTACATTTCAATTTTACCCCTCTCCATATTTTGTCTTGAAATGCCTTTATGCATCTTGATGCGCCACATGTCATAAATGTGTGGTCTAGATTTGGATCTACGGATCTATTATAAGCATTGGATACTACATGATCCCATTCCTATATATATATATATATATATATATATATATATATATATATATATATATATATATATAGGGGGCCGCTCTAATGAGACCCCCTAATTTTAGTGAGATCTAGGACATGATCTGGTGCGTTTATTTTATCAATCCTATGGCTGATATTGTATCTGGAGGGTGATTTTTTTCACAGGGTTCGAATCCTGGAGGGAGCAGAATATTTTAAATTTTGTTATTCATCAGCATATACTGCATTGTTCATCAGTATATACGGCCCTGTTCATCAGTATATATGTCTTATTCATTACGAATTTTTTACATTTTATTTTTCATCAGTATATACATCTTGTTCATTAGATATACGTTTTGTTCATTAGTATTATATGTCTTATTCATTGTCCTAGTGTTTCACGAAAATTATGGGGTCTCACTGGAGCGCGCCCCTATATATATATATATATATATATATATATATATATAAGGGGAGGCTAACATAAGAACACTTCTTAAAATATGGACCTAAGAACAATTTCTAGCCCTTAGATCATCAAGATTTAAGGTTGATTTGTAACCTTGTTGGATGAATTCATGATTATGAGTTTGAATCCCAAAGGTAGCAAAATTTATTTTTCACAATGCATACCGTTATATAGCGAATTTTTATGTGTTCTACATAAAATTCATATATTGATGAAAATTATTCTTATTTCTTATTTTAAGAGGTATTCTCACGGTAGACCTTCTATATATATATATATATATATATATATAGAGAGAGAGAGAGAGAGAGAGAGAGGACATTTAGTGAGAATGGCTAAATGTTGTAAGAAACATAATCAATCTTGAGCATGAGATATTCAAATTTTGTGGCTGTTAATTTAGTCAAATTTATCGTGTAAAATGAAATAATTAACGAATAAACTAATATAAATCTACGAATTTATCGATATAAATAAACAAATAAGCCGCTTGTAATGCACCAATAGTTGTTCAAATCATATGTATTAACTGCGATTTTATTAAGAAAAAGAAAAAGAAAAAACCTAAAAAACCCTTGAAAGCACAGGAAAAGCAGACTAAGGGCCGAGCCTCATTAAAACCTTTCCACGGAAAACCCAAGGGGAAAAACCGTGAAAAGGAGAAAGAGTACCCGTCTACAGAAAAACGGAAAAAAAATGAAGAGAGCGGAAAGGAAAGTTTCCGGAACTACGGCCTAACCATCGTCCCCAAACAATCCCGGCTCTCCCCTCAACAAAGACAGAAACAAGGGCAAAAGGCCGGTGAGACGCCGTCGCCGTAGTCACAAACACAAGCCGAAAAAAAGAGAGCTACGCGTCGGTGAGACGCCGTCGCCGATAGCTCCCAACAAGAAAGAAAAAGTCCACCAACAGGGGTCACACGGCCGGTAATACGCCGTCGCTGATAGACCCCATCGAGCGGACCCAAAAGTTCAAAAGTTTCAGTCGGAGAAACGCCGTCGCCAAGAACTAACAAACTAAGAAAAACCAAACCAGAGCAAGGAACTGAGCTCGCCGAAACAGAGCTCAAAAGATAGGCATGTAATACCCCGTTTCCTCGAGCTAAATTTAGAATTTATTTTCGAACTTAGAAGTAAGATGATTCACGCCGGATATAAAGAAAATGAATTTATTTTTTAATTCCAACAAAAATAATGTACAAAAACATTTGTAAATTTAGTTATTGAATTAATATGCATTGCATATTTATTTAATTTAACATTTAGCATCTACACGAGCTATTTGTTTAAACGAACACTGAACGATTATTACAGTTTTCATAGTACAAACCGGAAGACTTTTTATTATATTTTTATTTCACTTTCACTCACACTTTCCACTCTCCCCACTCACACTTTTCACTCCCACCCACTCACACTTTTCACTTCCACTCACCCTTTCCACTCTCCCCACTCACACGATACCTTGCCCCCTTTCCCTTCCACTCACCATTTCTCCTACATACCAAGGAACTAAGTGCGGAGCTATACCCACAGAAGTTCAGCTATACCACACGGACTTCACAAACTCAGCTGAAAGCTCTAAAGACTTCATCTACAAATCACTCTGCCCATTTTACCTCCATGCACGGTTAGCACCCCAAATTCAGTTTCAGTGATTTCCTCCAGTACTCAAACCTCTAATGTACAGCAGACAACAATTCATGTTTTTGTGTATGCACGTCACTTACTCTCACTTATAAATTGAATGAAGACTTTTGAACAAAGCATTCATATACATGTGCATACCATCTGTGTTTATATACTACATATGAAACATGTTTTTCTTTAATAAAATGAAAAGAAAGGATTTAGTCTTGAAGCCCTGTTTTAAATCTTCGGTCTTGAGCGAAAGGGAAGGGCGCCGGTGGCAGCCCGCCTCATCTGCTGCTGCTGTCGACGGTGGCGTGGTGGCTGCGACGCCGAGGGTGGCGCGGCTTGTCGCTGCTGCTCCTCCGGCGAGCACCACGGAGGGCGGCTGTTACCAGCCGAAGAGAGAAAGGCAGAGAGGGCGATGGAAGAGAGGTGTGCTGACGGTGGTGGCGTGGAGCCACTGACCGCGGCTGCCGAACCTAGAACAGGGGGAGTTGAGAGAGCTGGGGTTGAGAATCGAGGGAGGACGGAAGAGGGAGGATTGGCGACGGCGGCGGTGGCTTGATGCTCCTGTTTCTCGTCGATTCAGAGAGAGTCGGAGTCACCGGTCGGCGGCAGCTTTTGTTGTTGCGTCGCCGGAGAATAGAGAGAGTATGAGGGATGGCGTCTGTGGGTGTTGGTGCGATGAGGGAGATGAGAGAGGGGAGAGCCGAGCGTCGTCAGCGGCTGCCGCTGTTGCTACGGCAAGCTTCGGCGGCGATGGTGGCGGCATGAAGCTGCTGCCGTCGGCCAGAGTTGAGCAAGGGCTCGGCGAGCCTGAATCCGAGAGGGAGACAGAGACGGTGGTTGGTTCCAGATGCTGCGGCTGTCGGGTTGTGCAGGTAGAGGGAAAACGAGGGAGAGGGAGAGGTCCAGTCGCCGGCTCTTCGCCGGAGGAAGGCTGCGGCGGCGGGTTGGCGTGAACCGTGAGAGAGAGAGAGAGAGAGAGATTCAGCTTTTGTGTGAGTGTGTGCGTGTGTTTTTCGTGAAGAAGAGTGATGGAGCGGCGTGAGTTTGAGGAAGAATAGATGTAGGTTTTGGTTGTTGGGCTTGAAAGTTGGGTTTGGGTGATGGGCTCTCATTTGGGCCGATTTATTTCAATGATTTGGGCCGAGTATTTGGGCCGATTTTTAAATAGATTTGGGCTGCGATTTTTAAAAGCCTGGGCCGATTTTAATTTTATTTAGCTGGGCTCGATTTATTTTATTCAGTTTGGGCCATTCCTATTTTATTGAGTTGGGCCTCATCTTTTAAATTTATATGGGCTATTATTTATTTAAGCATGGGCCCTATTTCATCTATTTAAATGGTTTCCTATTTTAATTAATTGAACTATTAATTAGTTTAATTAATTTATTTCAAAGACTAGTTTTCATAATAATATTAAATTATTATTATGTGCATATTTTAAGTAAATTACTTATTATATGTTAAGCATGACATGAAATTGCATTTTTACTTGCAATAAAAGTATTTAATTGGTTTTAATTATAATTCCAATTATTAAAGAAATATGAGTAAGAATATTGTTGGTGTTCTTAACTCAAGAGAAATGTTTTCAATTATTTATTCATTAAATTTTGAAAACCCGGCTAAGTGAATCATAGAATATTAAGCAACTCACCGTGACTTAAGATTAGATTCAAGGAGACCTATTGAGAATAGATTTCTTGTAGGCTTTGAGCATCAGAAGGATTAGCACTGCTATTCCGATTCAGAGATAAGGTTAAACGACAGGCTTTGCCTATTCAGGTGGGCATTACTTTTACTATACGTATATAGAGATCCCCTGCGTGTCGTAGGCCTCTTATACGAATGAATGCATGAGATGATTTAACTGTTAATTTCAGTTTTATATATCTATCAAACGAGTTTAATGCTACCTTTGAACAAGTTATTTCGTTACAAATCATTGAACTGAAAATTATTTCAATTGTTGTCTTGCCATAAATGTTTAAATTTTAGTATGATATCTATCTGATGTGGCTTTGCCAGTTATGTAATCGAATTCGGGTCCTGAGCAGTTGATAGCTATCCTGCCAGGGCTAGTGTACACCAGTGACCGTGAGTCATCTAGCGGGTTGGCCGGTCAAGTGACCGTGAGAGGTGGCCACCTCTCCGGCACAAAGTTCCAGATATGATAGATTACAAGAGAACTTAGACTGCAGTCGAACTTTAAGAATCACAAATGAATTTAGTAAGCTTGGGCCTTTTAGCGAAAAACTCCCTTGCTGTACTGTTTATTATGGCATGACAATTTACAGTTTTGAAGCATGTATTTTTATACTTAGGCATACGTGCCCACTGAGTACTTTTGTACTCAAGCCCTGCATATATTTCTAAATGTGCAGGTTGAGCAGCTACCGATGGTGATGAAGTGACGAGCGAGATTCTTCTACCTTATTATGTATTAATGAACTCTAGGGTTACATGTCTTCATACATGTAATCAGAACCTTATTCCGCTGCGTACTCAGAAGTTTTATGTTATTTTGGCTGAGTCAGAGATATCTGAACTTACTAGTTATTTGAGTTTATACGATTAAACCTCTGTTATATTATAAATATTTCTTTTGTTAAATGTTGAAATGTGATCCTTCCTTGTTTGATTATACCCTTTCTACCCCGCTTCTAATCTCCCTCCATTAGTCACGGTTTCCCCGGCTTAATTATCCTTAATTAGGGCCGGTCGTGACAGAGTGGTATCAGAGCAAATCATTTGCTCTGAACCCTAGAGTTAGCCCATTTTTCTAGTATGATCACTAGTATATACGAGTCAGTCAACCAAAGCTCATCACTTCATCACATCATCATGCTCAGCAAGAAAGAAGGTGGTAATGATTTTAAACCATTGAGAAGTTCACGTTTTATAAGAATGTACTGATGCTTACATTCAAGTTTTATGCTTTATTGATTGATTAGATATCTCAATGAACTTAGATGCGTTAAGAATGCATGATCACTGTTACGAGAAGAACAATAGAAGCTAGAAACTCAGTTATATTTCACTATAGCCATGGTGAAGAGCTAAGAAAGAGGAAGAGAATCCAATGAAAGTAGTGCAAGCGGAGTGCCACGCACGAATCACTGACGCAGGCATTGTTCTTCATTCAGGTTGTTCACGCGAGACGGAACACCTAATCGACTATTGCCTTATTCAATGATAGTTTAAGTATGATATTGCTTATAGCGATGAGTGTGACTTATGTAATCAGTTAGCTAATCCCTAACAAGTTGAGACTCACTTCTAGCCTCGATTATCACTAGCTATGGCTTGAGGATAACCTTCATGATTCATGTATGAACTTCAGAGTTAGACTTACGAGGGGTCAAAATGCTTTGTATATGATGTTATAATATTACGATTAAAGCTATCAGCTTATAATTTCAGATATTCGGAACCATTCTACTTACAGTACCTATCGCAATAGATAAGGACATGACTGAGAATCCCTATTGATTACGATCACCTACTACGAATTGGAAAGACGAGATGTGATATGGGTACTAACAGTTACCAACCATTATGATTGATCATAAAAGTTTACGCAAGTGTGTAAGACGAGAGAAGTTCTCGAAGATGGTTTAGAGTTTAATAATAGCTAGAAACGCCGACAGTAGATCAATGCTGAAACAAATGAATTAAGATTCTAATGAGACCCTAAGGATATACTCAAGATAAGTATATATACCTTAACCTATCGAGGACATCGCCTCAGTTAGAACGTCTTGGATTATGCATTTAGTCTGGTAGCCGCAATGAGAGCATTGACTAAGGTCATTCCATGACTTAGCATTACACATGGAGACACATATCCTATAAAGGTGCTCAGATGAGCAAAAGCTATTTCCTTATTGAACGCGTGATGATTCAGAAGGTCTTTTGCAATAACACGGAAGAGTGCTTCAAATTATATGGTTGCATTTCAAGCGCTATGTAAAGGAACACTAAGTACTAGAAGTACTACATTAAGATCATATAGAGGAACATTGTTGAGTAAGGTCGAGCCTACCTTATTTCGCCTATAGAAGATGTTTAAGGATTGCACTAAACTAGGAGGCAGACTCCAAGTTTGAGAAGCTCTAGAATATTTTCAAGGACATGTTCAAGATATTAAGAAGAAAGTGGTGATTTTAGACCAAATATACCTTTTGCAGCCAAGGAACAAGAGTTGCCAAGTTCGGAAAAGTATTTCCGAGTGACTGAGAAGTAGTTGTGTCGGACCTGGCCAGTCCACATGGCCAAAATCTCAGTAGTCGTCACATATGGGTCTTTAAACCTATATATTTTAAACCTTCATATGAAAAGCCAAACGGGTTCAGACTATTAGGTCATTTCGCTTCGACCTTTCAGTCAATTCATTTCTACCCTATGGTTATTCATTTTCAATTGTTTGGCAAATTATTGGAACACTTTGCCTAATTGTCATTTGTGATTTGAATCATTGCGATCTACTAGCTGTTGGTAGATTTTCTGTAAACCGAGGACAAACAGGTACTCATCAGATTAATCAGTCAAACACATATGCTTCAACTCAAGGGTCAAGCACGTAATGCATGCAGACAATCTCTTATGCATTTAGTAGGACGTTAGTTGTGTATTTCGAAAATGATGATCATTTCGATGCTTTTGTATGCCTCAATGTTGGCTTAGTTACTTTGACTAGTATTAGTAGGGAAACGTTGGTTCATAGGGCATTTCGGACTGAGCTCGTTCATGATAACCTTGCTAGATAGCCAGTTCATCATATATAATGCTTGGATTGATCATCAGATCTATATTCAATTGTTGATAAAATAGTCTTCATTGATACTAATTTCCCATGTCTATGTAGCAACCCTATCAGTCTTTTGCGGCAAGTCACTTCCACTATGTTATTTTTATACTTTCATGAGGAAGAGTATGAGCGAGATTTGAGAATCAAGAAAACAATTTACAGAATCGATGATACGCATATGTGTATTACATTGTTGACTATATGTCGACTCATCGAAATGCCAACAAAGCAAAGGCGTCCAAGAGAAGGGGAAAGAATTCTTTGAGATGATGGAAGAGGCCAGTACCAGGGCTAGAACAAAACATGGCCTCACCACCCATACAACCAGAACATAGAATAGATGAACTATTCCTATAACAAAGTCCACTTGTCTTCAGTGGGACAAGAGATCCAGCCAAGCTGAGACATGTGTGCGAAAGATTTAGTGCATTTTCAGCTTTTTCGCTGCACTGACCAAGAGCGCCTAACTTGTGTGTTCTTTTCAGTTGACTGGGTCAGCTGATTTCTGGTGGGAAGCAAGGATGAAAACGATGACAGCAGAGCAGATAGGAAACCTGACTTGGGAACAATTCAAAGCCGGTATATATGACAAGTATATACCCAAGAGCTACCGCAAGAAAAAGGAGGCTGAATTTTATAATTCTGAAACAAGGAAAGATGTCGGTAATTTAATACGACAGAATGTTCTGCGATATGTCTAGATATGCGCCGGAACAAGTTGACACAGATGAGAAGATGGCTAAAAAGTTTTGTGCCGGTCTGAGGCACGAGATTAGGATGGCTTTGGCAGGCCACGGAGGATTGTCCTACACTGAGTCGCTCAGCCGAGCGTTAGACATTGAGGCAGCCATGCCAGGAGAAAGACCTGCAACTGTACCTGCGCCCGCACCTCCACATGATCAAAATCATAATCAGAATTTCAAAGGAAAGAGGAGATGGGACAACAGTAATCTGAGCCCTTAACGATAAGATGAGTTAAAGTCGTGTTTAGGACTATCGAGCCTTTCACGAATACCAGATGTATGGTCGAGTTAGATTCTTTGAATCTTTTCGGCACAAGCAAAGTTTCATGAAAGGGACTTTAAATGTCCATATATGTTAAGGTTTCAAAAGAAACAGAAGTATGTATGTATGTATGAATGAAAGAGAAAGCTTTATGCTGTCGTTTTAGGCTAGCTGCCTATACGATTAGAATGATGGGTCCTCTTACAAACCGTTTGAGTACCATCCAATAATGCTTTGAGAATGTTAATCGTGATAGCACCGTTTGATCGATTTAACCGTTTGAGTAAAGACTGGTAAGATAAAAATGTTTAACATAGAGATGTTACAACATAGAGGCACTGTCTTAAGACTAAGGATTCATTTGAGCTATTTCAATAGCGGTGAGATTAAGTTTTTCACATAAGAACTTATGTTGCTTATGATTATGATGTCAGTCGTGATAGCTTTGCTAGAACGGCATAGAATGGACTTTCATGGTATCAGTGACTTATGATGAAGTACTTACTAGTAAGTTTTAAGTTAGAAGTTTGATCAGAGACTTACATGAATAAGAAGTTGACATGATTGGGGTCGAAGCTCCCATTTGACTGAGTGATTCGTTTTGTTGGGTCTGGCCACATGACTAAGATCTCGGTGATTGTCAATTAAGATTTTTGATCTCGAGGTAGAGCATCACTACAATATATATAGACTCGCACTATATAGTTGTCACAATAGAATATTTTTATCACGATAAGTATAGTAGCGATTAGAATTACTCAGTTTGTCATTAGTTTTCAACCAGCTGTCAATATGTGGTCCACATGGTGGACAATAATGAAAAATGCGTAAAGGAGTTCGTAAATGAATCGCGGCATGAGATATTTAATTTTCTTAGTGAACCAGGGAGACATTACGAAGGAACAAGCAATTAACGAGACTCTCACCACCGAGTCACCACAACAATTGGAGAAGGAGAAAGTTCACGCACAAACAAGATATGTACACCACCTCAAGAGGGAGGTAAAGAAAATGAAATGGAATGAAAGAAATAGAGGAAACCCTGAAATAGAAGGAAAACACTGGAACTAAACTTAAGATATAACCAACCCCAAGGCTAGTAGGCTCAAGCTAAGAGAGTGAATGCTTTGGCTAAAGTGCCGGAAGCTACAACAAGAATAAAGTTGGAACGCCACCACAATGGAAACTTAGAAACCCCCATTAAATAACCATTTGGAAATGGGAAAATGAGTTTACATGGCAGAAGGAGTGCCATTAATCCTCGAAGTGAAAGTTACGAAGACGATGAGAAAAGTTTGATGTTAGAATTCCCTAGTCAATCTGAGAAGGTGACTTAGGACGAAGGAAACAATTAAGGAAGTTCAACAGATTTGAGAGTACAAAGATATTTTTCCCAATGAATTACCAAATTTTCACCAGACCTAGTTTCATGCAACATAGTATGTCACTATGGGGAGCACTAATTAAAGATGTCAAAGAAAAGATGATACACTAAGGATGTGTATTGATTATAAGAAGTTGAAGCAAGCTCATAAGAATAGATATCCTCTTCCGAGGATAGACGACCTGTTAAATCAGTTGAGAAGAGCCGGTGTGTTTTCTAAGATTGACCTAAGATCTGATTACCACCAACTCAGGATGAAAAGAGAAGACATTCCAAAGACAGCGTTTCGAACGCGTTATAGACTTTACGAGTTCACAGTGTTGCCCTTAGATTTAACGAATGCCCCAGCAGTTTTCATGGACCTAATGAACAGAGTTTTCCATCAGTATCTCGATAGTTTTGTCTTAGTGTTTAATGACGACATCCTCGTATACTCTAAGACCGAAGAACAACATGAAGAGCACTTACGCATCGTACTCAAAACCCTGCGCAATGAGAAATGGTTTACCAAATTCAACAAGTGTGAATTTTGGTTAAAGGAAGTTATGTTTCTCGGTCACATAGTGTCGACTGAAGGAATCAAAGTAGACCCCGCCAAGGTCGAAACAGTCAAGGAATAGAAGGCACCATCAAATGTCAATGAGATTAGAAGTTTTATCGGTGTAGCAGGTTACTACAGAAGATTTATCGAAGGATTCTCGAAATTGGCTAGGCCAATGACTCAACTTTTGAGAAAAGGGACTAAATACGTTTGGTCTGAAGCGTGCGAACAAAGTTTTAAGTAACTCAAGACTAGGCTGACTACTGCACCAGTGTTAGCAATACCAGGAGAGAATGAAGAATTTGAGGTGTACACTGATGCCTCGAAACTAGGAATGGGTTGCGTGTTGATGCAAAATCAGAAAGTGATAGCATATACGTCTCGTCAATTGAAGCCCATGAGCTGAACTACCCGATTCATGATTTAGAACTAGCAGCCGTTGTGCACGCGCTGAAGATTTGGAGACACTACCTCTATGGAGTTAAGTGTAAGATCTTTACAGATCATAAGAGTTTAAAGTACTTTTTCGAGCAAAAATGATTTAAACATGAGACAACGAAGATGGCTCGAATTAGTAAAGGATTACGATTGCACCATCAGTTACCATCCAGGAAAAGCAAATGTAGTAGCTGACGCCCTGAGTCGAAAGACGAAGGCTAAGCTAGGGTATTTCATTACCCAACAGAAGGAGCTGATTCGTGAGTTCGCCTCACTCAGTTTAGAGATTGTTTATTCCCCAGATTCAATATCGGGTTAAATAGTTGCGCTGACAACTAAACCTGATTTGAGAGAAAGAATTGTGCAAAGCACAAAGAGAAGATTGGTTCTTGGAGAAGATGCGTCTCGCGGCAAGAACGAATGAAACAAAAGGATTCACTGAAGCAAATGATAACTCACTTATGGTTGGTGAAAGATTGTGTGTGCCACACAAAGAAGAATTAAAGAACGAGATTATGAGCAAGGCTCATGATACTCCATACACTGCACATCCAGACAGTAGAAAGATGCACCAGAATTTAAAGAAAATTTTCTGGTGAACAAGAATGAAAAGAGATATAGCGTCATAGTAGACCGATTATCAAAGTCAGCGCACTTTCTACCAATTCAAATGACATTTGGATTGGAGAAACTTGCAAAGTTATATGTCAAGGAGATAGTACGCCTTCACGGTGTACCTGTATCTATCACGTCAGATCGCAATTATCGCAGACAAAGGTAGAAGTTAGGAGAATTTGTTACCTCTCGAAGAATTTGCTTATAACAACAGTTATCAAGCAACATTTGGAATAATCTAGATGAGGTCTTGTATGGCCGAAAATGTAGTTTACCACTTTACTAAGATGAAGTGTGTGAAAGAAAACTGTTAGGTCCTGAACTGGTCCAACAGATGGTTGAGAAAGTCGACCACATCAAGCAAAGAATCAAAGAAGCTCGAGATAGACAAAAGTCTTACGCCGATAAACGCCGATCGGAGTTAGAATTCAATGTTGGGGATCGATTTTTCCTCAAAGTTCCTCCCTCAAAGGGAGTTATACGTTTCAGACAGAGGGGCAAGTTACAACCCCGTTATATAGGACTTTTTGAGATCCTAGATAAGATAGGCCCTGTAGCCTAAAGGTTGGCATTGCCACCCAGTATTGGAGACGTGCACAATGTGTTTCATGTCTCTCAGTTAAGAAAGTATGTGTTTAATCCAAAGCATGTGATTAAGCACGATAAAGGAGTCCTAGCCAGGACCTAAGTTATGAAGACAAATCAGTCCAGATACTTGATCGCAAGGTTCAAGTTTTACGAGGCAATAATATTGTTCTCGTCATGTAGTGGAACCATCACAGGATGGAAAAGGCCACAAAAGAGATGAATGAAACGAATGACTAGTATCACAAGCTAGAATACCAGATATGCAATTCCGAGGACGGAATTTTTTTTAAGGAGGGAGGAATGTAATACCCCGTTTCCTCGAGCTAAATTTAGAATTTATTTTCGAACTTAGAAGTAAGATGATTCACGCCGGATATAAAGAAAATGAATTTATTTTTTAATTCCAACAAAAATAATGTACAAAAACATTTGTAAATTTAGTTATTGAATTAATATGCATTGCATATTTATTTAATTTAACATTTAGCATCTACACGAGCTATTTGTTTAAACGAACACTGAACGATTATTACAGTTTTCATAGTACAAACCGGAAGACTTTTTATTATATTTTTATTTCACTTTCACTCACACTTTCCACTCTCCCCACTCACACTTTTCACTCCCACCCACTCACACTTTTCACTTCCACTCACCCTTTCCACTCTCCCCACTCACACGATACCTTGCCCCCTTTCCCTTCCACTCACCATTTCTCCTACATACCAAGGAACTAAGTGCGGAGCTACACCCACAGAAGTTCAGCTATACCACACGGACTTCACAAACTCAGCTGAAAGCTCTAAAGACTTCATCTACAAATCACTCTGCCCATTTTACCTCCATGCACGGTTAGCACCCCAAATTCAGTTTCAGTGATTTCCTCCAGTACTCAAACCTCTAATGTACAGCAGACAACAATTCATGTTTTTGTGTATGCACGTCACTTACTCTCACTTATAAATTGAATGAAGACTTTTGAACAAAGCATTCATATACATGTGCATACCATCTGTGTTTATATACTACATATGAAACATGTTTTTCTTTAATAAAATGAAAAGAAAGGATTTAGTCTTGAAGCCCTGTTTTAAATCTTCGGTCTTGAGCGAAAGGGAAGGGCGCCGGTGGCAGCCCGCCTCATCTGCTGCTGCTGTCGACGGTGGCGTGGTGGCTGCGACGCCGAGGGTGGCGCGGCTTGTCGCTGCTGCTCCTCCGGCGAGCACCACGGAGGGCGGCTGTTACCAGCCGAAGAGAGAAAGGCAGAGAGGGCGATGGAAGAGAGGTGTGCTGACGGTGGTGGCGTGGAGCCACTGACCGCGGCTGCCGAACCTAGAACAGGGGGAGTTGAGAGAGCTGGGGTTGAGAATCGAGGGAGGACGGAAGAGGGAGGATTGGCGACGGCGGCGGTGGCTTGATGCTCCTGTTTCTCGTCGATTCAGAGAGAGTCGGAGTCACCGGTCGGCGGCAGCTTTTGTTGTTGCGTCGCCGGAGAATAGAGAGAGTATGAGGGATGGCGTCTGTGGGTGTTGGTGCGATGAGGGAGATGAGAGAGGGGAGAGCCGAGCGTCGTCAGCGGCTGCCGCTGTTGCTACGGCAAGCTTCGGCGGCGATGGTGGCGGCATGAAGCTGCTGCCGTCGGCCAGAGTTGAGCAAGGGCTCGGCGAGCCTGAATCCGAGAGGGAGACAGAGACGGTGGTTGGTTCCAGATGCTGCGGCTGTCGGGTTGTGCAGGTAGAGGGAAAACGAGGGAGAGGGAGAGGTCCAGTCGCCGGCTCTTCGCCGGAGGAAGGCTGCGGCGGCGGGTTGGCGTGAACCGTGAGAGAGAGAGAGAGAGAGAGATTCAGCTTTTGTGTGAGTGTGTGCGTGTGTTTTTCGTGAAGAAGAGTGATGGAGCGGCGTGAGTTTGAGGAAGAATAGATGTAGGTTTTGGTTGTTGGGCTTGAAAGTTGGGTTTGGGTGATGGGCTCTCATTTGGGCCGATTTATTTCAATGATTTGGGCCGAGTATTTGGGCCGATTTTTAAATAGATTTGGGCTGCGATTTTTAAAAGCCTGGGCCGATTTTAATTTTATTTAGCTGGGCTCGATTTATTTTATTCAGTTTGGGCCATTCCTATTTTATTGAGTTGGGCCTCATCTTTTAAATTTATATGGGCTATTATTTATTTAAGCATGGGCCCTATTTCATCTATTTAAATGGTTTCCTATTTTAATTAATTGAACTATTAATTAGTTTAATTAATTTATTTCAAAGACTAGTTTTCATAATAATATTAAATTATTATTATGTGCATATTTTAAGTAAATTACTTATTATATGTTAAGCATGACATGAAATTGCATTTTTACTTGCAATAAAAGTATTTAATTGGTTTTAATTATAATTCCAATTATTAAAGAAATATGAGTAAGAATATTGTTGGTGTTCTTAACTCAAGAGAAATGTTTTCAATTATTTATTCATTAAATTTTGAAAACCCGGCTAAGTGAATCATAGAATATTAAGCAACTCACCGTGACTTAAGATTAGATTCAAGGAGACCTATTGAGAATAGATTTCTTGTAGGCTTTGAGCATCAGAAGGATTAGCACTGCTATTCCGATTCAGAGATAAGGTTAAACGACAGGCTTTGCCTATTCAGGTGGGCATTACTTTTACTATACGTATATAGAGATCCCCTGCGTGTCGTAGGCCTCTTATACGAATGAATGCATGAGATGATTTAACTGTTAATTTCAGTTTTATATATCTATCAAACGAGTTTAATGCTACCTTTGAACAAGTTATTTCGTTACAAATCATTGAACTGAAAATTATTTCAATTGTTGTCTTGCCATAAATGTTTAAATTTTAGTATGATATCTATCTGATGTGGCTTTGCCAGTTATGTAATCGAATTCGGGTCCTGAGCAGTTGATAGCTATCCTGCCAGGGCTAGTGTACACCAGTGACCGTGAGTCATCTAGCGGGTTGGCCGGTCAAGTGACCGTGAGAGGTGGCCACCTCTCCGGCACAAAGTTCCAGATATGATAGATTACAAGAGAACTTAGACTGCAGTCGAACTTTAAGAATCACAAATGAATTTAGTAAGCTTGGGCCTTTTAGCGAAAAACTCCCTTGCTGTACTGTTTATTATGGCATGACAATTTACAGTTTTGAAGCATGTATTTTTATACTTAGGCATACGTGCCCACTGAGTACTTTTGTACTCAAGCCCTGCATATATTTCTAAATGTGCAGGTTGAGCAGCTACCGATGGTGATGAAGTGACGAGCGAGATTCTTCTACCTTATTATGTATTAATGAACTCTAGGGTTACATGTCTTCATACATGTAATCAGAACCTTATTCCGCTGCGTACTCAGAAGTTTTATGTTATTTTGGCTGAGTCAGAGATATCTGAACTTACTAGTTATTTGAGTTTATACGATTAAACCTCTGTTATATTATAAATATTTCTTTTGTTAAATGTTGAAATGTGATCCTTCCTTGTTTGATTATACCCTTTCTACCCCGCTTCTAATCTCCCTCCATTAGTCACGGTTTCCCCGGCTTAATTATCCTTAATTAGGGCCGGTCGTGACAAGGCAGCAGCAACACAATCGAACGTAGGCTCACCACCACCAAACGCCGCAAAAGCAACGGCCCCCAATCTCCCAGAGCAGACGCCAAGTGCTCGACGAAAGGCCCCCCCCCCCACCATCGCCGAACACCAACTGCACGAAGAAAAGCAGAGCACCAACGAAAAAGCATCCAAATCAGAACACTAACTGTTCGACGAAAAAGCATCCCGACGCAGAGCACCAACTGCTCGACGGAAAGCCAGAGACCACAACCAAAATCATAGCACCAACTGTTCGACCAAAAGCACGAGTCGAGCAGCAGCTCAACTCCACCCCCTTGCCGAACAAACAATCACCTTTTAATTCGAACATGACTATGAGTGGCCATGTCCAAGATGGCCGCTTGTTTAATTTCGTTCAACGCAAAAGGCCACCACCCCTCCACGCGGTCCGGATTCGCCATTAAGTCGGCGACACAATTACCTTCGCGAAAGATGTGCGAAACTTGAAGACGGAAATCCGAAAGAAGAAACAAAGTTCTCTTCCAAGCCGCCAAAAACCTCCACGGAACCTCCACGGAGCGCGAATTCAAGAGACGAACAATATAAGCCGAATCAGACTCAATCCGTTGTTCAAATCATATGACTGATATTAATTTATTAAAATTCATCGTGTAAAATAAAATTAATGAATAAGATAATATAAATCTATAAATAAGATAATATAAATATGTGAATAAGGCGCTTGTAATGCACAAATAGTCATTTAAACTTGGGTTTGAAGTTTATAGTTGACGAAAATTTCACGATATTAACTGAATACACTATTTGTGCATTACAGACAACCTATTAAGTAGTAGACAAATACTCCCTCCGTCCACCAATCAACTTCCCATTTGCCTTTAAAATTTTGTCCACCAATTAACTTCCCATTCTGCTTTTTGGACATATATACCCTCCCTTACTTTTTAAATTACTACACTTTACCAATTTGACCCAGTACACTCTACCATTACTTGTCTAATTAATCCAATTTTGATGTTAATTAAATGAAGTGGGATATTTCGAATTTTCCAGCTTATTTATTTATTTTCTGAATTTTTAGTTTATTTATTTATTTATTTTTGAATTTTCAGTTTATTTATTTTCTGAAAATTTATTTTCAGTTTATTTATTTTCCAGTTTATTCATTTATTTATTTTCTGAATTTTCAGTATATTTATTTATTTATTTTCGAATTTCCAATTTATTTATTTCTAGTTTATTTATTTATTTTCGAATTCTCAGTTTATTTATTTATTTATTTTTGAATTTTCAGTTTATTTATTTTCTAGTTTATTTATTTCCAGATCATTTTCTGAATTTTCAGTTTATTTATTTATTTTTTTAATTGAATTTTCAGTTTATATATTTATTTATTTTCTAAATTTTCAGTTTATTTATTTATTTATTTTTGAATTGAATTTTCAGTTTATTTATTTATTTATTTTCTAAATTTTCAGTTTATTTATTTTCGAATTTCCAGTTTATTTATTTATTTATTTTCTGAATTTTCAGTTTATTTATTTATTTATTTTCGAATTTTTAGTTTATTTATTTTTGAATTTTTAGTTTATTTATTTATTTATTTTCGAATTTTCAGTTTATTTATTTTATAGTTTGTTTATTTCCAGATCATTTTCTGAATTTTTAGTTTATTTATTTATTTATTTTCGAATTTTCAGTTTATTTATTTATTTATTTATTTATTTTGAATTTTCAGTTTATTTATTTATTTTTGAATTTCCAGTTTATTTATTTATTTATTTTCTGAATTTTTAGTTTATTTATTTTCGAATTTCCAGTTTATTTATTTATTTATTTTCGAATTTTTAGTTTATTTATTTATTTATTTTCGAATTTTCAGTTTATTTATTTGTTTATTTTTTGAATTGTCAGTTTATTTATTTATTTTCGAATTTTCCAGTTTTCATTTTAATTATGTTTAAGTTTTTAGTTTATTTAATTAAAGAGTAAAAAAGAAGAAGAAAGAAATAGCGTATATATAAAAAAAAACTTTAAGTCAAGCCATGAAAATAATGTCAAATAGCTAGTGTAAGATTAGTAAAAGTAATCACAATATATTAACACTACCCTTTTAGTCTTTTACACCACTTTTACACTACCTTTTTCAGCTTTTTTAGTTTCCGTGCCGACCACCAAATGGAAAGTTGATTGGTGGACGGAGGGAGTAACATATTTGTAGATTTATATTATATTATTTTTTATTACTATTATTCTTTACGAAAATAATCGTTCTCACAGTAATCTAACCATAAATATATCTATTGGCTATCGTTGTCATTGGTTAGATTATCTAGCAAGTTGTATTATCACAACTCTAGATATATAGCAATACTAAAAACGAGAATAGTAATCTAACCATATATATATATAAAGCTATTGGCTATTGTTGGTTAGATTATCTAGCTAGTTGAATTATCACAACTGTAGATATATAGCAATACTAAAAACGAGAATAGTAATCTAACCATATATATATATAAAGCTATTGGCTATTGTTAGTTAGATTGTCTAGCTAGTTGAATTATCACAACTCTAGATATATAGCAATAGTAAAAAATAATATAAAAATAATGAATTGAAATACGAAATTCGATACGATGGAGAATCTCAAGTGTCTATAAAAACCCAATTAACTAGATCCAAAGTCTAAACATCTAAATCCCAAATTCTTCAATTTATAGCCAGCCCTCATGGACTTCGACACTCCCTCTATCCCCTTTCTCATTTCCATCTTTATGTTCGTAGTATTCGTGTTCGTGTTCGTGTCCGTGCTTTCCAAAACCGGCAAGCGGAGCACAGATCTCCCTCCGGGGCCGCGGAAGTTGCCTTTTATAGGCAACTTGCATCTCCTCGCCGGCTCTGCTCCACCCCATCATATTTTTGCAAACTTGGCCAGTAAATACGGACCCTTGATGCACCTAAAACTAGGCGAAATCGGCGCCGTAGTCGTCTCCTCGCCGGAAACAGCAAAAGAATTCTTGAGAACAAACGACGTAGTCTTCGCCTCCAGGCCGTCTCTCCTGGCGACGGAGATCAACTGCTACGGAAATACAGACATAGCTTTCTCCCCCTACGGCGATTACTGGCGACAGCTGCGCAAGATCTGCACGCTTCAGCTTCTCACGGCGAGGCGCGTGCAATCATTCCGGCCTATAAGAGAGGGAGAAGTTTCGGAGCTTTGCAAATGGATAGCTCTGCGCGAAGGTTCAACGATCAATCTGACAGAAAAACTTACCACCACGAATCTTAATATTATGATCATGGCTGCCTTTGGGAAAAAGAGTGGTGAAGCAGCTAAGCTGAAGGATATAATCAAAGAAGCTCAAGAATTCCTCAATGTCTTTAATATTGTTGATGTGTATCCTTCATTCAAATTCCTCAGGCTGTTTAGCAGGATGAGGAAGAAGATAGAGGAACATCATCGCCATTTGAACAGGATAACGGAGAGCGTCATCGAGGAGCGGCGGCGGCGGCGAGGGGATGCGTCGGAGGGTGGCGGTGGAGGAGAAGATGAAGGAGACTTTCTCGGTGTTATGCTAAAATTACAAGGTGATGGATCGCTCGAGATTCCATTGACAACTGACAACATCAAAGCTGTTTTGTTGGTTAGTACTCCTTATATCACTAGAATTGTCAAAATTACATGTTTTTATTATTCCCTCCTCCATCTACGAAATGAGTATGCATATTTTTTTTTGTCCGTCCACCGAATGAGTATTCATTTTCTTTTTTTGGTAAGTACACGCTATATAAACTCACCCACAATAAAAGTGGGTCACTTATTCTACATACACACTTAATCAATTTCTTAAAACCCATGCAATCCCCAAAGAGATACTCATTTCGTGAATCGATGGAGTATAAAATCAGTTAGAATCCTCTATCCCAGAATGTAGCGTGTACCACTCTTAATTTCTTTATTTTATAATTATTTTTTATAATAATAATAATTATTTTTATATTATAAAGTCTAATTAATAGTATTTATCACTAAAAATTGGTAATAAAAAAATTATACTTATATCCTAACTTTGAATTAATGAACATATATAATCTATTATTAATTCAAATAATTATAAAAAAAATAGTTATAAATCATAATTGAATGAGTGAACCCTTGTTAATTATTTTTATATTATATTAAAACACAATAAATTTAAATTAAATAACAAGTAACTAAAAATTATAAAAAAAATTAAAAGTGGTACACACTATATTTGGGACAGAGGATCCCATTTAATATAAAACTAGTAAGTGACCCGTCGAATTTCGACGGGATCTATTAAAATATATCATTATGAAATTATTAATACATTTTTTGTTTCATGAATTATTTTTCACAAAATAGAGAATTTAATAAAATTATTTTAAAGTAAAAAAATTATAATATTTATTTAAAATTGACCTAATTTAAATGTCTTATAAAATTTGTATGTAATCAGAGTTTCGATCCAAAAAATATTAAATGAGAAATTGAAACATTTATTTGAAACATATCTATATTAGATGTCTGTAGTTGGAACCAATAATTAAAAAATAAGAAAAAAATAAATTAAATAATACTCCCTCTGTCCCAACGAAGATGTTACATATTCCTTTTTGGGCCGTCCCAACGAAGATGCTACATTTCTAAATATAGAAAAAAATATGGGATTTTAATTGCATAATTATAACTAATTAATCGCTCCCTTATTACCTTCTCTCTCTTACTTTATCACTTTATTACATTATCTCTCATACTTTATTACTTTATTACTACTCTCTCCTACTTTATCACTTTATTACTATACACTTATAACACTAATCTATAACTTCTTAAATCCCTTATCGATAAGAAATGTATCATCTTGGCTGGGACGGATGGAGTATCATTAATGACTTAAACTTTAAAAGTTTGAATAAATTATTAAATTTGCAATTAACTCATAATCTATCAAAAATTTCATCATACAACACGTTAGTTATTGCGTCTTGCATATGACCTCTTTTTTTTAGTGACTTTTGAGATTGCCACGTAAAGTTGTTCATAACTAAGAATAGGTTTTGGCATGTATAATCCTACATTTGAAAGAGATTGTCCATGACTTTTATTTATTGTCGACATAGCAAAACAAATACTCATAGGGAATTGCCTTTACTGTAACCGAATTAAAAATTTAGTGAAATACGATGAAATCGTAATCATTCTAGCTATAGAAAACTTATTGCGCTCATTTTATCCTGAAATGAGTTTACTTTAAATATTTTTAGAATATCTTATTAGAATGTATATACCAGTCATGTTGCAAACCCAACTCAAAAGTGTTTTTACTACCAGTTCTCGTCAAAACACGTATTGTAATATCGCTATTTTTTCTCAAACTCGTTTAAGTCTGTAAATATCTAAAAAGCCAGATATAAATTGTTACAATAATTGATTATTTGTCTTATTGAAAATCAAACATTACAAAGTATTAATTATACCTAGTATAAATAACAAAAGTGGTTGGTACCTTTCTCTATAATTAATAACTACAATTAATAACCCCACAATATTCAAAAGTGGTGGGTACCTTTCTCTACTCAACACACTATCAACTAAATATTTCTTAAAACTCATGGCATCCAATTTCATAAATTAGGAAATTATACAATTTACGAAGCATGTTTTGAATCTATGTACACATATTCATCTCATATTCGATTAAACAATAATTTTATTGCTTGTCCTATTCCCAAACTCATATAGTGATACCCGCTTACTACCTAATGTCGTTTATTTATAAATATTTAAATAATAAAATATAAATTATTACAATAATTGATTATATACTCATCTAAAAAAATTGACATTACAAAGTAAAATTAATAAATTGTTTAAATAACACAAAAATTAAAATGGATAAAATACGCTTTTTGTCATCTTCTAGGAAACCCATTGTGTAGCATGCTTCCTTATAATTGTCTTTCAGGTACATTTTTAAAATCATTGTAACACATTATCATCTTAAGTTAATATATTTTCTTATTGACGAAGGAACATAAAATATGCTTTTTGTGGCAAAATCTTTTTCTCTCTTTGTCCATTTAAGTACTCTAATTTAAATTTGATCTATTTTTGAAATGCTATTGTAATTACAATTGCAAAATTTAAAAGCTAATACAACGATTTAAAGTCATATAACAAACAAAAAGTATATAAAATCATGTTATCAAATACTTCCATTACTTATAAATACTCAATTGCGTGGACAATTGATAAAATAATGTAATTTAGTGTTTAAAAAATTGAAAATAAAACTATGGTATACAAAATTTTAATTTAAATGATTGAAAGGAAAGAAATTTCGCTTTATTCATTTAACTATGCTAATTTAGATTTGATCTATTTATACTAACTTTTAAAAAAAATTAATTACATTTTTATTTATTTAGCGAACTTAATTGTTGGCCAAATAAATATTAGCCAAATTAAATTTGTAATAAAAAGTCCCCCATGTACAAAGGCAATACAACGCCATATAAGATAAAATTTATTTATATTTAATGGCGTTTAAAGTTCAAAACTAAGAGGAGTTCGGTTCCCGATACTTAGCTGAAATAAGATTTTATTAAAAAGAAAAGAAACAACAACGGAGAACCAAAAACCCTTGAAAGCACAAAGCTGCAGACTAAGGGCCGAGCCTCGTTAAAACCTCATAACAGCTGAGGAAAAAGAGTACTCGTCAAGGATCAAGGTTGACAGAGCTGAGTTAGGAGGTCTCAAGGATTCCGGCCGAACCATTACCCTTAGGCCTCCCGGCTCACAACCAATCCAGGACCGAGAGAACAAAACCAAAAAATCAAGCGAAACGAGTAAAATAGGGAAAAGAAACATCATCCTTGACAAAATCATTTAAACCAGCAATGGCATGAGGCCAAAAACCCTCCTCCGAAGCTTGAGAAGCCAAAAAATCCGCCGATCTGTTTCCCTCACGAAAAATGTGAGAAATGCGCCACGTGAAAGTATGGAGTTTGGAGAGAGCAAGCTGCCACCGAGGCTTGAATCTCCAAGGAACCGTCTCAGAGAGCGACTGAAGAAGCTGAACCACGTAAGAAGAATCCGACTCAAACCAAACTCTCTCCCATTTAGCGCGATGCGCAGATTCAATAGCAATAATAATAGCTAAAAGCTCTGCTTCGAACGCAACCCCGTGGCCGCCTGAAAAATGATAACAACCAAGAACGTCATTGAAGGCATTCCTAAAGACGCCCCCCGCATGAATCCTCCCTTCACGGACCGAGCCATCAGTATTAACTTTAATCCAATACGGCGGGGGAAGGTGCCAAGAAACGTAAATAAAGGAGAAAGGCTTCCTGGGTTGTCCAGCGATGGAAAGATTCTTAAGAATGAGAAGATCAGAAACCGAGTTGGCCATAGTGCCAAGGACGAAATTGTTGGCAGCTTCACAAAGAAAAACTCGGACCTGCTTGAGAATCAAGTGGCGCGAAGGTGCTAAATTTTTGTGTATGACGTTGTTGCGGTGAGACCAGAGACTCCAGAGGAGAGAGATCACCCCAACTTTCCACAAATTGCCAATTTGTTTGCTGTTATTCTGGAGGATAGAGAATCGAATCATGCTGCCCACGTCCAACGGCAAAGTTTGCTCAATCAAAAACCAACGAAAGACATCCGCCCAAATAGAAGCCGAGAAGGAGCAGTTCAACAGAACGTGATCCATCGTCTCTTCTGCTGCCGAGCATAAAGGGCACCGGTTAGGCCCCTGAAAACCAAGGAGGCGATTCATATCAAAGGTAGGGAGTTTGCCAACAATAGTGCGCCAGACAAAGAGAGATCGCCGAGCGGGGATAAAAGGGGCCCAAATCCAGGAGCCCCAGTCGACCTTAGTGAACTGAGGTCGTATGTGAGCAAAGGCCGAAGCAGCAGTAATGTTCCCGAAACCCGAGTGAATCCAGGATCTGTCGTCCGCCAATCCAGGAATGGGGGTAGATATGATGTCGAGAGCAATGCGCGGGAAAGACTGTATAAAACTATAAGTGAGGTGCCACTTATTATTAAAGTAGAAGTCAGAAATCTTCTGAGAGAAATAGGGAGTCATGAACTCCGGAATATGAAGTTTGTCGATCAGCCGATACCCGAGCCAATTATCTCTCCAAAAATAAATTGTATCTCCATTGCCAATCGTGCAGAAGGTATCCGAAACAATCTCCCGAATCGTCCTTCTAACACCAGTCCAAATCGACGAACTCGCCCATTGGGAAGCCCAATCCATGGTCTGAGTGAGATATTTCTGACGAAGCAGCCGATAGCCGAAGCTGTTCATGTTCAGAATATACCAGCCCAGCCGAAACATGAAACTATTATTGATGTCAGAGAAAGATTTGACTCCAATGCCGCCATGTTCCTTCAGAGCACGAGCTCTGATCCAACTCACGGAAAAGGAGGGTTTCTTCATAGTACTCCCAGTCCAGATGAACGATCTACAAGCTCTGTCAAGAGCATGCAGAAGTTTCACCGGCCATTTATAAACAAGCATGCTATGTACCGCAGCACTGTTGATAACAGAAGAAACTAAGCAGAGCCTGCCCGCCATAGAGAGTTGACTACCTTGCCACCTAGGGAAATGTGCAAGAATCCGATCATAGATAGGTCGAAGTTTAGCAGAAGAAGCTCGCCCGGAGAAAATAGGCACACCCAAGTATGTGAAAGGGATGGAGCCAATGTTGAAGTCCAAAATCCGTTGAAGCCGAGAACGTCGCCCAGGCGACACCCCTTTCCCGAAGTAAAGAGTAGACTTATGCTTGTTGCAATATTGACCAGAGACCGTGGCATAGAGCTGAATAATCGAGTCTATCATAATGCAATTACGCTTGGAGGCCTGGCAGAACAGGAGCACATCGTCAGCGTAAAGCAGATGAGAAGGGAAACTCAAAAATCTCGAGAAACGCATGCCGGCGATTAAACCCCGTTTACCAGCATCCAGAAAAATACGGCTAAGAACATCTTCCGCCAAGGCAAAAAGAATAGGAGACAAAGGATCTCCTTGTCTTACTCCCCGACCGCATTCGAAATAGCCAAAGAGAGCACCATTGAACCGAATAGAGATGCGAGCCGAGCTGAGAATAGTTTTGATCCAAGAGCAGAAAATATTGGGGAAGCCAAACTGTTGAAGCACGAACAGAAGAAAATCCCATCTAAGCGTATCAAAGGCCTTATGAATGTCGACTTTAAGAGCCATGTTTTTGCCGTGTAAAGACCTCTCCATGCAGTTCGCCCCTTCTGAGGCAAGAGTGATACACTCATGAATAGAACGTCCCAAAATGAAGCCAAATTGATTGTAGGAGACGATGGTGGCAGCAGCAGCATTCAGTCGGATCGCCAGAATCTTGGCAATAACTTTGAAAAAGAAATTACCAAGAACGATGGGCCGATAATCAGAGATAACCTTGGCATTAACTTTCTTGGGAAGAAGGCTCAGAGTATTGGAATTGAGACCCGAAGGGAGGTAATGATGAGTGAAGAATCTTCTGATGGCGGAAGTGAAATCATGCTCAATAATTTCCCAAGCGGAACGATAGAAAGAACCTCCAAAGCCATCCGGGCCAGGAGCGCTATCTTTGTCCATAGCAAAGACCACCGCTTTGATCTCCGTCGCAGTCGGACAAATAACCAAAGCCGGCTTCTGATCCGAAGTGAGGCTACAGGTGATATAATTAGAAATCCACGAAAGATCGCCCCCAGGATTGATATCCGCCGCAAAAAGAGATTTATAAAAGTTTTCCACATGAGACGCCAAAGTGTTATGATCTTCAACCAGGACGTCGTTAATCTCAAGATGCTTGATAGTATGGCTAGCGCGCTTCATTCTCACCATGTTATGATAAAACTTAGTATTTCGATCTCCATCCTGGAGCCATCAAATTCTACTTTTCTGACGAAGTAGGTCCTCTTGCCTAGAGAGCATGACCGAGATAGAGGCTTCAAGCTCAACTTCTTGATCAAACAGCGCCTCAGAATAGCCAACATTATCGATATGTGCCTGAAGAGAAGAGAGCTTATTATAGAGCTCCTCAAGCGAAGTGTTGAAGTTCCCAAAAGTGGATTTATTCCAAAATTTGAGCTCTTTCCTCAAACGTTTCAACTTGTGCATCATACGCACCATAGGGCAGTTCGAATCAACAATAGGAGCCCAAGAACGCTGAACCATTGGAATAAAATCAGAGTGAGAACTCCACATGTTCAGGAAACGAAAAGGACGGGCGCCAGAGGTATTAGGAGGAGTGGAACATTTAAACAAAATAGGAGCATGGTCAGAGCCAAGACGAGGCAAAACCCGGCTCTCAGTAGAATGCCATTGCTCAGCAAAATCCTCAGAGAAAAGAGTGCGGTCCAGGACAGACTCAGTAGTCATAGGAAATTTACGCCTGTCCGTCCAAGTAAAACAAGGCCCAGAGGTGGGAGCTTGAATGAGAGTATGACGATCAATGAAAGCCTGAAAATCTCTACAGGAAACACGGCTGGGAAACCTGCGTCCACGCCGCTCATGAGCTCCAAGCACAGCATTAAAGTCCCCAAGAATCACCATTTGAGGGACCATACAAGAAGAGATATCATCCCAAAGAATCCTGCGAGTGATATAATTACAACTTCCGTGAACAATAGCCACTCTGAAAGAATAGCTAGAAAACACGATGTCAAAAATAACCATCTGCTCCGTGGACATAATCAACGAGCAGGTAACCCCTTTGGCGATGAGAATCCAGATGTTGGAAGCATGAGGGGCGCGATCATTTTGATGGAAAGGAGTCAAATTGATAGAGTTCCAGAAGGAGGTCGGAATATGAAGAAAGTTAGTCTTAGGCTCAATAATGCCTAGAATAATAGGATGATGAACATGACAGTAATTGTGAAGCGAATTACGTGTCGTGTCCGTCATACCACGAATGTTCCAAGAGAGAATATTCATTGAGAAAGGTAGATATTATCGTCCTCCTCCTGAGGATCATAATCATCATCCACCATATCACCCCATTTTCGTGAAGAAGCGGTGTCCATACTTTTACCAGCAGCAGAAGAAGTTTGAGAGATAAGGAACTCTGAAATTTGCACACCTTTATCCACCGCTTCCTTAACCAAAGAGTTGAACTCCGTCGTGGTCCCCTGAAGTTGTCCAGCCTGATCCCCAATAGTAGCGGCCTGATTGTGTCGTAGATGATCTTTTATAGTCGGAGAAGCCGTGCGCACCAACTGTTCGACAGTTTGCTTAGGCGGCCTACCCCGCCCCCGTTTGATTGGTACGGCTTCAATTATCTCATTGGTAGTACGACTAATGGCACCAACTGTTCGACAGTTTGTCTCTTGTTCTTGCCTTTCACTAGCACTATCAGCCTTTTGATTTTGAGTTAGTGTTGTTTCTAAAATCTGCACTTTCATCATGTTTCCCAAGGCCACCTCCTTATCAGCAAAAGTACCCG
The DNA here is from genome assembly GCF_028751815.1 of Salvia miltiorrhiza. Lineage (NCBI taxonomy): Eukaryota > Viridiplantae > Streptophyta > Magnoliopsida > Lamiales > Lamiaceae > Salvia > Salvia miltiorrhiza. Next base: position 7,504,098 of record NC_080389.1, read on the forward strand.
TCTCAGTGCTCTTGTTATTACTTTCATCTTCGGGTATAATCAGTGGAACGGTGTTCGAATCAGGAGCGGGTCTGCACGCAGCTGCAAGCAAATCAGGTCCTGACAAACCTTCTTTACGCTGGGGCAAATTCTGTGCCCCATCTGTCTGACGAAACTCCTCGGCGGGAGTGTGGTTAAAAAGTTCCGAAGCGCTGATAATGGAAGTCCTCTCCTTCTCAATAAGAGGCTCCTGGTTGACGTTATCATCTCCGGAAGGCTCTTGAGGTAAGCCATCGAAAGAATTACCGATAGGAATCTCTTTATTTTTCTGCCATTCTTTCCCCATAGTTTTGTTGTGAATGGTTTTGAGAGAAGGTTGAGCCGAGCTTGTAGGATTCGTGATGTCAGTGTTGTTGTCCTGCTGTTTCTTGCGGCGGCATTGAGCAATGTTATGACCTGCAAGATTGCAAAAGCCACAAAAATGTGGCAAATTTTCATATACGAATTCAACCTCGAACGAGCGCGTCCCCTTATCCACCGTGAGAGTTTCGGGGATAGGCTTAGAGACATCCATGTCGACAAGAACACGAGCAAAGTGACCCACTTGCCCAGAAAACGCAAAACCATCAAGTTTAATAGGAAGACCGACATATCTGGCAATGCCGATTATCACTTCCGGATGCCAGTATTCGTGAGGAAGATAATAGATTCTCAGCCAGACTTGGGAGAGAGCAGAAGATTCTTTGTATGGGTCAAAATCCGGAACCCATTCCCTGATTCGAATAATACCTTTGCTCAATTTCCAAGTAGCTCTAGATTTTGCCGTAGCAAGCTCATATTCATTCGCGAAAATTATCGAGAAGAAACCTTTTCCAAGTGGCACCACACGGATCGCATCCGAGGTTTTCCATAAAGACATGAGTTCTTGTTTAATGTCAGAAGCAAATCTGGGGGCGTCTCCCTTATTCAGCAAAAGCCTGGCGTGAACAGCGAACTCAAACTCCTTGAGTTTACTTTGATACAGGGATTCAGGAATCCGAAGAATAGATTTGTTGCCAATGTTTACCGGGTGAAGAGCGTTGTAGTCCTGGGCGAAAACATCTGCTGGTTTGGGAACTGATCGCTGGACCGTTCGCGCAAAAGAGAGTTTGTTCCTTTTCGTTTCAGTGCTAGGGTTAGATATTCCATTCAGCGTCGATTTGACAAGAGTCTCGGAATGACTCTTGCTGTTCTCAGAATCGGGTTTGAGATTGGAACTCGAGGGAACATCCGAGGGCCGAGTTTGGTTCTTACCGGAAGAAGCAGGCAAAGGCCTTACAAAGTTGTTGGAGATCGGAAGTCATGAAAGCAGGCGGGTTGCTCATGTCATCCAAAGAAATTCCTTCTTGGACCACAGTATAATTCATACACTAAAAATTAAAACAGCAAAAATTCGAAAAAACCAATACGAGAACAAGATCAAGCCGAAACGAGCAAAACAACCACCAAAAAAGTAGGAGAAATTCGAGCACCTCTCTACTAGAAAATGAAGACAAAGAGCTGAAAATCAAGCTTACAAGAGTTTTCGATCGGAGAGAGAGGACGAGAACCGCATCATCCGTTCCGGAGGATAGACGGAGGCTGCGGTGGACGTCCAGAGGCTGCTGTGGACTTCCAGACGGCGCTCAGCTCTCGTCGACTGATTTCCGCCGCTGAGGTCCCTTATCCGGCGTGGGGTCGAGGTGCAGCGGCGCTCGGAGGTTCGATCGGACGGCTGGAGGAGCAGCTGAGTCGAGGAGCGGCAGCGCTCAGCACGACATCTCCTGGATCCGCCGCTGCGGTCCCTTGTCCATCGAAGCCGGGGCAGACCAGCCGTGAGAGGGGAGCGGAGGGCGCTCAGCTCTCAAACGGAGCCAATGGCGACTGCAGCGGAGGGGCCGAAAGCCGGAGCAGTGGGGACGTCCCGGTCGCCGGAAAATGGGTGAGGGAGGACGTTAAAGTCAAGCCCGTGGGCTGCTTTCGGCGTGCACTCTCTCAAAGTGGAGAGAGAGAAATCACTTGTTTCTTCGTACCTTATCTTCGGTTCCCGATACTTACTCATGCAAGATTTATGAAATATTGATATAATGATTTTTAGATATGAAAATTAATTAAAAATTTAGAAAAATATAAGAATGAATGAGAATTGAGGAAAATTAGAATGGAGTGATTATACGACGTCACGTATGATATGATTTATTGTGCTATTTTATAATAATAATTTTCTGGGGTATATATCATAAAGTATAATATTACAATAATCATTACAACCTCAAAATTACAAATACTTACGTATTTTCTATTTTTCGTGTAAGAATATAAATAAAATTTTATTGATCAGTTGAATATTAGTATAATGTTTTTTTGATATTCAATAGTTTTTAGATATATAATGATTTTTAGATATTTAATAGTTTTTGGATATGAAAATTGATTAAAAATTAAAAAAATAAGAATGAATGAGAATTGAGGAAAATTAGAATGAAGTGATTATATGACGCCACGTAGGATAGAATTTATTTTGTTCAAATATTTATATAATGATTTTTTAGATATTTAGTTTTTAAATATATCATGACTTTTAGATTTTTAATGGGTTTTAGATATAGAAATTGATTAAAATCTAGAAAAAAAATAAGAATGAATGAGAATTGAGGAAAATTGGAATAGAGTGATTCTATTACGCCACGTAGGATAGAGCTTATTTTACTTTTATATATATATAATATAGATAGATACTTCATTCGTCCCTTAACATAAGGGTTGTACTTAACCTATAATTGCGCTGAAGCTTTAAATTAACTGCGCTTAACTAGTGTCCATGGGTTCAGAATGGTCGGTTAGGGTACAATTGTTTATGGAGAATTAGATTTATTTTTTGTTTATTGACATTTATAATTTAATATATGCGTACATATTAATTTTTTTTTTTTAAATTTATTAGTTTTACGCGCATTAGACGTATAATGTTATAGCTATTATAGAAATATAATCCTCCCGACCATGAAAAGTTTGCCACAAAAATTGTAGTAGTAAGAGCATCTCCAGTCCTATAGCCCCCAAAGGGCTCTAAGGGGATGGTCCCCACCTTAGAGCCTTCATTCCACAGTAGAGGTTCTCTAATTTTTTCATTTCTATTTTATTTTATCAACATTTTATTAAAATTAAATTGTCGCATCACACTAATTAAATGCATTTCAAAATCAAAATTATAAGAATTGAAAAGGTTTAGGTACAAAAATTGATATTGTATTGTAAAATAAAAAATTATATTAAAAATAAAAAAGTAGGTAAAAAATTTAAACATCTAAAAATGTATCTTTTTACAATGTCTAGTGCATTATAAAAAGATAAGCTAGATTGAGTTAATTTTGTATTGTATCTCACATCGAAAAGTGTATGCTTCTCTACAATGTGCAGAGAAGCTACATTAAGTTGATTTTGTATTAAATCTCACATTGAAGAGTGCAATCTTTATCTATAATATAATACACTATAAAAAATGAAACTACATTTAGTAAAAATTAAAACTAAGATAAAAAAACACAAAAAAAAAAAATTAATGGGGTAAGACATAAATACCTTCACACCGGGCTCTAATTTTGGAGCCTACCTCAAACACCTGTGGTGCGCCTGCGCGCGGCCGGCTCTACCAGTGAGGCTCGAGCCGCGCGATAGACCCCGACTGGAGATGCTCTAAGGTCCACACAACTTCACTAACAACTCTATTCACATTTAAAGTGTGATGCTTACTCCATTAACAACTTTATTCACATTTTATTAAAATTCATGACATACTACACTTAAATCCGCATGTTCTAATGATTATGAAAATCTTAACTCATCTAATACAAATACTACACTAACATTTTATATTTTTTTATTAATTTCTAATGACAAAAAATAGAATGGTGCTGGTGTTGAGTCATCAACCACAACTGTCGATTGGGCAATGGCAGAAATGCTGAAGAACCCTACGATTCTGCAAAAGGCACAAGATGAGGTAAGAGGCGTCTTCGATGCCAAAAATTATGTAAACGAAAGCTGCTTTCATGAGCTAAACTACCTCAAGTTAGTTATCAAAGAAACTCTCCGGTTGCACCCACCGGGGCCTCTCTTGCTTCCGAGGCAAAGCAGAGAGCCTTGCGAGATTAATGGATACCAAATTCCGGCCAAAACATGGGTGTTGGTGAATGCTTGGGCAATCGGAAGAGACCCCAAACATTGGGAGGATGCAGAATGCTTTAAACCAGAAAGGTTTCTTGAAAAACTAGTTGATTTCAAGGCGAATACATTCGACTACATCCCTTTTGGCGCAGGTAGGAGGATTTGCCCAGGAATTGGGTTTGGGATTGCAAATATAGAAATCGAACTAGCAATGCTTCTCTACCATTTTGATTGGATTCTGCCTCATGGAATGGAACCTCAAGAACTGGATATGACGGAGTTATCAGCAATGTCAGGACGAAGGAAATGCAGTTTCAATGTAATTCCTATTATTAGGAGACCTTTGTTGTAAAAATAGAATAAATTAATTCAGATGAGATCCTCTGTCCCAACTCTATGTTCTGTCATCCATGTCCCATTATTACGGAGTAATATTTACTTTTAATGATTGGTAAGATATATGATTAAGTATTTTATCTTATACTTCCTCCGTCCACGATATTATTTTCACTTTGTGGACGGCACGGATTTTAAAAAAATGGTGGATAGTAGTTGATATTAATGAATATTATTGTGAGAGGAATTTGGGTCCCACTACAAAAAAATGCAGGATTACCAGCGAAAATCACCGGTGGCCACGCTGCCGCCGACGATTCCCGGCGGCTCTCCGACGGCGGAGTAGCCGACCCGTTCTTTTTAAATATGTGACGTAAATACTGGCGGTAAAGATTTCGGCTGCCGCAAATATATATTTAACTTTTTTAAAAAAAATTTAACAATATCGACGACTTTTAGCCGTCGGTGATCACCGACGGTCGTGAAGCCATCGGTAAATGATTAGTTGGTCGGGCATTTGCGGCGGTAATGGGCCGCCGCTAATTTAAAAGCCCAAATCGGGCTTGAAGCCCTAGCAGCAGCAGCAGATTAACAGCAACACCCCTCTCTTTCCCCCGCCCCCCCCCATCACACCCCAATTCTTGAAACAATAATTATAACTGGGGTACGACTCATCATCTGAATGAACAAGGGAGAATCCTTGTGAAATCCGAATAAAAGGGATAACAATCGGGCTTAGCCCCTTTGGATGAAGAAAGACAGGTATTCAAGTGATACGAATCAATCAACAAATATAATAACTTCAGGATCACAAGTTTAGTGTCATGCTTCAGATAACCAACATTCACTGATCGAAATACTTGAGAGTCAATAGTCTAGGCTCAACAAAAGATATTGTTTAGAATCACAACATAATAGGTCTTAAGTTAAGGAACAAAAGACAGATACTGGCTAGTTCTGCAGCGGAAATCAAAATAAGGAGTTGAACTCTAGCCTCAGCTCTGCCCCGTCATCACCAGCCATTAACCTGAAAACATTTGAAAGTATTTTTGGGCTAAGTACTAATGTACTTAGTGGGCTGCAACTCTAAAACATTTCACAATCTATAAGAGCAGTTTATCCAATCTTACTGACATGACATAGAAGGTTTTAAAGAGAAATAACTTCTATGCATGTTAAAACATTGCATGTTAAAACATTTGCGCGCAGTTGTCACACTCTATTCTGTTACTCGCTGTGATCCAGGACGTTTTAGCCACCGACGGATCTCTGTCTCCCGCTGACTTGAACTGAGAGCGTAACCCAGACAAGTTTACTTTGACCTCGGGATGCTACCCAAGCAGGCCTCATATTTCTCATGCTCCGGAACACATCCAGCCGAGCACCCTTATAACGCCTCTGGTTAGAGCCCGATGGAGATCAACCCACCGAGTCAACTAACAAGTGTACACAATTCTCAAACAACGTATTAGGTCATAAGAGAACCTCAATTGATTAACTGTACGAGCCTTAAACATGGTAGAGTGCACAAAAATATTTATTGGATAAACAATTTGTATTTCATGAAACATTTAAGCTCATTAGCTCAATCATACATTTGGAAAATAAGCCCACCTGTATAGGCAATGCCTGTCGTTTAACGTTATCTCTGAATCGGAATAGCAGTGCTAATCCTTCTGGTGCTCAAAGCCTACAAGAAATCTATTCTCAATAGGTCTCCTTGAATCTAAACTTAAGTCATGGTGAAGTGCTTAATATTCTATTATTCACTTAGCCAGGTTTTCAAAATTTAATGAATAAATAATTGAAAACATTTCTCTTGAGTTAAGAACACCAACAATATTCTTACTCATCTTTCTTTTGTAATTGAAATTATAAATAAAACCAATTAAATCATAAATACTTTTATTGCAAAATATAATGCAATTTCATGTCATGCTTAGCATATAATAAGTAATTACTTAAAATATGCACATAATAATAATATGATATTATTGTGCAAATTAAAATAATTAATTAAAATTAATAAGTCTAATTAATTAAAATAGTGCAGTCCATTTAAATGAAGAAGCTGCACAGCCCAAACCTCGGCTCAACTGATAAAATAAAAGAAAAATCGGCCCAACTGAAAAATTAAAAGAAAAACGGCCCAACACAAAAGCCCAACCGCAGCCCTAGCCCAACACCCCCACTTTTCTCCCCTTTCCTTCCCTATCAGTCACGCACGCACATCAGTCTCTCTCTCTCGACTGATCGTCCGCCAACGAGCAGCAGCGGAAGCCGTTCTCTCCCCCGACTCCGGCGAGTAGCAGCAATAAGCTGCCGCTCCACCGTTCTCCGCTCAGACCCTCACAGTACACCCCTCTCCTCTCCACTCAAAATGGCCGATGACAGCAGAAGAAGTGGACTGCCGCTGCGCCCCCCCTCCCATCTCCCTCGAAACTCTCTCTCTCGACTCTCCTCTCAGAACGAAACCCACACCTCACTCTGTCCGAGTCGTCTTCCTCATTGGAAACAGCGAGATCGCCGCTCCCTCCCTCTCTACTCTGCTCTCCCTCCGTCCGTGGCCGGACGACAGCGGCAGGGCCGCCGCGCCCTGGCCTCCCTCTGTGAAACATCCGGCGACAGCAGCCATGGCTGCCGCCGTCGACTCTCTCCTTCGCCTGTCTCCCTATTTCTCCCCCGATTCACAGACGCTCACATACACAGACCATGACTCCCTCCCCCCCCCCAATCTTTCGCCCTTGGCCGGACAGCAGCGGCACCGCCGCCGTGCCCTGCCTCCCTCCACCTCTCAACTCAGTTCACACAAACACAACACTCATCCTCCTCGACTCACCAGACACTCCAACATTTGGACTCGGCAACCAAAAACAAGCTCAAGACTTTTTCTTTCTTTTATAAATCATGCTATGATGTATGCATATATATATATATATATATTTGAATAAGCTTAAAAAAAGTACGAACATCTAAAAAAAATATTTGAATTTTTCTTGTTGGACAAAAAATATTTAATATAGAATTTTTCGAACAATCGTAATAAAATTACGAACATCTAAATAAAATATTTGAATATTTTCTTGCATGTATAAATATTTCACATAATTTTTTTCGAATAAGCTTAAAAAAAGTACGAACATCTAAAAAAAATATTTGAATTTTTCTTGTTGGACAAAAAATATTCCACATAAAATATGTCGAACGAATGTAAAAAAATTACGAACATTTGAATAAAATATTTAAATTTTTCTTGATAACATCAAATATTTAATATAGAATTTTTCGAACAATCGAAATAAAATTACGAACATCTAAATAAAATATTTAAAATTTTCTTGATAACATAAAATATTTAGCATAAAACAATACAAATAAACGTAAAAAAATAGCGAATATGTAAATAAAATATTCAATTTTTTTTGTTCACGGTGACATACGTCTACATTTGAAAGATATTTTCGCTGCATTTAACAAATAATAATTTTAAAATACATTTTTTTTAATCGAATATCACTACTATATTGGCTGCATTTAAAAGAGAGACATTAAATAATCTCACAATAAATCAATTTTCATTATCATGATTATGTTCAGAACACATGGAAAGCAATTAAAATATTAAAAAAATCAACGCAATAAAAAAATATGGAATCTAACTTCCTAAAATAATGAGATATGGTCAATGCATATAATGTATTGGACGGTTACATATAAAAACAAAATTACTTTAGTAACCTTAGCTTATAAATCGGATGATACTTAAAATGATTGATATGGACCGTTAGATTCTATTAATCTAAGGGCTATGATTAATTCTTCATTCTCAAATTATTTAGTATACTTCATGGATCTTCTCCCTATATATATATATATATATATATATATAGGCCAAGGTTCAATGAAGAAGGCCTAAATGTAAGAAAGAAGAAAGAAGTAATCTCATCCGTTGATCTTATCTAATCTAACGGACATGATTTGTTCACGCCATGTTCAACGGATTTTTTCGTTGAACATATGGGGGGTCGAAACCCATAACCCCCAAAAATATTGTATATGTTCACGAATGTTCAACAAAAAAATCCGTTGAACATGGCGTGAACAAATCATGTCCGTTAGATTAGATAAGATCAACGGATGAGATTACTTCTCTCTTCTTTCTTACATTTAGGCCTTTTTCATTGAACATAACCCTATATATATATATATATATATATATATATATATATATATATATATATACAGATCATTTATACATATTTACATTTGTATAAAAGTTTGTTTGTGAATGTATGTATGCTTGTGAATATCTGTTGGGTAGCTGTAAGATTTCATGTATTGTTCATGTTTGTGAAATGGAAAAAGCAGAGTTCAAAAGATGAAACCTTTGAATGTTTAGTGGGGAAAGCCCTCAAGCTGAAAGCCTCGTGTGATCTTCAAGAGTTTTTGATTTGAGTTTGATGAAACTTGAGGTGTGTTGCTGCTGGATTAATGAGGGGAATGGTTGCTCTCTGTTTCAGTTTCCCTTCACGAAATGAGTTGTGTGGAGTGGTGAAGGAGTAGTTGAATTGGCAGAGAAGTTTGGGGCATTTGATTGCCTCTGCCAAGCATGGCATAAAGCCTGAATTTTGGGCTGCTTGAATAGGTGTAGGGTGGCTGATGGGAGAGATGAGTGTAAGTGAGTTGAGTGAGGATTTGATAAATAAAATCCCTCAGGATAAAATTGTCGAAACTGTAGAAATTCTTCAGGATTTGCTAATTAAAAGCTTGTGAAAAATGCCTGAATGCTAAATTAAATAAATATGCAATGCATATAAATTCAAATAACTAAAATTTACAAAAGCTTTTGTAAATCATTTTTGTTGGAATTAAAAATAAATTCTTTTTCTCAATCCGGCGTGAATCATCTTAAATCTAAGTTCAAAATTATTCTAAACTTAGCTCGAGGAAACGGGGTATTACACCCGCCCACCCTGCCGCTGCCGTCGCCAGTCGCTGCCGTCTCCCCCGCTGTCTGCCTCCGTCAAGGTAAGCCCACACCTTCCTTCCTTTTGTCTCTCTCTCTCTCTTCCTCTCTCTCTCCCCATAATTTCAGGCCGTCCCCGCCGCCCCACCGCCACCGCTCTGCCGTCGATTACCACCGTACGCTCTCGTTCTTAATAGACTTTTATTTATTTGTTTATTTATTATTTGTTAGATTAAAATTAACTTTAATTAATTTATAGGATGTTTATGAAGTATGATTAATTGTAATTTGTTAAATTATTTTTAAATTGATTTGCTATTATTTTGTTAGATTAAAATTAATGTTAATTAGATATATTTAAATTAATTTATAGTATGGTGAATTATGAATTAAGTAAAATTAATTTTAATTAGTTTGATTAATTTTGTTAGTTTTTAAAGTATGATTAAGTATGAATTTGTTAAATTAAGTATGCTAGTATAAATTTCGGATGAAATTATATGTTATTATATATTGTGGGATAGATTTAATCAATTTCGTAAGGATCTTCTCCATTTGTGATAGAAATTGATTATAAGGATCTTCTCCCATCAAATGATTGTGTTTAATTTAATTACCCTATTTTTTTATTTATTGTTTTACATGTATTGTATTATTGCTTCGACATTGGGGGGCCGGATAGACCTAGTACAGGCTTAGTAAATTAGGACTACTATGGTCAATATAGTTGCTGGTAGAGTCGAGTACTTGGTAGTTAGGATAGTTAGATTCAAATTAATTTTTTATATTTTATTTGTTTTTTTTTCAATTAGAATTTGCAAGAATGAGTGATAATCGTATGTGGATGTACGCGAGATACAATGATCGTGCTGCATTTGAAATGAGACTTGAGAGTTTCCTTGAGTTTGCAATAAATCAAACGGCAGGGGCCGTTCTGGAGGGTGCGCGGGGTGGTCGACCGCACAGGGCCCCGAAAAAATAGGGGCCCCAAAAATATATAGATCCATATATATTATATATATAATAAATAAAGCCTGATATATTATTGAATTCCTTAATGCAGCGCAGTGGTTGTCCACCCGGGTTCGATTCTCCCTAGAAGCAAAGTGGCGTTTTTTTTTTTTTTTTTAAGGTAGAACAGATTCACCTAATTTGTAGGCAAATGTGGCGAGCAACATGCCCCTCATATGGGCTTAGGGTATGCTTTGAAGGCCCAACTAGTTCTTTCAAAATTATTAACATTAATATACTATACTACCATATATATAAGCTAGATAAATAGAGATTATAACAAATTAACAATACAAACTCTCTTCAGTTCAAGCAGTAGCAGACGATATTCACTCTTCTTTTCCAAAAAAATTCTTGCATCTTCTTTTTTATTTTCAGTGATTTTTCAAGTCTTGAGATTAAAGGTAATTTCGTTGAAACTTTCAATTATATTTTATACATTTCAGTTTTTATTTTTTATTTCAGTTTTTTATTTTTAATAATTGTTATTATTAATTTTAACTGATGGAATTATAATTTTGTATTTAGGTTTGTGTGTTAATCGTGGACATACTACGTTTATCGTATTCATATAAAGATTACTGGTGCGATCTTTCATCTCTAAATTCTTATATAGTTATATTGTTTGGTTATTATTCTAATCTTTACTTTGTTTAGTTGTGTATTTGACACCGGTGCTTAAAATCTTGAGCTTAATATGATTAGAAAATATCAATCTGGATATGAAAACTTGCAAGTAGGGCAACACTTTTTAAGTGAATGACATATTTTTTTATATATTTATTAAATAATTTGACAAAAAAATGTTTTATTTAATCAAATATTTATATAATATATTTTTTTCTCAACTATAAATAAAGGGCCCAAATTTAACAATTCGCACAGGGCCCACGTTTAGCTAGCCCCGCCCCGACTTGGGCCGACAATGTTTACCAGCGGCTTCATTTTGCCGTCGCCGATCACATCTCCAACGAGCATGACAAGATATATTTTGTGTTGATACAATACCATTAAAACTTGATCTTACACGCACGATATACCATTTTTGGTTGAAAGAACTTATTCCTCATTTACATTTTATTGCTATATATGATGGAAATGTATGATCATCCATACAATCACTTTTTCTCAAGACTCCTACACTACGTACCGCAAGGCATTCTCTGATCACCCCGATACTCGGCTGCCTGCAGCCCTCCAAATACTCGGGCTGCTCCATCACCCCGAACACCTCCCTCTCCAAGTCGAAAGCATAAATGTATGGATGTTTCTTTGTGTGTACTCAGCCGTGAATCCATTCCTCAACATTACTCTTAACACAAAACCTTAATATAGAATGTGTGAACACTCAAGTACTCGGAGACTGATTTAGGCATGGAGACATCTTTGTTGCAGCAGCTCTCTTCTGGGCTTGGGTAGGTGATCTCAGGGAATGCGGAGTGCTAACGCTTGATGGAGAGATAAATGCCATAAACTATGGCAACCCCTGCGACAGAACTAATTATCTTACCCACTGATAATGTCTTTTTATCAATTGGTATGGTAAGAAGTTGCTCCACCTGCAACATTCAACAACATAAGCTTCCATCAGATGGATATATCTGCAATCACGACGTTAAACCATCAATCACACCGAGTTAGAACAGTGGCATATATTACTCTATATATGTAGAAAGTGAACATCGAGTAGAGAATTTTGAAGGGCAAAGTAGTCAATGAATGGCATAAAATCTTTACGTCAACAGGTTGTTTCCAGTTCTTCTTGATTCCTTGTACATGGGCCTTTCCCACCACAGCTACCACTGATTTATGCTTGCGGGCAATATCTAGTATCTTCGACGACATATATCTATACAACAAATATAGAATGAGAACAATCAAACATGCAATTTTACAATGATATAAAGCCCAATATGAAGAATTAGAATGAAATTCAGAGACAGATCAAAACACAAACAAGTCGCGCTCATGGGTATATATTTCCGCCCAATTAAGATGGCTCTTGGATAACTCTTGATTTTTTCGATCCCACGCATGAGCATCATACTTTCCGTCCAGCTACATAAAGGAAATATCAACTTTTAACGCTCAAGTAACATCATTAAAACCGACCTCCCTATATATATTATCTGTAAGTCTTGTATAAGGTAAATAAGTATTACCTTCTCCACAATATCTTTTGGTAATGTAATGGTGTTATTGAAATATTGAACATTGAGAAATGTCCAAATAGACGTCTTGGCAATATATCTCTGGTCTGTAATCTACCAAAAAGGTTAAAAAAAAAAAAGGAACTTGCGAATACATGTAGAAGACATCAGATAGATCCGACAAAAAGAGTTTAAAAACCAATAACATTCAAAACTTAAAATATTATATAGTGAACAATTAATGAAGAGGGATTAATTAAAGTAAAAAATATCATTGAACGAAAAACTCAATAACTCGAGAGAATATTAGCACTAATCATGAACCTGAAAGCCAACTTCAACCACTCCTCAAAACCAAAATTCACTTCTCAAAGAAACTTGAAACTTAACTCACCTGCATGTTTCGTTGGATAATTCACTTAATGTTGTCAAACCCTCGTTATTTTATATGCATGTGAGCACTATTGATGAATTATTAAAAACGAATGACAACTGTTTCTGTTAATAAAATGCAGCCTTTAATCATATAGCTAGATTTCCTATTTTTGGAACAAACCCCTTTCTTTGTAAGTTGTTGAATCTCTTAATTTGATATTATAAATCCGCATTACTATTCGATGAATTGATGAGAGGTCCTCTCTATGAGTAGATCCATCAACCTTCATATAACGGATGTATTAAAGCTTATTAGGTTCTTATCAAATAGTAATTAAAAAAATTACTTTATAGAAATTTATTGTAAACTTCAGCATGGGGATATTTTTTCTCTTCTCTCAAACCCAATTTAACATCATGCACCGTTGATTGTTAACTAGCAACTCTTAAGGTTACAATCTTGACCATGTGATTTGCACTATATAGAGCAGAGGCGAAGATGAAAAGATTACATCACAAGACAACACGAAACAGAGCAATTCCCCCACCTATCTTGCATCAATGTCAGGGACGATCATGGTCAAGCTCTAAAGGTGCATCGACAAAGAAACGCATGGATTCCTACATAGAATAGAATGGGAAGTATGTGCTTTATCCACATTTGGTCTCATGTTACTTTATAATAGTAAAATGCAAGAAGAAAGTAGCATACATCTTGTGGTCTATCACCAAGTATAACCTTGGCACCATATTTCTTGGCTTCCTCATTTACCGCACGAACATCTCCACCACCAACTACACCTCCAAACTAGAAAAAAACAGATGAGTATCATTTTGTAAAGTTAATTTGGAATTTGTTCAAGAAGCCAAAAAGATGTTTCTCTAGTAAGTCAGCATAAACATAATCATACCTTACCAATACACCACTTGTAAAGAATCCAAGAAGGTTTTTCATTTTTCTTCCACATTTCCACCATTTCTCTCATCGTCGGAACCTGCAAAATAAGGCCACCATTTCATGTTTAATGACTAGCACTTAATCAATTCTACATAAACTGAAAACAAATACAAGCCAACCTTTAATTTTTCAAGCGTAAGAATAGGAAGGCGATTAGAGCACAATTCTAGAAAAACCACCTGAAAGCATATAATTGCTGTATTAATTAGAGAATGAAAAAAACGATAATAATAATAATTATAGCATTAAAGATCTCATAAAAATAAGAGCAGCGGCCAATGTGGCTTCTAAGTGCTCGTTTGGTTCAAGTAGAGGAATGGAAAGGGAATGGAATCAAATAAAGGAGTGAAATGGTAACAATAATCATTACTTTTATTGAGTGTTTGGTTTAACAATGAAAAAGAATCATTGATAAATGATTTCCTTTCTTTTGTTTCACTCTATTTTGAGGGGTAACAAATTGGGTGATTGAGTTACCTCAAGTCAAGTAAGGGTAATGATTATCTCATTACTCAAACCAAATAACAAGTAATGGATTCAATTACTTGATTCCCTTTCCAACCTCTAAAAACACTCAACCAAACTTGGGCTAATTTGGAAAGCAAAACACCTCCGGTTTCAAGAATTGCACCGCACCCCTAACTTCTTCCCAAGATTTCTGAAAATGAAGAACAATTAATTACCTTAGCATTGTGATTCAGAAAAATTGACATAAATATTAAAAAATCAACAGTAAATATTACCGGACAACCGTGATCGGCTCCGACCAGATAAACATTGCAGATGCCGCCATCTGCAGATGAATCGCAACTAAGCATCACCACAATCCTCGAGAGCTCCCTCAGCTTTTTTCCCCTATTCCTCGCATAAGTATTGCGGGTATCACTAATTCCAGCTGTCGCTGCGGGAGAGGAGTGACCGATACTTGTTCCGAGCAACCGTTTCGGATATACGGCGGCGGCGGCGGAGGAGATGTGATTGGCCGAATTGAGACGGTTTAATGCGTACATCTTTTGGGTACTTCCGATTTTGGGCGAAATTTTGGAGTGAGATGTTGGCGATATTTTAGAACGAGAAGTGGGCGAAATTTTGGAGTGAAGTTAAACACGTGTCGCTATTTATACTGAATATATAAGCTTTGACTCATTCAATTCAATTTGTTGTGTAGACACGTGTTCGTATTCTTGCTTTGATTAGATCTAATACAAAACACTTTATATTATTAACTTAATTTAATACTCCCTCCGTCCGCCAAGATTATGTCACAATTACTATATTGGGCGTCCGCCAAGTTTATGTCACTTTCCTTTTATGGCAATGGTCCCACCATCCTCTTTAATATTTTATCCTTACTAACACTCTTTATTTACAAAAAAACCACTCCAAGTTCAATCTCAACCACTCATCTCATAAAGTGGTGGGATCCTTTCTCCACTACATCAAAATCATCACCAATTTTATTAAATCCCGTACTCAAGCAAATTACCATAATCTTGGCGGACGGAGGGAGTACTAATATACAAATTTACTTTTAAAAAAAATTCATTGTTCTTCTTTATCTCGCAACATAATATAAAATGTATAATTTATGTGATAAATATATAAACAGTACTCCCCCGTCCCTCAAGCATCTTCCTCTCTTTCTATTTTGGTCCATTCCAAAATATTTTCCTAACTTATATTTTTAGAAATAAATACACTCACTATTACTCTTACAATTTTCACTGTCGCTACCCTCTATTCTCCTCCGTTCTCGATCGACCAATAGGGATAGAGCCACCGCTATGCCTGGCCTCCCTCTTTTCTCAGGGCTCGTAGTGATCTTATCTATCAACGATTGTGCCTTGGCCATCAAAACGTCATTCTCATCCTCCTCCTGCCGCTCCACAGCCCCCTCCGCCGCTGTCGTGGCGGACGGCTCCGGCTTTCGACGGGTTACACACTAGAAATTTTCTTAGATTCCTAAAATTAGAAAGTTTTTGGGATTCCTGATGTGGTGTATAATGAAATTTTCGATAAATTGTGAGGTAACTTTGAATATTATTTTTAATTTTATTTTTTTATTTCATGCTATAGAAATTTAATAAACATTCTATGATTATTATTCAAATTACTTTATTATTAAATTTTAATAATATTGTTCATTTTATGAATTTTTTGCATGTAAAATAAGTGGAATAAAAAAGGTGGACGAAAGTCCTTTTTAAGAAATCTTTTTATTTTAATTTTAATAATATTGTTCATTTTATGTAGTTTTTTTTATTATAATTTGGATTGTAAACAAACCAACCCGTTCGCGAATTATTTGGAGCTCAGTTTTTTTTTTTTTGATCGGGCAAAGTCATGTTAGATGTTAGTAGTTAGTTCCCCATCCACTCCAAGAACCACCTTATCTCTCCATTCACCAAAATCCACCTTATATCTCCCCAATCTCCAATTCGCTCCCAAGAGGGATCGAACCCGGGTCACTTTACTTAAGTGAGGACCCGGTGGCCAGTGGGCTAAGCCCCCTGGTTATTTGGAGCTCAGTTTTACTGTAGGTTGTGCTGATTTGTTCTTCTGCAGCCTGAGAAGGCATCGAGAACAATAAAAGAACAGCTTGAAGCTATAGCTCCTGTTTGGAAGTAGAAGGGGCTCTATGAAGTTGGGGCTCTGCAATGAGAGTTGTATGCATTGTTTATTAACTTTGTTTTACTATATGATGTCACACCCCAATTCTTGAAACAATAACTATAACTGGGGTACGACTATTCATCTAAATGAACAAGGGAAAATCCTTGTGAAATCTGAATAAAAGGGATAACAATCGGGCTTAGCCCCTTTGGATGAAGAAAGACAGGTATTCAAGTGATACGAATCAATCAACAAACATAACAACTTCAGGATCACAAGTTTAGTGTCATGCTTCAGATAACCAACATTCACTGATTGAAATACTTTGAGAGTCAATAGTTTAGGCTCAACAAAAGATATTGTTTAGAATCACAACATGATAGGTCTTAAGTTAAGAAACAAAAGACAGATACTGGCTAGTTCTGCAGCGGAAATCAAAATAAGGAGTTGAACTCTAGCCTCAGCTCTGCCCCGTCGTCACCAGCCATTAACCTGAAAACATTTGAAAGTAATTTTGGGCTAAGTACTAATGTACTTAGTGGGCTGCAACTTTTAAAGCATTTCATAATCTGAAGAACAGTTTATCCAATCTTACTGACATGACATAGAAGGTTTTAAAGAGAAAATAACTTCTATGCATGTTAAAACATTTTCATATATATATATATACTTAATTATTTTGCGCGCGTTTGCACACTCCATTCTGTTACTCGCTGTGATCCCGGACCTCTAGCCACCGACGGATCTCTGTCTCCCGCTGACTTGAACTGAGGGCGTAACCCAGCCAAGTATAATAAACCTCGGAAATTAATCCAGACAGGCTTATCATTTCTATGCTCCGGAACACATCCCGTCGAGCACCCTTATAACGCCTCTGGTTAGTGCCCGATGGAGATCAACCCACCGAGTCAGCTAACAAGTGTACACAATTCTCAAACAACGTGTTAGGTCATAAGAGAACCTCAATTGATTAACTGTACGAGCCTTAAACATGGTAGAGTGCACAAAAATATTTTATTGGATAAACAGTTTATATTACACGAATATTTAAGCTCAATAGCTAAATCATACATTTGAAAAATAAGCCCACCTGTATAGGCAAAGCCTGTCGTTTAACCTTATCTCTGAATCGGAATAGCAGTGCTAATCCTCCTGATGCTCAAAGCCTACAAGAAATCTATTCTCAATAGGTCTCCTTGAATTCTAATCTTAAGTCAAGGTGTAGTGCTTAATATTCTATGATTCACTTAGCCGGGTTTTCAAAATTTAATGAATAAATAATTGAAAATATTTTCTCTTGAGTTAAGAACACCAACAATATTCTTACTCATCTTTTAATAATTGGAATTATAATAAAACCAATTAAATCTTAAATACTTTTATTGCAAAAAAAATATATATAATGCAAATTCATGTCATGCTTGGCATATAATAAGAAATTACTTAAAATATGCTTATAATAATAATTTAATATTATTATAAAAATTTACTCTTTGAAAATAATTAATTAAACTTAATAAGTCTAATTAATTATAATAGTGTAGCTCCTTTAAATAAAATCTGCACAAATCCAATTAAATTAATACTTGGGCAGCCCATGATTTAAAATAATCAAAGGCCCAGCTTAATTAAAGAAAATCGGCCCAACTGACTCGGCCCAAAATTAAGAAATAACTCAGCCCATTTAATTAAAAATCTCGGCCCAAGTACTCATAAAATCGTCCCATAACTAAATTAAATAAATTGAGCCCATTACTGACTTGGCCCAAAGACTCAAGCCCAACTGAAATAAATAAATAAATAAATAAAATGAAAAAGAAACGGCCCAACTCGGCCCAAATTCTAACAAAATTTTCAGCCCAACACTAATTAAAAACCCGGCCCAAATTTAAAACCCAACCCCTAACCCAAACCTAAAGCCCAACACCCCCACCACCCCTTTTCTTCCTTATCAGCCGCACACACACACGCATAACACAGAAACACACTCACACACACAACATCAACCTCTCCTCTCCCTCTCTCGGCTCCCTGCCACCTCGCGCCGGACGCTCGCCGGAGACGCAGCAGCGACGAGCTGCCGCCACCAGCTTTCTCTCTGACCTCTCTCTCTCTCCTGGGCGACGACGACAACGCCGCCACCTCCCTCGGCTTCTCTCTCTCGACTGCTTGAACTCACGGTTGCTGGAGCTCGCCGGAGCAAGCGGCGGTAACCACTACATCTCGGTTGAAAGATCCGCCCACCCCACTCTTCTTTCTTGGGCGAAAACCGCCACCACTGAACTCGCCGGAGGAGCAGCGGCAGTAGGCCGCGCCACCCTCGACTTTCTACACACGCCCAAGCACATGGACGGAGGTAGCACGCAGCCGCCGTCCGCCGACTCTACCTCCCTCCGCTGAACTTTGGCCGACGGCAGCAGCAGCCGGAGCCGCCCGCCGGAGCCCTAACCTCTACCCAGACCAGCTACCGCCCTCATCTCTCATGCTCCATCCTCGGCCGGACAACAACGGCGAAGCCGCCGCCGAGCCCTAGCCTCCCTCTACCTCTCGACTCTACACCACAGCAAGGTAAATCTCTCTCTTACCCAACTCAGTACAACGACTTAAAAAGAGAGGCAAACTCAAGAAAAATCCTTTCTTTAAAACTCGAGCTCTTGTTTAGAACGAAAACAATAATTCTTCTTCAAATCATATATATATATATATATATATATCTCATATATGCAGAATGGTGATGGTAATTATATACATATATATGTAACAAATCCATGAATATACTGTATAAAAATGTTAGGTGTAACTGAAATTGGTTTGATGACCAAGGTGTGTAAATCATATGTAAAATGGTACAGGTATAGATATTCAAAGATTAAACCTTTAGAAAGACTCACACTTGCTGGATTTTCTCTTGAGTTGTTTGCTTGCTTTTGATGGGAACGATGGATGATGATGATTTTTCTGTAATACATTTGTATTCTTCAACAAATGCAGGGTGAAACATGAAGAGGATGGGGAAAATTGAAGCTAAGATTTACCTTGAATAATGGCAGAAAAAAAATGCATGGAGTTCTCCTACTTGCTCTTCTCGTGGAATTAGTGAAGAATGGTGAAGTAGTTGCTGCCTTGAATCATTAAAGAAAGAAGATTGAAAGTTGCAGGGAAAGTGTTGTTTGTGGAAGACAACTTTAGTGTAAAGTGTGAGTGGGAAGGTGGAAAGAGTGTGAGTGGGGAGAGTGGGTGTAAATGGTGGGCAGGTGTAGATAAAAAAAAATCGTCCGGATTGTATTATGAAAACTGTAATAATCGCTCAGTATTCGCTAAATAAATATCTCGTGAAAAATACTTGAATACTAAATTAAATAAATATGCAATGCATATAAATTCAATAACTAAATTTACAAATGTTTTTGTAAATCATTTTTGTTGGAATTAAAATAAATTCTTTTTCTTTATATCCGGCGTGAATCAACTTAATATCTAAGTTCAAAAATTATTCTAAACTTAGCAAAAAGAAACGGGGTATTACATCCCTCCCTCCTAAAAAAAAAATTTCGTCCCCGAAATTACATACCTTGATAATCTAGCTGGGGATACTTGACTTTCATTGAATCTTCAAGTTCCCATGTGGCCTCTTCCATCCCGTGATGGTTCCACTTCACTTTAACGAGAACGATGTTCTTGTTACGTAAAACTTGAACCTTGCGATCAAGTATCTGGACTGGTTTCTTTTCATAACTTAAGTCCTGGGCTAGGACCACTTCATCATGCTTAATCACATGTTTTGGATCAAACATATACTTTCTTAACTGAGAGACATGAAACACATTGTGTACGTCTCCAATACTGGGTGGCAATGCCAACCTATAGGCTACAGGGCCTATCTTATCTAGGATCTCAAAAGGTCCTATAAAACGGGGTCGTAACTTGCCCCTCTTTCCGAAACGTATAACTCCCTTTGAGGGAGAAACTTTGAGGAAAACTCGATCCCCAACATTGAATTCTAACTCCGATCGGCGTTTATCGGCGTAAGACTTTTGTCTATCTTGAGCTTCTTTAATTCTTTGCTTGATGTGATCGACCTTCTCAACCATCTGTTGGACCAGTTCAGGACCTAACAACTTTCTCTCGCCCACTTCATCCCAGTAAAGTGGTGATCGACATTTTCGGCCATACAAAGCCTCATATGGAGCCATTCCAATTGTTGCTTGATAACTGTTGTTATAAGCAAATTCTACAAGAGGTAACAAATCCTCCCAACTTCCACCTTTGTCTGTGACAATCGTTCGCAGCATATCTTCTAGGATCTGAATCGTTCTTTCTGACTGCCCGTCAGTCTGAGGGTGGTACGCTGTGCTGAAATTTAGCTGAGTGCCCATTGCTTCTTGTAAACTTTTCCAGAAACGCGATGTGAATCTGGTGTCACGATCTGATGTGATAGATACAGGTACACCATGAAGGCGTACTATCTCTCTGACATATAACTTTGCAAGTTTCTCCAATCCAAAAGTCATTTGAATTGGCAGAAAGTGCGCTGACTTTGATAATCGGTCCACTATGACCCAAATAGCAGTGTTTCCACGTGCCGACCTCGGTAGGCTCACTACGAAGTCCATGTTAATGTGCTCCCACTTCCACTCAGGGATAGGTAGTGGTTGCAGCATTCCATACGGCCTCTGATGCACGGCCTTCACTTGTTGACAAGCGAGACATCGCTCTACAAACAACGCTACATCTCTTTTCATTCCTTTCCACCAGAAAATTTTCTTCAAATCCTGATACATCTTTGTGCTGCCTGGATGTGCAGTGTAAGGAGTATCATGAGCCTCGCTCATAATCTCATTCTTTAATTCTTCTTTGTGTGGCACACACAATCTTTCACCAACCATAAGTGCATTATCCTTTGCTTCAGTGAATCCTTTCGTTTCATTCGTTCTTGCAGCTAGACGCATCTTCTCCAAGAACCAATCTTCTCTTTGTGCTTGCACAATTCTTTCCCTCAAATCAGGTTTAGCTATCAATGCAGCAACACAACCCGATACTGTGTCTGGAGGATGAACAATTTCCAAACTGAGTGAGGCGAAGTCACGGATCAGTTCCTTCTGCTGGGTGATGAAATACCCTAGCTTAGCCTTTGTCTTTCGACTCAGGGCATCAGCTACTGCATTCGCTTTTCCTGGATGATAACTGATGGTGCAATCATAATCCTTTACTAATTCGAGCCATCTTCGTTGTCTCATGTTCAAATCCTTTTGCTCGAAGAAGTATTTCAAACTCTTATGATCTGTAAAGATCTCACACTTAACTCCATAGAGGTAGTGTCTCCAAATCTTCAGCGCGTGCACGACGGCTGCTAGTTCTAAATCATGAGTCGGGTACTTCAGCTCATGGGGCTTCAATTGACGAGACGCGTATGCTATCACTTTCTGATTTTGCATCAACACACAACCCAATCCTAGTTTCGAGGCATCAGTATACACCACGAATTCTTCATTCTCTTCTGGTATTGCTAACACTGGTGCAGTAGTCAGCCTAGTCTTAAGCTCCTTAAAACTTTGTTCGCACGCTTCAGACCAAACGTATTTAGTCCCCTTTTTCAAAAGTTGAGTCATTGGCCTAGCCAATTTTGAGAATCCTTCGATGAATCTTCTGTAGTATCCTGCTAAACCGAGGAAACTTCTGATCTCATTGACATTTGATGGCGCCTTCCACTCCTTGACTGCTTCGACCTTGGCGGGATCCACTTTGATTCCTTCAGTCGACACTATGTGACCGAGAAACATCACTTCTCTCAACCAAAACTCGCACTTGCTGAATTTGGCAAACAGTCTCTCATTACGCAGGGTTTCGAGTACGATGCGCAAGTGTTCCTCGTGTTGTTCTTCGGTCTTAGAGTATATGAGGATGTCGTCAATAAACACTAGGACAAAACTATCGAGGTATTGATGGAACACTCGGTTCATCAAATCCATGAAAACTGCTGGGGCATTCGTTAATCCAAAGGGCATCACTGTGAATTCGTAATGTCCGTAACGTGTTCGAAACGCTGTCTTTGGGATGTCTTCTCTTTTCATCTTGAGTTGATGGTAACCAGATCTTAGATCAATCTTGGAAAACACACCGGCTCCTTTCAACTGATCAAACAAGTCGTCAATCCTTGGAAGAGGATATCTATTCTTTATCGTAAGCTTGTTTAATTCTCTATAATCGATACACATCCTTAGTGAACCATCTTTTTTCTTGACGAATAAGACTGGTGCTCCCCACGGTGATACGCTAGGCTGTATGAAACCTAGATCCAACAGTTCTTGTAGTTGCACTTTCAATTCTTGTAACTCTGGCGGGGCCATTCTGTATGGTGCCTTTGACACTGGTGCTGCCCCGGGTTCTAGATCAATCGTGAATTCTAGTTGTCTGTTCGGTGGCATACCGGGCAATTCTTCGGGAAAAACATCTTTGAATTCTCGCACCACTGGAACTTCTTCGATCGTTTTCTTTACTTCATGTTCTCCTGTCAAACTGACCAGAAAAGCCTGACATTCTCCCGTTCTCATTATCTTTGTGGCCTTCATCGCCGAAATCACTGGTACTCTTCCTCCCATTCTTATGCCATGAAAACTTGCCTTCTCCTTTCCAGCGGATTGGAAAGAGATCTTTCTCTCGCTACACAGTATCGTGGCACCGACTTGAGTAAGCCAGTTCATCCCTAGGATTATGTCAAACTCTATCATAGTGATGACATACAAATTTGCCTTAAATGTTTCAGCACCTATGTTCAGCTCTAAGTTCGAGATAATGTCCTTAGCAGCCAATCTTCCACCACCAGGGGTGCTAACTTCTAAAGTTGTCTCAGCCAATTGTGGAGTCAATTCTAATCTCTTACAAGCAGCATGTGAAATGAAAGAGTGGGACGCTCCAGTATCAAACAAAACTATAATCGGCACGTCAAAAACATTAATCATACCTGCCAAGTTTCCTTGGTTTCCCGCTGCTTGTTTTTGGTTAAGGGCATAGGCCCTAGCATTCTGTGGCTGTCCCCGTTGTCCTCCAGGACCCTGATTTTGTCGCTGTTGATTTCTGGGGTTTTGCTGTTGAGGTGCTCCTCCGTTCTTCTTCGGACATACTGAAGCATAGTGCCCAGTTTCCCCACATCTATAGCATATATTCATTCCTTTCAGGCATTCCCCTGAATGAGGTCGCTGACACTTTGGGCAGAGTGGTCGTCCCATTGCTTGCGGCTGTTGGTTCTGACGCTGATTCTGATTTTGGTTAGCAACCCATGGTTTCTTCCCATTTCCATTTCCAGGGTTTCCTCCAGTTCCTTCGTTCCACTTTCTTTTTCCTTTACCACCATCTTGAGGTGGTACAAATCCAGACTGTCCCGGAGCTTTCCCTTTTTCCTTTGGTAGCAATGACTCAATGGTAAGAGCCCTGCTCAAAGTTTGTGCGTAGGTGAGACCTCCCTGGCTTGCTAGGGAGATTGATATCTCGTGGCGCAGTCCATTCCTGAATTTTTCTGCACGCTTCTCATCAGTGTCCACCAGCGTCGGAGCATATCTTGATAGCTGATTGAAGGCTCTATCGTACTCAGTAACTGTCCCAGCCCTCTGCTTCAGATTCCAGAACTCATTCTGCTTCTTCTGTCTATAGCATCCCGGTATGTATTTCTCATATAATTCAGTCTTGAAATCTTCCCAAGTGAAATTTTCCCACTGTTCCTCAGTCATTGTGCGCCTCACCGATTCCCACCAGAAGTCGGCTTCGTCCACCAGTTGGTAGGTTGCACAAGTTACTTTGTCTTCGTCATCGCAACGGATGTAGTTAAAGATACGCTCTATGGCCCTAACCCACTTTTCGGCGTCTGTTGGATCGCCCAGCCCGTCAAATGTTGGAGGTTTTTCCTTGCGAAACTTCTCTTCAGCAGTACGATTTGGTGCTACTTGTTGGATTGGCTCTTCAGGGATGAATCCCCTGCCGCGTCCACGACCACGACCACGTCCTCGTCCCCTACCGCGTCTTCTTGGTGCGTCTTCCATTCTGATTTACGAACGAAAATAACACAAAAGTGAGACTTATTCTGCATGCATGCATACATATATACATACATAGATATACTTAAGGTATATTACTTCTATAGTGTAACCCTATGAAAGGCTAACTCTATGGGGAAACTGATCTATCTGGGTGGAATACTCAAGTGAATCCTTAATCTTATCTCATTGCTTCTACGTTATAACATATCTATGTTAAACGTTTCTATCTTACCAGTCCTTACTTAAATCGATCAAGCGGGGCTATCACGACTAACATTCCCAAGACATTCTTGGGTGGTACTCAAACAGTTGTAAGAGTTCTTATTATTCTGATCGTATAGGCAGTGAACCTAAAACAATAACATAACTTTCTTATTCGTTCATTCTCTTTGAAACCTGAAACATGTGGATATTTAATGTCACATGAAACTTTTCTATTGCCGGAAAGATTCAAAGAATCTAACTCGACCATACATCTGGTATTCGTGAAAGGCTCGATAGTCCTAAACACGACTTTACCTCATCTTATCGTTAAGGGCTCGGGTTGTCCCAAACACGATACTTACTTATCTTATCGTTAAGGGCTCGGGTTGTCCCAAACACGATACTTAGCTGGTTATATGAGTCGGAGACTCAAAATAACAATATGAAAGCAATTAGCAATTCATAACTTATAGCATATGGAAAGCGTTGTTAAGCAATTCACATAGCATCATTTACTGAAGCGCGCACTTCTTGAAAACTCTAAAACATTTAATAACTTTGAAACTTTTAAATCGTACCTTTTTCCTGCGGCAGTGTGACGGCGAGCTGAGGTTCAACAACTTTCTTAGAAGTCTAGAGGTACTATTCTAGACTCGACATTTAAAAACTTATGGTTATCAGAAACATGAAAGAAAACTCATGCTCTGATACCATTCTGTCACACCCCAATTCTTGAAACAATAACTATAACTGGGGTACGACTATTCATCTAAATGAACAAGGGAAAATCCTTGTGAAATCTGAATAAAAGGGATAACAATCGGGCTTAGCCCCTTTGGATGAAGAAAGACAGGTATTCAAGTGATACGAATCAATCAACAAACATAACAACTTCAGGATCACAAGTTTAGTGTCATGCTTCAGATAACCAACATTCACTGATTGAAATACTTTGAGAGTCAATAGTTTAGGCTCAACAAAAGATATTGTTTAGAATCACAACATGATAGGTCTTAAGTTAAGAAACAAAAGACAGATACTGGCTAGTTCTGCAGCGGAAATCAAAATAAGGAGTTGAACTCTAGCCTCAGCTCTGCCCCGTCGTCACCAGCCATTAACCTGAAAACATTTGAAAGTAATTTTGGGCTAAGTACTAATGTACTTAGTGGGCTGCAACTTTTAAAGCATTTCATAATCTGAAGAACAGTTTATCCAATCTTACTGACATGACATAGAAGGTTTTAAAGAGAAAATAACTTCTATGCATGTTAAAACATTTTCATATATATATATATACTTAATTATTTTGCGCGCGTTTGCACACTCCATTCTGTTACTCGCTGTGATCCCGGACCTCTAGCCACCGACGGATCTCTGTCTCCCGCTGACTTGAACTGAGGGCGTAACCCAGCCAAGTATAATAAACCTCGGAAATTAATCCAGACAGGCTTATCATTTCTATGCTCCGGAACACATCCCGTCGAGCACCCTTATAACGCCTCTGGTTAGTGCCCGATGGAGATCAACCCACCGAGTCAGCTAACAAGTGTACACAATTCTCAAACAACGTGTTAGGTCATAAGAGAACCTCAATTGATTAACTGTACGAGCCTTAAACATGGTAGAGTGCACAAAAATATTTTATTGGATAAACAGTTTATATTACACGAATATTTAAGCTCAATAGCTAAATCATACATTTGAAAAATAAGCCCACCTGTATAGGCAAAGCCTGTCGTTTAACCTTATCTCTGAATCGGAATAGCAGTGCTAATCCTCCTGATGCTCAAAGCCTACAAGAAATCTATTCTCAATAGGTCTCCTTGAATTCTAATCTTAAGTCAAGGTGTAGTGCTTAATATTCTATGATTCACTTAGCCGGGTTTTCAAAATTTAATGAATAAATAATTGAAAATATTTTCTCTTGAGTTAAGAACACCAACAATATTCTTACTCATCTTTTAATAATTGGAATTATAATAAAACCAATTAAATCTTAAATACTTTTATTGCAAAAAAAATATATATAATGCAAATTCATGTCATGCTTGGCATATAATAAGAAATTACTTAAAATATGCTTATAATAATAATTTAATATTATTATAAAAATTTACTCTTTGAAAATAATTAATTAAACTTAATAAGTCTAATTAATTATAATAGTGTAGCTCCTTTAAATAAAATCTGCACAAATCCAATTAAATTAATACTTGGGCAGCCCATGATTTAAAATAATCAAAGGCCCAGCTTAATTAAAGAAAATCGGCCCAACTGACTCGGCCCAAAATTAAGAAATAACTCAGCCCATTTAATTAAAAATCTCGGCCCAAGTACTCATAAAATCGTCCCATAACTAAATTAAATAAATTGAGCCCATTACTGACTTGGCCTAAAGACTCAAGCCCAACTGAAATAAATAAATAAATAAATAAAATGAAAAAGAAACGGCCCAACTCGGCCCAAATTCTAACAAAATTTTCAGCCCAACACTAATTAAAAACCCGGCCCAAATTTAAAACCTAACCCCTAACCCAAACCTAAAGCCCAAGACCCCCACCACCCCTTTTCTTCCTTATCAGCCGCACACACACACACATAACACAGAAACACACTCACACACACAACATCAACCTCTCCTCTCCCTCTCTCGGCTCCCTGCCACCTCGCGCCGGACGCTCGCCGGAGATGCAGCAGCGACGAGCTGCCGCCACCAGCTTTCTCTCTGACCTCTCTCTCTCTCCTGGGCGACGACGACAACGCCGCCACCTCCCTCGGCTTCTCTCTCTCGACTGCTTGAACTCACGGTTGCTGGAGCTCGCCGGAGCAAGCGGCGGTAACCACTACATCTCGGTTGAAAGATCCGCCCACCCCACTCTTCTTTCTTGGGCGAAAACCGCCACCACTGAACTTGCCGGAGGAGCAGCGGCAGTAGGCCGCGCCACCCTCGACTTTCTACACACGCCCAAGCACATGGACGGAGGTAGCACGCAGCCGCCGTCCGCCGACTCTACCTCCCTCCGCTGAACTTTGGCCGACGGCAGCAGCTTCATGCCGCCACCATCGCCGCCCTCTTATCACCCTCGGAACTCTCTCTGTGACTCCCGCCGACGAGCAGCAGCCGGAGCCGCCCGCCGGAGCCCTAACCTCTACCCAGACCAGCTACCGCCCTCATCTCTCATGCTCCATCCTCGGCCGGACAACAACGGCGAAGCCGCCGCCGAGCCCTAGCCTCCCTCTACCTCTCGACTCTACACCACAGCAAGGTAAATCTCTCTCTTACCCAACTCAGTACAACGACTTAAAAAGAGAGGCAAACTCAAGAAAAATCCTTTCTTTAAAACTCGAGCTCTTGTTTAGAACGAAAACAATAATTCTTCTTCAAATCATATATATATATATATATCTCATATATGCAGAATGGTGATGGTAATTATATACATATATATGTAACAAATCCATGAATATACTGTATAAAAATGTTAGGTGTAACTGAAATTGGTTTGATGACCAAGGTGTGTAAATCATATGTAAAATGGTACAGGTATAGATATTCAAAGATTAAACCTTTAGAAAGACTCACACTTGCTGGATTTTCTCTTGAGTTGTTTGCTTGCTTTTGATGGGAACGATGGATGATGATGATTTTTCTGTAATACATTTGTATTCTTCAACAAATGCAGGGTGAAACATGAAGAGGATGGGGAAAATTGAAGCTAAGATTTACCTTGAATAATGGCAGAAAAAAAATGCATGGAGTTCTCCTACTTGCTCTTCTCGTGGAATTAGTGAAGAATGGTGAAGTAGTTGCTGCCTTGAATCATTAAAGAAAGAAGATTGAAAGTTGCAGGGAAAGTGTTGTTTGTGGAAGACAACTTTAGTGTAAAGTGTGAGTGGGAAGGTGGAAAGAGTGTGAGTGGGGAGAGTGGGTGTAAATGGTGGGCAGGTGTAGATAAAAAAAAAAATCGTCCGGATTGTATTATGAAAACTGTAATAATCGCTCAGTATTCGCTAAATAAATATCTCGTGAAAAATACTTGAATACTAAATTAAATAAATATGCAATGCATATAAATTCAATAACTAAATTTACAAATGTTTTTGTAAATCATTTTTGTTGGAATTAAAATAAATTCTTTTTCTTTATATCCGGCGTGAATCAACTTAATATCTAAGTTCAAAAATTATTCTAAACTTAGCAAAAAGAAACGGGGTATTACATATGATTTTTCCAATTTCAGTGCCATTTTGAAATTTATTTCAGCTATAGGATATCTTTATTATAAGGCAAGGCATATTTGTTTTCATTTAATTGTTGCTTGAGCATCCATTTGATTTTATAATTTCATTTTCATATAGAAATTGTTGATTCTTTCCTTTTATGACAGCCCCTGGCCTACTTCAAGATTATTAGCGTCTCTTGAGTTCTATGCCTTCTCGCAGGTTGAATCCATCAAAGCTTCTAGATAATAGTGGTGAGTTCATTTTTCTCATTTTTAACTCTAGGGGTGAAATATCAATGCATGTTCTATATTGTGTCTAGATAAGTTCCTGCATCGATATATTAAATTTGATTAGTATAAAAATTCTTACTGCATGTAGTGTCGCTCGTTTCTTTGAATCATGAGGTATGATAGAAGACACACTTGAAGTTGGTACAGATCCTGATTATGGATTTGAGTTGTCATACAGCTAAGCAAACTAGCCATTTCTAACTGAATCATTTGCATACTTGTAGGCTTGTAGCTTTTGCCGAGAGAGCCTAAACACCATGAATATCTGAAGGCTGTTAAGAATCGGTTCAAGCATCTTCCTGAGGTCAAGCGCATAGTTAATTAGGTACATTCAGTTTTATTAAAATGCTTGTTTGCAAGGTTCTGCCTCCATTTGTGGATTAATTGGAAGGATGTTTGTTACTTTGCAATTTTCACTTTCTTTTTTATTGTTTGTAGTAGTGCATAAAAGGCTAAAATTATAAGTTCCATGCTATACCGGGTGACATCGATCTTTAATCTTAGATCAAGTCCTTTCTCTCATGACATCTATAGTTGGTGATAATAAGACTGACTTTGCTGTGGGGCTTAAGGTTCAAAGCTTTCTCAAAATTTGTTCAACCTGATTGAGAAATACTTAAAGCTCCATTTCGTAGCTAGTGTTAATAAATAGTGCATATTTATTTATATGTAAGTTGAGAAGCTTCTGTAGAAGCTAGATATCGGCTATGATCCACGTGCATATATAAAACATATATGCTAGATTACCTAGCATAAATTCCATATAATTGAGAATGATAATTCTAAAATTGAATATAGTACTTTAACTATAGATAACATATATATGCAATATTAGTTAATTATGGCATGTTTGATAGCCCTAGAAAAAGAAAAATAGATACATAATCATGTGTTATCTAAACGTTTGATAGCAATATTGATTAACAAGAAGACCCACATTAAGCGAGAGGCCCGCTTTTATATCACTGTTCAACTGGGAAATTTAATATCTCCTCCCCCTGTTATTATTTATCTAAGTTTTATTAATACTTAACAACAATATGTAAGAAAGATACTTCCTTAAACTGGGAAGAAATAAGGATACCCTTTGATAGCTATATTCAGGATTATCAAATAATAAGAACTCATAAAATAGTTTTGTTTCTCTAATTCTTAGTTTTAATTTTGTGGATCTTAAAAACTGCGAACGAAGTTTTTGCTGATGTTGATTGCTTGATTTGTTAAGGAACTCGACTGCTGAAATGGCAGTCCAGCAGCAGCATCCCACTGTGGAGGTAAGTGATTCTTTAATTTGGGGATTTCTTGGATTCAGCAAAGGATTAATTGGTTTATGGCGCATTTGTGTTAGGAATCGAAAAAGTTGAAGACATCACCTCATGAGTTGGCGGTATTTGAGGATATAGCTTTGACAGATGTTGATGATCATGAGCCTGTGCCGATGTCGTTGGAGCATTCAAAAATTGAAATGAGAGACATGAATCAAATGGTGTGCATCACTTTCTACTTTTCGTCACTGTTTGATTTTGTGGGACATGAGTGATTTACACAAAGAGGTGTTGCAGGAGGAGGTTGAAAGACATGAGTGAAATGCATTTAAGAGAATTGCCTTGTGCTCCGAAAAATCATTCTTGCAATGTAGGATGAACGATATTTGAATGTAATTTAGAATAATAAAGAATGTTTAAAATTAATGAATGATGTTTTTAGTTTTTTATTATAATATTTCAGATTTAATGAAATATTTATTTGAAAAACTAGGAAATTTAAATATAATTGCAAAATTTAAATAAAAAATTGAAAAATTGCGCTAATAGACGACAGACGCATGTGTATCGTCTATGCGCTAATTCTGCGTCATCTATTAGCACATAGAAGACATGCATGTGTCCGTCGTCTATTAGCGCATAGACGACACAGACGCGTCTGTCGTCTATTAGCTAACAGAGGACATGATCCTCTGTTCCATTTACACAATATTATTGTGATTTGTGTGGTACAAAGTTTTTTATGGTTAATTTTATGTTCATATATTAATGGTTTCTAATTATTGATATTTGAAACTTAAAATTTCCGATTCTCAATCATACTGTGTAAATGGAACTTTATGCAATTAATTTATATATAAGATATTTTGTTGTCTTGTTATAATATGAAATTTCTTTTTATATTTTATAAACTTGTAAAATTTTATAATACTAGCAGTGAGAACGCACGATGCACGTTTAACACATACGATTTTATACTATGAAAATAAATACATAAATTAATTGTATTTATGATATTGTTTTATTCACTTGACTATAATTAAAATTTTAAAAAGTAATCAATAAAACTAATGAATAAATTTAAATGTCAAAAGGTAATATTCATAATATACATCTAAATAAAAATGCAAACAGATCTATGAAAAATGTCGTAAATTATCTAAGTAAGGAGTAATACGAATTTTAAATCTTTTCTTGTTTGATTTTAACGATTAAGGATCTCCGAATGTTGTTCAGCGGCAAATCACCGTCACTTGTAATTTCAATGTATTCATCAAACTTTTTCTTGGCTACTATTCTTTTTTCTTTTGCGATTTTGTAGACTTCAACTCCATCGTAGATTTTTGTCTCTCTAGACGCTATTATTTTTTATTTTTTTTTGGGTGAATGTTTCTGTTCTTCCTCTTGAGTTGGCTCTTCTTCAATTTTTCATTGGTTGTGTATTTTGGATTGCATTTGCTACAATATTGAGATTTCCATGTTGATCGAATTAATTAGGATATATAAACATAACTTGTAAATGAAATATTTTATACTTTTTGTCAAATATGGAATAACGAATCAACAATCATATTAACAAATTTATATTAAAATAGACAAATTTTTAAAAACAATCATATTAAAAAGTGTATTTTAAAATCTATGAATTTGTAAAATAAAAAAATGAATTTCAAAATCATATTGCTATCTCAAAAAACAACAAAGACAATTAAAATTATGAAATTCCAATTGCATGCCGAGTGTCTTCAACACAATGCGAATCAATTGCATCTTTTGATTCTTCATGATTTTGTTGTCCTATTAAACATGTAAATATACTATTATCAATGATAAATAACAGCATATAAAATAATTTTTCAAATAAAAAATTACCTGCGATCAAAACTTGAGTGTAGACAACATTTTTTGTCAACATTTTTTGTATTGTATCTGTTGTGTTCGGCTTAATTAGCACTTTAGTAGTAAACATTGAAGTTCCTCGTAATAGAGCAACATATAATTATCCATGGGAAAAAATACTAGAGATGATAAATATGCACCAATATTTGGTATAGTTTGTCCTTGAGCTTTGTTTATTGTCATTGCAAAATGAAGTCTGATAGGAAATTGCTTTCGTCTAAACTGAAAAGGATATGCTTCATTTTCAGCTAGTTAAAGAGCAATGGCAGATATATGATTTTCAAATTGGGGATGTGATGAATAATTACATGATTATAAATATAAAAAATATTTAATGATAAAAATAAACATACCCAAATATTATCTAATTTTAAAGTTTATGGTTTGTTTTTAGGTTGGGTTTATATTTTTCTTTAAGATTATATTTTTAATTGGGGGTGCAAAAACTAAATTTAAAATAATTTATATATTAATCTTAATACTACTAAAAAAAATTGGGGGATGCCGCTGCAGCCCCAGCCCCAAGTTCTATGCTGGATCCGCTAGTGTGAAAGAGGAATTCCATGAGCATTAAGTATGGAATTATCCTATCATGCATCCCAATATCTAGGAAAACTTTAATTGTGAAAAGGCAAGGCAATATCTTTACAAGAATTTCTACAATATGAACTGGAAAAACAAAGTCAGATAGGAAATTGCTTTCACCTAAACTGAAAAGGATATTGGTGCATGAACTGGAAAAAAAGGTTATTTAGGATAATATTTCAATCTTAGAAAGAATTAATTATATAGTTATAGTGATGCGATTTTCCAACAGTTCTTTTTTAGAACAAAACCTCAAACTCAATACATGAGCCACCTTTTCTATAGCCACCTTCTCTATAGCCAACTCTTTTCAAGTCTCCATGCATGGAATTTGAGTAGGGGTAGTAACCAGAGAAATCAAAAAAACTAAAAATAAAGATCCCATAGTCATCTATACAAGTAGAAAACACACGCATACATGTAGCAATAAACCTAATTAGATAAACAATATAATTAAAAAAAATATTGATCGGTTATCATAATGTATTAAACATATTTTTATCTTAAAAGAATGTAATACTTACAATTCAAATCACTTTAATTCCGTTTATGTTTCTTTTGCTTTTGTAGATTTCTTATTTGTCTATATACCTCATTAGCTGCAATATATGAATAGAAATATATTAATTAAAAAAATATTTTGATTTGTATTCATGTTGTGTGATATGTGGTGATTATAACATAGATAATTTATATATGTTTTTTTTATCTTAATATAAATACTTAGAAGCTTATGCGCTTATGCTACAAAAAATACATGGAGATGAGCTTGTTTTGCGCAATGTAACATCCATGCTCATAATTAATACTCCCTCCGTCCAGGAAATGAGTACCCATATTTCCTTTTTGGTTCGTCCATCAAATGAGTACCCATTTCCTTTTTTGGTAAGTGTACCTCACACATCTCACTCACAATAAAAGTGAGCCCCTTACACTACTAGAAAAACGCTCATAGATAACGGATTTTATCCGTTATCTATGAGCAAAAAAACCGTTGTGTATAGTGGTGTTATCTATTCTATACGTCATACACAACGGTTTCAAAACCGTTATGTATAGTAGCATAGATAACGGTACGATGTGTCATACATAACAGTACGCATCCGTTATCTATAAAGGTTATACATAACGGTTTTTCACCGTTATGTATTAACATTTTTCCGTTATGTATTATTTTTTTTTTAATTTTTTTTATCATAGTTAACAGTTTTTTGCACTTTTTATAACGGTTTTAACCGTTATCTTTGATAGAATACATAACGGTTTTTCACCGTTATGTATTAACATTTTTCCGTTATGTATTAATTTTTTTTTATTTTTTTTATCATAGTTAACAGTTTTTTGCACTTTTTATAACGGTTTTAACCGTTATCTTTGATAGAATACATAACGGTTTTTCACCGTTATGTATTAAGATTTTTCCGTTATGTATTAATTTTTTTTTTATCATAGTTAACAGTTTTTTGCACTTTTTATAACGGTTTTAACCGTTATCTTTGATAGAATACATAACGGTTTTTTGCACTTTTTATAACGATTTTTTGCACTTTTTATAACGATTTTTGCAGTTTTTATAACGATTTTAACCGTTATCTTTAATTAGAATACATAACGATTTTTTGCACCTTTTATAACAATTTTTTGCACTATATAATTGTAGTATATTTTTAAATTTTGCAATTTTTATAAAATGACAAAATGATAAAATCAACGATAACAATATTATATATCATCCAAAAAATTCATACATTATTATACAAATGAACCAAATATCAAGTATACATCATCATTATACAGGATATCCTACACTATAGAAGGATGTAACTCGCATGAAACAATCGGGCCACCAAAACCATTCCCAGGGAATGTGAGGACAAACGAAGAAATAAACAAAGCAATTTACATGATATCTGCTCTTAGTCAAGGGCGCTGGATTTGTGAAAAATATGACTTGTCTGCATTTGCAAGGCGATCCTGAAAGAGCGCCCACTCACTTTTGCATCTATCTCGTACCTAGAGTAAAAGAAAATATCAGCAAAGCCATATCAGGAAACAATACTTTTTAAACATCTAAAATCAGTGCTTGATACTAATGCATAGCAGAAAGAGTAGATCATAAACAAATCCTCCATGGCAACTGAAATCCACAAAGTTTCCCAGGTTTGAGTCTGCTGAACAAGGGCTAGCAACAGACAGCTAACGTATTTCAGTCATTTCAAAATACAGAGGATTGACAACTATATATATGGCTATATCAAGGTTGGTTATGGATATACATACCCCCTGCCATGGAGCTTTTCCATTATCAGATTCGCCCTGCATAATCATCATTAAAGATTGAATTTAGAGAACAAGTAGAAATCTGACCCCACCCCATAAGAACAAGAAGGAATGTGAATGACAAAGAGGAAGTAAATAGATCATCAACAAAAATGCTTGCTACATCTTATTCAACAAGAGGTGAAAGCATAGAGAATAGCCACATTTAAGAAGATGAGTTCTTCACCATATCCTCAACCAGCCTTGGTTACCATCAAATAGATATATTTGTGTTATCATTTTGCATGATAAAACAACCATAAATTTTCACACTAAAGGCAAAGCCCTTAATAAATTTTCTTCATCCAAAATAAAACAACTGCAAGACAACCATGGAAACTTTTTATCTTATATATGGAATAAAGCATGTGTGTCACCTACACAGAGCAAATCCGGTTCGTACACGTACCCACACGCACAAAGATCATATCTAAGAAACTGTTTTGACAGTACAGCTAAATGCATGTAACAAAAATATAAGAAAGAGATTATGCCAAAAGTGAGCTAGTTATTGCTGTCTGACCTGACTTCCAAGTGATGGAATCACTTGATGCACAATCCATTGGGAATCGACAACACCAATCTTTTCATGCGCAGGCTGCAGAAGGGCAAGAGAAGTTATTAATGTTAACAAAGAACTCTCATGTCCTCCAAGAAGCCAATGAAACATATGCCAAAAGCTGGGAGGAGGCACCTCCTTTTCCTATGACATCTCCTTTACAATCTCCCCTAAATTTGGGTATTATCGTTTTGCTTACCATTAAGTATTTTTTTCTGTTTTTTTTTTGTGGGGGGGGGGGGGGGAGAGTGACGATGACGATGCAGATCAGGTGGTTTGTCAGTATCAAAGAGAAGGGGGAGGGAGAAACAAGCAAGTCACTTACATCCACACATCTTCTTAATGCAAAATCCAAACCCCATCCATGAACCAGGTCATTCTGCAAATATGCAATACAATTAGATGCACTGCTGTGGAACAGTTATCTGAAGCTCAACACGAGCCCTCGACTGTTCCAGCTCACTAGCTGCAGCTTTACATCCATCCCACCTAAGCGTCTCCACCATCTTCTTCGCTGCTTCCAGCTGCATAAGTGTCTCACCAACGAGTTCTTGCGCCTCAGCTTCTGATTTCTTGGAGTCGCTTAGCTGCTTCTTCATTTCTTCCACGACCACAAGTGCCTCGTTTAGGTTATGGAGCTCGGTTGGTGCAGATTCTGAGTTGTTAGCTTCGGACGCAGCTACCATTGCAAGCTGAGCTTTGAGCCTTTCGATCTCATCTAATGCAGAGGCCAAAGCAGCTGATTCTTGCAACTGCTGCTTATGCAGAGCCTCCAGCTCAGCTTGCAATGACCTGTCTCGTTCCTCACTTGTCTCAGAGAGCTCTACTGTAAGAGCATTCCGAGAGGCTGAAAGCTCTAGAAGTTTCTTCTCTGACTCTTCAAGCTTTGAGGAGAGGACTGAGAGCTCTTGGTTGGATTCATCTGCATCTCTCTGGGCTTGCTTCTTAGATTTTTCTGATGAGCATAACTGATCCTTCACATTTTTCAGATCATTTTCTAGCTGATAGATGTAAGGATAAAAAGTCAAATGATTGAGTTTAAATGGGCAACAGTCTAATTCAAAGGAAAATTACATATGGCATGGTGAAAGACAAACTTGTGTGTCATGTTAACCCAAAATCCAGAAGTATGAAAATATGGTAGTTTATCACTTTTATCTTGCGAGGATTAACACTTACATCATATGAAAAAAGAGCTTCCAATATCAGTTCGCTGTTTTCTTCACCTAAAATGTAAGGTAGATATTAGTTTCCTGATGTGTCATTATTCAAAACGAATAGTGATGTGTAACTATAATACATAAAAGATAACTATTTCAAAATCTTGATTTAGTTGAAATTGCCAGTACAATGGTTTGGACTCTCTAAAAGAAAATTAATGGTTAACAGCCAAGCTCAGATTAATATCAACTCAAACATTACAAAAGCCACAAAACTGTCTAGGAGTAAGCTACACCAACCTTTTCCTTGATTGTTTTGCACCTTTTCCTTGATTGCTTTGTCTAGGAGGCAGCTGCATTTGCTGTTGCAAGGCGCGTCCTACACAGAAAGATTATATTTTCTCAATGCAAAGCTCATCTACTTGCATTCATAAGGCTCAGATATTTCCATAAGAGAACTAGAGTTCTTTCAATCAACAGATAGGCTGGTCTTCAAGGAAGAGAAATAACCATATCCGGTACATAATGTTGTTGTCTTCACAATCAATACCTGCTGATTAGTGCAATTTCATACATTTCTGCAGCTGACATGTGAAGAGAATCTAAGATATTTTCGAAACCTGAGCTACGGACCTAAAAACACAAGCCAGTAAGGACTATCACATACTGCCTCATTGCCAGCTCACAGTTTCTCCATTTGTTCTTTTGGGCAGGAGTTGGATATGATTTAGGTTTTAAATTTACAACTCACACAAGATATATTTTTCAACACAACCCCAGCTCTTCAGGTAAAAGTACCATTTACAAGGGCAATGAATCAGGTTGTTAATCTGAAACATAAACAATCATGCAAAGTTCTAGACAATTGCACAAGAATTCTATTTCAAAGAAAATATTTGAAACTAGAAGGGTTCAGAGTAAGGATTTACTTCTTCCGCCCTCTATTGCTAGTTTCACCGGACCTTCCAGCTTTGACAGTGTTATCATGAGCTGGAGGAGTTGCAGCCATGGCCTCCCTTTCAGCTATTTCAGACCAAAAGATACAGAAACTGTGAGAAACATGATATAAATTCATTGTACACAGTGGCAGATGGGCACTCTGCAACTGAGCCACATTCATATAAAGAGTGATATTAGAGCAACTAGATAAATACCACGCCGAAGATCCTCATCAAATTTCTTCAAATATTGATCAAGCTGTTGAATGTGAGTGTCTACCTTTTCCAAAGGAAAAATAACTCGTTAAGTCAACTTTGTTATATGCATGGTTTAAGCCAGAAAAGCTTTATACTACATGCAAGCCAAGCTATCCCATTTGTGTTCGGCAAATTCTATTTTACCACTATATCATGGATTTATGATGTTCTCCATATCCAGTTCATCCTTGTTTTTGACACCCTAGTCTATTAGTTGTATTACCCTTTGAGTAAGTATTAGATTATTGTAAAAAAAAAGGGATCAACTTAAAACTTTGCACTAGAGAAAGCATGTTTATACAGAATGTTTGAAACCAAAGGCCAGGAACATCTGCTAAAACTAAAAAAACTAGAAATTCTTAGCAGCCCTGTTTATCTATGCATATGTCTCCATTCTTAAACTCAAAATAATAAAAGAGATAATACAGAAACACATCCAGGAAATTTAGTAATAAGTATTCCTGGACAGAAGAATAAAGTGTGATTAGCTACAATCAGGGAAAAGATAAGGATATTGGTATAAAAATTCAAAAAACAAAGCAAGTATCACACCAAATCACAACACAAACAAGTGAAGTACAACTAACCTGGAGGCTGATGTGGCTAAATCAACCAACTCCGACATCACGGCGGCGAGAAGCTGCTATTGATGCCAGAGGCCGGAGTCTAGATCTGGGGGATCTAGGGTTTAGAGGAGAGAGCGGCGCCGCCTCTTGAGATACAGGCGGTGGTGGCGGCTGGAACCTTTTCAGATTGAGGCGGTGGTTAAGTGAGATTTTGAGGGAGAGTGGCGGCGGCCTCACTGTCGTTCGCCGGAGATTGAGAAATTGGGCGGTGGTGTGAGTTTGTGAATGCCCGAATTGAGTCAAAAGAATGAGAGATAAGGTGGGCGAGGCCGGCGCTCCTCGCCGGACCTTCGGCGGCCGCGGCGGCGGAGCCCTAGCTGGTCCGCTCAGCTTGAAAGATAAGGGGGAGAGAATGTTCTTTGTGTAAATTTTTAGGGGAGCTCGATCTTGGAGGGATTTGAGAGAAAGTTTCAAATGATATAATATAATATAAGTTTTAAAAAAATTAAAAAAAAAATAATTAAAAAAATTAAAAAAAATTATACATAACAGTTTTTAGATACGCTCAAACATAACGGTTCCAAAACCGTTGTAAATGACTCTTATACATAACGGTTCTTTAACGTTATGAATAAACCGTTATAAAAGATGGTCATAGATAACGGTGGCTTAACGGTTTTGTAATACCGTTATGTATGCAACTAATAGATAACGCAAAAATATAACGGTTTTTCAAAAACCGTTATCTATGCATATAGACAACACTACATAGATAACAGATTTTTCCAAAACCGTTATCTATTCCTAAAAGTGCGCTCATACATAACGGTTTTTGAAAAAAACCGTTATCTATGCACTGTTATGTATGTAAACTTTTGTAGTAGTGTTATTTCACCCACACACACCTAATCAATTTCTTAAAACTCGTGTCACTCCCAAATGAGTACTTATTTCGTGGACGGAGGGAGTTACAACAACAAATATGATTCACATTAAATCACTAAAGGCAACCAAATATGGAAAGAGCAAATATCCAAATGAAAAATAGACAACAATTCCAAACTCAAACTCCTACTCCTACCAATTCACAGCACAAATACTTTATATTGATCTTAAAACTCTTATGTAGATAAACTCAATAACAATATGAAGATAATTTTTTATTAATTCTTTTTCAAATTCACAATTCTTATGCAAATGTGGTAAACAAATAGACTAATATATCCGGATCATATTTTCTTGTTGTCTTTTCTGTGTCGGTCTAGAAAAACTATAATATGTGCGTGGACGTTTAATTTACAGATTAATTGATTATATACACAATTGATCATCAATTGTATGTACAAATGTCAAATATGGTGACTCCATCATCTGCATAAATACAATACAAGCAAAGTGTATCGCCCCAAGTTTACTTCCCGGAATGTCCAAAGCTGAGATTTTTATCTCTATTGCTGCAGCAATATGCAATGCTCTTCAAGTCATATGCACACCCATTGCACCACGTCTTAGCTTTGCCACCTGATAGTATTCTAGTCCAAATATTTGACACAACCCAAAATATGCTAAATTCTCAACACAGCTCAAGAATATGAATTGCATTGGTTTCTTGCTACCAAGACAGTAGAATCCAAGATTTTAAATCATGACGAATACAAACTTACCTTAACACCGATGCTTCTGTATCAGAAAAGTCAAGTTATCTTTGCTTCATTTTGAAGAAGCCACTGAATACCTCCTGCAAGTCACGGCTCGTCACAGCCAAATTAGAGTATTTGTATACATAATAAAGACTTTACGTTGCACACAAAAGCAAAAAAGAGAAGCACGAACCAGAACACGGCGACAAACGACTGCGGACAGCCTTCAAAACGCAGCGAGGGAGGTCAGTGAGGAAGGTGACACACGGCACAGGTATGGATGCTTGCGAATCGCTGGCGAGCGGAGTACGGAGTGTCGGAGCTTATAATACGATGTTGCGCTTCAAGATTAAAAAAATTGTAGAGGAATTGACAAGATAATAGTGAAAGTCAAATT
This sequence comes from Salvia miltiorrhiza, assembly GCF_028751815.1. Taxonomy (NCBI): domain Eukaryota; kingdom Viridiplantae; phylum Streptophyta; class Magnoliopsida; order Lamiales; family Lamiaceae; genus Salvia; species Salvia miltiorrhiza. The sequence goes on from NC_080389.1 coordinate 7,545,005, forward strand.
TTCAGAGTATGAGGCTGCTATGGTAAGGGGTTTCCTTAGAATCCGTAGATTTTCAGATCCGTTAGCCGGTTTAGGCCGGGTTTTGGAGAGCCGAAAACCCAGTAAAAAAAAAAAAGAAGCTACTGGCGTGCATACAAGTGATAAGGAAGTAGTTGAATATAAATTGGCTTATGTTGAAGAAAATATATCCAAAATATATCCAAATCTTTTATATTCAATTCAATTCATCATTGACTCAAATACAACTTATTCGGTGATTTGGGTGGAAAGGATTCCAAGTATATCTGAATCTTTTATGTTCAAGTAGATTCATAATTTTTTTATAAATATATAATATAAAATATAAGTAATAGGGGGTTTCATAGTCTTGGAAGAAGAATAGAATTCTAATGCAATATGGAATGATGCGGATGAAATCAGGATAATTATGGATAAGAACAACATTAAAAAGGAACGTGGTTATAGCAGGGTAGAGGAGATTTGGTTTATAATAAATAAGTATTAAATAGATTATAACTATATATAATATAAAATATGTAGAGGGGTAAAATAGGCAATCCACAAGTTGTCCCATGTAATGCTTAGGCTCTTTTTCTATTAGTATAGTATAGATAGATAGATTGCATGCCATCTCAATCATTTAACATCAAACCACAAAAGGGGAATACTGAAAGCAGTGGATGATAGGTAATTTCCAAGAAGCTTTATATCACAACAGAACAGTTTCTGATTACTTATTGTACGTAGGTTTTTATTTGTTAATTAACAACAATGAGTTAAAAGCATATATAGCTAGCTACATATGAATGTTATTTCAGAGAACTTATTCTCTTGTTGTTATCATCGTAGCATGGTAACAAGAAAGTAACAACTTTACTTGAGTGGGGAATATATATCTATATATATGTACATATGAACAATCTTTCTCTGAAAGAAAACCAGACGACGTTCCAAGTTGAGGTTTGGACTTGTAACAAAAGAGATATGAAAAATCGCTTGGATGTAGGGCTGGAATGAATCGGACGAAAAACGTGCGAGTTATTGTCAAACAGTGGACATATACATGTGCTGGTAATGGTATAGACTTGACCATTGAGGCTTAAATGAGCATAGACTTGTTTTCGGAATTAGTAGCAAACGCAGTGCAAATTCTTCCTTCACTGCCGGCATCTGTTACAATTCAACAATTCATCTGAAGCCATTGTTGAGTAGCATGAATTTAGAAGTAGTAGTATATTATATCACTAGAGGAAATCCATATATACTCCATCTCAGCACACTACAAGTCATTCAATGGTTGCTGCTTGGATAATAATAGATGAAATTGAAAGAGCCCAAATCGAAGAAACACAAATCAGTTATTGATGGCAAACTAACGCGGACATAAGTTGGTGAGAGATAGATGATTTCGTGATGATGTGTCGGGCCTATCTTGTGATGTTGCTATGCTCCAGTCGGAATCAGTTTGGTGGTTTGGGGCCAAAAATGCAGGCCTCGAAGGAAGTGGCAATGCTACCGTGGAGCTACTGAGCATTAAAACCACAGATGCCATGGTTGGCCTCATGACAGGATCTTCCTGAACGCACAACAAACCAATGCGAATGCATCTCAACATGCCCTCTAATGAAACCGAGCCATCCCTCACTATAGGATCTATATTATCTGCAGGTGTCCCTTGCTGCCACTTTTCCCATGTCTAACACAAATCACCATCTTCATTTAATTAGTGCATCCACAAATTTTATTAATTTTCCATATCCATATACTTACATAAGTCAAGAGGTCCACAGTTTCCCCATTTTGAGTAGTACTACTGTGTTTTCTGCCGCTCATGATTTCCAAGACTAACACTCCAAAACTGAAGATGTCAGTCTTGACAGAGATTTCGCCGTGCATCATGTATTCAGGTGACATATATCCACTGCCACATGCAAGTTATTATTATTAATTTAACTATGTAGTAATCAGTGGACTAGATGCATAAATTAATGCTTACAAAGTTCCAACGATTCTGCTGGTGTTTCCTTGAGTTTCTTCTTGGCCGAACAATCTTGCCATTCCGAAATCTGCAATTTTAGGATTCATATCTCTATCCAAGAGTATATTACTTGCTTTGAGATCACGGTGGATAATCTTGAATCGAGAATCTTCATGCAGGTACACTATACCCCTTGCTATACCTCGTATTATCTTCAACCGTCTCTCCCAATCCAACTGCCAACGTTTTATAGGATCTACATCAAACATATACATAAATCATTGTTAAGACTAGTGCTTGTAGAATCAAACCAAAATTAATTAAGATGCAATGATATACCAAATAAGAATTTGTCTAGGCTTGAATTCTCAAGGAATTCATACACAAGAAGCCTCTCTTTCCCTTGGAGGCAGAAACCTAATAGTCTAACAAAATTTCTGTGTTGAAGCCTAGCCATTAACAAGACTTCATTCTTGAACTCCATATCGCCCTGCGCCGATCCCATGGACAACCTTTTCACAGCTATTTCTTGACCATTAGAAAATATCCCCTGAGATAAAAAAATAAATATATGGTTTAAACAATTCTTAAATATATCACAACTTTAATTAATTAATATTATATGTACAGTATTACCTTATAAACAGCCCCAAATCCTCCTTCCCCGAGCTTCTTATCAGCAGAAAAATCATCGGTTGCTGCTCTGATTTTCGCAAGATCATATTGATGGCAGTCATCAGTGCTAACCTCATCCGAATCTAAAATAAATACAGGAAAATTAATCTCATATAAATATCTGAGAAAGCATATATATGAGAAAGCATACTCTCAACATTTTCCTCCCGTTTTTGTTTCACATTCCTCCTTCTTAACAAGACGGCAATGAAAACTAGTATCACAAATGCAGAAACTGAAAGTGAAACTGCAACGATGATAGACGTCTTATTCGAGGGCTTTTCTGCAAAATTAATTCAATTGTTGATAATTATTCAACAGTGAATGCAGAGCAGAAATGAGGACAAATTAAGAACCTCTTGTGATTGGTTGTTGCGGCAGTTGAAGCATAGAATCATTGTAAAACTGGTAATCCTCAAAACGGAGAGTGCAGCTGGGCCTTAAAATCCCTGATCCAATGATTCCGCTACAGCACGTGGGGATATCATCAATAGCCCTGGTCAAACAATCAGTGCAATCCCGGACAGACAAATCCGGGGTGCACTGCTCCAGCGCATAAATTGGCTGCACATCAGGCGCAGTTGTGTTACCGGCAGCCACCTTCTTGAGCGGTCCGCCGTTGGCCGCAAATCCCCTGAGGCTCTCCAGCAAGGCTCTCAGCTCCTCGTCGTGACGCTGCGGGTTGGGCGCCCGGATTGTGCTTTTAACTTGCGAGACGGGCTGGATTTGTAGCACTCCGAATATGGGCCTGCTCGAGTATCTCACCATGCACGTCTCGTTCCAGAAGATGGCGTCTTTTCTGTTGGGGCATCGCTGCGCGGTTGCTGGAGCTGTGGCGGCAACGCATTCACGGCATGCTGGGAGCGAGATGTCTCCTCTGCAGAGGACGATGGCGTTGACGGTGTCGGGGCTCTGGCCGACGGAGGCGTTGAGGAATCCGCTGTTGCCGATGGTGGAGGAGAGAGAGGCCACCAGGGTGTTGAGATTGGTCTCGTAAGTGCTGTCGTTTGCGAATGTGTCACCGCTCACGGTGCAATTTGGCTGGGACGTCACTAGAGAAACGTGCAACAGAATGCTGAGGGAGACAATTATCCAGTTTCTTCGAATCTCCCACATTTTTCCGAGGATATGAATTTAGCCTTGGAGAGCAACAATGTAATTGGCTTCAGATGATGATACTTCAAAGTGGAAACGCTTTATATGTTAATTATTGTGGAATTTTCATATACCTCCTCAGCTAGAAGCTTCAACTGGATGATAATTACTTTGGAAATTTACAAAGGGAAAAGAAATAAAGTCGTGGAAAGTTTTGGTACGTACACTAGCTAAGGCGTACTTTGACCGGCTTCTTAAGGTCCTAATGTCGGTGGATGATACCATGAGGACATTCTTTCCAAGGATCTTGGCAAGTTTGATTATGACATATGGAAAGTTTATCTCAATTCAATCCTCAACAATTTTCATATTAAAACAAGCCCCAACAAATCTTTTATTTATTCAGAAAAAACCTCATATAAACTCAAAATTCATAAATTTATATTAAATATTAAATGGCCCAGCATGCTTCCGTAAACACTTCAAAATTAATCTTGACATAAATCAACATTATACCTTTCGTCGAATGATCTTCTTCAGGAGTTAGTATTTGTTGCATTTTACGGACCGTCTGCCTCCAAGGCCCCGTCCAACCATGCGCTCGCAAGGGATGGTTGCAACCTTCCTCCTTCACTAAGTTTCGAATTGAAGGGGTGTGCGGCGGAAGTTGGAAGAATGGAAGATATTGAAACCCTAAACTAAAGTGAAGATAAAAAATTAGAAATCAAAAATTTAAAAATTAAAATAAATATTTAATAAAAATAATAATATTACTATCGGGTTACCTGAACCCGACCCGACTCGATCCGAACCCGACACAAAATTATCAGGTCCTTATCAAGTCGACCCGATAAGGACCCGAACCTTATCGTGCGTGTTACTAACCCATTAATTTCGTACGATTTCGTGTCGTGTTTTCGTGTCGTGTCGAAAATTGTCAGCCCTAGATTAGACTAATTGCATCTGTTTCCATTTACACAATATTATTGCGATTTGTGTGTTACAAAGTTTTTTTATGGTTAATTTTATGTTCATATATTAATGGTTACTAATTAATCATTCATATTTGAAACTTAAAATTTATGATTCTCAATAATATTGTGTAAATGGAACTTTATGCAATTAATTTATATATAAGATATTTTGTTGTTTTGTTGTAATATGATATTTTTTTTATATTTATAATTATATTTTATAAACTTCTAAAATTTTATAAAACTTAATACTAGTATTTATAAACGTATAATATTCCTGTAGAACAAGAATTGAAGGCTACATAACGTGCTGAAAAGACGTGAGATCAGTTGCAAACTTGTAGCCAAAGTTTGCTTGGTTAACAAGTCGTAACCAGCTCTAATTAAATCTTCCACTGCTTAACACGATTCTCATACACACTTAGCTTTCATCTCTTCAAATCTGAGAATCCAGCTCCGGCAAAGGAAATCATGGCGGCTTCTAAACTTTCAGGTAATAATCTTAATTCCCTTGTCGTTTGGTTTAATGAGTTTCTGAATCAACGTGAAAATTAACTTATGAATTAGTGTGGACTTGATTTTGAAATTTGGTGATTCATATGTATAGGGATAATTGATTGCAATAGGTGGCATTTGAGATCCTTCAAGTTGAAATCATTAGTCAATCTTAGTTTGGTAGTAGATGGCTGTTGAGTTGGGAGTGCTTAGAAAAGCTTTCATTTTGGTTGTTTGATGTTGAACGAAACACCAATATATATAGTCTGATTGAGAATTAATTGTTTTGTTTGATCAATTAATCTTCTTAACAGGGATATTTGTTGCACGAAACACCAATATATATAGTCTAATTAAAAACTCTGAGAATTAATTGTTTTGTTTGATGAATTAATCTTGTAATCAGGGATATTTGTTGTACCGTTATGTGGGTTGGTGGGTCTTGTAGCTTGGGCTTATCAAGCAACAAGACCTCCTCCACCAAAGACAAGTGGCTCGAAAGATGGGCCTCCAGTTACAGCACCAAGAATACAGCTCAAGGATGGGAGGTACTTGGCTTACAAAGAATCTGGTGTGCCAAAGGATGTAGCAAAACACAAAATAGTGTTTGTCCATGGATTTGCTAATTGCAGGCTTCATGTTGCTGCATTGAATGCTAACCTCTCACCGGTAACGCCACTTAATTCCTTTTATGTTGCTTGATGAATTTCTGTTGGTCTGCTTTTAATTTATAGAATATTTGCAGGATATGGTTGAAAGTAGAGGCATATACATCGTTTCGTTTGATAGACCTGGTTATGGAGAGAGTAGTCCTCATCCTAACCGGACTGTTAAGAGCTTGGCTTTTGACATTGAGGAGCTTGCTGATCAGTTGGGACTAGGACCCAAATTCTATGTGGTTGGATATTCCATGGGTGGACAGGTTGTCTGGAGCTGCCTTAAATATATACCTCACAGGTGCATCATACTTTGTAGATATCAAGGCCTTCATTTCTGATACGTCTATTCGTTCTCTGATTTAATGTTTTTAAACTCAACAGATTAGCCGGAGCTGCTCTACTAACACCAGTTGTCAATTATTGGTGGCCTGGTTTCCCTTCACACCTGTCTCGACAAGCCTATAACAAGCAGTTCATACAAGACCAGTGGGCTCTTCGTGTTGCTCACTACATGCCATGGCTTACCTACTGGTGGAACACTCAGAAATTATTCCCTAGTTCAAGCGTTATTGCTGCCCACCCAGATATTTTCACTAATCCAGACAAACAACTATTTCCAAAGATTGTCTCCTTGGTCATGGAGTATATGGTAACTAGTTTTACTTTCTTTTAATTGCAAAACTTGCTTATGAATTGTTAGGTTAGTAAGGGCTCTTTCGCTATGCATGATAAGAGTGTGATAGATGCTTGGTTATTAATGTTTTTCATCATTAAACTTGTTGCACTCTCTTAACATCCTACATTTTCTTATATTTATGCTTCCCTGACATGATCCAGGCAACAGCAATGCAACAAGGCGAGTATGAGTCACTTCATCGTGATCTGATGATTGGTTTTGGGAGCTGGGACTTCGATCCAATGGACTTGAAAAATCCATTCTCAGAAAGTGGAGGTTCGGTTCACTTATGGCAGGGGGATGACGATAATCTCGTTCCTGTTACACTGCAGCGTTACATTGCTAGTCGGCTGCCGTGGATTCAATACCACGAGTTATCAGCTACTGGACATATGTTTCCATACACTGATGGAATGGCAGAAACGATCATACAAGCACTTATAGGTTGAAAACAAAGGTTTGTGATACCACTTTTAATTTATGTATCTCAACTTTGTTTATTAATATTGGGGTTTATGTACTGATGAATAACAAAATTTAAAATATTTCGCTCTCTCGAGGATTCGAACCTGAGAAAAAAATTCTCCCTCCAGATACAATATCAGCCATAGGATTGATAAAATAAACACACGAGATCGTGTCGAAGGTCTCACTAAAAATAGGGGGTCTCATTGGAGCGCTTCCCTATATATATTTTTTAATTATGATTTTATACTTCATTTTAGGAACGGCGCGCGAGACTTACTAATTTAATTGCGAATTTTATTCAACAAAGATTAAGGTGGGGTTAATTATGCATTTAAGTCATTTATCCTTATTATTTGTTTTGCTCAATTATTTATGTGAGATGCAGATGAGAATAAGCTCATGACCTACGAGTTATGTGATTTAGCCTATGGCCATCTTGAGAGTAAGGGAATGGTCTACGGGCTATGTGATTATTGTTATAATCATGTATTTTATTGATGTATTTCATATTATTTGGATAAATGCACCTCCACTGTGTTTATTGTACTCACCCCAAAACAATATTCTTTATTCAGGAAACATCTCGAGCGATGATAGGCAGGGCAAGTGGTGATGGTCAAGGAATAAAGAAGAAGAAGAAGAAGATGTTTTCATTTTAATTGAAACAAAGACTCAAATTTATTATGTTTTATTTAATGTCTTATGTCGCAATATAGATTTGAGTTATTTTAAACGTTTAAATCTTAATATTTTATTCAAAGTACGTTTTATTATTTAAAGAAAATTTGAGGCGTCACAGTGTGCGTTGTGTGTGTGCATGAGATGCAATATTTGCAACTTGCAAGTACTACTAATATAGGTGAGTTAGAGTTTAGTATTTTAAAATTGAATTTAATATAATTTCTAATTAGGGTATCAATAAGAATTTACAAACCATAATTTGTTTACAGACGGATGAACATGGCAGTTTGCCCCTTGGGCGAAAAGCTCATTTCTATACGAAACAATATGCATCTCTTTCGTAGCTAGATGTCATCATGCATACGTTGATATAAATAAACTAATTAACGTGAAATATTCTAGTGCATTCCTAATATAATAATTATTATGTAATTCTTTCATCCCGTAAGAGAGTTGTATTACTTGGGGAATCCCCAATAACATAAATTTTAAGATATATTTGATAGATAATGTATTGAGTGAAAAAAGAAATTCACTATTTCTTTAGAAAAAGTGATAACGTGTCTAACATAATGTTTGAGGTCCTGTTCACAAATAAAAATTATATTTTTTTAGATGATGAATAAAAAAATGATTATTCTTATGGGACAAAGAGGGTATGTTTTTTCAATGTAAACTTCAAAAAACATAGAAATTGAAAATGATTATATATAATTATAAATGAAGTTATGGGATAATAAAAGGAGTATTAGAATAAAGGGTTAAGGTGCAGATAAGCCCTTATAGCGTTTTACTCCTCTTACTCACTGTGTGTGCAACTTCTCCCCTAAACTACCAAAAATTGCACATTTAGGCCCCTCTGACCTGACGGTCGTCAGTCAACGTTTGTTTAATTTATTTATTTTTATTCAACGTTTCAGACATCTCTCTCGCTCAGCTCTCTCTCTTGGCCACTCCACCGCCGCCGCCACCTTCCACCACCATCATCACCAGCCGCTCCTCCACGACGCAACTGCAACAGCAACATCAACCGAACAGGTAGTGTGGTGTGGAGATGTCTGAAACGCATGGACTGAGAAAAGCCCTAAAAGGAATTTTGTAATTGATTAGTTAGTTCAGAGAATTGGGATATAATTAGCAAAGTAAATTGAGGAATTAGTGCATCGGAAAATGCAAAACATCAGCAATCTTAATTGAACAATCTCATTATCTTAGAAAGTGAAGCAGCGCGCGAACTCGGCCGCACCGCCCTCTTCGCGCCGCCGCCTCGCCCTGTCGCCGCCACGACCCTCCTACGCCGCCACCCTCGCAAAACCAGCCAAGGAGGCCGTGGAATCGCAAGGGAGACGCCAGAAAAGCCCCCTGCCCACTCGCCTGAGACTTGAATAAGAGCTCAAGTGGGCTCTCTTCACAGGTTAATTTCATCATCGATCAGCCACTAGGCCACGAACCGGCAACGCATAGCTGTTCACCCATCTTCAATCTACCACCGACAAGAATCGAAAAGCTAAAAAACTCTCTACATTTCTCGAATCAACAGCCGCAATACCCTCTAGCGAAGTGACATCAGTTAACAATCTCAACACCGTTTCCTCTCGTTCTCGATCTCTCTCACGGTTGTGCGTGATAAAAAGCTCTCGTCGCTGCCTTTGTAGTCTTTTCCGCTCGTGACAGCGGCTTCGCCCCATCATACATACTCCTTATGTAGTCTTTTTCCGGCTGCAGCTAAGAGGTTGACTGACGGCCCCGCCATTTGAATAAAAAAAATTAAACAAACGTTGACTGACGGCCGTCAGATCATAGGGGCCTAAATGTGTGATCAATTTTTGGTAGTTTAGGGGGTAAGTTGGACACACAGTAAGTAAGGAGAGTAAAACGTTACAAGGGCTCACATTAAGGGGCTTATCTGCACTTTAACCCAAATATTAACTTAGAAAAAACATGGCAAAGCTAAGTTCATTGAATAATGAATTAGGTTTTATTATTTTATATTTAATTATGTTGTTAATTATATATGTAACAGTGGCACACGAGTGTTTTGGCTATTGTGGGAATCATATCCCGATGAACTCAAAATGTTTATGGCAAACATGTCAAGTAGAGATAAAGAGCCACTAACAATAACTTTACAATTTGCGTATTGAAACCTGCTTCGGTGCATGACATTGTCCATGCCTCCATAAGTTCATCTCAACTTTGAAATACGTGTCAAGTTCTCAGGTTTAACTAAGAACATGAGATTACTTAGAAGTATTATACTTGAAAATTTAAATCTCAATATATAATTTAATAAAATTATATTAGCATACATAATTTATTCTTATTATTTTTAGTCCAATTACCGTGAATATTATTTTAGTATTATGTGGGGATCAAGTGTTATTTTTTTACCTATGAATTTTGAAATTAATAAAGTGCAACATCCAAGAAAATAGCAAGATGAATTGGATAACTACAAAAAATAAATATTTATAGAATTAATAATATTGTATCTAATATTATATTTAAATATTAGTGATTGTATACATAGACATATTATACATATTTTTTTTTCCATAATATATCGCAAATCTTTCTGGTTTGAATGCAAAAACATAAAACGATTTACAAAATGAATACTTAAAGAGGGTGACGGTGCTGTTAGTGAAAGTTTTAGTGATGAAGAATTTAATGTGACATTTTCAGAAGATATTCTAATACGAGATGCACCAAATCCTATTTTAGCTGTAGTAAAAGACACATAAACTAACGTAATGAATATTAATGCATCTAATTCAAAAAAATTGTTTTTTTATTTTAAAACTATTTTATTCAATATTCTATTCTGGTGAAATAAAATTCATAAATAAAAACTACATTAAATAATTACATTATATTATAATAAAGAATCTCGGTCGAATTTTGACGGGCTCTTTGCTAGTATATAATTAATTGATTGATAGATTATATTGTAAACATTCAATCTTATGATAAGACGTGGAAAGCTAAATAAATGTACGTAATTTTAATTTTTGTAGCCGTGGTAACGAAAACCGAAGATGAGAAAAATGATAAACGAAAACCCTAGCGAGCAACGATAAACCCCAAACAGAACGTGTCGCTTACTGCTAATGGTGTGCCAATACTGTATTCTCCCAATTTCTTCAACCATTCACGCAGAAGTTATTTTTCGGGACTACCTACTCCAAAAGAATCAGATTACTCGAGCAGATAAGTTTGCCGGCTCCATGGAAGCCACACTTCTCAGACCTCAACCTCATTTCTACCTTCAAGGTTAATTTTATTTTTCAATCAAGATTGTGTGTGTGTGTGTGCGTTTTATTATTGTTATTATTTTAAAACTTCATATTGCAAATAATTGGCTGTCTATTGGACGAAGAATTTGCTTTATTGCTAGTTCTAGTGTTTTTGCTGATCTAAGTCATTGTTCATTTGGTCCTTTTGCTTAAATATGTATATTTTTTCACATGTTTTATTACTGAGAGTTGTTATGCTTTTCCTAGGCGCATTCGTTGTTTTAATTTTTATACTCAATTCGCTGTTTTCATGCTTATTGCAGGTGGGAATTCTTCGTGCAATTCCCAATTTCACAATACAAGATTATTCAGAAACCGTATATGTGCTAAACCACTATCTTTACAATTAAGCAGAAAGCGGTTTTGTTCGTCAAGAGATGTATTCTTGAAAGTAAACAAAGAGTTTTCGTTATCTGCAGCTGTTGGGGATGCTTCCACCGAATCAATAAATTATGAACAGTTTATTGATTTATGGAGCGGCGAAAGTGCTTTCAATCTGAATGGTTTCCAAAATTCAGCATCTTTGGAGCTGAAGCCCGAGCCGTTCAGGAATCGATTTTTGAATTTTGTACGGATTGGAACAATATTCAACAATGCTTTGGAATCCTTTTTCAAGAGTGAAATACGGACATGGCTGTTTGTGACTGCTGTCTTGTTATTTGCGAGTCGTCTTGGCTACTTTATTCCCTTACCAAGGAGGTTGATGCCTGAAAATTATCTCAACTTTCTCTCCGGTTCTCCTGGTGAGAAGAATACTGTCATCTTCTGTGCTTTTGTAGATTCTTGCTTTTTAAGTTTCCTAGCGTTATCTTGGCCATTAGGGGGTGATAGATGCATTGCCTTTAATTTGGAAGATGCTACAGATGTCATTCATCAAACTTAGAGTTTAGTTGTCGTGCTTGATGAGATACTTTAAGTAAACTTCAAGGGTTCGGCTGCTACACTTGTGCAACTTAAACCAGTATAGGGAAAATTAACACTTTATAACTATTATACCTGTGTATAGCTATTATGTGGCTGGGAAGAGTTTAACATTCACCTAAGCATACTAAGTATTTTGGTTATTCAGTTACTTGGATTTATAAATTATTGCCAACTAGTGTCAACTTCTGTATTCCCGGAAGCAGTTTCTACTCAATTTTCTTCTATCATATCTCCAATTGTTCATGTAACTTCTCCACATTGATGCATTTGGTGGGTCTTGTACCTTGGGCTTATGAAGCAACAAGACCTCCTCCACCAAAGACAAGTGGGTCGAAAGACGGGCCTCCAGTTACAGCACCAAGAATACAGCTCAAGGATGGGAGGTACTTGGCTTACAAAGAATCTGGTGTGCCAAAGGATGTAGCAAAACACAAAATAGTGTTTGTCCATGGATTTGCTAATTGCAGACTTCATGTTGCTGCATTGAATGCTAACCTCTCACCGGTAACGCCACTTAATTCCTTTTATGTTGCTTGATGAATTTCTGTTGGTCTGCTTTTAATTTATAGAATATTTACAGGATATGGTTGAAAGTAGAGGCATATACATCGTTTCGTTTGATAGACCTGGTTATGGAGATAGTAGTCCTCACCCTAACCGAACTGTTAAGAGCTTGGCTTTTGACATTGAGGAGCTTGCTGATCAGTTGGGACTAGGACCCAAATTCTATGTCGTTGGATATTCCATGGGTGGACAAGTTGTCTGGAGCTGCCTTAAATATATACCTCACAGGTGCATCTTACTTTGTAGATATCAAGGCCTTCATTTCTGTTACGTCGTCTATGCTACGTTCTCTGATTTTGTTTTTAAACTCAACAGATTAGCCGGAGCTGCTCTACTAACACCAGTTGTCAATTATTGGTGGCCTGGTTTCCCTTCACACTTGTCTCGACAAGCCTATAACAAGCAGTTCATACAAGACCAGTGGGCTCTTCGTGTTGCTCACTACATGCCATGGCTTACCTACTGGTGGAACACTCAGAAATTATTCCCTAGTTCAAGCGTTATTGCTGCCCACCCAGATATTTTCACTAATCCAGACAAACAACTATTTCCAAAGATTGTCTCCTTGGTCATGGAGTATATGGTAACTAGTTTTACTTTCTTTTAATTGCAAAACTTGCTTATGAATTGTTAGGTTAGTAAGGGCTCTTTTGCTATGCATGATAAGAGCGTGATAGATGCTTGGTTATTAATGTTTTTCATCATTAAACTTGTTGCACTCTCTTAACATCCTACATTTTCTTATATTTATGCTTCCGTGACATGATCCAGGCCACAGCAATGCAACAAGGCGAGTTTGAGTCACTTCATCGTGATCTGATGATTGGTTTCGGGAGCTGGGACTTCGATCCAATGGACCTGAAAAATCCATTCTCAGAAAGTGGAGGTTCGGTTCACTTATGGCAGGGGGATGACGATAATCTCGTTCCTGTTACACTGCAGCGTTACATTGCTAGTCGGCTGCCGTAGATTCAATACCACGAGTTATCAGCTACTGGACATATGTTTCCATACGCTGATGGAATGGCAGAAGCGATCATACAAGCACTTATAGCTTGAAAACAAAGGTTTGTGATACCACTTTTGATTTATGTATCTCAACTTTGTTTATTAATATTGGGGTTTATAGCTTCTGGTGTTGTTTGAATTCTATGGTGTATTCTGTCTTGATAAGACGATAATTTGTGTTTAAAGAAAGGATGATGATTTCTAGTGTTAATTTGTTTATTTTATTGATGTATTTCATATAATTTGGATAAATACGCTCCCACTGAGTTTATTGTACTCGCCAACGTACCCAAAACAATATCCTTTTTCAGGAAACATCTCGGGCGATGATAGGCAAGGCGAGTGATGATGGTCAAGGAATAAAGAAGAAGATGTTTTCATTTAATTGAAACAAAGACTCAAATTTATTATGTTTTATTTAATGTCTTCCGTTGTAATATAGATTTGAGCTATTTTAAACGTTTAATTAAATCTTAATATTTTATTCAAAGTACATTAAATTAAAAATTGAGGCATCACAGTGTGCGTTGTGTGTGTGTGCATGAGATGCAATATTTGCAAGTACTAATTAATATAGGTGAGTTAGAGTTTAGTATTTTAAAGTTGGATTTAATATAATTTCTAATTAGGGTATCAATAAGAACTAGTGTATCTCCTACGCTATGCGCGGTGATTGTGATCCTAAAATAAGATGATATAAATCTTTAATAAAAATAGTTAGTGTGTTTTGAATGAATAATGTACCACACTTAGAAAGTAGTGTAATAATGATAATTAATTATATTATGAGTGAAGAAAAAGATCCATCATGTGATGCAAACTTTCCAAAATTATAATAAGACTAATATTTGTGAATGTCCTTAAATGGCAAAAATAGACTGTTTTTGTGGGCATAGAGAGTAATTATTAGTATAACTTAAAAAAATTAATTTTAATATCAAAAAAGTGAATTTTAATAAGTGAATTCATTTGTTCTTTTTTAATTTTGAAATAAACATGAATTTAGTTTGAGCATTGGATAGTTGGAGTATTTATATTACGTGTTTGATGATATAAAATCGTTTATAATTTATAATTGAATAATTTAATTATAAACTTTCAATTATATTCTTCTAATTGAATTTATTTACACAATCTTTCATATATATATATATATATATATATATATATATATATATATATTAGTATATCACTCGCGCGATGCACGCAGATTATATATTTAAAATAATAATAAAAAATAGGATAAGAACCATACATAGATACATAATTATAAAAAATTAAACTATATTTTGTAATTTGTTCTATTAGTAAATTTCATACATTAAATAAATCTAAATGCATAATATAATAATCAAAATATCACAAGTATAAAAATAAAAAATAAAAACATTTATTTTGTTGAATTTTAATAATTATAATTTATTTATTTATTTATTCCAGAGTCAGTACATATTAAATTAAATGATTTTCCACAATTTTTCATTTAAGATGCATATGTAATTCAAGATGAAACCACGCTAAATAAAAATAAAAATAAAATTTTAAAATTACACACTCCATGTCTTTTTAGAAAAAAATTGATTCTAATTTTAAATTTTTATACTTTATATTGTAACTTATGCTTAATATTCTCTATTCGACTATTAATTTCATTAAACTTCAACATATTTAGAACATTTTACGACATAATAACTAATCATTGTTTTTCTCTATTTTAGTTAGTTAATTAACTCCTCATAATTTATTTGTAGCTAGATTTTAATTTATAATTATGTTAATATTATTTAACTAAAATAAATGATCAATGGATTCAAAAAGATAGCTACATCATCATCCTTTAGAGTGTATTGTTTTTTTTTTTTTTTTTGAAGTATGTTTAGAGATATAAAAATCAATTTTGTAGTTAAAACATAAAAAAAAATGGTGACCTTGAAGACAAAATTTAATTAAAAAACTTATATATTTTAATTAAGTTATATATATCATTAAGAACAATAAGAAAGAAAAACAATAAGTTATACCATTAAGAACAATAAGAAAGAAGTTATACCATTAAGAAAGAAAAAATAAAATAGTGATGCGAAATTTTTGGAAAACGAAATCAGCGAAAGTTTTGGAGAATGGAATCAAGTCCAGATGAGATCCTCTGTCCCATAATATTATGTGTATCATGTGTACCCCTCTTTATTTTTTTGTTTTATAAATTATTTTTTATAAAAATAAAAATTATTATTATATTATAAACTCTCACTAGTATTTATCATTGAAAAATTAAAATTTAAAAAATTATATACCCTAACTTTGAATTAATGAACCCAAGTAATCTATTATTAATTCAAATAAATATAAAAAATAATTACAAACCCTAAATGGATGAGTGAACCCTTGTTAATTATCTTTATATTATACTCCCTCCGTCCATGAAAGAACTTCCAGGAGGGAGTGACACGGGTTTTAAGAAAAAAAATATCATTGAGTGTATTGAGAGTGAATAAAAGGTAGTTGAGTGTATTGGGAGTGGTGAAAATGTGCTATAATTAATATTTGGAATTGTGAAAAGTGAAAAGTAAGAGTAATTATAAGTGGTGGGGTATAGTCCAAAAATAGGTAGAAAGTTTTTTTGTGAACGTTCCAAAAAAGAAAGATAGGAAGTTTTTTCGTGGACGAAGGGAGTATAAAAGTATAATAAATTAAAATTAAATAAAAAATAATTTAAAAAAATAAAAAGTGGTACACTGTACGCGTGGTCCACACTATATTTTGGGACAGAGAATCTCATTTGAATCAAGTCACGGTCACTTTATAATTTCCTAAAAACATGATTGTTTATAATTTTTCACTCCAATTTCAGTTATGTCCTTCAAATTGAATTAAATTACATTTACTTTGCTTTTTATATATATAAAAATTTACAAACCATAATTTGGTTAGAGACGGGTGAACATGGCAGTTTGCCTCTTGGGCGAAAAGCTCATTTGTATACGAAACAATATGCATCTCTTTCGTAGCTAGATGTCATCATGCATACGTTGATATAAATAAACTAATTAACGTGAAATATTCTAGTTCATTCTATATATAATAATGAATTAATGATTATGTATTGAGTGAAAAAAGAAACTATTTTTTTTTAAAAGTGATAACGTGTCTTACATAATGTATGAGATCCTGTTCACAAATAAAAATTATATTTTTTTTATAAAAGATAAATAAAAAATGCGAATTCAGAAAGTGCGAATTAATCGGTTATTTACGGAACCGGTTTTTAAAAATTTCATAAACTGCCTCAATTAAATTCAGAAAGTGTGAATTAATTGGTTAATTACGAAATCGGATCGATTAACCGATCCGGTTATCGATTAGGGAAATGGGCCTAACCCGATTCCGATTAATCGATAAAGCTTTTAATTACTCCCTTCGTCCCATTGATCTTGTCCCGTATTCCTTTTTTGTTTGTCCCACCATCTTGTCCCATTTCTATAAATAACCCTCATACTTTATCACTTTATCACTTTCTCTCTCCTACTTTATCACATTATCTCTCCTTCTCTCTCCTACTTTATCTACACACTTAACACTATTAATACTCTCCTTAATAATCGTGCCGAAACCAAATGGGACAAGCCCAATGGGACGGAGGGAGTATGTAATTTATCAATAAAAAAACTTTAAATATACGTAGAACACTTAGATCTACTCATATCAAAGCAAGAGAAAAAAAAAAATTCAAAGCAAGAATAGGAACACGTGTCCCCAAAACAAATTGAATTGAATGAGTCAAACCTTATATATTCAACATAAATAGTGACGCGTGTCTAAACATCACTCCGAAATTTTGCCCACTTCTCGTTATAAAATATCGCCAACATCTCACTCCAAAATTTCACCCAAAATCGGAAGTAGCCAAAAGATGTACGGATTAAACCGTCTCAATTCGGCCAATCACATCTCCGCCGCTGCCGCCGTATATCCGAAACGGTTGCTCAGAACAAGTATCGGTCACTCCTCTCCCGCAGCGACAGCTGGAATTAGTGACACCCGCAATAGTTATGTGAGAAAAAGGGGGAAAAAGCTGAAGGAGCTCTCGAGGAGTGTGGTGATGCTCACTTGCGATTCATATGTAGACGGTGGTGTCTGTAATGTTTATTTGGTCGGATCCAATCACGCTTCTCCGGTAAATTACTGGTGTTTATTTGTTTAATATTTTATGTCAATTTTTAATGAATTACAATAGCTTAAGTTAATTGTTTATCATTTGCAGAAATCTTGGGAAGAAGTTAGGGCAACGGTGCGATTCTTGAAACCAGAGGTGTTTTTCTTTTCAAATTACAAGCCACATTGGCTACTATTAATTTTATGTGATCATCATCATCATCATCATCATCATCTCTCTAATTAATATAGCAATTATATGCTTTCAGGTTGTTTTCCTCGAATTTTGCTCTAATCGCGAACATATTCTTAGGCGTGAAAAAATTAAGGTTTGCTTGTATTTGTATTTGTTTTCAGTTTATGTAGAATTCATTGAACATGAAATGGTGGCCTTATTTTGCAGGTTCCGACCATAATGGAAATGGTGGAAATGTGGAAAAAAAATAATAAACTTTCTTGGATTCTTTACAGGTGGTATTTTGCTAAGGTATGATTCTATTATGCTAAACTGATATGCCAGCCCAATTATGCTCAGCCCATAGCCCATTAGGTTATAAATATTGTAATCTCTAAGTTGCTCGTTAAGGAATGAATATTTTGGTTGATGTTTATCAAATCTCTCTCTTCTCTCTTGATTTTTGGAGTTTGAGCTACTCGAATTGTTCCACCATTGATACGGATCGTATCAATTGGTGCTTTCATTGAGAGATCATCTCTCTTTGATTATTAAAAAAAAAATGTCAAAATTTGAAATACTAGCTGCCATTGAAGAGATCCATACCTCCATCTACAGCCTGCAATCCTCCATCGATGCAAATTTTCTGGCCACCAACACGTTCCCTCCAGCTATTGTTCTAGATCTCTGTTGGTTTCCACCTTCTTCCCCAACGCCCATTACTCCAGCTCCCTATCCACCACAATCGTTTCCCCCAATCCTACATACAACTCACTCCACTTCACGTCTTTCCATTCGCCGTCTCAGCCCATCCAAAATCGAAGAGAAAAACAACCACGGGCTTTGTTACAATTGTGACCAAACCTGGTCCGATACCCATCGATGCCGCAACAAATTCTTGATTCTGTTCGGCACCGACGAAGAGGATGACTTCGGCGATCCTAAATCTCCAGATCTCATGGCTGGAGTTGAAGCTACGGTGGAGGATGTCTCAAGTCCTTCACCATTCCCGACCACTCACAGCCCCTCTCCGATTTTCTCGCCGTCAGCACCCTCCGCCACCACCGTTACTCCAACTTCGCAACCTGACTCATTTCCATCTTCTCCTGTACCACCGACCACTCCTGCACCGCCTAGCCCAACAGATATGCCCTTTACTGATGCTCACTCCGAGCCAAAGCTATCCCACTTCACTCTGTTCCGCATTCGCCCACTCCGCTACCATCGATAGTTCTCCAACCGCCGCCGCCGCCAACACCTCCACCGCCAATACAACCTCCACCCACCGAGCCACCCCCGGACTTATTGCCTTCACCTGCAATACCACCACCACCACCAATAAACCCTTCGGTGAGTCTTCCGCCAATTCCCTCCCAACTCAGTCAGTCACCACCATCTCCGACCCACCCTCCGTTGTCGCAACAAAAATTTACTCCTTCTGGATTATGGATACCATGACCTTGAGTCACCGGACAGTCCTATTCGGGCACACGGCAATGAGGTTATTGTGGGTGAACCCCCGCCGATATTCTCAATTTCTCTACGACAAGCTAGGGTTTATCTTGACTTGTTTAATCAGCCGTTTGAGATTCACATTTGGCTTGGGTCTAAAAATGAAGAGCCCAACCCAATCGTGATATTTGGGCTCATTACGAGTGGCCCAAAAGCTTTGATTGTAGCTGCCCACAGCCCAAGTGCACAGGCTCGTCTCTGTCACTCTCTCCAAGTTTATTAAATTGGGGTATTTCAACTGCCTCAAGCTGTGTCTGCACTATTAACCGCGCCACTTCACACCGTCAAAATCAAGGAGAAGGATAGTGGATGCAGTCGATTTTGGCTGCTTGTTGGTTTTGAGGATGGGATTGTGTCCGATGCTTTTGGACCCATATCAGTTGCTATTGCGGATGTTGTAATCGTGGGCGTCGTTTCTAGCTTTTACCCTTCCATGGTTGTTTTCGCCGGTCAAGAAGTCCAGCTATGTGGCGAACCGCCGCCGGATCTCTTGGGCACGCCCAGACCATTTGTATCAGTTCTTGAGTTTGCTTGGGTTAATTTTGTGCAGGTTTTCAGTTGGTACTTTTGTTGAGCACATGGTGGGCATAGCTTTATCAAGCTTCTAGCTGAATTTCAGCCGGAGTGTTTATCAAGCAGGTGTGGGGCAGTTGTTATTTTGGCACTATTTAGTTTCGTTTTTGCAATTAGTGGGCCGAATCATGTACTCCCATCACCATTTTGCGCAGCTTCACCTTGAGGACAAGGTGATTGTGAAGGAGTAGGGAATGATACGCCAGCCCAATTATGCTTAGCCCATAGCCCATTAGGTTATCATTATCAATGATATAAATGTTGTAATCTTTAAGTTACTAATTAAGGAATGAATATTTTGGTTGATGTTTATCAAATCTCTCTCTTCTCTCTTGATTTCTGGAGTTTGAGCTACTTGAATTGTTCCACCATTGATATGGATCGTATCATAAACTTACTAGAGAAACCTCTTTTTGGTTTCTTCAACAAATTCCAAATTAACTTTGCAAAGTGATACTCATCTCTTTTTTTCTAGCGTGTGAGTCGATTTGAAGTTCCAGATGATGGAGATTTTCTGGCAGCATATGATGAAGCCAAGAAATATGGTGCCAAGGTTATATTGGGCGATCGACCACAAGATGTGAGCTACTTTTCTTCTTGTTTGCTACCTTCTTCCCCATAGTCATACACTACTTTTGCATTTTGAGTATTGCTAATATTCTATCTCTAGCTAATTGATTTTTTCGTTCAATAATATTTTCCACTTAGTTATAATCCCTTCCCATATCAATTAATCACAAATAATATTTTAAGTTTTCATTGTTATTGTTTTTGAAGCTCTTTTTGTCGGATCTATTAAAAGTCTTCTACATGTGTTCTCAAGTTCCTACTTTTTTCTTTTTTGATAGATTACAGATCGGAGGTATATTGCCAAGACGTCTATTTGGCAATTTCTCACCGTTCAAATTGAAGGAATTCCCATGAATTTGCCAAATGATATTGTGGAGAAGGTGATACATATTTACCTTTAATATAAGACTTACAGAGAGTATATGTGGGGAGATCAGTTTTAATGATGTTACTTGAGCATTAAAAGTTGATATATAATTCCTTTATGTAGGTGATATACGGAAAGTATGATGCTCATGCGGTCCATCGATATAATCAAGAGATGGCCAAGAGCGATCCTGCTTAGGCAGAAATATATATCCATGAGCGTGACCTGTTCGTGTTCTGATCCTTCTCCAAATCTCATTCTAATTCTTAATACTGGGCTTTGTATCATTGTAAAATTGCATGATTGATTGCTTTCATTCTATATTTGTTGTATAGATATCTGTCGGCCAAGATACTAGATGTTGCCCGTAAGCATAAATCAGTGGTAGCCGTCGTGGGAATGGGCCATGTGTTGAAAATAAGAATCAATAGTCAAAAGTATTAAAATCAATTCAAAGATTAGATCTTTGAATTGAATATAAGAGTGTGTATATTTGATTTTAAGAAGATTTTGTAAGACTTTTTATCCATCCTTATACTATATAAGGATGCATTGTAATCAAGGAAACAGGTAAGCAATACAACAACAATTATCTTGCTTCTCTTTATTCTCTGCATTATGATAATAACATGTTTTAACATGGTATCAGAGCAGGTTTAATCCTTGGAACTCAGAAAAAAATTCCTCATTGTTCCATTACTTTCCTACTTAAAATGCTAAATATTTCCCTCACAACCGTCTCAAAGGCGCAGCCACTCCGCGTGGTCATGAAGGAAGAGCAGCCGCATACGGCGGACGAGAAGCCGGCTCCGCCGCCACTGGTAGTATCGCACCGCCAGAGTCTTCCAGCTCACGCGAGAGCTCGGCCACAAGTCCGGCGGCGAAACCATCCGTTGGTTGCTCGAGAAGGCCGAGCCGGCAATCATCGCCGCCACCGGCACTGGAACCGTCCCCGCCATTGCCATGTCAGTCAACGGCACGCTAAAAATCCCCACCAAAGGAAAAATAGCGAGCGGAAGTGGAGACAGACAGGAGCAGATCGGCGCGGCGACGTTGGCCGCGAGAGCAGGGGCGGTGGCCTTGGACTGGTCGCCGGAGTTTGGGCAGAATGGAGGAGGCCGATTTGTGGAGGCTCTTTGCGCGGCTGTCGGTGTAGACGGCCGAGATGGCCGAGGAAGCAGCAGCTCGGCGGCTGCCGGCGGCTCCGTCAGCGTAGATGGCCGAGATGGCCGAAGATACAACAACTCGGCTGTTACCGGCGCCTTTGCCGGCGTTAATGGCCGAACAACCGAGAATTTTCATGAAGGCGAAACCAAGGGACAGAAAGTGGCGTGGGGAATCGGTCAAAGGGAGGAAAAGGAGTGGGAATCGGTCAAAGGGAGGCAAGAGGCGCATGATTTAGGTATAGGGTTTGATGATTTTTCATCAAACCCTCCCATTTTTACCTTATCTCATTTTAAGTCCCCTATTTTCAGTAAATTACAAAAGAAACCCCATTCTTTTGAGTCTAGTCCCTCAAGTTTATGGAAATCCCAAAATGAACCCCATGTTATTAAAAACAGCCCAACAGTTATGCCCAACTCAATTTTTGACCCTAAACTATCTGAAAATTCGAAAAAAAACCCCTACTGCATGTCAAGTGTCAAATAAACAAGTCAGTAGAAAAACAAATTGGATTTTTGATTGTGGGGCTACAGACACTATGACTTTTGACAAATCAGATATACTTGAGTCATCAAAATCCTTTAGAACTCATGTACAAACTGCTAATGGTGACTTAACTCAAGTAGTCGGAGCCGGAACTATAGAAATCTCCCCAACCTTGCGATTATCCAATTGTCTATATGTTCCGTCCCTATCTCATAAGTTGTTGTCAATTAGTCATGTTACTAAAGAACTCAATTGTACCATGATCATGCATCCTCACTTCTGTCTTCTTCAGGATATCAGGACGGGGGAGATTATTGGGCGTGGCACTGAGCGTGATGGATTGTATTATGTGGATGAGATTGCTCAACAAGGCAAGGCGATGCTGGCTCACGGGACTGCTAACCGGGAAGCTTGGCTTTGGCATCGTCGGTTAGGGCATCCATCCACGGGGTATCTTAAAATTTTGTTTCCCGAGTTAGTAAAAAATGAGTCATTATCATGTGAAACTTGTGTTTTGGCTAAGAGCCACAGACAGTCTTTTAAACCCAATAATTCTTGTGTTGACTCTATTTTTTCCTTAGTACATTCTGATGTTTGGGGACCGTCTCCTGTTTCGGGGGGTCAAGGTTTTAAGTATTTCCTACTTTTTATTGATGACTGTACTAGGATGACGTGGGTATACTTTCTCAAACATAAGTCTGAAGTTTTTGAAAAATTTACCCATTTTTTTGCCCTGGTTCAAACTCAATTTCAAAAACATATTCAGACCCTTAGAACCGATAATGGGGGGAATTTGTTAATCATTCTATGCAGAATTTTTGTCAACAAAAAGGGATAATCCATCAAACCACTTGCCCTCATACCCCCGAACAAAACGGTGTTGCTGAACGAAAAAATAGAATCCTTCTTGAAATGACCCGGGCTATGATGATTGAATCTAAAGTGCCCACTCACTTCTGGCCTGAAGCTGTTGCCACTTCAGTCTATCTCATAAATCGTCTTCCTACTAGAACTCTCCAGTTACAAACCCCTCTGCAAAAACTATCCAATTTGGCCTCTGTCCCGCCTACACTTACTCTTCAACCTCGGGTATTTGGGTGTTCAGTTTTTGTTCATATCCCCAAGCATGAAAGAACTAAACTCTCTCCGTGTGCCCTTAAGTGTGTTTTTGTAGGATATGGGGTTAACCAAAAAGGTTATAGGTGTTACAATCCAAAGACCCGTCAAGTCTTAACCACGATGAATTGTGATTTCCTTGAAACCGAATATTTTTATGATACCCACCTTAACAGTCAGGGAGAGAGTGAGGAAAAGAGTGAAATAGACATGTTAAGCTGGTTACCAATGCCAAGTCCTGAAGCAGGACCACCAGAGACGGTTAACCTTGCCACCGAGCAGGTCTCATCCACTTCAGAATCAATCTCTTCTCAGCCTCAGCATCCCATATCTCCTCATCCGATATCTCCGGTAAGAAATTCAGAACCTACTGTTCTTTCCGATTCAACTGATCATATTCCTCAGATTGGTGTAGAAGAACAGGAGAATACGACAGATGGTGATGCTGGGAGATACGTTTTACCTCCTAGGAGTACTAGAGGTATTCCTCCCAAACGATACTCTCCAGAAAAGTTTGGAAAGAATACTCGGTATCCTATTGGAAATATCGCCAAGGGAAATTTGTCCAAAACTGCCACTGCCTATGAAGCAGCCTTATATGATGAGGAGATCCCACAATCAGCAGAACAAGCACTCAAAATTGAGCATTGGAGGGCTGCCATGAAAAAGGAAATCGGTGCTCTGGATCGTAATCATACTTGGGAAAAGTGTAGATTACCAAAGGGAAAGAAGACAGTTGGATGTAAATGGGTTTTCACCATCAAAAGAAAACCAGATGGATCGATTGAGCGATACAAAGCTCGACTGGTTGCCAAAGGATATACACAGATGTATGGGATTGACTATGAGGAGACTTTTTCACCTGTGGCAAAGATGAACACCGTCAGAGTTCTTCTATCTATAGCTGCCAACAGAGACTGGGATCTTCACCAGTTTGATGTTACAAATGCCTTCCTTCATGGAGAACTCGAGGAGGAAAGGGAGGTTTACATGGATGTTCCTCAAGGTTTTTCAGACGACTTTGAAGAAGGTGAGGTGTGCAGACTGAAGAAGACTCTATATGGCCTCAAACAGTCTCCCAGGGCTTGGTTTGGACGTTTCACAGAAGCTATGAAGAAGTTTGGGTACCAACAAAGCAACGCAGACCACACCTTATTCTTGAAGAAACAAGGTGATCTTATTTCTTGCTTAGTCATTTACGTTGATGATATGATCATAACAGGGGATGACTTAGAAGAAATTCAGAAGTTGAAAGAAAGCCTGTTCAAAGAATTCGAGATGAAAGACTTAGGAAGACTGAAGTACTTTCTTGGCATTGAAGTACTCAGATCAAAGAGAGGAATCTTCATCAGTCAGAAGAAATACACTCTAGATCTTCTTGCAGAGACAGGAATGCTGGATTGCAAACCAGCAGAAACACCTATTGTGACAAATCATGGGCTACAGATTGTGAAGGGAGCAGAGTTAGCTGATCGTGGACAATATCAACGTCTGGTAGGGAAGCTTATCTATCTCTCCCATACTCGACCGGATATTGCCTACGCTGTTGGAGCGGTTAGCCAATTCATGCATCAACCCCAAGTTGATCACTGGGAAGCCGCACTTAGAATTGTGAGATATCTGAAAGGAACCTTTGATTATGGAGTGTTATTCAAGAAATCTGGACACCTTGAGATACAGGCATACACTGATGCTGACTGGGCTGGAAATCCTGTCGATCGAAAGTCAACAGCAGGATACTTCACCTTTATTGGAGGCAACCTTGTCTCATGGAGGAGTAAAAAACAGAAAGTGGTAGCACTCTCTAGTGCAGAAGCCGAGTTCAGAGGAATCAAGAGTGGGCTGACTGAAGTCCTGTGGCTAAGAAGACTTTTAACTGAATTAGGTCTTCAACCATCAAAGACGTGCCAGATGTTCTGCGACAATAAAGCTGCTATCAGTATATCAGAAAATCCTGTGCAACATGACAGGACGAAGCATGTAGAGGTTGATAGACACTTCATCAAAGAGAAGATCGAAAGTGGTGTTGTGTCTTTACCCTTTGTACGATCCGAGGACCAACTTGCAGACATTCTTACCAAAGCCGTCAATTCCAAGAGTTTTACAGAAGTTCTCGACAAGTTGAGCATCGGAAATCCCGTCACTCAACTTGAGGGGGAGTGTTGAAAATAAGAATCAATAGTCAAAAGTATTAAAATCAATTCAAAGATTAGATCTTTGAATTGAATATAAGAGTGTGTATATTTGATTTTAAGAAGATTTTGTAAGACTTTTTATCCATCCTTATACTATATAAGGATGCATTGTAATCAAGGAAACAGGTAAGCAATACAACAACAATTATCTTGCTTCTCTTTATTCTCTGCATTATGATAATAACATGTTTTAACACCATGTACCAGGAATCCAGAAGAACTGGAAACAACCTGTTGACGTAAAAAATCTACGCCATTCATTGACTACTTTGCCCTTCAAAATTCTCTACTGGATGTTCACTTTCCACATAGAATTAATCATGCTTCCTTTACTTTAATATATGCCACTGTTCTAACTCGTTAGGATTGATTGTTTAACGTTGTTATTGATTCCAAATATATCCATCTTATGGAACTTTATGTTGTTGAATGTCTCAGGTGGAGCAACTTCTTACCATACCAAATTAAAAAAAGACAATATCAGCGGGCAAGATACTTAGTTCTATCACGGGGGTTGCCATAATTTATGGCATTTATCTCTCCATCAAGAACTAGCACTCTGCATTCCATGAGATCTCATAGCTTAGCTTGGATGAAAACTGCTACAACAATGACGTTGTTGCCGTCGTAAATCTCACTTAGAATTTCGCCTATTTGAGCTTGTCGAAAATTAAATGTCAGTTCTCTGCAAATGTTTATTCTTGTTCATTTATTATGTGTGCTTGATAAGTTTGAGATGTGGGTCTATTGACATCAATGGCAATTTTTTCAATTCCCCACTTTTTCTTTTTGTCTTTCTCTATATTTATGATTACTAGCTCGAGAAAACGTTGCGTGGATTGGCCTACTTGTGGAAACTTGGTCTTTTTGTGCAAATATTTTTGACAAAAAATGAAATGAACATCTTCTGTTAATTGTAAAAAAAGTTTATATCAAAATTGTCAAACAATATACTCCCTCCCACATTTATATCTTTTAGTATCCATATTTCTATTTTAGTCAGTCCCATATTTTGATATTTATTTTTATTTTTAGGAAAAGTAAGTGAAACTCTTACTCCACTTTAATCACATTAGCACTCTCATAAAATTGAACCCTTATTCCACTCACAAACACAGGCAACCATTTAATTAAAACACGTGACATTCTCAAATGAATACTAAAAGATAAAACTACATGGAGTTTCAAATCTTATGTTTTCTTCTTCGACTTGTTACTCATCTTAAGCATAACATACACGAGTATGCCCGGCCCATTTCAAACAAAAAGATCCACCTTCACATGTCATAAACCTCCTCTCATGCATTGTTGCCCTTTACCTACTCATGGGGGAGTTCTTGGATCTAGTAGAGTTGTTCCGACTGTCAATAAACGAGAGACACTGAAATTGACCCTATCATAGGGAGTCCACGCCCTGAACCACACTGCTGTTGTTAGATATAGTAATTAGGGACTGGTAATTCCAACTTCGCAGGCACGTTCCAAGAACGCTTCCCTTTAAGACTATTTCGCCCAAACCGAGTGCGCCGGGGTGGATCGAACGTCTCAGGGATACTAAGAAGTTGATAATCTAATGTCGTATGCACTAATACAACTTTAGATTCATAAATGTATTGAGATAGCAATATATGAATGATATAAAGAATTGTTTTCTAGATCTTGCTTCTGACAAAAAGAACATCTATTTATAGATGACGAAGAGGTGCAAATGATGTCTCTTGAGAATTAAATTAGCAGTTGTAACTTCTCAATAGAGACACATTGCATCCAATAGTCACACACCTCTTCAGATTAGATATCTGAGATTTAATTAATTAATTCCATTTTCCTTAATTACCATTGCAAGGAAAGCTCCAACAGCTGTCTTCTTAATGCGTCGCTGGGCTGCTCCATCACTCTCTTCCTGCGAATTCCGCCGTTTATGTTGATAGCGATCAGGGATGTCAACGGAGTGAAGCCTGGATTCTCTCTCTTCCTGCAAATTCCGCTGCCGTTTATGTTCATAGGACATAAAGACATCGAGGAGGGATGTCTTTGACGTATGGTCAAGCATCGTCCAACCTTTCTTGAAGCTCATCCTTTGTATGTCTCTGCTGTCAGTCACTGGCATGTTCCCCTTGTTCTCCAATATGATTCGCCCCAAAAAAATTGAGTTTGACAAATCCTTTATGATGTGCCACTTTACAGGAAAGCCTCCACTCCTTTTATCTAAATCCGTATCTCTGTGGAAATCCACTGGGCCAGTCATTTCTGCAACACCACAGTAGTGCCCACTCGCATTAACAGTAAAGAAGAGGAAGACTACTATCTGGGCATCTTCATACGCATCATTAAGCTTCTTGTTTCCAAAGGGAGTGCATGACCACATCTTATATTACTCTTAAGCACATCGTCCTCACTATCTGACTTGATTGCGAAATACTTTGCATTTCGATAATACACACTGAAATCAACTCTGTTATACTCATCTCTAGAGATAATTAATCAAGTTTCCTTGTGTTGTACAGGCTTGACCAACCAATTGCTTAATTGATTCTCTTGCCCTAGACTCTCTATTATCGTCGCACAATATATCAGGACCAACTCTCTCATCATTAGGAGCACTCTCACTGAGCATGATGGGCTTAACATTATTAGATGCATGTTGATACACATATGGCATGTTCCCATTTGTCACAACCTGTGAGAAAAGAACCACATAGTTTAAATACCTTTAAACCAAATTTCCTAGGATCTTGACATAAAACAGTCGGTCTATCATCAACGGGGTGCGTGGGAGCCAAAAGGAATGAACCAGAAAACAAATGGGGGGACATCATTATAAGGTCGTCTCCCACTGTCAGCAATACCTATCAAATCTTCATCACTAAACTTGACAAGACCACAAAAACCAGACCTAAAAGTCTTTCCTGGTAAAGGCAAGTAAGAGAAGCTTTCCTTACTAAAGTCGAACGATACAACTCTGGAGGCAGCCAGAGAAAGCCAATAACACTTACCTCTAGCATGTATAACATCACCAATAAGATCTCTAACATGTATAGGAGAAGTGCACATAAAAGCAGGACTCGGAATTTTCTTCCAGGAATTATTCCTTATCGAATACAACTCAAAAGTTCAGGCGCAGCAAGAATCTAACGATCTACGATTCCAAATTCTTAGTATTTTGTAATCATCAGATTTAGAATCATAGCCGACGCAAGCACCAGCCAATTTATATTTATATTTTGGCTTTACAGAGGCTTCCTTAGGAGGAAAGATATGAATATATTTGGTTGTAGGGTTGCAAAGATAGCTACAGCCAGTATGATCGACCAAAAACAAAAAACCACGGCAACTGTTGGAACTAGTTATGTCCGCTGGATTCAAAAAAGGGAGGTCGAAACTTTCTTCAGAGATTTCAGATAAATCTCGCGGAGAAAGAGGAGTTAAATAACACATACCGGATTTTCCTTTTCCTTTGTAACGTTGCACAATAAGCCGTTTCTCGTCGGAATTATTCATAGTCGAAAATTGATACATGTAGAAGAAGAAGAAGAAAAAAAAAAAAGGGAATCAACCCTAACGCGTCGTGTATGTATCGTTTGTGGCCCCAAAATGTATTGGTATCTTCTCTTAATCGGCTCCGACTCCCTACTTTAGCATTCTTTTTTTATGTCTGCGAATTTTCTGTGCATGTTGGAGAGAACAACATCCAAGATAGTTTCCCGTGCATGTTGCCATCAAGATTGAAATATTTGATGTTGCGTTCCAACAGTTTCTACGGAGAGGTGCAATGTGGTGAAAGCTGGCCAAATCTTCAGATGATCGACATATCTTCAAATAATTTCAGTGGAGATCTGCATCACATAAGCTTCTCAACCTGGAGCAAAATGATGCTACACAGTGATGCAAATATCAAACTCAAAAGCTTTGACATTAATGTTGTACGTTCCGACTTCTATTACTCGCCTTGGTTGAGTTTAATCCTGATCAAAGGCTTGCAAGAGTTAGTTAGGATGTTGTTAGAGTTTACAGTTGTTGATTTCTCTGGCAATAATTTCCATGGAGAAATACCAGAAGCAATAGGTGATCTGAGCTCACTGAAGTATCTCAACTTATCCCACAACGCCCTCACAGGCAGAATCCCAAAATCATTGGGTAACATTGCGGAGCTTGAATCGCTTGATCTCTCAGTAAACCAGCTAGCAGAGATGATCCCAGTGGAGCTTGAACGGCTCACATTTCTTGCGGCCTTAAATCTATCCTACAATAAGCTGGTGGGAAGGATCCCAAGTATAGTATTCAGTTTGCAACATTTGAGAATGATTCATATATAGGAAACACATGCTTATGCGGTGTTCCTCTCAGCATAAGCTGCAGTAATCATAGTGGAGATGATTCACCAAAACTTGAAAACATGCAGCCACATGGAAAGACGAAGATGGAGTGGTATTCTATATGTTTAATCATTTTAGCTGTCATTTGCTTTTAGGTACAATATTAGTCTTGAAGAAACGACGAAGAACAACTTTGGAAGCATATTATTGTTGGAGAATATTTATGAAACAGATTTATATGAGAGAATGCAAAGCTGCTTTATGGTTTTTTGATAGAAGTAGTTGATGATACAAACTGCATAGAGGATATTTATAGTAGATGGATACAATACGTAAAGGCATAGATACTTAAGAGCCTTATTAATGTAAATAAAGACTTGACTCTTGAAGAACTCTAACAGACTTAGAGAAAAGACTTTGCAAATTACTCTTAAGAACTCTAACAGACTTAGAGAAAAGACTTTGCAAATTACTCTTTAACAATTATGCAGAGGCTATTAACTGATGATTGTATTGTGTTTTCTAACAATATTTCTTTTTCCTTCTTTATAAAGGAAAGTGAGTCGCACAAGCTTCAAAATTATTGCAAGAGAAATCATGAACCACTCTGTCCCACAATTTAGTGTGTCCTACTGTGTACCACCCTTAATTTCTCGATTTTATAATTGTTTGTTTTAAAAATTAAAAATATTATTATATTATGAACTCTAATTAATGTTCATCCCTTCGTCCCATTAATATGTCCCAAATTTCGTTTTTAGGCGTCCCATTTATAATGTCACAACCAAAAATTTTTTTACG
Organism: Salvia miltiorrhiza; assembly: GCF_028751815.1. Taxonomy (NCBI): domain Eukaryota; kingdom Viridiplantae; phylum Streptophyta; class Magnoliopsida; order Lamiales; family Lamiaceae; genus Salvia; species Salvia miltiorrhiza. Next base: position 7,575,925 of record NC_080389.1, read on the forward strand.
TTATTCACTCTCTCTATCTCTTTTCTCATTTACTTTATCTTTCTCTTACTTTATCTATACTTTTTTAATTTGTGTGGCGCCCCATTTTTTTAGGACATTGTTATTGGGATGGAGGGAGTATTAAAAAAAGAAAAGAAATTGTTCATAACTAAATTTATTTCATGTATACGCTTACATATTCATATTTCATGTAATTAAATATTCTTTAATAATGTAATAGAATATCAAGGAATTGAAGATATATATAGAGAAAGGTTTTATTGAGAAATTAAATATTTTTGTTCAAATATTCCAGAGATGTCAATCAATCATATTGTCATGCTAGTTATGGCTATTAGACCACCCACAACGGTGACTCCGATGCGGGGTCACCAGAAACGACAAAATGGTGAACAAAATTAATTTAATTCGAAAGTCATGGTAATTGAGTGACCTGGTAGCTCTGCCAACTCGCAGGCTATGTTGCATAGGTACGGGGGCGATACGATACGAGTACGGGGATACGAATTTTTAAAAATTATAGGGTGCGATTCGGCAAGGATACATCTAATTATTAAAATTTTATGATATATAATGCTTAGAAAATATATACAATTTAAATTTTCTTACATTAATTATATGTAATTTACATTTTATTTTACCCAATAATTAAGCATTTTCAATTATATAAGTTAATTGAGCAACAATATAACGATTCAAATATTATTAGTCCAATTTATAAGTCATAACTGAAAATAAAATTATCAAAATAACCTTGTGTAGGCCTTTCGTGCACGAGATACGTGAATTTCGCCTATGGAATTTGTGAATCCGATTTATTTTTATAAATTGTTTTAAAAGATACGCCACGTGGCGAATCGGGTGCGAATCCGACGAGAATCCGAGAGAATCGCACCCTAAAAGAATCCGATTCGCCGTACATGCTAATTTTTGAAGAATCCGTGCATTATAGCTCGCAGGTCATGGAGCTACTTTTAATCCCTTCTTGTCATATGTCAACTTTTTATTATTGTATTAAATTTTATTTAGATAAAATTTTATAATAATTTTTATTGTAAAAAATATATTAAATTTTTTGTTATTTTCAGCTATTCGATATTTGTCTCAATCAACTTAATCATGCAGTAATGATCTGTCTCATTTTTTAACTTTATAGTGAATTCAAAATGAACAATAGGACAGTGACACTGCCATAAGTTTCATGACATGTTAAGAACGATTTTGAATCGTCTTCCACTAAGGACAAATAAGTTTTTATGATTAACGCTTCTGCCAATTCTAATCCAAAAAGAAAGAAAAGGTAGAAGAATGATCAAAGAACTAAATTTTGCATCCTAAGGTGGAAACCAAAAGAAGCAGAAGTTACCCAAAGATGAAATACCTTTTGTCAAGAAAAGGACACTGGAAGGGATCCTGCTTGATGTTCAAAACATTGGATGTTTTGATAGCAGAATTTGGTATATTTTTCATTGAGGTGAATATGCAACAACTCATACTCCTGGGTATTAGATATGAGTTATAGTTCACACATTTGTTAAAATGTGTATTGTCTAACTAAAAACAAGAGAGTGAGACCAAAGAAATCTGACTTGCGCATTTGTTTTGAGCAATAGTTGCTAAATGCAAAAGGTCTTATGGATTTGATCTATCTTTGGGTTTGTGGACATATCATATTGTTATTTTATTTTTGGAATTATGAGGAATATAATTTCCATTCTTGTCACAACCGGACTTAATTAAAGATAATTAAGCCGGGAAACCATGACCAAGGGTTGGAGATAAGAAGGGGATGAACGAATAAATAATAAACAATGAAGGAACTTACATAATCATTAATAACGAGGGAATTATATGTACAGAGTTGGAGTCATAATGACTTAGTTAATCTAATAAGTTCGGATAGTTCCGACTTAACCAAAATAACACGAAGTTCTTTTGAGTATGCAGCGGAAGAAGGTTCTGATTACATGTATGAAGACATGTACTCAAGAGTTCATTAATACATATAACTTCAAACAAAACGGGATTTCCTGCTCATCACTTCATCACCACCTGCTACTGCTCAACCTGCACATTTAGAAATACATGCAGGGCTGAGTACAAAAGTACTCAGTGGGTACATATGCCTATAGAAACTTGCATTGAAATAATCAAATTGTCATGCCATCTTAACAGTACAACAAGGGAGTTTTCGTGAAATAGGCCCAAGCACACTGAATTCTTTTGTAATTCTTAAAGTTCGACTGATCAGTCTAAGTTCTCTTGTAATCTATCATATCTGGAACTGTGTGCCGGAGAGGTGGCCACCTCTCACGAACACTTGACCGGCCAACCCGCTAGATGACTCACGGTCCCTGGTGTACACTAGTCCTGGAAAGATAGCTATCAACTGCTCAGGACCCGAATTCGATTGCATCATTAGCAAAGCCAAAACAGATAGATATCATACTAAAATTTAAACATTTATAGCAAGACAATAATTGAAATAATTTACAGTTCAAAGATTTGTAACGAAATAACTGATCAAATGCAACATTAAACTCATTTGATATATATGAAAGTAAACTCACCTGATATGAAATCTCTGTGATTCGGTGGTTCCTTGATTGACTGTTATTCCCGACCTTGACCTTGATTTCGAGAAAATACATAAGATACTTACTCGGAAAAAATTCTCAGAATGAGAATGCATAATTAACCTTGCATGAATCTGGTATGCATAAACTAATCTTCTGAGCGATAGTCGGGAATTTCTACTATTAATCCTCGTTAATAGATTAAACAACAAAGTCAGTCGACTCTCGTCTAACGCGGTCGAATAAAGCTGTAACTCTCCTTTCCCCATCGAAATATTCTAAATGTAAAATAAATCAATCTCGCTCGTATATGCGGTAAAAGAACTGTCTTGGCGTGCCCCATAAGTAACCCCATAAGACTTTATCGGGCTTACCAATAATAGAAATATATTTACTATCGTAAGTTCCAATAATTAATAGGCTCAAAAAATAGGGTGGCCAATCAATTAAATACACAAGTGGATTTTGATGGAATAAGTAATATAAACTCAATAATTAAGAGGCTCAACGAAGCAGCCTGATAATTAATCACGAATGGCTCGAATTAAAGCACTGCAGCTGTCTAAATAAAATAATAGAGGAGTCCAAAATAATATAATAATTAATGTGGGCTGGGGAGAATTAATCTTTATCCAATAGTCAATTAAATCAGCCCAAGGAAGAAATAAACAGGCCAAACGAAGCATAATTGAGATTAGAATAAACGCCCATCAAAATTTGTACACTAGCCCAATTCTCTGAATAATTAAAGCCCAACAGAATAATGAGAGTGGCCCGAAACAACTTAATTAAAAGGGTGAGCCCAATTACACAATAAAAAGAATAGGGCCCAAATTGAATAAAAGAGGAGCCCAAATTAAATAAACAAAACACAGCCCAATCTCTCTCTCTAAACTCTCGGTCTCTTCTCCTCATTCCTCAAAAGCCGCCCGCTCGGCTTCTTCTTCTCCCACCGAGAATCGCTCGGCTCCTCCTTCTCCGGCCATGCAGCCGTCGCCTGCTACCACCGGCGTCGGCTATTGATGCGTTTAATCCCGGCGTTGTCCTCACTCTCCTCATTTCACTCGCAGATCATAAATCGAGCCCTAGTCTCATCTGGTAAGTCGCCGTTGCTGTCACGTCCTCGTCTAGAATCCGGCGAGCGGTTACCGTCTAAGGTGGGCGAGATTCCGGAGCGTTGCTTCTGCTTTCGAAACCCGGCGGAATCCCGTGCCTGGTTTGCACCCATTGCCGTTGGCGTACTGGGAGTCAGCGGCTTTACCGCGATTCTGATTCGGAGCGCCGGTCGGCTTCTTCTTCTTTGGCCGCCGTTGCTGTCATTCCGATGTAGGCAAGACCACGAGAGTTCGCCGCCTTTCTTCTTCGTTCCGGCAGTTGGGGTTCGACAGTTTCCTTGGGCAGCCGGCCCTTCCCTCCCTTAAAGCTAAGTTATACTCTCTCTCAATTCGATTCAAAGTTCTAGTTGGTAAGGATTGGGGAGGTTCTTATAACTTGCTATTCTAGAGTGCATCAGGTTGTGAAGCTCTTAATCTCCCTATAGTACGACATCTCTTGGTTATTCGATGTAGATGAACTGTGATTATGCTAAATATGGATGCGAACTGAATTGAATACTTGAGATAGCAAATTACCTTGAATGCTTTCAAACAATTGGGTTGTTGTTGGAATTGAACGTGTTGTGGAATATCTCTTGAAGTTTTTTTCTGGTAGTGAATGAGGGTTCCTTCACCCTTCTTCACTGTTGGATGTATCAACTGAACTGGAATGGCGGAAACGATTTAAAATTTGTTGTTCCTTCAATAATTGCAGGTGGAAGCATGGAGAAGATGGAGGATTTAGAGGCTGGATTTACCTTGAAGTCTTGGCAGAATATTCAAACTAAGTCCCCTTTGCTCTTTGCGTTCGCTGGTGCAAGATGGAGGAGAAGTGTGAAGCGTTGGGAGCAGAAATGTGAGACTAAAGGAGGGGGTTGTTGGCTGAGATGGAGGTGAATGGATAGGTGATCATTGAGCAGCCTAAGGGGAGGTACAACAGTAGAGTGGCTGATAGGAGCCCTTTGTGTACTAAGGCATGGCCTTGAAGGGATGGGGGTGTGGTTGTCGCTGCAGAGGTAGGGTGGCTGATTACTGTAGCAGAGATGGGGATGGGATGGCTGCTTTACATGGGAAGGAGGGGTGCAGCAGTGAGAGGAGTTGGGGCTGTTAGAGCATCCGCATTGGGACCTCCTTGATAGCCTCCTTGATAGCCTACTTGATAGTGTTTGTGTTATTGAGTAGGTAGTGCTGCATTGGGGTTCCTTGATAGCCTCCTTGATAATATTAGTTTTGATTTTATGTTTTTCATTTAAATTTTATTGCATAATTTAAATTGCATATTTAAATACTGGATTAAACATAAAATTTAAAAAACCTATTTAAAACATAAAAAAAAAATACATAAAAATTTAAAAAACCTATTTAAAACATAAAAAAAATACATAAAAATTTAAAAAACCTATTTAAAACATAAAAAAATACATAAAAATTTAAAAAACCTAAAACATCACATAATTAAAAGCCTAGGATAGACCACGACGCCTGAGCACGTCGGCGACCATGGACGCGTGCAATGCACGTTGTGCGTCCGTCATGTTTTTAAATTGGAATTCAAAAAATGTATATAAATTCGAATTTTCGAATTTTTCATAATATTTTTTTTTTTTTTAAATTGGGCGCGTGCATTGCACGCGCCATCACCATTTCCTATCGAGGATACTCGATAACTCGAGGAGGCCTCGAGGAGCTCCTCGCCGCATCGCCCTCCTCGAGTGGGATGGTCTCCTCGAGGACCTCCTCGAGTACCCGCGATGCGGGTGCTCTTACTGCAGCTGCTCCTTATCCCACGCCCCTTTCCCCCTTTTCCTTTTTTTTTATTACTGCAGTTTCTTTTCTTTGGTGTTGACTAGGTGGAAGGTAGAAGTAGGGATTTGATAACTATAGGTTGTGGAAGTAGAGCTTGTAATGTGATGATAGAAGAAATTAAATCTTGGTCTATGTAATTCTATATTCGTAATGAAAGATTCGAGTTTTGCTAATATACTGAATACACTAATAAATCTCGCATCTCGATATTAGTCTCCTTGCCTTACTAAAATCAACAAATTGTAACATACTAACTTAAATTAAATCCGTGGATTTAATCTGCTTCGCAGTCGGAAATAATTCCACGACTCTGGTTTCAACAAAGTATAACTATAGCTGCATCTTGATTAATAAATAACATGACTTCGCTAAGTCAGTTATAATCTTGAAATAAAGCAAAAGTAATAGCTCCGTCTCTTTTTTTTTTTTTTTTTTATCGGGCAAAGTCATGTTAGATGTTAGTAGTTAGTTCCCCATCCACTCCAAGAACCACCTTATCTCTCCATTCACCAAAGTCCACCTTATATCTCCAATCTCCAATTCGCTCCCAAGAGGGATCGAACCCAGGTCACTTCACTTAAGTGAGGACTCGGTGGCCAGTGGGCTAAGCCCCCTGGTTTAATAATAATTCAGGTTTATACGTTGAATTCATATAAAACTGACAACTGGGCTCCATTTATTGAAAGATGTGACATTAACTATCGCGCTACTGGATTTAAATAAAATAAAAGAGCGGGTCATTACAATTCTCGATTCTCGTGTTAGACATTGAAGTTTTTCCTTCCATTTTGCGAATAGAATTTATTCTACTTTGCTTATTGGAGATGAAAATATTTCACTTGAGAATGCTTTATATTTGCTCAATGTGAACAAAATATTCTCAATGTGTAAAATAAACTATCACAAGCAATGCGAATAGTCCGATTTAACTTTGGCATGTAGGCTTGGTCACTTAATGAGAAATGATTAGTAAGATCGAGAAAGTTAGACTATCTCACACTTTTGACGTAAAGTCTTAAAGTGCTTGTGAAATCACATCTTAAGGTTAAAATGACCAACGAGCCATTTTCTAGAAACGAAATACGAGCTAAAGAAGTACTTGAGTTGATTCACATAGTGGTGTGTGGATCGTTTCTAACTCAAGCACAAAGTGGATATTCGTACTTCACAACTTTCACAGATGTTTTCTTAAGGTATGGAAATGTGTATCTTATGAAACACAAATCAGAAACTTTGAAAAATCTATGGAGTTTAAGTTAGAAGTCAAGAAACAACTTGGAGAAGTATTTAATCTCTAAGATTATATGGAGAAAGGAGTACTTAAACCATGTGTCCGTCGATTGCTTGAAGTTATATGGAATCCATCCACAATGGACTCCTCTAGGGATACCTCATTTGAGTTTGACATCCAAAAGGAGAAATCGAACTTCATTAGATATGGTTCGATCCATAATGAGCTTCTCAAAATTTCTGGTGTATCTTTGGGACCATGCTTTGTTTATTATTGCTTATATTCTGAACTAAGTTCCACTTGAATTAGTTGAGTAAATATCATATGATTGTGGTATTGAAAGAAGCATAGTTTTACACATGTGTGAACCTTGGGTTACACTACATATGTAGAGAAAATGCTCACTGATTAGTTGGAATCAAAAGTGAGAAGTGTTACTTTGTGGGACATCCGAAGAAAACACGAGAATACTACTATTTTCTTGGAAAATATAGGTTCTCAGTTTAGGGTTGCAATGTTTCTTGAAAAGACTTGGTCTATAGAGAACAAGATCGTTATGACTTAGATCTTGATAAGATTTGAGAGCCACAAAGTCAACATGGAGGAAGAAAACTTGTTAGATGGTCTAAACAAGGATTTAGTGGGAGTTGTTCATGATCTCATTGGTATTGATGCACTACTTAGAGCGTCATCTACATCCAATAAGACCAGTATTGAGGATTTTGCAGAAATGCAAGATTCTTCAATACGGGGGGATATGACATTGGATGTCAAAGATTCTTCATCATGATATAGCGGATCAACTTCCTCAAGTTCAGAATAATGAAGAGCGTGCACAAATGCAAAACTCAGCGTCGTACATAAGTACTAGAGGATGTTAACCAGTCAAATGATTAATATATTGATCTAAGATCAATATAATAAAAGAATTTGAAATGGTTATGATCTTAGAACTTATGCGAAACTATGATAGTCATAGGTTCCATGATGATCATATATTCTTAGAAGTGACAAGAAGCCATAAAATTTGAAATGGATTGGTTAGACCTTAACTGAGTCAACATCTGGGGTAATATCCATTTGATGCTAATGACAATGTGCAAACCTGCAAGGCTAGGTTAGTGGCAAAAAATTATAGTCAGTGCGAGAGCATTGATTATGATATTTTCGTCAATTGCAAAAGTCAAGTTTATTGAGATTTTACTTGTTGTTATGAACTAAAACAAGCTTCTAGAATATGGAACACAAATGCTTTGACAAAGAAATCAAATCATTTGATTTTGGTCAAAAGCAAAGAAAGTATTGTGTTTATAGGAAACACAAGAATGAGAACACAATTTTCATCATCATTTATGTATGACATAGTGAAAATGAAAATTATTGTACTCATGATGCAATCCATGAAAGACTAGTTGTTAATTTCCTTCATGGTGAAGGATTTGAGTAAAGCCTATTATATCCTTGGGATCCAGATCCATTGAGTTTGAGCTAATAGATTGTTAGGCTATCAAAATCCACTCACATATGCAAGGTGTTAAGGCAATACTCCATGAATAAGTTCGAAAGGACATCTACCAATGGAATATGGCATCTATTTGTCAAGAAAGGATTGTCCTTCTAATGACAATGATATTTAACGCACAAAGGATTATCCTAACGCTAGGGCAATAGGATGGTCATGAATGTCATGATTTTCACTACACAAGGTGTAGTTTGTGTGCTTAGCATCATTGGCAGATTTTAAGAGATATTGGAAACAAGAGATTATGTTAGAGCAAGTTCCCACATAAGAGGACATAGCTAATCCTTTTACCCAGTTGTTATGCATTGTGAATCATAACAAGCACTTTGAGTGTTTGGGCATTGTGTATCTTCGAGACTGGCTTTAGTCAGTGGGAGTAAAAGTAATATGTCTAGAAATAATCTATAATGAGATGTATTACTTGATCACATTTATGACATTTGATGTCACTAATGGCATCATGCATTTATTTGGTTGAATACTTTGATTATTTATTTTCATTCAATTAAATGTTCCCATGAGTTAATATTGTTGCTAATTTAGTGGGAGGTTAACAATAGAGTATAACTCTTAAAGAGCCCCAACTAAGGATCATCAAGATTGGGATATTGATGATATGTTATAAGTTGGCATGTGATCTGTATCACATTCTTAGAGAATGTAGTTGTTCTCACGACTATGAGATATTAGATACTCGTGATAGATGCATGGATACTTTAGAGAGTATTGGCATACCCTACCAATATATCATTTATTTTGGTGTCTATGATTATTGGTGTGTGGAGATTGTGACAGTCATTTGACTTGAGGGCAATGCTTATCTTACTTATTGAATGGTATACTTTGACCAAGTACAATGCTTGCACTCCAACCAAAGGGGTAGATACGGCTTGTGTTGGGTATATCGGGATATAAGGGAAGGTGGTATTTGTGCCAAGATAGGATTCATTCCTCGATTAACATTTCGAGAAGAACACTCAGTTTCTCTATATTACTTGACCGTTAAGTCACCGGCCAGTGCAATTGATATGTTCGAACTTTAAAAGTTGGACATGATCGATGGAGGTCATTTAATAAAGACGAGATAAATTGATTGAGCTATTGGAAAGACACAATGGCAAATACTAGGCTCTATCGAGTGGTTCGTGAATGAAAGGATGTTACTATATCTTCGCATAAAGGTTTTGTTTACAGAATCCACGTAAACGTTCTTCATATGTCGAGTTCACTACACAACTCAGTAGTCTAGGAGTTTTGTGTAGACTTTAATTTGATTATCGACGATAATGGATGCCTATTGGGTCACACTTTATGTGTATTATTGATTCGCTCAAGGGTGCAAAGATAGTGCTTGATGTTTAATCTAATGCTAGTCCAAGTGGGAGATTGAAAGATATATGGACTAGATTAGGATATATATATATATATATATATATATATATATATATATATATTTGATATATTCTAATAAGCTTTAATTAATTAGTAAATAGTTTGACTATTGGATTAATTAATTGGAGACAAAAGAAAAGCCCGGCCTGTTTAACCTAGGGTTTACAGGTGTGTCTTATTCCTATAAGAATAGGAATATATTTCTTTTGTCTGAAAGATGAACACACGTGAGATACATGAAAACACAAGAGAGAAAACACTTAGAGCACTATAGAATTCAATCAGAGATTTCCTAGCTTTCGAAGATTGAATTGTGCATCGGGAATTGTTCCTGCATCGAATCTGCAATATACGTGGATACCATAGTAGTGAATTCAACTGCAAGAATTGCTAGAAGAATTGCTACAAGATTGTTTGCTACACAACAAGTAAGTTATTCTAATTGTTGTGTGTTTGTAATCTCTACACATGATTCAATTGTAAATCTAGATCTTTTTCTTGACTGTTATTTCCGTTGCGTATCATTAGATGATGTCAAGAATTCCAACAGATGGATGATAGCATGCATGGGAAAGTGTCGTTGATGTTGTTGTTCCCAACAATCATGAACTGCAACCCATCGCATCTTTCGATAGACTGGGATTTTCCCTTCTAAAGTATTACTGCTGAGATCCAAATATTCAAGGTTACAATCCATAGGATAATTATCTAGAATGCTAGCGCCATCTTCTTCCTTTAGAGAGAACAAAATAGACTCCAAAAATAACAGACGATCTGCTACTTAATTTCTTCCATGTGAAACAAAGTGCTGCTACCTTTTCCTTTTACACAACTAAAACACAACCTAGCTTTCTCTTCTCTCAATCAAGGCGTCTCCACTCCGTCTTCTGCGAGTGCACGCAATTCACGGATCGTTGTGTTAACCTTGGGAAGCGATCGACAACAAAACTTGACACCCGAGGGTCAGCCAAGATATCTTTTAAGGCAGCAGCGCGCCGTGGCACATTTTTCTCTTTTTCTTTTCGCTTTTCTACTCTGTTTTGTAGGTTCAGGGTTTTCATCGAGCAGTTGGCGTGCATCTCCAAATTCAGCCTACTGCTTCTTTTCTTTGCTGAGCATCTGACGTAGCTGTGTTCCAACAATTTAAAAGCTAATCTAATGGCTCTATCAAAACGTGTTCTGCCCGATTTGTCTTAAACAAGCTCCTATTCAGTGGTATGAAAAGTTTCATAAAACTATTTTTTCTAATGATTTTTCTGTTAATTGCTCTGAATCATGCTTATATTCTAAAACCCGTGGATCAGATTATGTGTTAATATGCTTATATGTGGATGACATGTTAATTTTTGGTACGTGTCTGGACATTGTGTTGGAGACAAAAGCTTATTTATCTTCTGTCTTTGATATGAAAGATATAGGTGAAGCTGATGTTATCCTCGGGATAAAATTGATTAAATCTGAGCATTGTTATTGAGTCAGTCTCATTATGTGGAACAAGTCTTCAAACGCTTTGATTGCAATGATTTAGTTCCTGTGAAAACTCCTTATGATTCTAGTTTACAATTGAAAAAGAATCTTGGTGAATCTGTTTCTCAAGAACGTTATGCTAGAATTTTAGAAAGTGTGATGTACTTGATGAATTGCACTAGGCCTGATATTGCATATGCTGTGAGCCGTTTGAGTCGATATACACATAATCCTAGTAACGATCATTGGTTTGCACTTTATCATTTTTTGAGATATCTTAAGGGAACTGTTGATTACTGTTAACATTACTCTAAATTTCCTAATGTGTTAGAAGGTTATTGTGATGCAAACTGGGTATCAGACAGTGATGATCCACAAGTGGATATGTATTCACTCTTGGAGGTGGTGCAATTTCTTGGAAATCTGGAAAACAAACTTGTATTGCAGGTTCTACGATGGAATATGAATTCATAGCATTGGAGCTGGGGAGTCATGAGGCGAAATGGTTGCGAGAACTGTTGGCAGATGTGTCGTTGGATAAGAGGTCTCAGACACCTATTTCTCTTCATTGTGACTCACAAGCTGCTATCTCTATTGCTAAAAATAGTGTCTACAATAGAAAGAGGAGACACATTCGGCTAAGACACACAATGGTGAGAATAATGGTTGGTGATGGAGTTATTTCTTTAGACTTTGTAAGGTCTGAGAAAAATCTGGTTGACTCGTTCACTAAAGCACTCATCAAGAGGCAAGTGCAAGAGCTTTCAGGCGGAATCGGGATGAAGTCATTGAATGGAGAAAGCTGACATGGTGGATACCTAAAGGTCAAACAAAACCAAGTGAGCTTTATATTATTTTATACTGCTTTTTATGTATTAAACTGTGTTCTACTGTGGAGAACATTGGCCATAGATGAATCATCACCTGTTGAAAGTAGTTCCACTGCGGTGGATTTTTTATTGTACTATGATTCTGAGGTTGAGCATTTGGCTCTTAATGATTCTTGCAGTCGTGTTTTGCGAAACACTTCTGATATATTATATGCGTATAATATATTTAGTGTTGTTGCGATTGCACTATCATATATTCACCTAAGTGTGTGTTAAGAGGTGGCTCTCTTCTACGGAATTATTTCCTGGAGCATACACGAGATCCAAGGTGTTGGTATAGCCAAATTTGTTTTATCGCGGAGACGTAATCTTTAAGGAATGATGTGTGTTGTGGGGAGCTAACATGTGATTTTATAGAGTTCAAGTAGAAATACACTTTATAAGATTCACATGTTTTCCTACTACACTAATATACAAATTCTAATCGCAAGATTGTTTGTATTTATGCATCAATATTCCTCTAGTTTCTTCTTTTATGTTGTATTCCATTTGTGGGGGTTTGTCGTAGGTATGAAATACAGCCCATTTTAACTGGAGTTGGGGCCTTATTTCTTGGCCCATTTCATAGCTCTTTTGTGCCCTTGACTTGGTCATTTGCTGTTGGAAAACAGAACCCACGTTTAGGGGAGTGGGGTGGTGGCTGAATCATATTTATTTTATCTTCTCCTCTCAATAAAATAGATGAACTGATACTGCTTTGGCACACAAAAACAGCAGCCATCTTCTTCCTTTAGAAAGAACAAAATAGACTCCAAAAATAACAGACGATATGCTACTTTCTTCCATGTGAAACAAAGTGCTGCTACCTTTTCCTTTTACACAACTAAAATACAACCTAGCTTTCTCTTCTCTCAATCAAGGCATCTCCACTCCGTCTTCTGCGAGTGTACGCAATTCACGGATCGCTGTGTTAACCTTGGGAAGCCATCGGCAACAAGACTTGACACCCGAGGGTCAGCCGAGATAGCTTTTAAGGCAGCGGCGCGCCGTGGCACAGTTCTCTCTTTTTCTTTTCGCTTTTCTACTCTGTTTTGTAGGTTCAGGGTTGTCATCGAGCAGTTGGCGTGCATCTCCAAATTCAGCCTGCTGCTTCTTTTCTTTGCTGAGCATCTGACGCAGCTTTGTTCCAACACAGATTACACACACCGAAGCAGACACACCCTCCACCGGCTCCCCTTTCTTCTCCGGCGGCCGCCCCTCACCACCACTGACACAACACAGACCGCACGCACACACACCAAAGGCAGATCTCTCTCTCTCTCTCTCAAGGCTCCGCCGCGCCGCCCCTCTTGTCTGCAAAATTCGCCACTGCGGCCGTCCCATCTCCCTCTACCTCTCGACCCGACTCTCACTCAACACAACCACAGCAGTAAACAACCAACACACCCAAGTACAGTTTGCTTGGTTAAATTCTAAATCAAAATTTCTTGTTTCATTTATATGCAGAGGTTGTATTTAGGTGTTGGTTTGTTTGTGTGAAATATCTAATCTTGTAGTGACTTATGTAACTGTGGAACAAAAAGAAACATGTAATAACAAGAGTTCAAAATGTAAAACCTATTATTCTGTTCAGTGATTTCTGTTTCTGCAACTGCAAGAAGATGGAGATGCTTGGTGATTTCTCTGCATATGAAAGAAATCTGTGATTTAAAAGTAAAGAATGTAAAGGCTGGAATTTGAATAGAGAAGAGAAGAGGGCTCTTTAGCGAAGGAGAAGAACATCTGCTGCTGGGGTAAAAGAAGATGAAGGCATGGGGTGAGCATGGAGAATAGGACTGAGTGAACAAGAGGCCATTTTGATTCACCCTTTTCATGTGGGCCAATTTTATTTATGTCGGCCAAGATACTAGATATTGCTGGGAAGCATAAATCAGTGGTAGCCGTTGTGGGAAAGTCCCATGTACCTGGAATTCGGAAGAACTGGAAACAACCTGTTGATGTAATAATTCTATGCCATTCATCGACTACTTTGTCCTTCAAAATTCTCTACTTGATGTCCACTTTCTACATAGATGAAATTAAGTTTTTTATAATAAATAGCAGTGTTCTAACTTGGTGTGTTAGATGGTTTAACGTCGTGATTCCAAATATATTTATCTGATAGAACTTTATGTTTTGTTGAATGTTTCACGTGGAGCAACTTCTTAGCATATATACCAACTAAAAAAAGAGACAGTATCAATGGGCAAGATACTTTCTATCGCAGGGGTTGCCATGGTTTATGGCATTTATCTCTCCATCAAACTGAGTTGAGTTGAGATGAACTGCATTCCAACAATATAATATTTGTAGGTTTTCTCATTGTTTATGTGCGTGGGGCAGTTTCTTGGAGATTCTGATATGGTTCCACAATATAAATTGTTCATCATCCAATCAAAGGCAATTGGACTATGATATCTCTCATATATAATTAACTGGCATTTGCACCTCGTGCAATACACGAAAACCTTTTCATATTTATATGTTTATATAAAATTCATATTAACTTAATTTATTATGATATTCATAAATATAATAAAAAAGTTATTTTAGACTGGAACGCCATCGCCTCCCTCTGGAATTTCCGGCAACCGCAACGGAAGCGCAACCGCCCTCCCTTCCCTCTCGACCTCTCAACTTTCTCTTCCCAAATTAGACCTTCGTCCCTCTCGACCGAGCGTGAATCATTAAAATTTCTAAGTTCAAAATTACTCTAAACATAACTTTGAGAAAACGGGGTATTACACCCCGGTAACTCTGTCTTTACCGAACACCTCTTTCCACTCATCAAGTAATGGCCAAGACTTGTGTCTCATAAGCCTTGCATTCGCATCGCACTACACAGGCCAAACAATAACAAAAAACAATTGTAAGTGCATATGATTTCACTATGTATCCACTGCCGAATTAAATCTGTTACCTTGACTATTTGTTCCCACTGCTCGTTCGTGCAGTCAATCATATGGTCGTCGTGCGTATTGAATCCCACCCTGCTCCGCGAAAGCGTCGCTGACAAGCTGTAATAATTCTTCTTCCAAGCACATATTTTGGAGTTGATGTGAGGTACACCCTTGAAATCCATTCCGGGGAAAGCTTTCTTCATCGCATCCTCAAGGTTGCTAAGATAACGGATTTCCACCCTTGCACAACTAGTGATTTCAGTGAGGACAGCAGCGTCGATTCTTCTTTGACTGTCCAGCTTCGACGCGATTTCTCAGCCTTGCTGGGGCGGAGGCGCCCCATTTCGTTATTTCCTGCTATAAACACCCACAAACGCTATAGCCAACTTAGCACGACAGAATTTCATTCAACGTCGCAGATTTCTTAGTACAAACTAAGAGCAGCGATACATATTCAAAAAATCCCCAACTTTTCAATAGCATAGTATAATCCATGGCCGAAACCAGAAACATATATGCAGGTGTACAAAGTGCCAAATAAAGTGTCAAAATAAACTCATAAAACATCTTATTGAATTGAGAATGTAAAGCATTCATCCAACCCTAGAAACAACGATATCAAGAATAACGATCGAGACATCATACCTTGTTGAGTAGAACTCATGGCTGCTACCTTGATTTTTTGAAGTCAATTTACAGGAAGAAGCCTACCGCTACATATCTCAAAGCTTGTGACGAAGAGCTCGATGATGGATTCTGCTCTGTCTTCCTCTAATACAAGGCGAAATATGCGTGGAAAATTATATATATCGGCTGATTAGGCGGGAATCGAAAAAAAAAAAAAAAGACAGGGCACCTTAAAATCGTTAAAACCTTATACCGAAGTTATATTTAAGCTGGGCTTCATAAAATCGTTAAAACCTGACCCAAAATTGAATAGAATTGAACGAGTCAAATTGAATAGGGAAAACCTTAGATCTAATCAAAGCAAGAATAGGAACACGTGTCTACACAACAAATTGAATAGAATGAGTCAAACCTTATATATTCTTTTTTTTTAATCGACAGAACTTATATATTCAGTATAAATAGCGACAAGTTTCTAACCTTCACTCCAAAATTTCGCCGACTTCTCGCTCTAAAATATCGCCAACGTCTCAGACCAAAATTTCGCCCAAATCGGAAGTAGCCAAAAGATGTACAGATTAAACCGTCTCAATTCCGCCAATCACCTCTCCGCCGCCGCCGCCGCCGTATATCCGAAACGGTTGCTCAGAACGAATATCAGTCACTTTTCTCCCGCAGCGACAGCCGGAATCAGTGATACCGGCAATACTTATGCGAGGAATAGGGGAAAAAAGCTGACGGAGCTCTCGAGGAGTGTGGTGATGCTCACTTGCGACTCATCTGCAGACGGCGGCATCTGCAATGTTTACTTGGTCGGAACCGGTCACGCTTTACCGGTAAATTACTGTTGTTTATTTGTTTAATATATATGCCAATTTTTAATGAATTACAATAGCTTAAGTTAATTGTTTATCATTTGCAGAAATCCTGGGAAGAAGTTAGGGCAGCAGTGCGATTCTTGAAACCAGAGGTGTTTTTCTTTTCAAATTAGAAGCCACATTGGCTACTACTCTTAATTTTATGTGATCATCATCATCATCATCTCTCTAATTAATATAGCAATTATATGCTTTCAGGTTGTTTTCCTAGAATTGTGCTCCAGTCGCGAACATTTACTTAGGCGTGAAAAAATCAAGGTTTGCTTGTATTTGTATTTGTTTTCAGTTTATGTAGAATTAAATCTGAAAGGGTGACATTATTTTGCAGGTTCCGACTATGGGAGAAATGGTGGAAATGTGGAAGAAAAATTATAAACTTTCTTGGATTCTTTACGATTGGTATACGACTAAGGTATGATTCTATTTATGCTAAGTTACCACATAATGAAGTTTGCAAAATGATACTCATCTGTCTTTTTCTAGCGTGGGAGTCGATTTGAAGTTGCAGATGATGGAGATTTTCTGGCAGCAAATGATGAAGCCAAGAAATATGGTGCCAAGGTTATACTTGGCGATCGACCCATTGATGTGAGCTACATTTCTTCTTGTGGTTTACTACTATAAATCCCTTTCCATATCAATCAATCACAAATAATATTTTAAGTTTCACAAATTCTCCTGTGCACCCTGGTCATTTAATGATAGTGTCATTTCGATAGAATGATAGTGTCATTTCAATATAGTGTTAGTGTCATTTCGCGACAGTGTTATTTATATAACATGATAGTGTAATTTGTAAAATAAAATAGTGTTAGTGTCATTTCAAGATAGTGTTAGTGTTAGTGTCATTTGCTCCCAGGTGCACGGTGCACCCAAGTGCACAGGAGACCACCTCTTTATGTTTTCATTGTTATTGTTTTTGAAGCTCTTTTGGTCGGATCTATTAAAAGTCTTCTACATGTGTTCTCAAGTTTCTACTTTTTTCTTTTTTGATAGATTACAGATCAGAGGTATATTGCCAAGACGTCTATTTGGCAATTTCTCACCGTTCAAATTAAAGGAATTCCCATGAATTTACCATATGAAATCCGGAAGAAGGTAATACTTATTTACCTTTTAATATACAGATAATATATGTGGGGTGATCAGTTTTAATGATGTTACTTGAGCATTAAAAGTTGATATTTCCTTTATGTAGCTAATCAAAGGAAAGTATGATGCTCATGCGGTCCATCGATATAATCAAGAGATATCCAAGAGCGATCCTGCTTGGGCAGAAATATATACCCATGAGCGTGATCTGTTCGTGTTCTGATCCGTCTCCAAATTTCGTTCTAATTCTTAATACTGGGCTTTATATCATTGTAAAATTGCATGATTGATTGCTTTCATTCTATATTTGTTGTAAAGATATATGTCGGCCAAGATACTTGATGTTGCCAGCAAGTATAAATCGGTGGTAGCTGTGGTGGGAAAGGCCCATGTACCAGGAATCCAGAAGAACTGGAAACAACCCATTGACGTAAAGATTTTATGCCATTCATTGACTACTTTGTCCTTCAAAATTCTTTACTTGATTATTCACTTTCTACATAGAATAAACCAAGTTTTTTGTATTATATGCCACTATTCTAACTTGATGTTTTTTGATGGTTTAACGTCGTGATTCCAAATATATCCATTTAATGGAACTTTATGCTGTTGAATGTTTCAGTTGGAGGAACTTCTTAGCATACCAATTGGAAAAAAGACAATATCGGTAGGCAAGATAATTAGTTTTATCGCAGGGGTTTCCATAGTTTACGGCATTTGTCTCTCCAACAAGAATTAGCCCTCTGCATTCCATGAGATCACCTAACTGGGCCAGGATGAAAGCTGCTGCAACAATGACGACTTAATGTCGTCTTCAAGTTACTTCGGAAATCAGAGTTGGCAGTTGGAACAAACAAGTCAGTGTTCACATATTCTATACTATGCTTTAGTGTTAAGAGTAACGTTGAGGAATGGATGCACATCTGATTACACTTAAAGAGATATCAATACATTGAAGTTCACTTGTCATTGGGATATATTGCTCTCAAGTTTCTAAGTTTTTCCTTTTTGGTAGATTACAGACTAGAGATATATTGCCAAAACGTCTATTTGGCAATGACAAGTGTTTAATTATTGTGACGTGATTATTCTGCACAATTAGACTATTTTAAATCAGCAGAACTCATATTGAAATTTGCATAGAGGAGTTCTTACCCTTTGAATATCAATCTAAACAAGTGCTGAAATTTTTCGAAGTAGTGCTGAGAAGTTAACTCATCTTGAAAAATGACTAGTGTAGAAATATATTTTATAAGAATGTATAAGTATTTTACACGTATTTTAAAAAGATTGGTTTTACCACATCAAACTGAAAATTTTACAGGTTGGTTGAGTGAGCAAAATACAATTTGGTTCGGTAATTGGATTTCAAATACTAACTAGTATTTACATCCCGTGCAATGCACGGAAAAATATTTTTTATTTTATATATTTATATAAAAATTAATACTAATTCAATTATCATACTCATAAATATAATAAAAATTAATTTTAATTAAATATATTTGAATTGAATATTAATAAAAAAAATAATGTACAATTATAAAATTTGATATTATGAAAGCAAAAAAAAAGTTTAAAAAAATACTAATAAAAAAGAATTTAAAATACATTTTTTTAAAAGATGAGAGAGGAGAGAAATTATAAAATTTTAATATTTAAACAAATTTAATTTGTACATTTTAACTCAAATATTTGTATAAAATATATCAAATTAAAGCTCTTATTGTGATCTTTAATTTGATATGCATATTAAATATTTTATAATTAATCAAATTTAACAATTTTGGAAATAAATAAAACAACAAATAAGAAGTTAAAGAAATGGAAAATAAAAAGAAAAATATAGTTTAAACATAAACATTCAATTTTATTATAATTATAAAATTGCCACTCAATTTTGAAATTGATTTGAAATTGATTTCAAATTGGAAACTGTTTTTTTAATATAGTATAGATTGGATTCGATTATTTTGGGTTCAATTATTTTGAGTTTGGTTCGATTTTAAATCGAACCGGTCGAATACTCACCCTTAATTCCACCTACAATAACGTCGTTTTCAAGAAATAATGAAATAAACTTGGATGATTCTATAATTCATAGCCCTCATTTTATTTATTATAGTCCCTAATTTAAACTAATTAGGGCGTGTTTGCTTTTTATCCCTCTAAATGGAGGTATAACAAAAATTTATGGCTTTAAATGTTTGCTATCTTATCCCACATTTCACACAAACACCATTTTTTCTTCATTATTTTCACTTCAAGGAGAGATAATATTATGGTGTGATAATATTATCTCTCATTTGAAGTGAAAATAAGGAAGGAAATTAAAATGGTGTGTGTGTGAAATATGGATAAGAAAGCAAACATTTAAAGCCATAAATTTTTGTTATACCTCCATTTAGAGGGATAAAAAGCAAACACACCCTAATGATAATAAGATATTATAAATTTGTAATTTTAACCTTTAATTAATAGTCTCCAAATTAATTAATTAATAAATAATTTTCCATCAATCACTTTTTTTTCCACTTAGGAAGGTCAAAAGAAGACTAATCCCCACACCTGAAAAACTCCTCTTCGTTGAAAGTAGAGAAAAAAGTAGAAGAAAACATAATAGCGAAGAGAGAATGTTGTAAATCTATAGGAGCATGATGATTAAATGCCTCTATTTATAGGTGATACAAAGTTAGAGATAGGATTTAGGGTTAGGTCATTAAATAGGGAAATATATATTATATATATTTACAACATTCTTTTATATATTATATAGATAGATTTTTATCAAAAGAAAAGATAGATAAATTATTCACATGATGTGTGTATTTTAATTGTTTATATTCTTGAATTATTTATGCTTTAATTGAATTTAATATACATAATTAGGTGATTTTTGGTGCAGGAATTGAAGAGTTTGCTGTCGAGAGAGTAGATTGAAAGAAATTATTAAAGAAGCAACGATGAAAGAAATTATAATTACTAATATATGTATGCCACGTTTTTACCTTAGAATAAATGGGCTTCGACTTATTTTGGCCCATTGATGATGTGGTGGTTAGAGAGGGGACGTGAGGTATTTCTAGGGAGTAGGGATTTTCTTTTATTTTGGGCAATCAACCAAGCTTGGGACGGAGCATTGACGGCTGGACACGAGTAGCAGATTATTAACGGCTCCAAGAGACTTTTTGAGACTTTTTTTTTTTTTTTGAAACTCAAGACGAACTCATGTACAACCTCCGTCCCAATATTGTTGGCCACATTTCCTTTTTAGTTTGTCCCACTATTGTTGGCCACTTTCCTAAAATGGAATTATTTATCACATTCTCTCTCCTACTTTATCATTCTCTCTCCTACTTTATCACATTCTCTCTCCTACTTTATCATTCTCTCTCCTACTTTATCACATTCTCTCTCATACTTTATCATTTTATACTATATTACCCACACACTTAAAATACTAATCTACAACTCCTTAATTCCCGTGCCGAAACCAAATGTGGCCAACAATATTGGGACGGAGGGAGTATTAAGGATAGTCCACCGATAGCAAATCATGGAGCCATCGGGGGAAAATCAGTAATCCAACAGACAGGTTGCTGATAAGAGCGCGCAAATTGCGCGAGACTATGAGCTACAGTATTCGGCTCCCTATACATATGATTAACACTAATAAGCATGGACGAACGAGCTAAGATATGATTAACACTAATAAGCATGGACGAACGAGCTAAAACAAGAATGTCTGTCATCCGACAAAAACCGACCCTCCTCCTCTAGGCAAGCCATCACCCTCGCCGCCATCATGGAGTCAGTTAACAACTCAATGGGATAGATATCATATTCAATACACCATGTAATACCAGCTACAACAGCCATGATTTCCATCATAAGGGCCGATGAACTCACCCGAGTAGCCTTCGCCGCTGCAAGCCATCATAAGGAGACTTTTTGAGACTTGATTGTTGCTTTTATTTGTGTTTCATGAGTTTAGAATTGTTTTGAGAGTTTCGAGGTTTTGATTGGAATTCCGGTGATACAATATTATTTATTTCAATTCTTTCGATTATTATTTATGTTTGTTTTTATTTATTTGATTGTTTCTAGTTTAATTATGAGTAGCTAAATTCTTAATTCGACGAGAATATTGAAATACTGATTTAATATCTATGATACCTAGTTGTTCATAAAATTGGTTCCTATTAATTTCGATTTATTCCTTGTGTTTAGAGTCAATTATGATTTAATTTAAGTCTGGCTAACTTAGGTTTAATAATTGGATTAAAGTCAATTGGTTCCTCCAATCTGTAATTGTTGGAATATGGCTGATTAATGATAAAGCTACCATGTTCGTAGTATGAATAAATTGGTAGACGAATTATTACTTGCGTTCTTGGATAATTTGTCTAAATCGGGTTTATTCAACTTAATGTTATTAGAATATTAAATCTAGGTCTGGCGTCTACAGCTATGTTATATTTTAATAAGGGAAATAGGCAGGTCTGGCGTCTACAGCTGTCTATCGACAAAGTAAGTAGGAATTGTGGTACATCTGTTGCGTTCACAGTATATCCTATAACTGGTTGGTTAATATGAATTAATTTATCTTTGCATCGATGATCAGAGTATTGAATTATTATGGATTTATTCGAGCCGAGTTACTTCTATTTGATTAATTTCTAGTAGCAATTTTCATCGATTTATTTGCTTTCTTAGTTGATTAATATTTTCTCTCAATTTAAGGCGTGGTGGCTACACCAAAACTTAATCTTTAGGAATTTGAGTGCTTTTACCCGTTATGTGTGGTTCGACCGTGCTTATTGCTATACTCATTTAATTCTTGGTAATATTGCAGGAATTATTTGATGGTAGACAACGTCCACCAGCAGGGGAGAGAGAGATAGAGAGATATACTCCAACGTGAAGTGAATAAGGTGAGAGAAAGAATATAAAAAAGAAAGAGAAGAGAGAAAAAAAATTACCTTAAAATTTTAAATTATAATAAATTATTTGTTTCAAATTCTTATTTAATAATTTGTACATCAAATTAAAGATCATACATACACATTGAATATATTTCCTTAAATCAAATTTGAAGATATTTAGAAAATCATAAAAGATGAAAAAGTGAATAGAAGAGAGAGAAATATTATATAGGAGTAGAATAGATAAAAGGGTTAAGTACCAAATTCACCCCTATCGATGGCGTCCCTATCGCGTACAGGACTTTATAGTCAAGATAAGCGTTGTTTACTACCTCAACGTGGCAAAATCGAACCAATTCCCCCCCCCCTCCCCGCCACTTAAGGGACGTTAACACCGTTAGGTTAAATAACTTTTTTTTTATTTTTAATTAAGGTGGACCCCTATCGATAGGGGGGAATTTGGTCTTGGGTGCGGTGGCTGGCCTCATGCGGCGCTTCCTTCTTCTTCTTCTTCTTCACCGGCGAGTGTAGTGGATAAAATTCGTAATAGTCCAATTAGCAAAAATTATAAGGCCCAACGGGCTAGCTCGATAAAATGATTCATATCACGCTCATAGCACAAGGCCCAAAGCCAAGCCTATATACGGGAGATACGCGAATCCGCAAGGGAAAACCCTAAACGCAATAGTCGCTTGGCGATCAAGTCAGACGAGAGTCGTGGGAGATCGTTTCCTAAGAAGTCGAAACTGCTAGGGTTACAACGGGTATTCCAGCAAAACCCTAACCCTAGCCGCCTCCCCGTAGGTCCGTCACCTATATATCCTAACTCACTAATGAAATCCAAAAAGGAGAATCACTCGTATCCACTCTAGCACCCGCACACAATCTCTCATTCTCGCTCTCTCCGCTCTTCCGTTCCGCCTCCACGCTCACATCACTCTAGAGTTCCGATCGCCCGACTAGCCCCGCTAGCCCGGACGTCTGTCGCCCCTCATTCCACCTCGTTCACTAACTCTAACTCCGACCACCAGGACATCCCGATCCTCCGGAGAACATTCTTTTTTCTATCTCTTTCCTATTATTTATTTGTTTTATTACGTTACTTACGTCTGTTATTTATATCAATTCACTGACTAGAGCGTCGGAGGCCCTTCCATCGACACCCCCACCGATGCTCATCGAAGGGCTCTAACGTTGCTTGTGGTTTCAGGTTGCTAGTGCCCGTCGATCCAGACGTGATTGACGTCACTTCCGTGTTCATCGGATTCACCCCATACAATTTGGCGCTCACCGTGGGGCCCTAGCAATCAAGCATTCCCGACGAACACTCATTGAGCTCTACCATGAGTACCCCAAACGACACACGTGACACGATCGATGTTCCCTCACAAACCGAGTTGTTGCCCCACGTGGAGATAGGCGCCAAGCTTAACGCCCTGATGGACCAAATGGCCCCGGAAAGGGAGAGTCGGTTGTTGTTGGAGAAATAAAACCAGGAGCTACTCGCCCGACTGAACGCTCTCACCCAGATTCAAATGCCTCCGTCAATTTAAACGCAACGCCCTGACCGATTTTGGGTTCCAATTGACCCCATAAGCTCCTCAACATACTGAGCATAAGTACCAGTCTGCTTGAGGTTCTTAAATTCCATGATAATCTTTCCTTCACTTATATCATCAAATCTAGCAGCCACAACCTCCAAGAACTGATCCCAACTAATCTCCAAAACATTCTCATAACCAAAGTTCTGAAACCATTGCAAAGTTTTTCCCTCAAAATTATGTATAGCCAACTGGACCATATGTTCATCACTCATAGCAGATGTGAGTTTAAAATAAGTATTGCACTTAATAATCCAAGATCTAGGATTAGATCCATCAAATTTAGGAAAATCTACCTTGTGAAAGGAATTTCCAAAGCTAGCGTGAGGATTATCAAACTTAAACTTGGAAGAATAAGCTGAAAATGAGGATGTAGAACCCTTTGCAAATTGAAAATGATGTGGTGACTTCCCCAGGATGGAATCCTCTTTCCCGCCCTTGTCTTTGCCCAAGTTTAGAAGCTGCAACTGGACATCCGCTAATAATTTTGTTAATCTTTCGCACTTATCATCGATGCCAGTCATTTTGTGATCCACCTTTTGATTAATAGCACTGATCTGCTCCTGGATTTTCTCTTCTGCAGCAGATCGCTTCATTTGTTCAGTTTGTAGTATTTGATCCATTCGTTTTTGTGCTTCTTGCAGCTCCTTGAGACGAGTGTTTTCCGCCATGATTGATGCCCAACATTTCTGCTCAAACTAGCAAAAACTAGCTCTGAGATACCAATTGTAGTGGCCCGATATATTTTTTTGGTGTAATTTTCTGTATTTGAAAGATAGATGAAGAACAAGATAGAATTTAGAGAGAAATAGAGAACAGAGGGAGAATTTGAGAGAAAAGTTGATAATTCATTTCCTTTTTTTTTCTTGAGCAGCAAGAGACCATATATACTAGTGGTCCCCAAACACTATTACAAGTAATTAAGAAATGAAAATAACAAAACAAATACTCCCTCCGTCCGCCAAGATTATGTAAAAATTACTATATTTGGCGTCCGCCAAGATTATGTCACTTTTCTTTTATGGCAATGGTCCCACCATCCTCTTTAATATTTTATCCTTACTAACACTCTTTATTTACAAAAAACCCACTCAAAATTCAATCTCAACCACACATCTCATAAAGTGGTGGGACCCTTTCTCCACTACATCAAAATCATCACCAATTTTATTAAATCTCGTGCCCAAGCAATTTTACATAATTTTGGCGGACGGAGGGAGTAATACCCAACTACAAATTCCCAAAATTAGCCACGCATGCCAAAGAAATTCCCTTTATTATCAAAGAAAAGGGGCAAAGCAGACACATTTCCCCTCTTTCTCTCATTTATTCCCAAAACACTATTGAGCACTAATTCTTTCCCCAAGCCTCCTGCCATTGAAGCCTCCAAACTCCCCAAATCCAAATCTGTGACAAGCGATTGATGAATTTTAAAATAAAATAAGAAAAGGTATCATGGTAATAGTGGTTATATTTAAGTGTTAATATATCTAAATAACCATTTTACTTAACAAAAAGTTAATTATGATCATACAAATAAAAATATATCAATTCTTATGTAAATATACTATTTTACCCCTTAATGAAATTGTAATAAAAAAGAAAAAAATAAATTAAAGAATATATAAATAAATAATCTGAAAGAAAATAAAAAACTTAAGAAATATTCGCAAACTACCCCCCCCCCCCCCTGCCCCCACCCTTTTCCCCTTCCCCACGAATCCCATTTTCCCCAAACTTCATCCTCTGTAAATTACAAGCCCCCCCGACTCGCATTTCCCCCAAACCTCATTCTCTGTAATTACACACACAACCTCCTCCCCACCCAGCTTTCCCCTTCCTCACGAATCTGATTTCCCCTAAATTTCATTATCTGTAATTACACCATAACATCTGCAGCTCATACATTTTTTCTTTCACATGCTTGAGTTCGAGTATAGAAATTGATGTTGCCGGCAGTTGGTGTCGACGACGGTGGTGATGGAAGCGGCGGTGAGCTCGCTGTAACAGAGGTAAGGGGGGATTGGGTTGGTGTTGAAAATACAAAGTCAGAGAAGGCAGCATACAAAGTCAGAGAAAGCAGTAGCCAACTTCAGTCAAAAATGAACAAAAATCCCTTAATCGTAGGGATCCTTGTATGACTATCATCTCATCTTTTGTAGTATAAAAATGGATGATTGTAATCAGAGCAAAAAAAAACATCAAGCAATACAAAACAATCATTTGCTTCTCTTTATCTTTCTCTATGCATTATGATAATACCATTTTTTAACATGGTATCAGAGCAGGTTCAATCCTAGGAACTCAGAAACAAATCATCATCGTTCATAATCCCAAACCAAAACCTTTCTTAGCCAATTCACCAAATCAAGGCAGCCTCTGTTCTTCATTTCCTGAAAAAAAAAATGCCAGGAGAGATTGAAACCATAAACCAAACAGATTCAAATAACCCAAATCCAAACAGAATCCACATAATGGGTCGAAGAGACCCAAATACAATCAACTGCAATGAAGAAGGGAAAATGGCGGACGGAAGTGGAGGAAATTCGGAACAGATCGGAGCAACACCGACTGGATCGGCGGTGGCCGAGAACCGATCGGCGTGGGCCGCAAGAGTGGCGGCCATGGCTGTCGACCGACTGGCAGCCTCTGGAACGTGGGGCACGAGGGAGATATCGGCGGCTGGAAATCAGTCGCCGCTGACCGTGGGGGCGGCGGCACCGGCCGTGGACCGAGCAGCTGTGGATCGTCCGGCAGAGGCTGCAGGACCAAAGATTGGAGGAGGCCAAGTTCTCCGGCATCGGCGCTTTCGGCGTCGGCCCCCTGGATCTGAGCGATCTGACAGCGGAGCAGCTGGGGCTCATCGACCAGCTGCAGCGGAGCACGGTGGCGGAAGAGCGGAGGATATCGGAGAAAGTGGCGAAGCAGCAGGAGAGTGTGGCGGGTATGGAGACGTCACGAAGCTCCAGACCGGAGCAGCGGCGGTGGCCGTGGACCGGTCGTCTCCGGCTGGGCAGAATGGAGGCAGCGGGCGTGAGGGGGAGGCGGCTGGTGTGGTTTGGGGAGAATTAAAAGCAGGTATAGGGTTTGGTGTTTTCACACCAAACCCTCCATCTTTTCCTTATTATCATAATGGACCCCATTTTATGCCAACTAACCCCCCAAGTTCCGAGATATTACAAAAGCCACCCCTTGATTCTAATGAATTGCAGAAATTACCCCATGTTATGCAAAAAGACCCACCTACTCTTATTAAATATCAGAATAGCCCCCATTTGCAGCCTAGTCCCTCGAAATTTAGGGATTTATATAGTATACCCCATTTTATGCAAAACCAACCCCAAAAAATGCATAATCATGATATTGACCCTAAAAGGCCTTCAAACTTTTCCGCTGTGTACCAGATGTCAGGTAATAATAGGGATAGAGATAAAGGGTGGATTTTTGATTGTGGAGCCACTGATACAATGACTTTTGATAAAACTGATATTATTAAGTCATCAACATCACATCGTACGCATGTTCAGACTGCAAATGGTGATTTGACTCGTGTTAAAGGAGCCGGAACTATAGAAATTTCCCCTATTTTACGTCTCTCAAATTGTCTTTATGTCCCGTCTCTTTCACACAAACTCTTATCTATTAGCCATGTTACAAAAGAATTCAATTGTACCATGATAATGCATCCCCACTTCTGTTTGCTTCAGGATATCAGGACGGGGGAGATTATTGGGCGTGGCACTGAGCGGGATGGATTGTACTATGTGGATGAGATAGCTCAACAAGGCAAGGTGATGCTGGCTCACGGAACTGCTGACCGGGAAGCCTGGCTTTGGCACCGTCGGTTAGGGCATCCATCCATGGGGTATCTTAAGCTTTTATTTCCTAAATTAATAAAAAATGATGAGAATTTATCTTGTGAAACTTGTGTTTTAGCTAAAAGCCACCGAAAATCTTTTAAGCCTAATGACACACAAGTAAACTCCATATTTTCTCTTGTTCATTCTGATGTTTGGGGTCCTTCACCCGTGGTAGGGGGACAAGGTTTTAATATTTTCTGTTATTTATTGATGATTGCACTAGGATGACATGGGTATATTTTTTAAAACACAAATCTGAAGTTTTTGAAAAATTTACTCATTTCCATACTATGGTTCAAACTCAGTTTCAGAAAAACATCCAAACCCTTAGAACTGATAATGGGGGGGAATTTGTTAATAATTCAATGAAAATATTTTGTCAAACAAAAGGGATTATTCATCAAACTACTTGCCCCCACACTCCTGAACAAAACGGAGTTGCCGAAAGAAAAAACCGAATTTTACTTGAAATGACTCGTTCTATGATGATTGAGTCTCATGTTCCCTCCTCTTTTTGGCCTGAGGCCGTGAAAACCTCGGCTTACCTTATTAACCGTCTCCCTACTAGGACTCTTAAACTTCAAACACCATTACAGAAATTGTCTACTCTGGCCTCCATACCTCTTGCCCTTACACTTCAACCACGGGTCTTTGGGTGCTCTGTTTTCGTTCACATTCCGAAACATGAACGCACCAAACTCTCTCCTTGTGCAGTCAAGTGTGTGTTTGTAGGTTATGGAGTTAATCAAAAAGGATATAGGTGTTACAATTCCAAAACCCGTCAAATCATCACCACCATGAACTGTGATTTCCTTGAAACTGAGTATTTCTACGATAACCACCTTACCAGTCAGGGGGAGAGTGAGAGTGAGATCGACTTGTTAAGTTGGTTACCAATGCCAGTCTCGGAAGCAGATCCAACAGAAAAAGTTAGCCTTGCCACCGAGCATGTTTCATCCACTCCAGAACAATCTAGTCCGCTGCATGAGCCTATATCTTCTCCGCCACTGATATCTGAGGTAAGATCTTCTGAACCTACTATTGTGGCTTCTGATTCTGCTGATAATATTTCTCAAGTCATTGAAGAAGAACAGGAGGATAATACAGTAGATGGAGATACTGGGAGATATGTGCTACCACCCAGGAGTAATCGGGGTGTACCTCCTAAACGGTATACCCCAGAGAAAATTGTGAGGAATTCGCGATACTCAATTGGGAATATCGCCAAGGGAAACTTGTCCAAAAATGCCACAGCCTATGAAGCGGCCTTATATGATGAGGAGATTCCACAAACAGCAGAGCAAGCCCTGAAGATCGAGCATTGGAGAAATGCTATGAAGAAAGAGATAGGAGCCCTAAACCGGAATCACACATGGGAGAAGTGTCGGTTGCCAAAAGGGAAGAAAACTGTGGGATGCAGATGGGTTTTCACAATCAAAAGAAGACCAGATGGATCTATTGAGCGTTACAAAGCTCGATTGGTCGCAAAAGGATACACACAGATGTATGGAATCGACTATGAGGAGACCTTCTCACCTGTGGCAAAGATGAACACTGTCAGGGTGCTCCTCTCAATTGCTGCTAATAAAGACTGGGATCTTCATCAGTTCGATGTTACAAATGCTTTCCTACATGGAGAGCTTGAAGAAGAGAGGGAAGTCTACATGGAGGTGCCTCAAGGTTTTTCAGGAGATTTTGGAGAGGGTGAAGTTTGCAAGTTGAAGAAAACCTTATATGGGCTCAAGCAGTCTCCCAGAGCTTGGTTTGGAAGATTCACCGCAGCCATGAAGAAGTTTGGGTACCAGCAAAGCAACTCAGATCACACCTTATTCTTAAAGAAACGAGGTGATATGATCTCTTGTTTAGTCATCTATGTTGATGACATGATCATAACAGGGGATGACACAGAGGAGATTCAGAAGTTGAAAGAAAGCTTGTTCAAAGAGTTCGAAATGAAGGACTTAGGGAAACTAAAATACTTCCTCGGAATTGAAGTTCTCAGATCAAAGAAGGGGATCTTCATCAACCAGAAGAAGTATACTCTAGATCTCCTAGCTGAAACTGGGATGCTAGATTGCAAGCCAGCAGAAACTCCTATTATCGTAAATCATGGGCTACAAATTGTGGAAGGAGCTCAGTTAGCCGATCGAGGAAAATATCAACGTTTGGTAGGGAAACTTATATATCTTTCCCATACTCGACCTGACATTGCTTATGCTGTTGGTGTTGTTAGTCAATTCATGCACCAACCACAGGATGATCACATGGAAGCTGCGCTCAGAATTGTGAGATATTTGAAGAAGACCTTTGACTATGGAGTGCTGTTCAAAAAGACTGGACACCTTGAGATACAAGCTTACACCGATGCTGACTGGGCAGGAAACCCGAATGACAGAAAATCAACAGCTGGATACTTTGCATCTGTGGGAGGAAATCTTGTCTCATGGAGAAGCAAGAAACAAAAGGTGGTTGCTCTCTCAAGTGCAGAATCAGAATTCAGAGGGATCAAAAGTGGGTTAACTGAAGTCCTTTGGCTAAGAAGATTGTTGATGGAATTAGGCCTTCACCCAACAAAGACATGCCAAATGTACTGCGACAACAAGGCTGCCATCAGCATATCTGAGAACCCAGTTCAACATGATAGAACTAAACATGTCGAAGTGGATAGGCACTTTATCAAGGAAAAGATTGAGGAAAAGATTGTGGAGCTCCCGTTTGTGAGGTCCGAAGATCAGCTCGCTGATATCCTAACCAAGGCTGTGGACTTCAAAAGTTTTTCAGAAGTTCTCTCCAAGTTGAGTATCGGAAATCCCGTCACTCAACTTGAGGGGGAGTGTTGAAAATACAAAGTCAGAGAAGGCAGCATACAAAGTCAGAGAAAGCAGTAGCCAACTTCAGTCAAAAATGAACAAAAATCCCTTAATCGTAGGGATCCTTGTATGACTATCATCTCATCTTTTGTAGTATAAAAATGGATGATTGTAATCAGAGCAAAAAAAAACATCAAGCAATACAAAACAATCATTTGCTTCTCTTTATCTTTCTCTATGCATTATGATAATACCATTTTTTAACAGTTGGTAGAGTCGGATGATTCGGTGGTGGGAAGGAGACGATATTTTTGTTGGTTTCAAAATTTTAAACTTTTGATAATTTTTAAAATAAAATAATAAAGGGTATTTTGGTAAGAGTGTTTATAATTAATATATTATTATTATTGTGGTTACAATTAACTTTTAGATAAGTAAAATGGTTATTTTAATATTTGCCTCTATATTTAAACTAATTTTGTGTTTGTAATTAAATTTTAATTAAGGAAAATGATTATTTTAATACTCCATTTGAATTCTGATCTGATCAAAGAAAGAGTCGGAATACGTGTCTACACAACAAATTGAATTGAACGAGTCAATTTATTTTTTTATTTTTTTATTTTTTTATCGACAAACCTTATATATTCAGTATAAATAGCGACAAGTGTCTAACCTTCACTCCATAATTTCGAGGACTTCTCGTTCTAAAATATCGCCAACGTCTCAGACCAAAATTTCGCCCAAAATCGGAAGTAGCCAAAAGATGTACAGATTAAACCGTCTCAATTCCCCCAATCACCTCGCCGCCGCCGCCGCCGTGCTCAGAACGAATATCAGTCACTTCTCTCCCGCATCGACAGCCGGAATCAGTGATACCGGCAATACTTATGCGAGGAATAGGGGAAAAAAGCTGACGGAGCTCTCGAGGAGTGTGGTGATGCTCACTTGCGACTCATCTGCAGACGGCGGCATCTGCAATGTTTACTTGGTCGGATCCAATCACGATTGTCCGGTAAATTAATGTTGTTTATTTGTTTAATGTTTATGTAAATTACAATAGCTTAAGTTAATCGTTCATCATTTGCAGAAATCCTGGGAAGAAGTTAGGGCAGCGGTCCGATTCTTGAAACCAGAGGTGTTTTTCTTTTCAAATTTTATGTTATCATCATCATCTCTCTAATTAATAAAGCACTTATATGCTTTCAGGTTGTTTTCCTAGAATTGTGCTCTAATCGCGAATATTTACTTAGGCGTGAAAGAATCAAGGTTTGCTTGTATTTGTATTTGTTTTCAGTTTATGTAGAATTAAATCTGAAAGGGTGACATTATTTTGCAGGTTCCGACTATGAGAGAAATGGTGGAAATGTGGAAGAAAAATTATAAACTTTCTTGGATTCTTTACCATTGGTATACGACTAAGGTATGATTCTATTTATGCTAAGTTACCACAGAATTAACTTTGCAATGATACTCATCTGTCTTTTTTTTCTAGCGTGGGAGTCGATTAGAAGTTGAAGATGATGGAGAATTTATGGCAGCAAATGATGAAGCCAAGAAATATGGTGCCAAGGTTATACTTGGGGATCGACTCATTGATGTGAGCTACATTTCTTCTCGTGGTTTACTACTATAAATAACATGAGACCGATTTAGGCATGTTTGCTACCTTCTTCCTCCATAGTCATACTACTACTTTTGCATTTTGAGTAATGCTAATGTTCTATCTCTAGCTATTGATTTCTTCGTTCAATGATATATTTTCCACTTAGTTAATCCCTTTCCATATCAATTGGTCACAAATAATAATTTAAGTTTTCATTGTTATTATTTTTGAAGCGCTTTTTGTCAGATCTATCTCAGTCTTTTGCATGTATTCTCAAATTACTATTTTTTTTTTCTTTTTTGGTAGATTACAAACCAGAGATATATTGCCAAGACGTCTATTTGGCAATTTCTCACCGTTCAATTTAATGAATGTTCATTACCAAATGATATTGTGGAGAAGGTAATACGTATTTACCTTATATAAGACTTACAGATAATATATATAGGGAGGTCGGTTTTAATGATGTTACTTGAGCGTTAAAAGTTGATATTTTCTTTATGTAGGCGAGCAACGGAAAGTTATTGAAGTGTGATGCATTTATCTAGAATATTCTAGGTGAGAATAAGCTATGTATATTCTAGAGAATTCACTACTAGCTAGATTAATCTAGAGTATTCTAAATAATACTAGGACGAGTATGAGTATTCTAGAGATTAGATATTTTTCATATAGTATCTAGAGAATTCCTTAAGTAGATGCTAGTAGAAAATTCTAGATACAAACTAATGTAGTGGGATCTAGAGAGATCTTCCCACACCTATAAATAGAGCTCTTGTGAGCCATTTGTAACAAAAATCTCACATAATCTAAAAACATCTTAAAAACATCACTCTATCTAATATTATCTAAGTTCTTTGGAGACAAGAGCTCCACTCTAAAATCATTCTCTCTATCTTCTACACACACTACACTCACAATATTCTCTACACCACTTCACTACAATCACTCACCACACTCAAACCACTATATAATCACCTCCATTTTCTAACAAGTGGCATCAGAGCTTGTTCGATCATAAGCGGGCGTTATGGCGTCGTCAAGTCTCTCCATCACGACTCCAATATTCAATGGAGAAAACTATGACTATTGGAGTGTTCGTATGAAGACTTGCCTTGAATCCCATGATCTTTGGGATGTCATTGAAGAAGGAATCACCATGCCGGGAGAAGATATCGACAAGACATCCTCATTCGAGGTACGTAAGAAATTAAAGCAACAAAATGCTAAAGCTCTTTATCTTCTCCAACAATCTGTTAGTGATTCTATCATGGCAAGAATTATTCGAGCCACTACTGCAAAAGAAGCTTGGGATATCCTTAAAGAGGAGTTCCAAGGAAATGTTAAAGTTCGAACCATTAAACTACAAAGTTTAAGGCGAGAACTAGAGAATCTTAAAATGAAAGATTCAGAAGCCGCAAAAGATTATTTCTCAAGAATAATGGAAATAATCAATCAAATGCGGTCATACGGAGATAACGTCTCCGATGAAAGGATCATACAGAAGATCTTAATCAGCCTTACCGAGAAGTATGATCCAGTAGTGGCGGCGATTGAAGAATCAAAAGATTTATCAAAAATGCCTGTCGCGGAGCTGATGGGTTCCTTGGAAGCACACGAGCAACGATTGAGTAGGCGACATGAAAGTTCACTTGAGAGTGCCTTTCAGTCCAAACTCAACGTTAGAGGCAATAAGTCTAGGAGCGGCGGAAATTTTAAAAGCAATCACAAGGAAGGAAGCTCAAGCAACAAGGAGAGCAAGGTAAACTTTCCACCATGTGGAATTTGCAAGAAGACAAATCACTTAGAGAATGACTGCTATCATCGAGGAAAGCCACAGTGCAAAAACTGCAAAAGGTTCGGGCATGTGGAAAAAGATTGCAGAGATAGAAGAAATCATCAAGCCAACTACTCAGAAAATCAAAATGAGAAGGAGAACATGTTCTATGCATGTCACTCGGCAACGGAAGCAGGAGAAGAAGAATGGTACATCGATAGCGGATGCAGCAACCACATGACATCCAACGAGACCATCTTCCGTGAGTTAGATACTTCAGTCAAGACGAAGGTGAAAATGGGCAATGGAGAACTGGTGGAGACGAAAGGGAAAGGTACAATTGCCATAGAAACTAATAAAGGTGCGCGATTTATTAGAAATGTTCTCCTAGTACCTCGTCTTGCACAAAGTCTATTAAGTGTTGGCCAAATGATGGAAAATGGATATGCCCTCCACTTTGAGAAAGATTCTTGTCGAATTTACGACAAGAAAAATAACCAAGATATTGCAGTAGTAAAAATGGGAAAAAATAGAAACTTTCCCATTCAATGGCAATATCCACAAAAGGCAATGGTGGCTCAACTCGACGATACGAGTCTATGGCACCGGAGATTTGGGCATTTCAACCTAAATGCCTTGAGGCTACTTCATCAGAAAAATATGATGAGAGATATGCCTCTTCTAAATGAAAGAGAAGGTGTATGCGAAGGATGTATGATCGGAAAGCAACACAGACAACCATTTCCAACGGAGAAAACATGGCGAGCCAAGGAGATACTAGAGCTTGTCCACACCGACGTTTGCGGTCCAATGCGCACACCTTCAGTAAACCAAAACAGGTACTTCATACTCTTTATTGATGACTACTCTAGAATGACTTGGGTATATTTCCTCCAAAAAAAATCAGAAGTCTTTAGAATCTTCAAGAGATTTAAGAACTTTGTAGAAACAAAGTGGTCGCAAAATAAAGAAACTGAGAAGCGATCGAGGTACTGAATACAACTCAAAAGAGTTCGACAAGTTCTGTGAAGATGAAGGTGTGGAGCATCAACTAACGGTGGCCTACACTCCACAACAAAACGGCGTGTCGGAAAGAAAGAATCGAACAGTCATGGAGATGGCGAGATCCATGCTGGCAGAGAAAGGATTGCCAAAGAAGTTTTGGGCGGAGGCAGTATATACATCGGTCTACCTACTCAACCGATGTCCAACAAAGGCCGTGCTAAACAAGACGCCGATCGAAGCTTGGTCAGGACAAAAGCCTTCAGCTAAACATTTGAGGGTCTTTGGAAGTATCTGCTACATCCACATTCCCTCAGTAAAAAGACACAAACTGGAGGACAAGACGGAGAAGGGAATCTTCCTCGGCTACAGCTCTAAATCCAAGGGTTATAGAATCTACAATCTCGAGACCAAGAAGCTGGTGACAAGTCGAGACGTGGAATTTGACGAACAAGCCTCTTGGAATTGGGAGACAGAAAGTGTTGAAAGGCGGACAACAACTACACTCCTAAAAGAAGTCACAGAACATGGAGAACAAGATCAACAAAGCCCACCAAGGTCCTCTTCAGAAGCCAATACCTCAAGTGGATCCGACTCAGACTCCTCACCAGACTTTCCACCTTTTCGGGTAAGAACACTAGCAGATTTATATGAATCCACTGATATATATGAGACATGCAACTTTTGTTCTTTGGAGCCAAATAACTATGCAGAAGCATCCAAAGAGAAAGTTTGGATTAAAGCAATGGAGGAGGAGATAAAAATGATAGAAAAGAATGATACTTGGGAGTTGGTGGATCTTCCAAGTGACAAGGAAGTCATTGGAGTCAAATGGGTGTTCAAGACAAAGCTGAATCCTGATGGTTCGATCCAGAAGCATAAGGCAAGACTTGTCGTAAAAGGATATGCTCAAATACCAGGAGTCGACTACACAGAAACGTTTGCTCCAGTAGCCCGGATGGACACAATTCGAGCACTCATAGCTCTAGCGGCTCAGAAGAAATGGAAAATTTATCAGCTTGATGTTAAGTCGGCATTTCTCAATGGAGATCTAATAGACAAGATATATGTGGAGCAGCCAGAAGGATTCACAAAGCAAGAAGGCAAAGTTCTTCGTCTCAAGAAAGCACTCTATGGGCTCAAACAAGCTCCACGAGCCTGGTACAACAAAATAGACGGATATTTCACCGGTCAAGGATTCAGGAGGAGCAAGAACGAAGCAACTCTATACATCAAAACTCAAGGTACGGACATCCTGATTGTCTCTCTTTATGTTGATGACTTAATTGTCACAGGAAATAACACAAAATTGATCGAGGATTTCAAGAGAGACATGATGAGCACCTTTGAGATGACGGACTTAGGATTAATGCACTATTTTCTCGGAATGGAGATAAGTCAAGAGGAAGAAGGTATCTTCCTATCACAAAAGAAGTATATTGAAGATATGCTCAAGAAGTTCAAGATGCAAGACTGCAAGCCAGTGGTTACACCTCTCATTCCAAATGAGAAGTTGAAGAAAGAAGATGGGTCAAAACCGACGGATTCTACAAACTATCGAAGTTTGATTGGGAGTCTACTATATTTGACGGCAACGAGGCCTGACATCAAGTATGCAACAAGCCTTCTATCCAGATTCATGGAAAGTCCGAAGGAGACCCACTATGGAGCAGCAAAGAGACTTCTCAGATACCTGCAAGGTACGCTCAACTATGGCATCTGGTACAAACCAAAGTCTGACTCACAGATAAGTGGATATAGCGATAGCGATTGGGCTGGATCTCAAGATGACATGAAAAGCACATCAGGCTATGCTTTCAAGCTTGGCTCAGGAATTTTTTCTTGGGGATCAAAGAAGCAAGACTCAGTTGCACTATCAACAGCAGAAGCTGAGTATGTTGCAGCAGCCGAAGCAGCATGTCAAGCTATATGGCTTAGAAGATTACTAGCGGATATGGGCGAACCGCAAGACTCATCGACAGAGATCTACTGCGATAACAAGTCAGCTATAGCAATGGCTAAGAATCCAGTTCAGCACAATCGCACCAAGCACATCGACATCAAGTATCACTTCTTGAGAGATGTTGAAGCAAAGAAACTTATCGAGATGAAGTATTGTCCAACAGAAGAACAGTTGGCGGACATCTTCACCAAAGCACTACCAAGGGACAGATTCCAATTTCTGCGAAGAATGCTTGGAGTAACCGATAAATGCATCAAGGAGGAGTATTGAAGTGTGATGCATTTATCTAGAATATTCTAGGTGAGAATAAGCTATGTATATTCTAGAGAATTCACTACTAGCTAGATTAATCTAGAGTATTCTAAATAATACTAGGACGAGTATGAGTATTCTAGAGATTAGATATTTTTCATATAGTATCTAGAGAATTCCTTAAGTAGATGCTAGTAGAAAATTCTAGATACAAACTAATGTAGTGGGATCTAGAGAGATCTTCCCACACCTATAAATAGAGCTCTTGTGAGCCATTTGTAACAAAAATCTCACATAATCTAAAAACATCTTAAAAACATCACTCTATCTAATATTATCTAAGTTCTTTGGAGACAAGAGCTCCACTCTAAAATCATTCTCTCTATCTTCTACACACACTACACTCACAATATTCTCTACACCACTTCACTACAATCACTCACCACACTCAAACCACTATATAATCACCTCCATTTTCTAACAAAAGTATAATGCTCATGCGGTCCATCGATTTAATCAAGAGTTGGCCAAAAGCTATCCTATTTGGGCGGAAATATATATCCATGAGCGTGACCTGTTTGTGTTCTGATCCGTCTCCAAATTTCATTCTAATTCTTAATACTGGGCATCATATCATTGTAAATTGCATGTTTGATTGTTTTAATTCTATATTTGTTGTAAAGATATATGTCGGCCAAGATATTAGATGTTGCCCGCAAGCATAAATCGGTGGTAGCTGTGGTGGGAAAGGCCCATGTACCAGGAATCCAGAAGAACTGGAAACAACCTGTTGACGTAAAGATTTTATGCCATTCATTGACTACTTTGTCCTTCAAAATTCTTTACTTGATGTTCACTTTCTACATAGAATAAATCAAAGTTTTCTGTAATATATGCCACTGTTCTAACTTGGTGTTTTTTGATGGTTTAACATCGTGATTCCAAATATATACATCTGATGGAACTTTATGTTGTTGAATGTTTCAGGTGGAGCAACTTCTTACCATCAGTGGGCAAGATAATTAGTTCTATCGCAGGGGTTGCCATAGTTTACGGCATTTATCTCTCCATCAAGAATTAGCCCTCTGCATTCCATGAGATCACCTAACTGGGCCAGGATGAAATTAAAGCTGCTGCAACAACGACAACTTAATGTCGTCTTCAAGTTACTTCGGAAATCAGAGTTGGCAGTTGGAACAAACAAGTCAGTGTTCACATATTCTATACTACGCGGCGCTTTAGTGTTAAGAGTAACGTTGAGGAATGGATGCACATCGGATTACACTTAAAGAGATATCAATACATTGAAGTTCACTTGTCATTGGGATATATTGCTCTCAAGTTTCTAAGTTTTTCCTTTTTGGTAGATTACAGATTACAGATATATTGCCAAAACGTCTATTTGGCAATTTATCATTGTTGACAATTTGGAATTTCCTATACATTACCAAATGATATAAAGGAGAAGGTAATACTTATTTACCTTATATATATATATATATATAGGGGAGAGATCTATGGAGAATTATATTTTTCGAAAGAATGGAGAATGATGAATAAATTTATAAATTTTACGAACAGATCAACATAACTAATGAACAAATGTGTTCAGTAAATACAGTAAATATAGTGAAAATCTCGCCCCTTTCAGGATTCGAACGCAGGCCAAAATCTTATTCATACGATACATTAATTTATTCATTGAAATGATAGACTTATTCGTTATTTTTTCACGCATTCTCCATTCTCAAAATATTTAGCATTCTCCATGCATCTTCTCCATATATATATATATATATATATATATATATATATATATATATATATATATAGGGGAGGGCTACAGTGAAAACACTTCTTAAACGTTTAATGTACGAATTTTATCCAACATGGTTACGAATTCATCCAACATGGTTACGAATTGTGAAAAATAAATTTTTGCTACCTTTGGGATTCGAACCCAGGACCACGAATTCATCCAACAGGGTTACGAATCAACCGTAGATCTTGATGATCTAAGGGCTAAAAATCATTTATATTTTATACACTTAAGAGTGTTTTTATTCTAGCCCTCCCCTATATATATATATATATATATATATATATATATATAGGGGACGCTCCAATGAGACCCTCTAATTTTAGTGAGATCTAGGGCACAATCTGGTGTGTTTATTTTATCAATCCTATGGCTGATATTGTATCTGGAGGGTGATTTTTTTTCGCAGGGTTCGAATCCTGGAGGGAGCAGAATATTTTAAATTTTGTTATTCATCAGTATATACTGCCATGTTCATCAGTATATATGTCTTATTCATTACGAATTTTTTAAATTTTATTTTTCATCAGTATACGCATCTTGTTCATTAGATATACGTTTTGTTCATTAGTATTATATGTTTTATTCATTGTACTCATGTTACACGAAAATTAGGGGGTCTCATTGGAGCGCGCCCCTATATATATATATATATATATATATATATATATATATGTTCGTGTGCATTCATTGATTAAACATATTTTAATTATGATTTTATAATTCATTTTAGGAACGTCGCGCGAGACTTACTTATTTAATTGCGAGTTTTATTCAAGAAAGATTAAGGTGGGGTTAATTATGCATTTAAATAATTTATTCTTATTATATGTTTTGCTCAATTATTTATGTGAGATGAAGATGAGAATAAGCTCATGACGAGTTATGTGATTTAGCCTACAGGCTACTATGAGAATACGGGTTATGTGATTTAGCTTATGGGCTATCTTGAGAGTAAGAGCATGGTCTACGGGCTATGTGATGGATGTTAT
Organism: Salvia miltiorrhiza; assembly: GCF_028751815.1. Taxonomy (NCBI): domain Eukaryota; kingdom Viridiplantae; phylum Streptophyta; class Magnoliopsida; order Lamiales; family Lamiaceae; genus Salvia; species Salvia miltiorrhiza. The sequence goes on from NC_080389.1 coordinate 7,615,986, forward strand.
AATCATGTATTTTATTGATGTATTTCATATAATTTGGATAAATGCGCCCCCACTGAGTTTATTATACTCACTCCAAAATAATATCATTTTTTCAGAAAACGTCTCGGGCGATGATAGGTTGGGCGAGTGATGATGGTCAAGGAATAAAGAAGAAGATGTTTTCATTTTAATTGAAACAAAGACTCAAATTTATTATATATGTTTTATTTAATGTCTTCCATTGCAATATAAATTTGAGTTATTTTAAATGTTTAAATCTTAATATTTTATTCAAAGTACATTTTATTATTTTAGAGAAAAATGAAGGCGTCACAGTGTGCGTTGTGTGTGTGCATGAGATGCAATATTTGCAAGTACTAATTAATATAGGTGAGTTAGTGTTTAGTATTTTTAAATTGAATTTAATATAATTTCTAATTAGGGTATCAATAAGAATTTACAAACCATAATTTGGTTAAAGACGGATGAACATGGCAGTTTGCCTCTTGGGCGAAAAGCCATAATTCGTCCCGTAAGAGAGTTGTATTACTTGGGGAATCCCCAATAACACAAATTTTAAGAAATGTTTGATAGATAATGTATTGAGTGAAAAAAAAAGTTCACTATCTTTTTAGAAAAAGTGATAATGTGTCTTACATAATGTGTGAGGTCCTGTTCACAAATAAAAATGATAAATTTTATAAGATGAATAAAAAAAATGATTATATTTATGGGACAGAGAGAGTATGTTTTTTTCAAAATAAACTTCAAAAAATATAGAAATTGAAAATGATTATATATAATTATAAATGAAGCTGTGGGATAATAAAAGGAGTATTAGAATAAATTGAAAATGAGTATTCCAAAGGAAACCACAATAGGAGAATCGTAAAGAGAATATTTAGAAGGCTCAGCGCACCCTATTCTAGCCAAGAGGATATAATAAAAGAAAATTTAATTGTGATGAAATAAAATTTTAATTATACAAGTAAAATTATGAAAATAGTAATATTTTTTACTAAAATGTTTTATAATGTATAATAATATACAATATATTGTTACACATATTTTTCGATTTACACAATTTTATAATATCGTGTAATAATTTATTTTAAATTGTTTGAGGGAGCCATTGTGAAAGCAGGTTTGTTTGTTTGTTTTATGAATTATTTAAAAAAGTTATTAAAGATTAATTAATATATTTTTGTTAAAAAATATTTCATCCGTCTATAATGGCGAAGCCAGGAATTAATTTGGGAGGGGGCTGACCTTGAACTTGTACGGGGGTTCGGGTGCGGTAACCCTCGAGAGTGTTCAGCGTGTTCAGCCCCGGGAATTTCACCGGCGACGATCCCGTCTCTGAGAAATTCCCGGCGGATCTGATGCCGCCGGAGAACACAAAGTCGTTCGGTGTGGCCAACTTGGGATTTTTGCAGGTGCCGTTTCATGATGGAATGCAGAAATCATGGAGTGGGTTTGGGTCTGAAGTTGATGTTTGTACACTCACAGACACAGACATAGCAGCACCTAACCTTGTTTTGGGTTATTGTTGTTTAAATACATCAACTTTCCTTCAGTTTTGAAATTTAACATGAACTTTTTTTTTTATTAAAATACATGAACTTTCATATTTTTCTATTTTTAACACTGATAACTATTCTGGTAAAATTGAATTGAATCTGATGTGGCATAAATTAACTGACGTGGATATCTGTTGTTATTTCATTTTTTTTTTGTGATACACGTATTTTACAACTTTAAAAGCTTTCACAATCTCATGAGCTGCAATTTACAGATTCTCAACCAGCCACTAATTTTACAACTTTAAAAACTTTTACAATCTCAGCCGCAATCTTACACTTTTAAATCTCACTAAAAAATGCAGGCAACACTACAGAAAAAAAAAAAAAGAAAAAAAAAGCTTTTAGTGGCAACAATACGAGACAATCGTATTTATGTCACTACAAATAGCTTTTCAGTGACAAAAAAATTCGTTGTCATAAATAATGTATCAGTGACAAATTTTATTATTGTCTATAATTATTGTCACTATATAATAATAATAATAATAATAATAATAATAATAATAATAATAATAATAATAATAATAATAATAATAATGAAGCTTTGAAAATTTTGTAGTAAATATTAATTGCACGAAAATTTTCGTTGGTTTTTCGCATTTAAAAAAGCATTATTTCAAATTATTTGCCGGCATCTCATTGCTTTTTATGCGTGTTTTTTGAAGATAGGAAAGCTTATGCATTAGTCGAAATTTTGATTAGGCTATTAAATGAACAACGAAGAAAATTACAAATTATATATGTAGCATTTATAAATTCAAACTACAAGTCAGCAGAGATCAAAATTAGGGCTATAATTTTGAAAATAAATGTATGTAAGATAAAGCGTGAAAAGGAGTACTTATTCCATTAGACTTACAGAATTTGAATCGGAGTTTTTGAACATACAGATTATACAATAGAGTTGCACTGGTTTTTTGAAGAAGGCCAAAGTCTAGTTATTTCCAACACACGGATGGTTAAAAAAATAATACCGTAATTGACGAAACCTTACATTTTGGGATTGCTGATTGTGAGTAAATTGTCTTGTATCTTTCGCCAGTATTTGATATAGCTGCACTTAGTAAGGATTATTTGAAACAAACTAAACATATGATTTTGAAAAATTAATTGTAAACAGATAAACATCAAATTTGATCACAATTGATTCGACAATATGCAGAGCAAAATTTCTAGTAAAAAACAAGTAGTGATCGAAGTAAGTCATACGAATTGCTCTACCTCTCTCTCTCTCCCCCTACAGAGCCTCTAGTGGTGAGACTAAACTTTCAACGTAGACATTGGCATTCGAATATTTCAACGGACTCAGATCCAAAATCCCTTTCCTGTCAAGAATCTTCAAATTCAACGTCTTGATCAACAGAAATCTAGCAATCCAAAACGGAGCCAAGGCCGGAGAAATATAGAGAGGACGATGTTGGAATAAATGGCTTTATTAGTCCATAATTACTTTGTAATTAATGGAATTAAATGGTATATTTGGAATCTACATTTTGAGTAGATTAATTTGGTATATTTACTTGTTCAAATCTATTAAGAATTGAATGAGTAATTAATGCCCAAAGATAGCCATTGAAGATGGAAATGTGGAGTGTCATCCCACATTGGAAAAATAAAGAAGTTGAAAGCTATTTATAAAGTGCTCTCCACCATAAAGGAACAATCAAGTGTGCTCCTCTATGGTGGACCTATGGTGCACCCAAGTGGGTTTTGACTTAGCCTTTTAAGGCTAAAGCTCAATTCCTACGAGGAAGGTGCGACGAGGCCGAGCACGTGCACGTCGCACTTGTCGCAATGGGCGCTTTGTAGGCGCACTTTGCACTTAGCTCGTTCGCGACGTCGTCGCGAGGAGCTTTGAGGAGCCTTTAGTTTTGACAACTGAAACGGTGGCTCGTGTGACGTGGCAGTGACATGGACCATGTGGCTCGGTGACGTGGCACCGCGTGGCAGATAAGGAATCCGGGTGGATGAGGTTGCTGACGTGGCAGCGGTTGGATCAGGCTGGTGAGGTGGGGGCGGTTTGGCTCGCACCCCTTTGACCGAACCAGTGCGATGGTTCGGACCATTGGCTGGTTCGAACAGCCACCTCCTGGCAGACACCTCTTCGTCGCACCCTTCCTTCTCCTATAAATACAGCCCTGCAGAATGAGATTAGACACACCAAAATTAATTCAGATAATTAATTTTACTCATTATCTCCCTTCTAGTTCATACTCAAGTCCCGAGTATTTAGTAGTTCGCCGGAAGTTCGAGTTCCTAGTACAAGGTCTCGTACTCATTCAAACCGTTGTATCTTGGGGACATTTGCCATCGAACCGTGTGTACTGTGCGGGGCAATTTTGTCTTACGGAGAAAGAGTCTAACTCTTGCCTCGGTTCTCACATTTACGTTGTTACTCTGTCCGCATTTCTACACCCGTCAATAACAATCGTAAGACAAAATTCGTGTAGAAGATGACGACACCACCAAACAACAATGTTCCACCGCCCAACAACAATGCTCCACCAGTTCCGACCAACGTTCCACATGCTCCAGCACCTGCTGCTGCCGAAAAGCCGGAAAAATTCGCAGGTTCTGAATTTAAACGTTGGCAGTCTAAGATGCTGTTTTATCTTACTACCTTGAATATGGCTCGTTTTGTGAATGAATCTCCTCCAACTGTGGGGGAAGACGAGACTGATTCGCAACTGCGGATAGCATATGATGCATGGCATCATAGCGACTTTCTGTGTCGCAACTATATTCTGAATGGGCTAGACAACACTCTCTATAATGTCTACTCTAGCGCCAAGACGTCCAAGGAACTATGGGACTCCTTGGAGACGAAGTACAAGGCAGAAGATGCCGGCTTGAAGAAGTTCATAGTCGGTCGTTTTCTAGACTTCAAAATGGTTGATAGCAAAACCGTTGTGGAGCAAGTGCAAGAATTTCAACTGATCCTGCACGACATTCTTGCCGAAGGTATGGAACTGTCTGAATCTTTTCAGGTGGCCGCGGTGATAGAGAAATTACCACCACATTGGAAGGACTTCAAGAACTATCTCAAGCACAAACGCAAGGAGATGGGACTTGAAGACTTGATCGTTCGCTTGAGAATCGAAGAGGACAATAGAATCTCCGAAAACAAGACGAACAAAACTTCCATGGAGGCAAAAGCAAATCTAGCCGAGTCTAGCAACAAGAAGAAACGCAAGTTCAAAGGCAAACATCCAGACTCAAAAGGTCAGAAGAGGATCAAAGGAGATTGCTTCAACTGCGGCAAACCCGGTCACATGGCAAAAGATTGTCGCAAACCGAAGAAAGACAAGCACAATGGTCACCATCAAGCCCACGTGACGGAGACAAAGTCTGTGCCCCTCGACTTAGGCGAACTTGACTTGTGTGCCGTCGTAGACGAGGTCAATATGGTCGGCAGTCCAAAAGGATGGTGGATCGACACCGGTGCTACCCGGCATATCTGCGCCGACAAAACAATGTTCTCCTCGTATGAAGCTCTCTCCGGCGATAGGAAACTGTATATGGGGAATTCTACCGCATCCTCTATCATCGGAGTTGGAACCATTGTGCTCAAGATGACGTCGGAACTCAAGATAACCCTACAGAAGGTGTTGCATGTTCCCGACATTCGCAAGAACTTGATCTCAGGATCCGCTTTGTGCAACGCCGGATTTAGACTAGTATTTGAAGCAGGCAAAGTTGTAATGACCAAGAATGGTCACTATATAGGAAAAGGCTACCTAGATAATGGCCTTTTCAAGCTTAATGCTATCCCTGTACTTGTACGTGATAATGCAATAAAGGAAAAAGTTACTTACTTGGTTGAGTCTCCTAATTTATGGCATGATAGATTAGGACATGCAAATCTAAACACACTACGTCGTTTAGTAAATTTAGACTTATTGCCAAAGATGTCTTTCAATCAACACCAAAAATGTGAAATTTGTGTTGAAGCAAAAATGGCAAAATCTCCTTTTCATTCAGTGGAAAGATCAACGAAACCTCTTGAATTGATTCACACCGATCTATGTGATTTAAAACTTGTGCAAACAAGAGGTGGAAAGAATTACTTTATAACGTTTATAGATGATTGCACAAGATTTTGCTATGTGTATCTTTTGAGAAGCAAAGACGAAGCATTCGAAGCTTTCAAAACATACAAGAATGAAGTTGAGAATCAACTTAACACCAAGATCAAAATGATTCGAAGTGATCGAGGTGGCGAGTACGTTGCACCTTTTGAGGAATTTTATCGTGAAAATGGCATAATTCATCAAACGACTGCACCTTATTCTCCACAATCAAATGGTGTTGCAGAACGTAAGAATAGAACATTGAAAGAAATGATGAATGCTATGTTGATAAGCTCAGGCCTATCACATAACATGTGGGGGGAAGCTATTCTTTCGGCTAATAAAATTTTGAATAAATTACCCCAAAAGAAACAAGAAAAAACTCCATATGAATTATGGAAAGGAAGGAAGCCGTCCTATAAATATACAAAAGTGTGGGGGTGCTTAGCAAAAGCTGAAGTACCAAAACCCAAACAAGTAAAAATAGGACCAAAAACTGTTGATTGCATCTTCATAGGATATGCAAACAATAGTAGTGCGTACCGATTCTTGGTACACAAATCGGAAGTACCCGATATGAATGAGGGAATGATTATAGAATCAAGAAATGCCATATTTTTTGAAGATATATTCCCCAAGAAAGAGAAGAATGATATAAGTTTGAAAAAGAGAACTTATGATGAAATTTCGCTTAAGGATAATGGACCAACACGTGAACCAACACCGCAACCAAGACGCGGAAAGCGAACAAAAACTGCGAAAACCTTTGGTCCGGATTTCGTAGTTTATACTTTAGAAGATGAACCAAAGACAATCAAGGAAGCATTGTCTGGTCCTGATGCCGATCTATGGCGTGAAGCTATCAATAGTGAAATCGAGTCAATCTTATCCAATCACACTTGGCTTATTGTTGATCTTCCTCCGGGAAATAAACCTTTGGGTTGCAAGTGGATTCTTAAGAAGAAATATAAAGCCGATGGATCTATTGATAAGTATAAAGCACGTTTGGTAGTTAAAGGCTACAAACAAAAGGAAGGGTATGATTACTTTGATACATACTCTCCAGTCACTAGAATTACATCCATTAGAATGCTACTTGCTATAGCAGCATTATATAATCTTGAGATACACCAAATGGATGTAAAAACAGCATTTCTAAATGGAGATTTAGAAGATGAGATATATATGGAACAACCCGAAGGGTTTGTGATTCCCGGTCAAGAAAAGAAAGTTTGTAAACTTGTAAAGTCTTTGTATGGACTCAAACAAGCTCCCAAACAGTGGCATGAGAAATTTGACCAAGCAATGATGGCAAACGGATTCAAAATCAATGAATGTGATAAATGTGTATACATTAAAGGAACATCCGACAATTTTGTCATTGTTTGTCTCTACGTTGATGATATGCTAATTATGGGTAGCAATAACAAAATCATCGTAGAAACCAAGGAGATGTTAAAGAGGAACTTTGACATGAAAGATATGGGATTAGCTGACGTGATTCTAGGAATTAAAATCCTTAGAACACCCGAGGGAATAGTCTTATCACAATCTCACTATGTTGAGAATGTACTTAAGAAATTCAAAGCTTTTGATCTACCTCCGGCTAAAACGCCTGTTGACCTAAGTATACACTTAGCCAAAAATCGAGGAGAACCCGTATCACAATCAGAATATGCTAGAGTTATTGGAAGCCTAATGTACTTGTCAAATTGTACAAGGCCAGATATAGCATATTCGATTAGTAAATTAAGTCGGTTTACAAGTAATCCTGGAAAGGATCATTGGACCGCATTGACAAGAGTGTTGAGATACTTAAAGCACACAATCTCTCATAGTATACACTATTCGAGATATCCCGCAGTTTTGGAAGGATATTGTGATGCCAATTGGATATCCGACACTAAAGACTCTAAATCCACAAGTGGGTTCGTATTTACCATTGGTGGAGGAGCAATATCTTGGAAATCTTCTAAGCAAACATGTATAGCCCGATCTACAATGGAATCAGAATTTATTGCTTTAGACAAAGCCGGTGAAGAAGCCGAATGGTTAAGAAACTTCTTAGAAGATATTCCATGTTGGGAAAAACCTTTGCCTCCTGTTATGATACATTGCGATAGCATGGCTGCCATAGGGAGAGCAAAGAATAGTTTGTATAACGGTAAATCTCGACACATTCGTCGAAGACATAATACCGTTAGACAATTGATCACTACAGGAATAATGTGCATTGACTATGTAAAGTCAAAAGACAATATTGCGGATCCGTTTACTAAAGGTATTAATCGTGATCAATTGTATAACGCAGTAAGGGGAATGGGATTAAAATCCACACGTTAAGAACATTCATAGTGGTAACTCAACCATGATGACTGGAGATCCCAAGAACATGGTTCAATGAGACAACTAAATTATGGAAATTCAAGTTGAGCACTTGAAACTTTCAAAATCCATTCTCATAGCTGCTCAAGTGCAAAGCCTGCAGCTTGTGGTAAAGGGTAAGCCATCAAAAGCTTTTAATGATTCCTATAGCCTTATTAGGTGGAGTATGGCAGGATACTCTTTATAGGAGATCACCTATACAAGTGAAGAAGTGGGGCCGCTTCAAATTATCAATAAACACTTGTGAATCCAAGAAATGGTCCAAGGCCGAAATGGACACAACGTGAGAACGAAAGATATTAGATCTATTATTGTGTGTATGTTGTTGACTAGGTTTACACCAAAGTTGACCGGTTCAAGACATCATGTTCACCGAGCAACGAGTAAATCCGATGGCATTACACTAAGGAAGGTTCAAAGCTAACAACTACCTATCCTAATGCAATAATGGATCGTCGGGACTTAGTTTTTTGCATTTGCATTAATCATCATTCATGTGGGGGATTGTTGGAATAAATGGCTTTATTAGTCCATAATTACTTTGTAATTAATGGAATTAAATGGTATATTTGGAATCTACATTTTGAGTAGATTAATTTGGTATATTTACTTGTTCAAATCTATTAAGAATTGAATGAGTAATTAATGCCCAAAGATAGCCATTGAAGATGGAAATGTGGAGTGTCATCCCACATTGGAAAAATAAAGAAGTTGAAAGCTATTTATAAAGTGCTCTCCACCATAAAGGAACAATCAAGTGTGCTCCTCTATGGTGGACCTATGGTGCACCCAAGTGGGTTTTGACTTAGCCTTTTAAGGCTAAAGCTCAATTCCTACGAGGAAGGTGCGAAGCACCTTCCGAGTCCGAGTCCGAGGCCGAGGCCGAGCACGTGCACGTCGCACTTGTCGCAATGGGCGCTTTGTAGGCGCACTTTGCACTTAGCTCGTTCGCGACGTCGTCGCGAGGAGCTTTGAGGAGCCTTTAGTTTTGACAACTGAAACGGTGGCTCGTGTGACGTGGCAGTGACATGGACCATGTGGCTCGGTGACGTGGCACCGCGTGGCAGATAAGGAATCCGGGTGGATGAGGTTGCTGACGTGGCAGCGGTTGGATCAGGCTGGTGAGGTGGGGGCGGTTTGGCTCGCACCCCTTTGACCGAACCAGTGCGATGGTTCGGACCATTGGCTGGTTCGAACAGCCACCTCCTGGCAGACACCTCTTCGTCGCACCCTTCCTTCTCCTATAAATACAGCCCTGCAGAATGAGATTAGACACACCAAAATTAATTCAGATAATTAATTTTACTCATTATCTCCCTTCTAGTTCATACTCAAGTCCCGAGTATTTAGTAGTTCGCCGGAAGTTCGAGTTCCTAGTACAAGGTCTCGTACTCATTCAAACCGTTGTATCTTGGGGACATTTGCCATCGAACCGTGTGTACTGTGCGGGGCAATTTTGTCTTACGGAGAAAGAGTCTAACTCTTGCCTCGGTTCTCACATTTACGTTGTTACTCTGTCCGCATTTCTACACCCGTCAATAACAGACGACTCATAAGATCAAGAATCACCACTTTCTCCCAAGATTCCTTCACCCCATATTCCTTCATCATCCAAATATCCACGCAACGCAGACTCCTACACCGCTCGTACACCGCAAGGCGTTCCCCAATCACCCCTATACACGGCTCGGGCAGCTCCACCACCTCGAACACCTCTCTCTTCAAGTCGAAACTAACCATCTCCCCTTCATTCCTGCTCTCCCAGTGAAGATTCCCACTCGCAAACTCCCCCATATGATTAGCACAGCTCTTCCACAAATCTCCATTCACTTCCTTCCATGAATCACTCTTCAAACTATATATCATGCACATGTTCCTGACGCCAGTTGCAAATACCTTGTGATCGTCACTCGATTCATCCCAACCGAACCCATAACCGGTGTAACATCTGTAACCTGTCTCACCGCCTACGTGAGGAGGCTGAGGGTGAGGCAGTTTCTTGGAGATTCTGGCGGATGGGTTCCACAACACAAACTGTTCATTCAGTAGAAGACAAACCAGCCCATTGCAGCAACCTACAATAGAGTTAAAACGGCCTCGGAATTCTAGTTCTAAAGATTTAGTATCTGAGCTACCGTACACAGATCGTTGCCACAGTTTTGCTCCACTGAAAAACAAAACCTTGTGGCGGGCTAAACTAGGGTTTCTCGACGAATTTTGAAGATGGGTTTTGATGAATCGTTTGCTGTCGATTAAAGAGTGCCATGGTTTCGAAACGCACCTGAATCTGAGGAGTGATTTCACCGGGAGTCTTGACAGTATTTCTTCGGTGATTTCTTGGGGGAGATGGTGAGATCGGAGATTGTTTTTGGTCTCCATTGCTGGCGTTTCGATCTCTCGAGGATTTGAGATTATATTATGTGAAGAGGCGGCGAGGGTTTTAGTTGGAATAAGATGAGATTGTTTAAACTAATCTATACATGAAATTTGCGTGATTTTTTTTATTTTTTTTTATTTGAAATATCCTTTATTTAATCACTTTTATAATTATTTTTACTTAGTTTTATATTTGAATAACAATTCTTTCTGGATATGAAATTTTGAACTCGAACATGAAATTTTTTCCTAAATAGAAGAATTTTCTTTTTCTCTTTTAATCTCTGTTTTTATTAATGATAAAACATTTAATGTACCTATCAAATTAAAGATAGTGACAAAAGTTTTAATTTGATACATGTAAAAAATATATCTAAAATAAGAAACTTATACAGGTTATAAATTTAAAAATAAAATATTTTTCTCTATTTTCTCTCTTATTGTATACAATATAGTTTTTGTTGCATTTAAAAATAATATATATATATATATATATATATATATATATATATATATTAGTGTATTGAGTTATGATTTTTTTTAGTTTACTATTCAAACCATAACAGTAGAGTACGTATTTTTTAGTTTAAGTTATTGTAGGAATTTTTATTTAAGAGTTGTATTTATTGAATTAGGTGCGTTGCGATTAACACCTTCATTCCGGATTTGATATATTAGTCTCGACTTTAAGGTGAGGAATTTTACGCTTATTTATATTGTTATATATATATATATATATATATATATATAGGGTTAGCTTATATTGAGATTTTAAATATTTTGAGATTTTGAGATAAATGAACATATCAATAAATTCTTTGAACATAACCAATATAACTGATGAACATATGAATCTATTTAATTTATTTAAAAAACACGCCACTTATAGGGATTGAACCCTAGACCAACGCGCGTTCATAAAAATTAATTGACAAGTTCATCAAAATGTACTTATATGTTCATTTATCTCAAAATCTCAAAATATATATAAATCTCAATTGAACCAATTCCTATATATATATATATATATATATATATATATATATATTTCTATGTTCATGTTTGATTACATGTTTCCGTGCATCTCTTTTTATGATTATGATTAAGTCATGAGGCTCAGGTCTCTACCTCATTGATTTAAGCTACGATTAAAATTTAATCATAGGGCTCTGCAGGTCTCTATCCCATTGATTCATGTTATAAGTTCACAATCGGTCATGGGGCTTAGGTCTCTACCCTATTGACTCAAGATACATTTACGTTTCGTCAAGGAGCTCAGATCTCTACCCCTTGGCGCATGTTTGCAAGTATTACATGTTATGATAACGTGATTTGATTGCATATGTGACTAGAGATTATGTACTTCCATAGAAATTTAAGTTGAACTTATACATTTTAGTTTATTATTTTATTCCATGTTATAACTTTAGTTTTGGCAAGATGATTTTTAAATTAGTTTAAACTTTTGGAAATTCAAAAAATTTTAATTTTTATATCTTTGTTCTCTAAATTTTTAAATAGTAAAGTTTATGAAAATGACGGTGTTACATTGTATGTCATTCTTATTAATTACGAAATTTTAGTTGTTATTAATTGTGATAGCAAATATAAATTATATTTATCATATCAATCTATGTATAAATGTTTATATGAATTTTTTTAATGAATAGAGTTTGAATAGAGATGGAGATTGATCAGAGATTTGAAAAAAAATAAGAATTAATGAGAACTGAGAAAAATTAGAATAGAATGATTATATATATATATATATATATATATATATATATGTGTGTGTGTGGTTGGTATCTAGTGAAAATTTAAGATTATGTGACACCTAAGAACAATCATAAACCATTGATCATTCTTAATCCAATGGTTCCCATTAATTGAGGATAATTAAAAATTATATTACAACCCAATATTTAAGTTGCCGATTTATATGAATAGGGGGTTAATTGGTAATTATGTTTGAGAATAAAAAAAGAAAGATCTTAGAGATCCCTTAATTAGTGCGTGGACTAGGGTGAGAATTCATTGGGTAAATTAATATTGTGCCTTTTCACCGCAATTTTACACTTTCACCTTCTTCTCTTTTAGTCGCCATTATCGAGGAAGAAGAAGCTGTTCATTCTATCATCCAGATCGGCCAAGCTCCGGCGATTGTTCATTTTAATATATGTGCAATTGAATAACATGCGGTATTTTTGTTTGATCATCTGAATAAGGGGTGTGCATACACTTTTTTGTTCACTTGAATCTTAAGCGTATGTTGTTCACGTGATTGTGGTTTGTTCACATGAATTTTGGCGCCTGGTTACGATGTTCATATGAATATATTTGTTCACATGAATATGGTTTGTTCAAATGAATTGGGGATTGTTCACATGAATTTTGGCAACTAAATATATAGTTCAGTAGTAAACACATTGTTCAAATACGGTTTTCGTGCGAATAAAAAGAATGCATGTTGGTATTGAATAAGTAAATGACTTCGAAATCTTTTGGCAAATCGGCGATTGATGAATAAAAGATAAGATCACAAAGATATGTAATCTCCAAAATCGTAAGTAAGTGGGGTAATCAAATATAAGTTTGGTCAAATCTAAAATACCATAATTAAGATATATTATTTTGCATGAGATAAGGAAAGTAACGGATGGTGATAATTGAATAAATACAACATTGCCCTTTAATTCTATCATCCAGAGGCTGATTGTGTATTGTTATGCCAGCCATAGATTACAAAAATGAATGGCTAGGATTAGTTCTTAGGTGTCACAATAAAATGTCATTCTCACAGGACTCTCTCTCTCTCTCTCTCTCTCTCTCTCTCTCTCTATATATATATATATATATATATATATATATATATGTATGTATGTATATATATATGGTTGCATTCAATGGAGACCACTCTCATAAATAAATAATAAAGACTAAATCAATGCCATTCATCTCATTCCAATCAACGGTTCATATAATTTCCTGATTTGATTTTTTATGTAATTAAATATTGGTTTATTACATTTATTTAATTCGAAAAGGGCAAATATGTCCACTCAAATCCACTGAAATCTAGGATCACGTTGAACAAATCCCGAAAATTTCTTTCTTACCATTCTGGGACCTGATCCGTCAATGAACATAACAGGTGAACATTGGTATGTTCATTTATTTTTCTACGAACATTAGTATGTTCATTTATTTTTCTACGAACATTAGTATGTTCATTAGTATTTTCTACGAACACTACATTGTCCATATGCATCTGCAGATCCGACGGCGGCGCAGCGGTCGCCACCACGAGCGTCTATGTGACCGCCCTGGTGAACGTGAACTCCCTCTTCACCATCGCCGTCTTCGTCGGCCGCTCCTTGGCGACGCCGGGGCAACACAGCCTCGAGAACCCCTCCGTCGCAGCGCCGCCGCCGGATCTGCAGATCTGCATATCGACAATGTAGTGTTCGTAGAAAATATTAATGAACATACTAATGTTCGTCAATATGTTCGTAGAGCCTTTGTACCACGGTGATGGACCCAATATTCAAATAAGTCAAAACCAAATTTAGCTTTATGGTAAGAAAAACGTCAGTCTTGTATGAAAAGTCTATTATAAAAGTTTAGATACTACAAGTCTACAATAATAATGTCAATTTAATCATTGACGTGGATGATACTATGCTCCTCTCTTTGAATCGGGTCTAATGAACAAAATTTACAAGAAAAGAAATTATAAAAAAAAAAATTAAGACTGATAGCATTCAATCAAAGACAAAATAATAAAAGAAAAAAAAATGAGTTTTCAACTCTATCAACCTAGACACTACAGTCATGTCAAGTGTAAACCTTGATGAATCAGCTCAATCAAATGTAAGAGCCCTAGGTTGAGCACCGGAAGGGCGTTTCGACCATAGAGCCTCCGACGCTCAATTGAATTGAATGAGTCAAATTTAAACCTTATATATGCAGTATAAATAGCGCCACGTGTCTAAACTTCACTCCAAAATTTCGCCCAAAATCAGAAGTAGCCAAAAGATGTACAGATTAAACCGTCTCAATTCGGCCAATCACATCTCTGCTCAGAACAAATATCAACTACTCATCTTTAGAAATGTTAAAGTGTCATTCGAAATCTTATAGTGTCATTTGAAATGTTAAAGTGTCATTTACATGTCGGAGTAGTGTCATTTAAAATGTCAAAAGTGTTATTTGAAATTTTATTGTATCATTTTTTTAGGGGGAAGATTATAATGTCAATACTGTTATTGTGTAAGAAAAATAATATTATTTAGATATATTAAAAATATCATTCAAATATAAATATAATATTATCATTTGTTAATGTAGATTGTATAATTTATTAAGAAAAATAGTGTCATTTTTAGATATATTAAAAGTGTCGTTTAATAAGAAAAATAATGTTATTTTTAGATATATTAAAAGTGTCATTTACTGAAAAGTAAAATGAAAAAAAAAAGAAAAAAAATGAAAAAACAAGAAGAAAAAAAACGTAAAAAAAAGAAGAAAAAAAAGGAAAGAAAGCAAGTGAAAAGAGAGGAAATGTGCTGGCAAGAGGCTTCGGCCTTCGAGCCCCCACCATTGCCACTTGCGCTAACTATTCATATTGTAAATGAGGCGCAAACTTAGCATATATATGATTTTGAACTGGGTCAGATTTGACCCGATTGCACCGTGCAATTAGTTGTACATAAGATTGCCTCTTTTTATGGACACCCTAAAAAAATTAGGACTATTTTTGGAGGACGAGTATAAAATATCTTTATGTGTTGAACGTGTCCAAACGAACAACAAGAAAAAGAGGAAGATAAAAAAAAATTAGAAAAAAATGTGTAATATGCGTATATGACTTGGAATATTTACTATAGTTAATATTCCCTGCGTCCCATTGGGCTTGTCCCATTGGGTTTCGCCACGGTTATTAAGGAGAATATTAATAGTGTTGATAAAGTAGGAGAGAAAATGTGATAAAGTAGAAAAGAGAAAGTGATAAAATGATAAAATAAGAATAGTATTTATAAAAATGAGACAAGATTAATGAAACAAATAAAAAAGAAATATGAGATAAGACCAATGGAAGGGAGGGAGTACGGCGGAAGAAATGGTCTTAGCTGCTATCTTACTTCCAGCTGTTCATACGGCTCGATGCTCGATCTGGACATATGCCTAACACTTTTTTTTTTTGAGGAAATATATATGCCTAACATTTAGATCTAAATGAAAGCGAAAAATAGGAGCACAACAAATTGAATGATTCAAAACGCATAAATAGTGAGACGGGTGTGAACTTCACTACGAACTTCACTTCGCATTCTAAAATATCGCCAAGTCTCATACCAAAATTTCGCCCAAATTCAGAAGTAGCCAAAAGATGTACGGATTAAGCCGTCTCAATTCCGCCAATCACATCTCCGCCGCCGCCGCCGTATATCCGAAACGGTTGCTCAGAACAAGTATCGGTCACTCCTCTCCAGCAGTGACAGCTGGAATTAGTGACAGCCGCAATACTTTTGCGAGGAAAAGGGGGGAAAAGCCGACGGAGCTCTCGAGGAGTGTGGTGATGCTCACTTGCGATTCATCTGCAGACGGAGGCGTTTGCAATGTTTATTTGGTCGGATCCAGTCACGATTGTCCGGTAATTTACTGTTTATGTCAATTTTACTGAATTACAATAGCTTAAGTTAATTATTCTTTATTTTCAGAGATCTTGGCAAGAAGTTAGGGCTGCGATGCAATTCTTGAAACCAGAGGTGGTTTTCTTTTCAAATTAGAAGCCACATTGGCTGTTACTCTTAGTTTTTGTGATCTGTTATTCTCGATTTAATGTAGCATTTATATGCTTTCAGATTGTTTTCCTAGAATTGTGCTCTATTCGCGCATCTATTCTCACGGAAAAAACGAAGGTTGGCTTGTATTTGTATTTGTTTTCAGATTATGTAGAATCAACTGAATTTAGTGGAAATGGTGGCCTTATTTTTGCAGGCTCCAACCATGAGAGAAATGGTGGAATTGTGGAAGAAAAATAAAAAACTTCTTTGGATCCTTAACTATTGGTATATTTGTAAGGTATGATTCTATTTATGCTAAACTTACTATAGAAACATCTTTTTGGCGTCTTCAACATATTCCAAATTAACTTCGCAAAATGATACTCATTTGACTTTTATCTAGTGTGATCTATTTAAAATTATACGTCTCTGTGGAGATTTCCGGGCAGCAAATGAGGAAGCCAAGAAATATGGTGCCAAGGTTATACTTGGTGATCGACCACAAGATGTGAGCTACTTTTCTTCTTGTTTTTAAGTAACATGAGACCAATTGGGGCATGTTTGCTAGCTTATTCCTTCATAGTCAGACTAATACTTTTGCATTTTTCGTTCAATAATATTTTAGTGATATTGTTTTTGAGCTCTTCTTGTTGGATCTATCTGGAGCCCTCCACATGTCTGTACACCCAAATCCTCAAGCTTACCAGTTCCTCTATTTTTTTCTTTTTTGGTAGATTACAGATCATAGGTATATTGCCAAGACATCTATTTGGCAATATCTCGCCACAGTTACTAAAGGACTTAAAATTTCATTACCAAAGGATATTTTCGACAAGGTAATTCTTATTTACCTTAACACTTGCAGATAATATATGTGGGGTGGTCAATTTTAATGATGTTACTTCCTTTATGTAGTTGAGCGAGCCAAAGTATGATGCTCATGCGATCCATCAACATAATCAAGAGATAGCCAACAACTATCCTATTTGGAATGAAATATATGTCCATGAGCGCGACCTGTTTGTGTTCTGATTTGTCTCCGAATTTCATTCTAATTCTTCATATGAGCTTCAGATCATTGTAATATTTCATATTTGATTGTTTTCTTTCTATGTTTGTTGCATATAGATATATGTCAGCCAAGATACTAGACGTTGCCCGCAAACATAAATCAGTGGTAGCTGTTGTGGGAATGGGCCATGTACCAGGAATCCAGAAGAACTGGAAACAACCTGTTGACGTAATGGTTTTCTGCCATTCATTGACTAGTTTGCCCTTCAAAATTCTATAATTGATGTTCACTTTCTACATAGAATAAATCACGCTTTCTTTAATATATGCCCCTGTTCTAACTCGGTGGGATTTGATCGTTTAACGTTGTGATTCCAAATATATCAATCTGATGAAACTTTATGATGTTGAATATTTCAGGTGGAACAACTTCTTACCATACCAAATGACAAAAAGACAATATCAGTGGGCAAGATGCTTAGTTTTGTCACAGGGGTTGCCATAGTTTATGGCATTTATCTCTCCATCAAGAACTAGCACTCTGCATTCCATGAAATCTCCTAACTTAGCTTGGATGAAAGCTGCTACAACAAGGACCATTTAACGTTGTTTCCGTCGTAAATCTCATTCTAAGAATTTCGCCCATTTGAGCTCGTCGAAATGTCATTTTTCTTTTTATTCTTTTTTAAAAAAAAAAAAAATCTATCCGCAGCTGCTATTGATTCTGCTCTTTGCGTATGTTTATTCTTGTTCATTTATTATGTATGCTTGTCAAATTTGAGTAAAGTTGAAATCGAGTAGTGTTTATCTTCCCACAATGACATATAACATATGGTGTAAATAATGAGTTATGTAAGCTATTTGGAACACTTAGATCTCTAAGTGTTGGTAGTCCTAAATAACCATTTTACTTACTAAAAAGTTAATGTTAGCCATCAAAGTAAAAATATATTAAATCTAATTATTTTTTATGCAAATAGACTACTTCTCCCTTAATGAAATTATGATTAAAAAAATTAAATTTAAAGAAAAAATATTAACAAAACTGAAAAGAAAAACATAACAATATTCCAACCCCCACTCCCCAATCCCCTCCAATTTCTTCTTCTGATTTTTTCTGTCGAAACTGCATATTCCGGCAACAATTGACGCCACATTCGTCACTTCCTCATATTTTTTACCACCATCGGCGGCTGGATCTCCTCAACCCCTTGTCCCCTTCCACCACTCCACACATTAATTTCTTCATCTTTGTTGAAGTTGCGGATTCTAGTAACCACCGCCACCGTCTTAGAATAGGTCCATGCATCATATACATTGTGAAAATTAATGATGTAGACGTTTGATTTCGGCGGTGGATAATCAAGTCGCCCCGGGCGAGAAGTCTGAGCAGGCGAAAAAAGAGGGATTGGGTTGGGGGAGGCGACAGTAGGGGAGTGGTGATGGTTTTTAATATTTTTTTTATTTGATTTTACTTTTCAGATTAAGTCACGAGATTTTTAAAGCGATTGATGAATTTTAAAATAAAATAAAAAAAGGTATCATGGTAGTAGTGGTTATATTTAATACTCCCTTCGTCCACCAAAGATATGTCACTTTACTTTCGGCACGTGTTTTAATAAAATGTGAGTGAAGTTGGTAGTGGAGTAAAGGTCCCACTTTAAATGTGAGTGGAATGATGTGAACCCTACTACTAAAATGGATGTGGCATATTTTTTGTGAACGGATGAAAAAGTGAGTGGAATGGTGTGAACCCTACTACTAAAATGGATGTGACATATTTTTTGTGAACGGATGAAAAAAGAAATTGTGGCATATCTTTGGTGGACGGAGGGAGTACTAATTTTGTGGTCGTAAATAAATTTTAATTAAGAAAAACGATTATTTTAATATTTGCCTTGATCTAATCAATGCAAGAATAGGAACACGTGTCTACGTTGCCGCAACAAATTGAATTAAACGAGTCAAACCTTTTTTTTTTATCGACAAACCTTATATAATCAGTGTAAATAGCGACAAGTGTCTAACTAACCTTCACTCCAAAATTTCGAGGACTTCTCGTTCTAAAATATCGCCAACGTCTCAGACCAAAATTTCGCCCAAAATCGGAAGTAGCCAAAAGATGTACATATTAAACCGTCTCAATTCGGCCAATCACCTCGCCGCCGCCGCCGCCGTGCTCAGAACGAATATCAGTCACTTCTCTCCCGCAGCGACAGCCGGAATCAGTGATACCCGCAATTCTTATGCGAGGAATAGGGGAAAAAAGCTGACGGAGCTCTCGAGGAGTGTGGTGATGCTGACTTGCGACTCATCTGCAGACGGCGGCATCTGCAATGTTTACTTGATCGGATCCAATCACGCTTGTCCGGTAAATTACTGTTGTTTATTTGTTTAATATTTATGTCAATTTTTAATGAATTACAAGTTAATTATTCATCGTTTGCAGAAATCCTGGGAAGAAATTAGGGCAGCGGTGCGATTCTTGAAACCAGAGGTGTTTTTCTGTTCAAATTAGAAGCCACATTGGCTACTGAGTATTTTTTTTATGTGATCATCTCTCTAATTAATATAGCAATTATATGCTTTTAGGTTGTTTTCCTAGAATTGTGCTCTAGTCGTGATTATCTTCTTGGGCGTGAAGAAATCAAGGTTTGCTTCTATTTGTATTTGTTTTCAGTTTATGTAGAATTAATTGAATTTAGTGCTAATCATTAAATCTGAAAGGGTGACATTATTTTGCAGGTTCCGACTATGAGAGAAATGGTGGAAAAGTGGAAGAAAAATCAAAAACTTTCTTGGATTCTTTTCGATTGGTATACGACTAAGGTATGATTCTATTTATGCTAATTTACCACAGAATTAACTTAATGATACTCATCTGTCTTTTTCTAGCGTTGGAGTCGATTAGAAGTTGAAGATGATGGAGATTTTCAGGCAGCAAATGATGAAGCCAAGAAATATGGTGCCAAAGTTATACTTGGCGATCGACCCATTGATGTGAGCTGCATTTCTTCTTGTGGTTTACTACTATAAATCCCTTTCCATATCAATCAATCACAAATAATATTTAAAATTTTCTTTGTTATTGTTTTTGAATCTCTTTTTGTCGGATCTATTTAAAGTCTTCTACATGTGTTCTCAAGTTCCTACTTTTTTCGTTTCTGACAGATTACAAATCAGAGATATATTGCCAAGACGTCTATTTGCCAATTCGTCACCTTTGGAATTGAAGGAATTCCCGTTAATTTACCAAATGAAATCTGGGAGAAGGTAGTATTTATTTACCTTATATATATAAAACTTACAGATCATATATGTGGGGAGATCAGTTTTAATGATGTTACTTGAGCGTTAAAAGTTGGTATTTCCTTTATGTAGCTAATCAACGGAAAGTATGATGCTCACGCGGTCCAACGATATAATCAAGAGAAGGCCAAGATCGATCCTGCTTGGGCAGAAATATATGTCCATGAGCGTGACCTGTTTGTGTTCTGATCTGTCTCCAAATTTCATTCTAATTCTTAATACTGGGCATCATATCATTGTAAAATTGCATGTTTGATTGTTTATGTTCTATATTTGTTGTAAAGATATATGTCGGCCAAGATACTAGATGTTGCCCGCAAACATAAATTGGTGGTAGCTGTGGTGGGAAAGGCCCATATACCAGGAATCCAGAAGAACTGGAAACAACCTGTTGACGTAAAGATTTTATGCCATTCATTGACTACTTTGTCCTTCAAAATTCTCTACTTAATGTTCTAACTTGGTGTTTTTTGATGGTTTAATGTCATGATTCCAAATATCTCCGTCGGATGGAACTTTATGTTGTTGAATGTTTCAGGTGGAGCAACTTCTTACCATACCAATTGAAAAAAGGACAATATCATTAATGGGCATGATAATTAGTTCTATCGCAGGGGTTGCCATAGTTTACGGCATTTATCTCTCCAACAAGAATTAGCCCTCTGCATTCCATGAGATCACCTAACTGGGCCAGGATGAAATTAAAGCTGCTGCAACAACGACAACTTAATGTCGTCTTCAAGTTACTTCGGAAATCAGAGTTGGCAGATGGAACAAACAAGTCAGTGTTGACATATTCTATACTACACTTTAGTGTTAAGAGTAACGTTGAGGAATGGATACACATCGGATTACACTTAAAGAAATATGAATACATTGAAGTTCACTTGTCAATGGGATTCTGTGAGATATATGAAGTTTCTCCGTTGATTCATCCAACTTGAAACTTGGGATTCAGCTTTCTTGCTTAATTGATGATTCTTGGTAAGACTAAAGTGAAATTGTATGAGTTTGGCCTTTTTGGCAATGACTGTGGCATGATTATTCTGCACAATTAGACTATTTTAAACTTAGTAGAGAGGAGTTCTAACCCTTTGAATATCAAAAAAAGCAAAAATATATCTAATGTTATATTTTGTGTAACTAGACTTCCTTATGTTCATAATTAATTGGGGCAAATAAGTCCCTCTGTCTAAAAGTTGTGAACAATGGAACTTGCTTTCCATAATTTCGTGAGCATTAGGGACCTATAATTTAGAATGTAAATGTTAGGGATGCGTGTTTTTGTGAAAACTAGAATGTCCATTCGTGCGATGCACGACAAATATCGAAATTAAATAACATGTTTAAATAAAAAAAATATTGAATAAAATTAAAATATAAATAAATAAAAAATATATTTTAATAATAAAATAAAATAATTCACATCAATTACTCAATAAAATCTTGAATTTGAAACGTATATTTTCAACTTTGTATAAAGTATAATGATAATTATAATTATTAAATAAATTTAAATTATTTGATAATGAAAATTGACATTACACATAATAATAATAATAATAGTAATAATAATAATAATAATAATAATAATAATAATTATTATTATTATTATTATTATAGAGTATTAACCGTCATAATAAATAAATCAATATTTTCATACACAAATATAAATAAAAAGTTGTAAAATGTCAATGAAGAGAGAAAAAATAAAATATTTTTAATTTCAATTTTTCATGATTTATTCATTTTTGATGATTTTTTATACCACATTAAAGATTTTTTTTCAAGAACTTAAATTTAAGATGTAGTATATTAAGTATTTTTTTTCATGAATTAAATTTGATGATGTTTAGAAAAAAATTAAAGAAAAAAAAAGAGAAAAATAGTGAGAAAAAAAATTAGTAAAAGAAGAGAGAGAAAATGGAGGGAAAGTTGAAGGGAAAAAACTCCTCTTTTATATATTATATAGATGAGAATAACGTATAAGTCAATATAAATCTACAAATAAATTACTTATAATGCAAAAATAACGTATTAACTCAATATAGTGAGTAATATTTCTTTCTCACGACAATTATTATTTTTACTCATGAGAACTTATACTTTTTGGGTTTTATGGTCAAGTAATTTTATTGTAAAAAAAAAAGTAACCAATGATATAAAGAAATGCAATATTTTTAAAAAGCGGACATAAATGAAAAAATAAAAGTAAAAAAATTCTTTCTCACGAAAAATTGTTATTTTTACTCATGAGAACTAGTACTTCTAGGTTTTATGGTCAAGTAATTTTGTTGTAAAAAAAAGTAACAAATGATATAAAGGAATGTAATACTTTTAAAGAAAGTAGAAAAAAATAATAAAAATAAAAATAAAAATGCTGAAAAGAAAAATATAAAGAAATGTAATATTTTTTAAAAAAGCAAAAATAAATGAAAAAACAAAAATAAAAAATGCTGAAAAGAAAAAATAGAATGCATTTAATGGATTTTAAACTAAGGGACGGAGCCAGGGGGTGCTGGGGGGGGGGGGGGCTCGCCTCAAGCGAAATATATATAGATATATGTCTTAACTTTGTTATACAAAAGTTGATTTGCTTGTTATATTCAACCGTATATACTTAACTTAAGGATAATCGTGTTATTCAAAACTATATAATCTATGAAAATTTTGTTTGTTATTATTACTACTAGTTGTGCCACCGCGCGCGATGCGCGGAGTTACATATTTATATGTACATATATACACACAATAAATTATTTTATATGTAAATTTAAATATAACTCTTTTTTATATATAATTTGATGTTTCTTATTTATATTTATACTTTGATGGTGGGTTAATGATAGGTTGATTTGATTTTCAAAATATTTAATTAATAAAAGTTACATTAATCACAACTTTGGACTCTAAGGCAGATGCAGAAATCACACCTTTGTTATGAACCTCTGTTTTCTCTTTTTAACTTTCAACTATATACAATGAGTTTTAACTTTTAACTATATACAATGAAACTAGTGTATAACCCGTCGAAATTCGACGGGACTTTAAATTATTTATATTATTTTTATATAATATAATTATTTTTAATTAATTTAATTTGATGTAATAAAGTTTACAATATATTAAATGTTAATAGGCAAAAATGTCTTATTCTTTATGTTGTACTCCCTCCGTCCCACTGTATGTGAGACATTTTTTTTTGACACGAAAATTAAGAAAAATATATTTTTTTTTGCAGGTGAAAAAGTGAAAATGTGTTTAAAGGGTAAAATCTTTATCAAAAAAAGGAAAGAGTCTCACTTACAATGGGACGCCTTAAATAGAAAGAGTCTCAGATACAGTGGGACGGAGGGAGTATATGAAAAATACCATACTTTATAAATTTAAGTATTTTATGCCCTAATTATGTGAAGTACCTATTTTACCATTTGATGTTGATGTGTTTGCTTGGTTTTTTGTGAAGTCTTACACATTTGACTGATTTGACAGCTATCAGTTATAAAAATCAACGATTTGACAACTATCAATCAAGATTACATATAACCGGTCGATGGCTAGATAATGGACACATGATCTAGCCACCGACCGGTCATATGTATTCTTGACTGATTTCTGTCAAATCGTTGACTTTTATGACAGATAGATGTCAAATCGATCAATAAATCGGTCAAATGTGTAAGAGATTCACAAAAAACTAAGCAAACCCGTCAAATCAAATGGTATTTAAAGAATAGAGCATAAAATGCTTATGTTTATACAAGATGGCATTTTTCAGATATAACTTAAGAAATATGGCATTTTAAATTTTCACTCATATATTAATCTCACTATATTCGTCAATTAAATGTTAATTGTTTTGCTAAAATAATAAAAATACCCTTTTATATAAATTTTGTACAATTTTTCTATGTTAACGGATAAAAGTTAATTTAAGATCTCATATGTCATATAAGCATCATCTCATTTCAACTCTATAAGACCAGAGGATCATCAAGAACTCGAAAGACAATATTTGACTTTTGAACGCCTAATTTTTTAGCATTATCTCGTCTGGACCCTTAAATACATCTGACTTTTATGCGTCAATCGTTTGAACATCACTATCTGATGCTTTAAATATCATAATTCACTTATAAACATTATTTTCATTAGGAGCTTGAAAGACCAGGACTGACTTGTGAGATTATACAATCTGAAGCTTATAAGATCATAACTGACTTCTAAACATCATCTTGTATGGAACTTGAAAAAAAATAACAAGCTTATGTGCATCATCTCATTTGAAACTTAAAATACCATAACTGAGTTTCAAGCATCATTTCGTTTGGAGTTTGAAAGAATAAAATTGGTTAATAAACATCATCTTGTTTGAAATTTGTAAGACCATAACTAAGTTATGAGAATCATCTCGTCTAAGGCTTAAAAAAATTGATATGAGATTCAAATTATATCATATCAATTTATATGAGAATACATAACTATTCTCTATCCTATGTGGCACTCTCACAATTTAGTATTTGCTTCACCATCAATTCTACACTATATGACATTTTTACATTTGTTTTCATCTATCCCACATTGAATTTAAACAAAACTTCATCAATTCATAACCTACATAAAAGGCTCAATCTCCATGAATATACTAACTCATCCATCTTTCCAACATTGATATTCTATTGAATTTAATCATGAAAAAATCTAGATTAAGAAAAACTTGTAATATGTATTTCAAATAAATAGTTTTCCAAATTTTTTTATAGTCGCAATAGTTTTTCACTGGTAAATTTATATTAAACTTCATAATTCAAAGTCTAAAAAAAAATTGTAATTAGATTTCAATATTTGCAAACCTAAATAAAAGTATAGATGTTTTTGAAATAAATAGGTTCGTCAACTAAATGTTAATTTTTTGCTAAAATAATAAAAATACCATTTTATATAAATTTTGTACAATATTTCTATATTGACAGATAAAAGTTAATTTAAGATCTCATATGTCATACAAGCATCATCTCATCTCAACTCTGTAAGACCAGAGGATCATCAAGAACTCGAAAGAAGAACGTTAAAGTTTTGAGCATTATCTCGTCTGGACCCTGAAACACTATATTTGACTTTTATGCGTCAATCATTTGAATATCACTATTTGATTCTTTAAATATCATAACTTTCTTGTAAACATTATTTTCATTAGGAGCTTGAAAGACCATGAATGACTTGTGAGATTATACAATCTGAAGCTCATAAGATCATAACTAATTCTAAACATCATCTTGTATGGAGCTTGGAAAAACATAACAGGCTTATGTAAATCATCTCATTTGAAGCTTAAAATATCATAACTGAGTTTCAAGCATCATTTCGTTTGAAATTTGAAAGAATAAAACTGGCTAATAAACATCATCTTGTTTGAAATTTGAAAGACCATAACTAAGTTTTGAGAATCATCTCGTCTAAGGCTTAAAAAATTGATATGAGATTCAAATTATATCATATCAATTTATTTAGTATTTCATTGGTAAATTTTCATAAAAAATCAATGTGTAATTCAACTTTTATATATATAAAAAAAAATTGTGCAAAATATCTTATTTTATGACCAAATTAAAATGAAAAAAATATTTATTTAATCACAATTATTTATTTTTAAAAATAAAATAAAATAATTTTTTATTTAACCAAATAAATTTGATCAACTTAAATTGACAAAGCAATTCAAATTGAATTAATCTCAATCATTCCACCAATTAAATATGAGTATTTGATTTGAAGAGTAAGATCATCCTTTTATTTTAAATTTAGAAAATTATGGGTTAAGTTCGGATTTGTTTATCACATATACAAACAAAACAAAGACTGTTAACGATCGAATCGATACCTCAATGTTGTAATTTTTTATCTATAATTCATTACATTAAAAAAAATCGTATCTTATGGTATAACATAGATTCAAAACATACAAATTAGAAAAGAACTAATCATAAAATAATGTCCCCAAGAGGACACCAAACAGTGCGAACTCCTGTTTTGCGAACAGTGAGGTCTAGGGTTCAATCCCCACTGCTCTCCCTTTTCCTCAAGTCCAAAAAAAAAAAAACTAATCATAAAATAATACAAACTCTAGCATGTCATCCAATAAAATAGGAGACTTGGTATAAAAAATAAATAAATAATTATAATTATTTCACAAATAACTTGATATGTTATTTACTTATTTATATAGTAGCATATATAATTAGTAAAATTATATTATAAAGACTTGTGATTTTTTTTTTTTTTTTTCATTTTCTAGCAGTTAACCAAACCGAATAAAAATTGTGGTCGGTTTATTTGTGTGACAAATCGAACCGTGCTCACCTCTATTTCACATTTTGAAATTCGGATTCCATTGTGTTTAGGTAATGGGAAAACAATACCCAAAAAAGAGGCCCCCAATTCCAATCACTGTGTTAGGCTTTTTACATGGGATTTTCCTCTGAAAGGATCAAGAATACTTTTACAGAACCAAAAAATGCAATCAATGATTTGAGAATCTCTCAGAAACTCTTCCTAATGTTCAAATGAAAAAAAAATATAGATATATATATTTTGAATAATTTAAGGTTACAACGTCGGAGTTGGAAGCTCCATGAACAACACTGAGATTTGCAGGATCTGTCTATTGCATGTGGAGCTAAGGAACAGCAAGTTGGCCAATGGCCAGGAAATGGAAAATCAAAAATCTTATCAAACCCCTCCATAAACACAATGCAGATTAAAAGTAAGAATTACAAATCTTAATTTAGATTGTGATGTTAAGAAGGCTAGGTAATGTAACACTACGAAAGATTTTCATACAATCATCTTCTTCAATGATTCTATTTCGGACAGTTGATAAGAATCAAATGTCATGGGATCCTTTGGCTATCCACATTTTCAAACAATTCTTATAAAGCTAACAGGAGTTGAGTCACATTGATTCGTACCTCTTTTTCCTCCTCTAAAATTTCTTGTTCCGCCTCTTCGTAGCAGTCTTCCTACCATTTCCATCAGTCGTAATATGAGCATAAATTTACAAAATATATGTTGAGATGAAGCAGATGAAAATATGTTCTAGTAACAGAAATCATCTAACATTCTTTACCCTACAAGAAACTAACATAATCTCAGCAGGGAGTCAGGGACATAATGTGGCAAAAATCAAATGTTTTATCTTCATCAGCACACCAAAACAAATCCAATGAAAAATGTAGCCAAGTAACTCAATCTGATATATATGTGATTTAACCGTCAATGGTAAAAGAAATAAAAGACACTAACTCACACCTAGGCAAAGATGAGTGCCACATTAGAGAAATATTCATGTTTGGATCATGTGTATAAACAATAAAATCAAGGAAATAGACCGGCTTCTGTTCGAAATCGAGATGCTTCTCTACTTGGGAATTCACTAAGAGCATCATTCAAGTCTAGAGCAATTTCACGAACCAGATTGAACTATCAGATGTCTCAACCAGAAAAATGGAAACAATTGCCAATACACAGAATCATATGGAGAAGAATGTGTACATGAAGCATTTTCCTGTGTATACACAAATACAGATAGGATGGAGGCAGGCAGGTTATATACCTTTTGCTTGCCTTTATATATTATAAGCAGAGCTTATGACACCTTGTATTTTCTTTCCAGCTTGCCTATATGGACAATACATAATGTTTGAGGATTAAACATCATAAAAAGCGAAACTTCATACAATTGCAACTTCACACAATATAAGAATATCACCCCTCCGCCTAATTAAACAATGCAATATTCCATCTCCAAATTTAACATCATAAAACGCAAAACTGACATCAATAAATTCAGAAAGAAAGCAAGAACCCAAATGATAATTAAATTGATGAATGATTCTCAGAAATCAAAGTAAGATTTTTGTCACTGACCTGCGGTTCTGGAACAAAACTTGCTTGAGCTTAATGTTGCAAAGAATGGGGCATTCCCTGGTGAGCTGCAGTCAACAGCGGCGGCGACTGGAGGAGACGGAGCCGGCGGCGATGACATAGGATTCTAGATTTGGGAGTGGGAGAGATGCGATGGGAGAGCGAGAAATGCGCATTTATATGGTAGGGCGTCAAAGAAGAGCTGGCATGCCTATGGAAAATTAATTCAAAGATTTTACAGACTTTTATCCTTACTTAATTTCAAATATGTCGAAATCTTTATAGGGGAGCAAACAACTCAGCCTGAGCACTTTTATAACTTAATGAAGAAGACTGTCTAATGTTTGGGATCAACTTTAAACTAAGAGCAAGGACGTTTTAAAAATTATATCTGAAAATTAGGTGATTGCTTTGACCCTATGAGCTAAAATGTTCTGCTAATCAAACACATGAAATACTGGAAAACAGTCGCGCGGTGGGGTGGGGAGGAAAAGCAAGTATATAACCTAGTCTTTCCGCCGCCGATATCTTTGTATTCCAGAAAGAGAAAATGTTGCAGCAAATAGTCCGACAATTATGAGAAACAATAGAAACATATAAACGTCAAATTGTTCAATCACGTACCTTAAAAAAAAAAAGTCTGGAATCAGGCGGGGAGATGGAGCACCAAATCCTGCCAATTTAGATGTATCAGCGGCGGGAGACCCGGTATATAGAGATTAGCTAGCATATCAATATCAATTGTTGTGATAGGGATTTGTAGACGGCGGGAGATGGGATTTGAGAACGATTTGCAGATGGATGGAGAGATTCAAGAATGATCGGAAGATGAGATTTGAGAACGGTGATTGCAGACGGATAGAGAGGGATTTGAGAATATTTGCAGATCAATTGCTAATCTAAGCTTTGTAACGGTGATTGAGCATGAAATTTGCAGAGGGATGGAGAGAAATTGAAGAAGTATTTGCAGATCTATTGCGCCTCTAATTTGTAACGGATGATTGAATATCAAAATTGATTTTCTAGCAGAGCTTGAGAATTGAGATGTAAAATGAGTAATACAGAATTAGATAAATCGAAATAGAGACTTTTGAGAGCACCACGTAGGACAGAGAGTGGCTGTGGGCCTCAAAAATGTATTCCATTATATAATTGATAGATGGTACATAATCTTTCACAGGCCTGATTGTTATCTCATAATATATAACTCTTTAAATAGCTATATCATCTATTAATACCTCCAGTACTTCTGAATGTCTTGTGTATCATAAACCCATCTATCTTATGCAGCCAATATGCCATGTACCATCATTAATCATGAACAAAAATAGCAACTTCTCCACCACCTAAAGGAAGAAAACTACTAAAAAAATATAATTAAAACAATAAACCTTTGAGAATACATTACAATTGATCCTCAGAATAAACCTCTAAAATTTTTTGTTCCTGTAAAAAAAAAGGCACAAAACTGTGAGCTTTATTGTTCCACAGGATTGTATTTAGACATCTTGTTCCCTTCTAATTATACGACTCATGTTTCTAGCGGGCAGAAGCTTACCAACAAAAATGGATTTTTGTGCAATTAACTGTTTCCTGCCAATTGGTGCTTAATTTATCCAGCAGCTTGTAGTTAGGAAAGAACTTTGCAACTTAATGATATCAATCGTAGCCATGGAAAGTAGAGCACCATTGACCATACATCCAATTTCTCTATCAAACCCAATGTAATTTAAATCGGGCAATCTGATAAATGATAAACATTGCAATAAAATTAATTAATTAATCAATTGAGATTGAAGATTCAGTAGCTTCTTGCAACTCGATGTGTATCAAGAACAACTTGCCTCACGCGGCTCCTCTTGTGTTGGATACCGAAGAGTAAAAATTTCTTTATGACAGAATGAGCATTATCATTAAAATTGAGTTTGGCATCGATAGCAACCAACTGCTTATCAGAAGTCTCGGCAATTAGAATTATCTATTACACATCTACTAAGCTAAAGAGCATTAGTAGCAATCTTTAGAGCTTTGCGCGTGAGGCAAATGATTAGCAAGAAACTACCGAAAAAAGAATCATGTATCATATAGAAAGTGAGGGCAGTTCATTACCGATGATTGGCATTTCACTTATTGCCCTTCTATCAATGATCTTAGCCTCGTGTGACCTCTCAATGCCTTCAATGCCCTCCTTGCTTGAAATGAAACAACGAATCAACACAAAATTATCCGAAATCAGTAGCAAGTTCATATATATAACAAATCTCCAAAGAATGTAAGCAGCCAATGAAAACTTTATTTTTTCAGACATTGCGAAAAGCTGCTTGAAATTAAGAAAGAGAGAGAGAGACATGAGAGGGATGAAGTCGCGGCGATGGAAGCAGTGGTCACGGTGGCGAGTCTTGCCGGAAATTGAAGAGGGAGGACAATTTTTTTGGAAAGGTTATGTAATTTTTTTAGAGAGAGAGAGAGAGACAAGATTTGATTATAAGAGAAAAGGTATAAGTATATGAGAGACGGGAAGAGGAAGATGGAATAGGGAACTTTTGAAATTGCATGCCTTTCTTGAGAAGGGCAAAGGACGCATTGAGATTGTGAAACAATAAATGGCTGCAGTATGCAAGCAATGAATGCATAGAAAAAAAAAATATTCTTTTAGATATGTTTGCATGAATTCACCTGCACTTTTGGCGGGAAAATTTTGGGATGCAACTCTACTTTAGTATAATATATAGATTATGCTCGTATTTTAGTAAAAAAAATGTCTTAAATATACGGAATGCCCAAAAAAAAATTCTCGTGGGCTACCGCCCCCAAACCCCTGTACAAGTTCACCCCCCCCCCCAAACTTAATTCCTGGCTCCGTCCCTGATTACGATCATATACTCCCTCCGTTCGTCAAAAGTAGACTACTTTGGTTGGGCACGAGATTTAATAAAATTGGTGATGATTTTGATGTAGTGGAGAAAGAGTCCTACCACTTTATGGGATGTGTGGTTGAGATTGAATTTGGGGTGGGTTTTATTGTAAATAAAGAGTGTTTGTAAGGATAAAAGATTAAAGTAGGTAGTGGGACCATTTCCATAAAAGGAAAGTGGTATACTCTTTGCGGACGCCCAATATAGTAAAAATGGTCTACTTTTGGCGGACGGAGGGAGTATAAGGTGAGAGTATCACTTATACATTGCATCATAGTCTCATTTTATACACTAATCTCACAGGAAATCAACTCTTTAATAGTGAAGGACGTTTTGAATTATGATTTTTTAGGCCAAAGATGTTGGATTCGAGTATTTGTAACGCGACCTTTAAATTTTTTTATTTAATACCGTTAATTTATCAAAAAAAAGTTAGATATAAAGAGAAATTAAAACAAAAGAATGGGCCGACAACCACAAGCCCACATCTCATTCTAAAATATCGCCCAAAATTTCACCCAAAATCGGAAGTAGCAAAAGATGAACGGAACCTCTCCGCCGCCACCGTATATCCGAAACGGTTGCTCAGAACAAGTATCGGTCACTCCTCTCCCTCAACGACAGCCGGAATTAGTGATACCCGCAATAGTTATGCGAGAAAAAGGGGAAAAAAGCTGAAGGAGCTCTCGAGGAGTGTGGTGATGCTCACTTGTGACTCATCTGCAGACGGAGGCGTCTGCAATGTTTATTTGGTCGAATCCAATCACCATTGTCCGGTAATTTACTGTTGTTTATTTGTTTAATATTTATGTCAATTTTTACTAAATCACAATAGCTTAAGTTAATTGTTCTTCATTTTCAGAAATATTGGGAAGAAGTTAGGGCTACGGTGCAATTCTTGAAACCAGAGGTGTTTTTCTTTTCAAATTACAAGCCACATTGGCTATTACTCTTATTTTTATGTGATTTATTATTATTATTATTATTATTATTATTATTATTATTATTATTATTATTATTATCATTTTTTTTCAATGTCTAATTAATATAACAATTATATGGGTCATCGCAATGCAAGAAGAACTCAATGAATTCAATCGGAATTTAGTTTGGAAGCTTGTGGATCGACTAGACGATGCAAAGGTGATTGGTTTGAAATGGATTTTCAAAAACAACAAAGACGAAGAAGGAAATATTGTGAGAAACAAAGCAAAGCTTGTAGCAAAAGGTTACAGTCAAGAAGAAGGAATTGACTACGATGAGACGTTTGCCCCAGTTGCCAGATTGGAAGCAATCAGACTCTTCCTAGCCTTCGCAGCTCACAAAGGATTCAATGTACACCAAATGGATGTGAAGTGTGCATTTCTCAACGGAGTGCTCACCGATGAAGTCTACATGGAACAACCTCCAGGGTTTGAGGTTGCAGGACCAGAAAAGGTGTACAAGCTAAAGAAAGCGCTCTATGGCTTGAAACAAGCTCCAAGAGCATGGTATTATACTCTTTCTGAGTATCTTGTTGAACAAAGTTTCAAGAAAGGATCAGTGGACAGAACGTTGTTCACTCTCAAAGAAGGAGAAGATCTCCTACTTGTTCAGATTTATGTCGACGACATAATCTTCGGATCCAAATCCGAACGCATGTGCAAAAAGTTCGCTGATATCATGACCAACAAGTTTCAGATGTCCATGATGGGATAAATGAATTTCTTTTTTGGATTACAAGTCAAGCAGACCAGCGAAGGAATACTGATCAATCAGTCAAAGTACGCCAAAGAACTGATCGCCAAGTTCGGTATTCAGCACATGAAATCAGTAAAGATCCCAATGAATACAAACTGGAAAGTTGATCCAGGATCAGAAGGAAAATCTGTGTCTTCAACCAAATACAGATAAATCATTGGATCATTGCTGTATTTGACTGCGAGCAGACCAGATATCGCATATGCAGTCGGGGTTTGTGCGAGATATCAGTCAGATCCAAAGGAAGCTCATATGGATGCTGCAAAACGAATTTTACAATATCTCAAAGGCATACCCAACTTAGGATTGTGGTACCTAGCTGACGAAGACTCCAAGCTCACCGGATATTCAGACTCAGATTTTGCAGGATGCAAAATTGATCGCAAATCGACTTCGGGAACTTGTCAATTCCTAGGCAACAAGCTCATCTCATGTTTTCCAAAGAAGCAGACTTCAGTCGCCACCTCCACAATTGAAGCTGAATATGTTGCTGCAGGAAGCTGCTGTTCACAACTCCTATGGTTAGTCCAACAGTTGAAGGACTATGGGATCGAAGAAAAGGAAGTCCCAATCTATTGCGACAGCTCCAATGCTACTGCAATCTCACAGAATCCAGTTCATCACACCAGAGTCAAGCATATTGCCATTCGACATCACTTCATTCGTGATCACGTCGAAAAGAAGGATATCTCTGTTGAATGGATTCCGACCGCAGTTCAGAGAGCAGACTTACTGACCAAAGCTCTTCCAGAAGAAAGGTTCAACGATCTGTGTGGAATGATCGGCCTCATCAACCCAGAAGATTGATGCTGTGTTTAAAGATCTCCTCAAACAGTCATGCTGACTGGTGGTCAACCAACTGTTGATCTACGACCGCTGACGTGGAAAGCAATGAAGACAAGTCTTCATCTGAAGGAAACTCATCCTGATAAGTCAACCAGGATCAGTGGTATCGACTGACTACAATGATCAGTCGATCAGTAAGTATTTTCAACTTACTATTTAAAAATCAGTTATTTCAGTTATGAGTCTTTTATCTGTATTCAAAAGTTTTCTCTAGCTGATCAGTTTGTTTCAAAATCTTTAACTGATTGTTAGAAAATGAAATATCCGAGAAGGACAAGTACTTTTTAAAAGGGAAAATTCATATCTGATTTAGCTTGTCCTGTTCTTTTCTAAAAATCTTTCCAACCTTCTGCCTCTATAATCAAATTTCTTGTGAATCTCATTGACATGACATAATGCAATGATATTTCTCACCTTTTGAAGCTTCCGTCCTCTGCAGTGACGGCGGACGTGAACTTTTACTTCAAAAACATTTTAGGCACAGTTTTCGAAAAACTCTTTCATCTTCCTCTTGGTAAAATTTGTGTATTTATAACTTGATGCCTTCACTTATTTTCTGCGTCAACTAACAACTCACCACAACCTTCATTGTGAGAAAAAGTTTCAATCTTTCCAAAGTTGCAGAAAAATTTTATTCCGACAAAAGAATAATTCAATGACTGCAAAGTCATGGAGTAGGAGAATGACGCTCAGATACTTGGTCTTCACTGGACCCTTCCACTGGATCTCAATGACTCTCCGACGTCAAAGCTTGCTCTATTCTCACTTGTATCCAGCGACGCGAGTGTCTTCCATCCTCATGCCTGGCGCCAAGAAGCTTCAAAGCTTCCGGAGTATATCAATTTTATTTCAGATATCTTGTACTCCTCCCTGGCATGCAACAACAACGAGCTTTCTCTCGTTGTCGGCCAGCATCTTCAGCCGCACAAGGTCTATTCTTCAAAGACCTCGTGCTGGCAAATCGACAGTGTTAGTCATCTCGGCTATCACTGATTCGATTTTCCCCTCTCACACCCTTCTTCCTTTCTCTCCCTCTTTCTCCATCTCCGTCCCCTCTCTCTTCTTCTTAAGTCTCTCTTTCTCCATTCAAGGCAGCCTTCTCCCTCTCTAAGGCAGCCTTCTTCTTTCTTCCATCTTCTTCATCCTCTCGCCTTCCTTCACTTCTCCGTGTCCCTCCTCACCTCACCTCCCCACTGGCGTCTTCCTCTTCTGCATCTCTAGACTCATCATCTTCTTGAATCCTCTCATGAGCTTCTGAGACTAGGAGTCGGGTACCATCCGATCATAGCTTCCATCATCAACTCTCTTTTTGATGTTGCCAAAAAGGGGGAAAGTAGGAAGTTAGAGAAAAACCTTCTCAAAGGTTTTTCCTGCATCTTCTCGAAAGGCTGAAGATGGTAAAGCAAAAGGATCACCAGAAGTTGTAAGGAGGACGTTCCAGTAAAGACCTCAAGTCAACGGAAAACAAGTGTGAATGGAACAAGCTTAGGAACATGAAGACTGAAGATGAAGATCAAGAAGTTCAAGGCGCAGCCATGCAGACTGCTGGAGTCCGTGGGTTTTCCATGTGTTTTTGTTTTGTTTTTTACTCCCTTGTAAGTCTTGCTCTGTACCTCGACTGATGTCTCATCAGTCTTACTTTTAAATGAAAAGAACTTCTTTTGATCTCAACCTGAAGACAATGACTCTTTGTCCAGACTCTGATTAATGTATCAGGAATCTAGAAGAATTGGAAACAACCTGTTGACGTAATGATTTTATGCCATTCATTGACTACTTTGTTCTTCAAAATTATCTACCTGATTGTCACTTTCTACATAGAATAAATCACACTTTGTTTAACATATGCCATTGTTCTAACTCGGTGTGTTTGATGGTTTGACATCGTGATTCCAAATATATCCATCTGATGGAACTTTCTGTTGTTGAATGTTTAGGTGGAGCAACTTCTTAGCATACCAACTCAAAAAAAGACAGTATCAATGGGCAAGATACTTCCTATCGCAGGGGTTGCCATGATTTATGGCAATTATCTCTCGATAAATCTGAGTTGAGTTGAGACGAGCTGCATATTAGGGTGATTGACATTGCGTGATTGCAGTTTCATCAATTTGATTTGATTATAATATTTTGTATCTGGATCATCGATTCTTCTCCCACGATTTGCGTTGTGATTCATTCTTTGTGGTCTTACTAAGATTTGAGGTGGTGGAGCAGTCCTAGTGTTTGGAGGGCTGCAAATGATGGGGCATCGGAGAATGCCTCGATGTATTTTCCGATCACTGATACAACAAGAAGCATTCACCGATCACCCCTAAACCCAGCTTCAATTTCCAGCAAACTTAGGATGGCAGCTGGTTGTCGCCACCATTCATTGAAGGCAGCAACTTGGTTTACAAGTTGGGATATTTTTTATAAAACGTCATTGTTCAACTCTAGGCGAAATAGAGAGTTTCGAAGTGTAAGTTCATATGATTTTTACAACATCCATAGAAGATCAGGGCTTTTTTCTATTTTTGCTTTAATCCAAAGGTCTGTTGTTTTTATGACTTTCAGAAAGGTTAGAGCATTTTTATAACTTTCATGAAAGTTCAAAATTTGTTTTTGCATCTTTAAAATTTATGTCATTTTACAGATCACTTCAAAATTCCGACTATAAACTATAGTTATTCCTTAATAAAATATATAGAAAATTAGATTTTAAAATGTAACTATGAACCCTATCAGTTTGAATATAATGAGCCATACTTTATAATTGTAAAATCAAAGTAAAAGATTAAAAAAAAAAATGAATGGGTAAACTTTTAGGCTTTAACTAGAGTAACATCAAAGAACATTATTCTCTCTGCTGTTGGGCAAAACATATTAAATATTTTTATATAAATTATTTCTTTGATTAATTTATTTTGGTCAATTAATTTGATATATTTAAAATTATATTAATCTCACTTTTACCAATTAAATATTAAAATAATAGAAATATATTTTATATAAGTTTTCATATGATAAAGTCTTATAAAAAGTTGATGTGTAGAAAACAAAGAAAAAAATATTAAGGGTTAAGTATCAAATAAGCCCCTATCATAGTGGCTCTTTTCATGTTGGGCTCCCTATAGTCTAAGTTGAGCCAACTAAACCCCTATAGTCCAAAAAATTGAATAATTGGGCCCCTAGCCCTAACGGCTGATAAATGCCGTCCGTATTATTTTTTGAGTAAATATATAAAACTATCTACTTTCATATTGTAAAGATAAAAATTGTCCACTAAGATAAAAATAATAAAAACTGTCCACTTTTTGATTGAAAAGACGGAAATAACCCTCACTTTAAAATAATAAAAAATATCCACTCACTTCTATCCCTCTCTCCTCTCTCTCTCTTCACCTTTACGTCACTCTCTCTCTCTATCTCACTACCGCCACCACCTCTCCCTCGTAGCATCCTCCGCCACCGCCGCATCCACCATCTCTCTCGGCGTCGGAAATCCGCGCCACCAGAAGCTCCTCCGCTCAGCGAGTCGAGATCTGCTCCATCTCTCTCTCGGCGTCGGAAATCAGCCGCCTCGTCGCCTCCGCCATCTCCTGCTTCACCCCCGCCGCTCCGCCGCCACTCAATCTCCGCAGCGCCGCACAACCGCCACCACCGCGGCGCCTCTTTCTATCTCTCTCTCTCGATTCTGACTTGGAGAGCTTCGCCAACAACAACGAGATCTTGTCGACAATGATCGACAGATCTGGACATTATGGAGCTCGACAATGGTGGCTGGGCAGATCTGGCGCGGCCGTGAGCTGCCCATTGAACGGCAGATCTGGCGCAGGCGATATAGGATGGGGTCGGACGGCAGATCTACCGAGTCCAAGAGCTCCGCTCTCGAATCGCTCCTCGGGCTTTTTCAGGAAGACGATAAGAACTTGCTGATTGCGGTGGCTCAGAGGATAGTTCCGGTGCTCGTGCACCTTCTCGACTGCACCAGCTCCTCCGAATTGAAGGAGAAATCCGTGAGCGCGATCGCCAAAATCTCGACCGAGGATTCGAGCAAGCACATTTTGCTGGCCGAGGGTTTGGTATTGTTGAACAATTTGATGCGGGTGCTCGAATCCGGTAGCGTATTCGCCAAGGGGAAGTCGTGCATCGCGCTTAGGGTTTCGAGTAATTCCAAGGAAAACGCGAGGGCGATTGGATCGAGAGGAGGAATTTCGTCACTGTTGGATATCTGTCGAGAAGGCACCCCCAATTCGCAGGCGCTGGCAGCTGGGGTTTTGCGGAATTTAGCCGTTTTCGAAGATGTGAGGGAGAATTTCATCGAGGAAAACACAGTCTTGATATTACTGGCATTGTGCAATTCAGGTACAGCATTAGCGCAGGAGAATGCGATTGGGTGCTTGTGCAATTTGGTGGCCGAAGACAATGATTTGAAACTGTTGGTCGCAAGGGAAGGTGGAATTCAAACGCTCAAAGATATCTGGAGCAGAATTCCAGATATCTTCGACATCTTGCTCCAGATCTGGAGAGTCGGCGGCTGTTGTCTTCCACCTTCCTCCTCCGCGAGGCCCGCGTGGACGCCGCCGACCTCCGCCTCCTCGCCTGCAGCGTGGAGCGGCAGCTCCGCCCCGCTCTCTACTTCCTCCAGGGCATAATCGGCATCGAGGACGTCAACAAATCCACTTCCTCTTCCTCAAATCCATCGTCTGCTGCAGATCCTCCTTTGATGCCGAGTTTGCAGCCCCGATGAATTCGACGATATTCCACTCGATGAATCCATGGCAGCAGCAGAGATTCAATTTTTTTTCTTGTGTTGGTGATTGGAAATTTATATTACATGTGCTTGGTTGAAATGAGAATTTTTAGTTATTGTAAGAAATAAAATGAATAATATTTTTTTTAGTGATGATTTGTGGATTTTATTAAAGAGATTTGATCGATTGAAAGAGAAACATATTTTGGATAATTGATTAATGTTCTTGAATTTACAACCAAATTTATGAATTCACAACATAATATTCTTGAATTCACGCTCAGATCTATGAATTCACAACTTAATGTTCTTGAATTTACAACCAACTCGATGAATTCACAATTTAATATTCTTGAATTCACAACGAGATCTATGAATTCACAACCAAAATAAATTCTAGTTTTAGTTGTGAATCCAAACTTTAAAAACTCAAATTCACAACTATTTGAATTCACAACCAAAATAAATTCTAGTTGTGAATTAAATTCTGATTGTGAATTTTACTGGTTGTGAATTCTCAACCAAAAAATTCTTGCTATGTATTAAATTTTGGTTGTAAATACACAACCAAAAAATTCTTGTTGTGAATTCGACTGTTTAGGGTTTAGGGTTTAGGATTTAGATTGGGTTTAGTTTTTAGGGTTTAGGGTTCAGTTCAGTTTCAGTTTCAGTTCAGTTGTGAATTCACAACTAGGGTTTAGGTTTATGTTTAGGGTTTAGTGTTTCATTTCAGTTCAGATGTGAATTCACAATCGTAACAATTCACAACTAGGGTTTAGAGTTTAGATTGGGTTTAGGGTTTAGGTTTTAGGGTTTAGGGTTTAGTTTTTAGGGTTTAGGGTTCAGTTCAGTTCAGTTTCAGTTTCAGTTCAGTTTAGTTCAGTTTCAGTTCAGTTGTGAATTCACAACTAGGGTTTAGGTTTAGGGTTTAGTGTTTCAGTTCAGTTGTGAATTCACAATCGTAACAATTCACAACTAGGGTTTAGGTTTAGGGTTTAGGGTTTAGGTTTTAGAGTTTAGGGTTTAGTTTTTAGGGTTTAGGGTTCAGTTCAGTTTCAGTTTCAGTTCAGTTCAGTTGTGAATTCACAATCGTAACAATTCACAACTAGGGTTTAGGTTTAGGGTTTAGATTGGGTTTACGGTTTAGGGTTTAGGTTTTAGAGTTTAGGGTTTAGTTTTTAGGGTTTAGGGTTCAGTTCATTTCAGTTTCAGTTTCAATTCAGTTCAATTTCAGTTTCAGTTCAGTTGTGAATTCACAACTAGGGTTTAGGTTTAGGGTTTAGGGTTTCAGTTCAGTTGTGAATTTAATGTTTCAGTTCAATTCAGTTAAGTTTCAGTTCAGTTCAGTTGTGAATTTAGTGTTTCAGTTCAGTTGTGAATTCACAATCGTAACAATTCACAACTAGGGTTTAGGTTTAGGGTTTCAGTTTAGTTGTGAATTTAATGTTTTAGTTCAGTTTAGTTTCAGTTCAGTTCAGTTCAGTTGTGGATTTAGTGTTTCAGTTCAATTGTGAATTCACAATCGTAACAATTCACAACTAGGGTTTAGGTTTAGGGTTTAGGGTTTCAGTTTAGTTGTGAATTTAGTGTTTCAGTTCAGTTGTGAATTGTGAATTCAAACTTTAAAAACTCAAATTCACAACCAAAATAAATTCTAGTTGTGAATTAAATTCAGGTTGTGAATTCGACTGATTGTGAATTCACAACCAACATAAATCTGGTTGTGAATTAAATTTTGGTTGTGAATTCGTTTGTTGTGAATTCACAACCAAAAAATTCTAGTTGTGAATTAAATGTTGGTTGTGAATTCAACTGGTCGTGAATTAAATTTTGGTTGTAAATTCGACTAGTTGTGAATTCACAAACAAAAAATTCTGGTTGTGAATTCGACTCAATTCACAACCAGTGTGAATTCACAACCAAAATTTTTTGGTTGTGAATTCACACTGGTTGTGAATTGCGGGATTTTTTAAATGGGTGATGTAAAGTGGACATTTTTTTAATTTTTAATGTGAAGGGTATTTTGGTAACAGTGGACATTTTTTATGTTTTTTATTTTAGTGGACATTTTTTATCTTTACAATATGAAAGTGGCCATTTTAAAAATCCACTCTTATTTTTTTTTTCTTTTTTTAATCGGCGGTGGGCCCCACCTTTAATGCAAGCTCAAATTCCCCTTTTAATTGGGAAATTTCCAAATCACAAGAACCCTAAACCACGAACAGGGGCGACAAAATTGAGAGCTTCTTTCGTTGTTTCTGCAAATTAGCGTAGGGTTTTCGTTTGTTCTCATCTTTCGAGTGGAGACATGAGTTTCAATTCTGGCTCAGCATCTGGGTCGAGCTCGTGGCGTAGTCGCCGGCAGTTTAAGGGTTCAGACAATCCAAAGTTTTGTACTTGCAAATTTGAAGGTAAAAGGTTGAAGGCTTCGATAATGACCTCATGGACGGAGGAGAATCCGGGTTGGAGATTCTATGGATGTAGGAATTGGAAGGTATATTTATAACTTTCTATTGTTTTATTTTAGTTCAATTTGTTGGCTTGAAATTTTCCTTTTTTCCAGTCGAAGAATTGTGGCTATTTTAATTGGATTGACGAACCGATAACTGAAAGAGCTAAGGAGGTTATCAATGACTTGAAGAATGAGAATGTGAAGTTGATGAAGACCAAGAATGAAAGCTCCAAAACTGCAACTATTGATATGGAGTGTGAAATTGGAATGCTTTGGGATGTTATGCAAGAAATGAAGGAAGATTCAAACAAAATGATGAAGAAAATTAGATTAGTTTCATTTCTGTTTCTTGCTTCTTGGTTGGTGTTTGCCTAGCTATTTAGCAATAGCATAATGCCCATTTGTAATTTGTTTGATCACCCTTTTTTGGAAATGAAATGCAGTATCTTTATGGAGTACATATCATACATATTTGCACTCAAAAAAATGCAGAATGCATACTGGAAACACTATCTGTTTGTTTACATGTTAAAAGCTTCATGCCATCAAAAAACAATACCAAACTGAAACTAAATACAAATTCCTTCAAGTTCTGCTATCAAGTCTAATGGAGTATCTTTATGGAGTACATATCAAGTTCTGCCATCAAAAAACAACATCAAAAAACCAAGTTCTGCTATCAAGTTCTGCCATCAAACTAGGGAATCGACTTTCTTGCCACGAGGGGATCTCCTCAGGATAGCTTGTTCTTCACCCTGTTTTGCTTTGCCTTTAGGAGCCTTGAATGGCTTGGAGGCCATCTTCCTAACCTTTGATGCTTCTTTCTGCCCTTTTGTTGCCATTTCTTTTCTCTTCTCAGCCCTTAGCTCCATTTCATTTGGAATGGGAAACCGAGTGATTGGATCACTATCCCTGGGTGTACCCTCATTTATCACAACAGATTGTGACCTTCCTGGCTGCAAATGGTATAAGACCCTCTGAGCCACTAACTCAAGCAAATAATGTATTACAAAACAAATAGAATATAAAGGTATGGCTTAGTATCTTATAATGAGTACAGTTCTCCCACTCTCGGGGTTGATATAAAGTCCAACTCCTTTAGCCCCCTTTGTTGTCTTCAAGTTGGTGGGCTGAGAAGAAGTTGAAGCTTGAGTATCCTGTGTAACCTAACATTTATTAAAGCTCAAAAGTAGTTAGATTCATATTTTAGCAGACCAACAATATCAAAACTTGATCAAATAATACCTGAGTTGGTCTTTTAGGACAAGCTTGTTTTTTGTGGCTCTCACTTTTACAGATGCTGCAATGCTGCTTCTGACCTTTTCTTGATAACTTGTTGCCTCTACTCGGTTCATTTGGTGCTCTAACTCTCATCTTTTTGGGCCTGCCTGTCTTCTTCTCCACTGGAGGAGGCTCCACTGCATCAGATTCATCCACTTTCCAAAACTTCCTTCCTGGAACAGGTTGTATTGAATGCTCGTAGCATTTCATGTAGCAGGACTTGTGGTACCACTGTGACATAACACTTAGAGGATCCATAGAAGAAGAATACAATGCAGCTAGTGCATGGCAGCAAGGAACACCTGTGAGTTCCCAACTCCTACAGGTGCAGCTTTTTCTATCTAAGGAAATAGTGTGCTTATCATCAAATTCACCAATTTCATATCCAAATTCACCATTCCATATGACACTACATGTCATAGACTCACCTTTTGCAGCCTCCAAAAGCTTCATGGCATTAGGAGCCCAGTCAGATTTCCAACTATTAACACTACCCCTTCTATTCTTAATCCTAGACATTGTTAATATCCTAATATCCTCTAGCATACTTATAATAGGCTTGTGCCTAGCATCCATAATACTAGAGTTAAATGATTCAGAAATGTTATTATCAACCATGTTAGTACAACACATGTCTGTTTGATATGCTCTGCTCCAGTTTTGGGGTGGATATTGTAGCAAATCCACAGCAGCTTGCTTGTTAATGGAGCTGATCTTGGAGAGACTAAGCTTGAACTCCTCCTCGAATGAAGACCAAGCAGCAATCCAAAACCTCTTTTTCAGCTCAGCACCTCTCCATTTCTTACTCCAATTAGCATAGATGTGTCTTGCACACCATCTATGCTCGGCCTCTGGTACTTGCTCTTTCACTGCTTCCATCAATCCCTATTAAACATACAATAGAAACAATAAGAATACTCATTTATATGTCTACTGGAATGCAAAAAGAATAGGAGTAGTGCATAACCTTTTGCATGTCTGATATTAGAGTCACCCTTGATCCATCACCAAGCTGTAGTTCATGCTTGAGCCAGTTAAGGAACCAATTCCAGTTTTGCTTATTCTCCTTGTCACTACTGCCCAAGCAATAGGAACAATCCCTTCATTTCCATCTTTGCCAACTGCTGTGAGAAGGCAACCGAAAGTAACCCCTTTCAAATGACATCCATCCAGGGAGATCAAAGGCCTACACCCACCTAGCCAATTTTTCTTACATGCATCAAGCATGACAAAGATCCTCTTGAACACCCTCCTGCCATTAGACAACTCATCCTTGGATAGTTGGAGTTCCACTTTGCTCCCTGGATTTGTCTCCTTCACCTTGTCAATATAGCCAACAAGGCTTTTGAACTCCTCTACATAGCTTCTCTGCAGTGCAGTGCAGTGAGGATAGTCCTCTTTGCTCTTTTGCATTTGCCAAGACTGACATGGAGTTTTAGGTGATCTTTCACATGCCCCTGTATATCCTTATATGTAAACCTAGGATTTCTATAGATTGCATCTTTGAAAAAAGTTGCAAGATAGGCCTGAGAAGCACTAGGCACTTCTCTTTGCCTACAACATGTGTGCTCTGCCACCAATGTCTTAACAATAAGACCCTCTGTATCCCCATCTTTTGATGCAAGAAATAGAAATGGACAAGTACTGTCACCAATACAGACCACCCTCACCCTCTTAGGTTCATTCTTTAAGAACTTAAGCTTATAGCCAAAATTCAAAGAATAAGTGTTAAGAGCATCTCTAACCTCATTTGCCCCTGCAAAGGTCATACCTAGTTCAAAATGTCCTTGAACTCCCTGTTCTATATCCCCAACAACGGCTGCCTTCACTAATTCCTCATCGCTCTCTGTTAGATCCTGACTATATGTACTAGAGTCTGTCTCTGAACCATCACCGAGACCTAATGGATCATCTTCATTATCCTCTTCACTTGCATCCCTCCCCTCTTGTCCATCTAATCCACTTTCTCCTAGCTCTATCCCTTCTCCAATCTCTGCATCATCAATCCCCTCACCATCATTTTTAATCTCCAGTCCATGGATATCCTCTAAGTCATTACCTTCCTTTTCCTCATCAAATAAAGGCAATGGTGTAATCTGGGGAATGGGATCTCTATCATGGTCAGCAAACAAAAGAATTTCAGTTGCCCCAAGGATCTCCAGATAATCAAACACCTTCTTAGCATGCTCATCATTCCTAAGTAGCACTAAACCCTTTTCAATAATATACT
Organism: Salvia miltiorrhiza; assembly: GCF_028751815.1. Lineage (NCBI taxonomy): Eukaryota > Viridiplantae > Streptophyta > Magnoliopsida > Lamiales > Lamiaceae > Salvia > Salvia miltiorrhiza. Next base: position 7,660,607 of record NC_080389.1, read on the forward strand.
CTTCATCTAAAGCATACACCTTATTAGGTTTACTGCCATACAAGTTAGTAAATTCAGCCATAATACGATCATAACTCATCTTATCGAATTTCTCTTCGATTTCAAGAGAATTAAAGCCATCATAAATCAATTGTGCATTTTCAGACTCCCTCTTCCATATACCCCAGTAATTAAACACGAAAGTTAAACGAGGCATGCTGCATTACAAACAACAAGAAAAGAAAAAACCTGTTCACATTCCACATTGCATGTACGAAAACAGTGAAATTCAAAAAACAAACTTAACACACTTACCTTGATCGAGTATTGTTGGATGGACTCAAACTTGTATTGTTTAGCCTCGTCACTCTTCTTTGCTGTTGCTCTGGTTCGATGATGAAGCAAGAAGGAGAAGAGAATGGAGAGACGATTCGTATGCTATGGTTGTTAAGGAACTCGCGCTTGCATTAAAGGTGGGGCTCACCGCCGATTAAAAAAAGAAAGAAAAAAAAATAATACGGACGGCGTTTATCAGCCGTTAGGGCTAGGGGCCCAATTATTCAATTTTTTGGACTATAGGGGTTTAGTTGGCCCAACTTAGACTATAGGGAGCCCAACGTGAAAAGGGCCACTATGATAGGGGCTTATTTGATACTTAACCCAAATATTAAACAGAGTGATGAGGATTACTTCCATTCGAGTGCTTCTCGCGATTGCTGCTTTGCACAATCTTGAGATTCACCAAATGGATGTTACAATTGTGTTCTTAAACGGTGATCTAGAAGAAGAAGTATATATGGAACAATCTGAAGGGTTTGTAGTACCTGAACAAGAAAAGAAGGTATGCAAACTAGTAAAGTTTCTATATGGATTAAAATAAGCGTCGTTGCAATGGCACTTGAAATTTGACAATGACATGTTGTCAAATGGCTTCAAGATCAACGAATGTGACAAATGTGTCTAATCAAAAGCACAGATAACAGATATATTATGGTCTGCATTTATGTAGAAGACATGTTGATTATAGGAAGCAATAATCGTATTATAAATGATACGAAAAACGTGTTAAACAAAATTTGACATGAAAGACATGGGGTTGGCTGACGTAATCCTTGAAATAAAAATTCTCAGGACAGCTGTTGGAATAACATTGACACAATCTCATTACATCGAGAAAGTGCTCAAAAAGTTCAATCCATTTAATAAAGCGCCTATAAAACTCTATTGGAACTCAATGTTCACTTGAAGAAGAATATGAGTGATCCTGTTGCATAGAAATAATATGCAAGAATCATTAGATGCCTTATGTATTACAAATTGCACTCGATCTGACCTTGCATGACCGGCCCAGGCCCAGTGGGCTTTTGACTAGTACTGGGTCGGGCTAGCTCGGCCCGAAATTTGCCTGGCTACAAAATTGCAGGCTCAGTCCAGCCTCTCTTAGGTCATCGGACGGTCGGGCCAAACCCGCCCAATATATATATAATGAATTTTGGAAATAAAGAACAATAATAAATTAGGGATTAGACAACAATTATGAATGATGACGTGAAGTGGTTTGTTTAATCTACTGCACTAGTACGTGGTTGAGTATTAGTAATTCCCTATCAAATAAAATGGCCCCAAATTCAATTTGCAATAAAAACTGACCTCAATTATGACATGAATTTTGTTCTTATAGAATTATAATTTGTTTTCGAACATCAGAATTCATGCACAGAGAATTTCTCAAAAAAGAATGCAAAAAGCAAAAAAATAATAGGGAAAAGGTGCAGATTGGCCCCCGAAGTAGTAGCCCCTATAGCGTATAACCCCTCTTACTCACTGTGTGTGCAACTAAACCCCTGAACTCCAAGAAAAGGGTGCAAATTCCCCCATTTGACTAACGGCTGTTAACGACGTTAGGTCAGAGGGGGGAATTTGCACCCTTTTCTCGGAGTTCAGGGGTTTAGTTGCACACATAGTGACTAAGGAGGGGTTTTACGCTACAGGGGCTACTACTTCAAGGGCAAATTTGCACATTTTCCTTTCTTTTTTTTAAATTATCTCTCATCTCTCTTTTCTCTCAAAAAGTCACGCACAAAAAAACAGGAAGCCCTCCTCCTCCAAAATCTGATCGCCGCCACCGCTGATTTAAGCTCCGGCGAGGCTGGCCGAGGGCGCCGCCCCTTTCCCTCTCTCCTGGGCCCTAAACCCCGGAGCTTTCTCGGCTGCACACGCTCAACGTCAAGGGCGAGCCCTAATTCCCCCATTCAGTCCGATATCCGGCAAACCGGCCGCCTACTGCCAATGACACCCACCACATGCTCTCTATCTCAATCAGTGATAGATCGCGAGCCCTATCTTTTCTTGATGAGGAGTCGCCTCTTTCTCTCAAATACGGCGAAATCACCGCCACCGCTGCTAAAAGGCCGGCAAGCAGCCAATCCATGGCTCCAGTGCAGCCGCACCCGGCCGAAGAGTCATCTCCTGCTCGATTCTCCTCTAAAGAGGATGGAGGATTGAACCTTAGCACCGGCGTGCCTCCACCGCTCGAATCTCGAACGAAGAGTGCCGCGCACGCTCTCCATCACCACTGGCTGCTCTCTCAAAAACTTGCGGTCGTCCTCTGTGCTTTGTTTTGCTTTGCTTCAACAAAAGACAGTGCGAAGGTCGCCCCCAAATCACGCCGCAGAAGCAAGCTTGCCGCCTCGAAGCTTCGCGAGTTTGTGATGTTTGGCAAGGCGTCGGCGCCATCGCCAAATTTGACGGCTCTCACAATGTAACGATCATAACCTACTTATTTTCGCTATTTCTATATAATGTCGATTTGATGGATTAATCGTTTGTGTTGCTGATAAAAGATAATCCTACAACTTGTTGATTCAACCACCGTTAGCGGCGGTGCAGTGGCCGAGAGAGAAAGAGGGCTGAGTGAGAGAGATGAGAGTTAATTAAAAAAGGGAAAAAGTACAGATTAGCCCCTGAAGTAATAGCCCCTATAGCGTAAAACCCCCTTTAGTCACTGTGTGTGCAACTAAACCCCTAAACTCCGAGAAAAGGGTGCAAATTCCCCCCTCTAACCTAACGTCGTTAACAGCCGTTAGTCAGAGGGGGGAATTTGCACCCTTTTCTCGGAGTTCAGGGGTTTAGTTGCACACACAGTGAGTAAGAGGGGTTATACGCTATAGGGGCTACTACTTCAGGGGCCAATTTGCACCTTTTCCCAAAATAATAAAAAAATAGGATTTTTATTCACTTTATAGACTTTAACTTTATATTTTTTAATTTTTTTAATTTTATAATTCAAATAATAATTAATTTTGTTAGGTCCGGAGGGTCTCGAATAGGTGTATGGGGGGGGAATACACCTATGGGCTATTTTTCTTTCCTCAAACTGAGGGATCTCAAGAAAGAGATCAAAACGAAACTTTACATGCAAACTAAGACGCCTGTTGACTGAAAACAGTTTTGACCAACAGGGTTGACGACTGATACTGAAAGCTCTTCAGTAAAGAGTTGTCAGTTAAGTTACTGGAACTTAACTGATGCACGTAATGGCTTCAGTCGAGTTTGCAAAACAGAGATGATAACACTCTTCCTGACTATCAGAGGATAGATCAGTCACACTGATATCATACGCAGCGGAAATAAACTTTGTTTCGTAATAGCCTCGGTTAAGCACGTTGTTAGTCTCTGGTTACACTTTGCAGTTATTCAGTATTCAGTTTATCAAATGAAACAACGCAGGTAAGAAAGTAAAACTGAAAGTTGTAAATAACGCAAAGTCTTTTACGTGGTTCGGAAAATACTTTCCTACATCCACGGTCGGTTGATCAGACCAACAATCCACTCCGCAAGTGCTTAACAGGTGCACTGCAAACCAAACCGTGTGCTTGCCGGGTGCACACAACCGTACCACTGAAGAAACCGCTTCTTCAGTACCCCCACTTCACTCGTGTCAGATTTCTCTGCTTAACACAACCCGTGCTAAGACTTCTCTCACTTAACACAACCCGTGCTAAGATTTCTCAGAGTCAGGATACCTTCCTGAACTCCGAATCACTCAAACACTCTATTCTTTCTTTTGAAATGAGGTTTGAACGGTTGCCAACTATACTTCAAAGAACAAGTTCTTTGGAGCAAGTTTGACCTTGGCTTCTGAGTAAACATGTGTTTGCCTAAGGTCTAAGAGAATGTGTATAATCAGCAGTGAATGATTTTTGGCTTTGAAATTCTCTTCTTCGATTCAAGCTTTGGAAAGATTGAGCTTTTGGCTGAGTAGCGATTTTGGCAGAGCTTCAGCTTATGTCGTTGAATCGGTGAAGATTGAAGTGATTCTCGAACGCTATTTATAGGAGATGTCTTGAAAAGATCCGTTGGCGGAGAACGTCTTCAAGATTTCTTCCGTTGGAGAGCATTTCGAATTTGGGCTGAGGCTTCAATCTTCGAGGTTCCTTGTTTGGTGGGAACGGCTATGTTGAGAGCAGGAGATGTGACGTCTCTGATAAAGTAGCCACCAAATAGGAATGACCTCTGTAGAGATAAGGAGATCCTGAGATCTCTGCATTTAATGCGGCTATACTTTAGTAGCACGTGGCTTCATTTGAACGTTGGAAGATCAGTCCGAGGAAGAATGTTTAACTGATACTTGACTTTAGTATTAGTCCGCTGAGTCCACGTGGCACGCATTAAGTAATCAGTTCCAAATTGATTCTTCAACTGATACTTCAGTTGGTATCTTCAGTCTTCAGTCCTTCGCCCTTCAGTCTTCAGAACCGTAGGCTAAACTAGAAACGAACTCTAACACTTGAGTTCAAAACAGTTCTAGTCTATTACAATTAAGACCTATGGATTTCGGTATCATCAAAACAAGGATTAGGATATTCCACAAGGTTCCCAACAAATTTATTTTGGACGGGCCAAAAAGCCCAAAAACCCCGGGCTTTTTAGCCCGAAAGCCCGATCAACCCAACGGGCTGACTGGGCTGGGTTTTTAGGCCCGATTTTTTTTTGGGTCTCATTTTTTAAAGCCCAGTCCTAAACTCGGGCGGATCGGGCCGGCCCATCGGGCCGGGTCGATTTTGACAGCTTAATGCATAACCTTCCTTTTTAGTATGTCCCCCAAATTTATGCATACTCTATTTTCGGACACTACCTCACACATAATTCTTTCAATTTTACCTTTTTAACTTACACTATTACCCACAATCTAGATTGCACAGGTGCGGGGGGGCGGGTGCGGGAGCGATATGATTCGGGTGCGGGGATACGGATTTTCAAAAATTATAGGGTGCGATTCGTGAAGGATACGTCTATTATATTTATATATTTTATTACATATAACCAATCAAATATATATATATATATATTTATATATTTTATTATATATAAAACCAATAAAATTTATAGGGTGCGATTCGAGAATTTAGAAGAGTTAAATTAGAGAGTATAATGTATTAGTTTAAATATTTAATACTACATTTAAGTAAAAATATATAAATTGAGCCCAATAAAATAAAACATGACCCATGAAATTAACAAAAATCGGCCCATGAGATTTAATTAAAAGAATCGGCCCATTTTCTTCTCAACCCTATTTTCTCTCCTTCTCACAACCCACCGCTCTCTCTCTCTCTCTCTATCTCTCTCTCTCTCTCTCTCTCTCATCCGTAATCCCTTCCCCAGACACACTCTCTCTCTCTCTCTCTCTCTCATCCAACAGCTCGAGCAGCAGCACCTCCACCACCACCAATGGCCTCCGCCACTCCCCTTCCTCCATTCCCATCACAAGATCCGATTCGCCTCGCCTCGCCTCGCCTCGCCTCCTGCCAGCCTCGATTCGCCTCGCCTCGCCTCCTGCCAGCCTCGATTCTCCTCGCCTCCTGCCAGCCAACAAGAGTGAATCTCGATTCGCGAATCCGATTCGCGAATCCAAATTTATTTATTTTTATTTTTGGGGGATTCGCCAGGTGGCGAATCCCGTGCGAATCCCACGCGAATCGCGCCCGCACCCGCCCTCCGCGCGAATCGGATACTGCACGGGGTTGATTTTGCGCGAATCCGTGCATTATAGCCCACAATTTACTTAATAATACCTTGAATATGAGACTTTTTCTCCATTATCAATACTACAAACAACTTTTTATTAAAACTCGTATCATGGTCAACCATGCATATTTATAGGGACGGAGGGAGTAATATTTAGCCTGAACAAAATTAAATATTAATTAATTCAAACGTTTAAGTTCTCCTGAAGATTTTTTTTTTTTAAATAAACTACTTAGTTCTATGAAGTTAAAGAAGAACAAAAATAGAATTACAAACACCTAAATCTATCTATCGACAATCGATTTTTTAAAATTTTAAGAGAAAAGCGCATATCTTATATTACTATTTTAATTTAAACTTTTGCAAATGTTCTTCGTCAAATATATCAATAAAATATTTATCTACTCAATTATATTTATAATTATTGAGAGACCTTTCCTCTCAAGAATTCATTTTTATCGTCACCATGACCATTATTGCTATACACTATAGAGCTCTCATGCACATTTTCTCCATTAAAGCGATTGTTCAATTTAACCTGATAGACAACCACGACAGAATGCATCTCGCGCGCCTCGCTCACCCACTCGAATGCCTCCTTGCAGACAGCGCAATGCGATTCAATTGCTATGTGGCCATCAATTATCGCTTGTCGGCATAAACTCGATCGCGACCTTCGATGCAGGCGGATTGCTTTCGATTCTCCCTATCCCGTTTGACTTAATTTGAGATAGACAATGTCAGTCACGTTGATAGACACGAAAAACTTCTTAATCAATTCGAACAGGCCCACCAGCCTCTTCTGGCACATCTTCGATCAACCCTTCGACACCCTCCGCCCAGGCATGAAGCTCGCGTCAATTGCTGCATTGGGAGGAACTTGACGCTCACTTCTTGAACTGCGGGGAATGATCTTGCTCCGGCCGATTACTCGCTCGAGTAGGAGCCGAGCTCGTGCAATCTTTTGGTTAAGTAATTATTTTAGTAAGAAAAAGTATTGATTGATATAAAGAAAAATAATTATTATTATGAAGAAATGTATTGAAGCATTACATTTCTTCATAATAATGTTTATTTTTATTCATAAGAACTTTTACTTTTAGTTATTTGCTCAAATAAATATTTTTGTAAGTAAAAATAGTTATTGATGTGAAGAAAAGTAATGTTATTTTCACTCGTTAATACATTTATTCTTAACTATTTGGTCAAGTAATTACTGTCGTAACAAAACGTAATTATTTTTACAATGAAATGAAATGTTTCTAAATTATCACATTTGGTCACAATAATTGTTACTTTTATTCATCACAATTCGTACTTTTAGTTGTTTGATCAAATAATTATTATTGTAAGAAAAAAATAATTATTGATATGTGTAAAAGTAATTCTATTTTTACTCGTTAGAACTTGTAATTTTGTATATTTGGTCAAGTAATCATTGTCGTAAGGAAAAATAATTATTGATATGATGAAATGTAATGTTTCTAAATGTAATGCTATTATATTTGTTTACGATAATTATTATTTTCATTCATAAGAACAAATGTATATCTTATGTTTATTAAAAGTAAGTATTCCTATAAGGGTTCAAGATTTAGTGTTTATGGTTTAGAGTTTAGTTTTCAGGGTTTAGAGTTTAAAAAATATAATATTTTGTATTGAATGAAGGTAAATACTTATATTAACATAAGTATACATATGTTCTAACAAATGTATATCTTATGCTAATTAAATGTAAATATTCTTATTATGGTTTAGTGTTCAAGATTTAAGGTTTAATGTTTAGGGTTTAAGGTTTAGAAAATATACTACTTTATATTGAATTAAGTTAAATATTTATATTAACATAAGTATATAGGGTTCATGATTTACTGTTTAGGGTTTACGGTTTAGAAAATATAAGTAGTACTTTATATTGAATTAAGTTAAATATTTATATTAACATAAGTATACATGATTCATGAGTTAGTGTTCAGAGTTTAGCGTTCAGGGTTTAGAAAATATAAGTAGTACTTTATATTGAATGAAAGTAAATACTTATATTAACATAAGTATATATCTGTGCTAACAAATGTATATTTATACTTATTAAAAGTAACTATGGTCTTAATAAAAAGTAATTATGCATATAAAGAAATGTAATATTTTAAAATTATTATTTTTTTTCACGAAAATTGTTGTTTTTACTCACGAAAACTTGTAATGTTAATTATTTGGTTAAGTAATTATAGTTGTAAGAAAAAATAACCAGATATGAATAAGGGTAATATTAAAAAAGAAATAGATGAAAAAATAGAAAAAAGTGTTGAAATAAAAAAAATTAAACAAAAAATAGAAGAAAATAAAGGATCTAAAAAGGGGAAAAAAGGAAAATAAAGGTGCCAAAAAAACAAAAAAACTGAAACAAAAAAAAAGCAAAAGACATTATAAAAAAAAAGAAAGAAAAAAAAGGGAAAAAATGCACGCAAAAAAAAGAGGAAGGGAGGGAGAAGAGGAAAAAAGGAGAAAAAAAACACTATCAGTGGATTCGAAACCCACTGCCATTGGGATAAGCAAACAAGGCGCAATTAGAGCATCCGCAGCGCTGGGTGCGATGGCCGGATCGAACCCGGCCTATCGCACCCAGCGCCGTTGCTGCACCCGGGAGCGAAGGGGGGGGGCGTTCGAATGCACTCGGGGCATGGCTGGAGCGAAGGAAATGGGTGAGACACACGCGCCCATTTCCGAAAAAAAAAAATCTAAATTGAAGGACAGCAACAGCGGCGGCAGCCGCACGTGGCGGCGGAAGTCGAAGAGCTCCACCGGATTCCGGTGGAAGAGGAAGTTCAACTTCAATCTGCGCATTTGGTTCGTGGACAATATCCTCTTCAGAATCGTCTCGATTTTTGAAGCCACGGTTCTCGTAGCGAAGCTCTGCTTCTTCTATCTCTGCTGCGGATGCCACTTTTGATCACTGTAAATAGATGAAAAGTATTGCTGCAGATTGGGGATAAATATAATTGCTCAAGATGATGAAATTGGTTTCTAGATTATTCCCATTTGTGGTCTGGCGCCGACAGAAGGAATTCAGCTAAAATTTGTTTTTTATTTTTTTATTTGTAATGTTTGGATTTTTAGTTGAATGAATTTTATGTTGTTAAAATTGAAGTTGTTTAATTTAAATTGAAAAAAGAATAAAAGTAAAGAGAAAATGAAATTAAAATCTATTGAACCCGGGCGAGTGCAATACCATTGTTGGAGTGGGTGCAATAGAAGTGGGACCATGTCTATTGCACCCACTCCGGGTGCAAGCATTGTGGATGCTCTTAGTGTCGTTGCACCACACAATATTTTTTTATTTTATTTATCAAACTCTGCAGTATAAATATTTGATGTGGGTCGGATCAAGACAAATCTGATCTGTCTCATCCTATGCAGTCAACCGCGCACAAGATTAATTCAATATATTACTCTCTCCGTCCCACTATAAGGGTCTGTTTGATATGAGTTTAAAAGCAGAATAAGTTAAATTAATATGGACTTATGTAGTGTTTGATATTATGTATTACTAATATGGTCAACTCCAGGTTTATCCCAAGACTCTGGCTTATTTTGTGAGATTAACTCATACTAATTATCCCACCTCCCCCATGGGATTAACCCACACTAATTATTCCACCCCCTCCATAGGCTACTAATTTAGGTATTTGATATGTTAATCCAACCTATTTCAATGGATACCAAACACGTTTTAGGATTAATTACCAATGATATCAAACACTCATATGAGATTAGAAATCATGACTAATCCACACTAAATTATCAGGATAATTTATATCCTGATTAATCCAATACTGAAAATCAAACGGGCCCAAGTATCTCAAAATTTTTCGTTACGAAAATTAAAAAGAATGTGTAAATTGGTTAAAAGTGGTATGATCTATATTTTTCTAAGAGTTAAATTTTTAAATTTTTCGAAACAGACCATTTATAATGGGACGTCCCAAAATGAAATACAAGCCACTTATAGTGGGACGAGGGGAGTATTAATTTTGTGGTTATAATAAAATTTTGATGAAGAAAAATGGGTATTTTAATAGAGTAATGCTAAACAGCCACATTGTGGCTACCCACAATTTACTTAAGTAGAAAATAATTTAATTTATTTAACTTATTTTTTAAAATAAAAATAAGATTTAGTTATTTTATCATATTCTCTACATTAGTAGTTATTTTTTTGCAATTTTTTGGTAACTTTTTTATTTTTATTAAAAAATAAATAAAAAATAAAAAATGTAAAAAAAAATTAAAAAATAAGTACAATGTAGAGAATATAATAAAATAATTAAATCTTATTTTTATTTAAAAAAATAAATTAAATAAATTAAGATTATTCTTATTATATTAGTGTGTGGGTAGCCACTACCCACAATGTGGCTGGAAAGATTTATTGATTTTAATATGTGCCTGCCCATCGGATCAAAGCAAGAATAGGAACACGTGTCTACACAACAAATTGAATTGAGCGAGTCAAACCTTATATATTCAGCATAAATAGTGACACGTGTCTAAACTTCACGCCGAAATTTCGCCCACTTCTCGTTCTAAAATATCGCCAACGTCTCACTCCAAAATTTCGCCCAAAATCGGAAGTAGCCAAAAGATGTACGGATTAAACCGTCTCAATTCGGCCAATCACATCTCCGCCGCCGCCGCCGTATATCCGAAACGGTTGCTCAGAACAAGTATCAGTCACTCCTCTCCCGCAGCGACAGCCGGAATCAGTGATACCCGCAATAGTTATGCGAGGAATAGTGGAAAAAAGCTGAAGGAGCTCTCGAGGAGTGTGGTGATGCTCACTTGCGATTCATCTGCAGACGGCGGCGTCTGCAATGTTTATTTGGTCGGATCCAATCACGCTTCTCCGGTACATTACTGTTGTTTATTTGTTTAATATTTATGTCAATATTTAATAAATTACAATAGCTTAAGTTAATTGTTTATCATTTGCAGAAATCTTGGGAGGAAGTTAGGGCTGCGGTGCAATTCTTGAAACCTGAGGTGTTTTTCGTTTCAATTTAGAAGAAGCCACATTGGCTACTACTCTTAGTTTTAACTTTTATGTGATCATCATCATCATCTCTCTAATTAATATAGCAATTATATGCTTTCAGGTTGTTTTCCTAGAATTTTGCTCTAATCGCGAACATATTCTTAGGCGTGAAAAAATTAAGGTTTGCTTGTATTTGTATTTGTTTTCAGTTTGTGTAGAATTCATCGAACATGAAATGGTGGCCTTATTTTGCAGGTTCCGACCATAAGAGAAATGGTGGAAATGTGGAAAAAAAATAATAAACTTTCTTGGATTTTTTACAAGTGGTGTTTTGCTAAGGTATGATTCTATTATGCTAAACTTACTAGAGAAACCTCTTTTTGGTTTCTTCAACAAATTCCAAATGAACTTTGCAAAATTATACTCATCTCTCTTTTTCTAGTGTATGAGTCGATTTAATGTTGAACATACCTGTGGAGATTTCCGGGCGGGAAATGAGGAAGCCAAGAAATATGGTGCCAAGGTTATACTTGGCGATCGACCACAAGATGTGAGCTACTTTTCTTCTTGTGTTTTACTATTATAAAGTAACATGAGACCGATGTGGGCATGTTTCTTCCTCCATAGTCATACTACTACTTTTGCATTTAGAGTAAAGCTAATGTTCTATCTCTAAATATCGATTTTTTCGTTCAATAATATTTTCCACTTGCTTAATCCCTTTCCATATCAATTAATCACAAATAATATTTTAAGTTTTCATTGTTATTGTTTTTGACCTCTTTTTGTCGGATCTATTAAAAGTCCTTCTACATGTTTTCTCAAGTTCCTGCTTTTTTCTTTTTTGGTAGATTACAGATCAGAGGTATATTGCCAAGACGTCTATTTGGCAATTTCTCGCCTTTCGAATTGAAGGAATTCCCATGAAGTTACCAAATGAAATCCGGGATAAGGTAATACTTATTTACCTTATAATATAAGACTTACATATAATATATGTGGGGAGATCAGTTTTAATGATGTTACTTGAGCATTAAAAGTTGATATTTCCTTTATGTAGGTGATCAACGGAAAGTATGATGCTCATGCGTGGGATCGAGCAAATCAAGAGTTATCCAAGAGCTATCCTGATTGGGCGGAAATATATATGCATGAGCGTGACCTGTTTGTGTTCTAATCCGTCTCCAAATTTCATTCTAATTCTTAATACTGGGCATCATATCAGTGTAAAATTGCATGTTTGATTGTTTTAATTCTATATTTGTTGTAAAGATATATGGCGGCCAATATACTAGATGTTGCCCGCAAGCATAAATCGGTGGTAGCTGTGGTGGGAAAGGCCCATATACCAGGAATCCAGAAGAACTGGAAACAACCTGTTGACGTAAAGATTTTATGCAATTCATTGACTACTTTGTCCTTCAAAATTCTTTACTTGATGTTCACTTTCTACATAGAATAAATCAAGTTTTGTGTAATATATGCCACTGTTCTAAATTGTTGTTTTTTGATGTTTTAACTTCGTGATTCCATAAATATTCTTCTGATGGAACTTTATGTTGTTGAATGTTTCAGGTGGAGCAACTTCTTACCATACCAATTGAAAAAAGGACAATATCAGTGGGCAAGATAATTAGTTCTATCGCAGGGGTTGCCATAGTTTACGGCATTTATCTCTCCATCAAGAATTAGCTCTCTGCATTCCATGAGATCACCTAACTGGGCCAGGATGAAATTAAAGCTGCTGCAACAATGACGACTTAATGTCGTCTTCAAGTTACTTCGGAAATCAGAGTTGGCAGTTGGAACAAACAAGTCAGTGTTCACATATTCAGTATTCTATACTATGCTTTAGTGTTAAGAGTAACGTTGAGGAATGGATGCACATCTGATTACACTTAAAGAGATATCAATACATTGAAGTTCACTTGTCATTGGGATTCTATGAGATATATGAAGTTTCTCCGTTGATTCATCCAACTTGAAACTTAGGATTCAGCTTTCTTGCTTAATTGATGATTCTTGGTAAGACTAAAGTGAAATTGTATGAGTTTGGCCTTTTTGGCAATGACTGTGACATGATTATTCTGCACAATTAGACTATTTTAAACTTAGCAGAGAGGAGTTCTAATCCTTTGAATATCAATCCAATCAAAATGTTTAGACGTTTCGGGCTGTTGATGGAATCAAAGACGGAAGTTGATCACAATTCACAAATACTGAAATTGTTCGGAATAGTGCTGAGAAGTTGTTCAAACTCATCTTCAAAAATGATTTCAGTATCAATTTTGAACATTACAATGTAATATTTTGCTAATTAATTACCCATTTTAATCTCAAGTAATCTCGTTGAATCCCCAAATTCATTTAATGTGATAGAAGAGTTAAGTAGCAAATACACCGTAGCGATTACAGCAAAAAGCAAAAATATACCCAATGTTATATTTTGTGTAACTAGGCTTCCTTATGTTCATAATTAATTGGCGCAAATAAGTCCCTCTGTCTAAAAGTTGTGAACAATGGAACCTGCTTTCCATAATTTTGTGAACATTAGGGACCTATAAATTAGAATATGAATGTTAGGGATGCCTGTTTTTGTGAAAATGATAATAACGTATAAGTCAATACAAATCTATAAATAAATTGCTTATAATGCAAAAATAACGTATTAACCAAATATAGTGAATAATATTTCTTTCTCACGAAAATTATTATTTTTACTCATGAGAACTTGTACTTTTTAGGTTTTATGGTCAAGTAATTTTGTTGTAAAAAAAAGTAACCAATGATATAAAAAAATGTAATATTTTTAAAAAGCGGAAATAAATGAAAAAATAAAAGTAAAAAAATTCTTTCTCGCGAAAAATTGTTATTTTTACTCATGAGAACTAGTACTTTTAGGTTTTATGGTCAAGTAATTTTGTTGTAAAAAAAAGTAACCAATGATATAAAGAAATGTAATACTTTTAAGGGTAAAGTACCAAATACCCACCCAACGTTGGCGTCCTTATCGCGTACAGCCCCCCATAGTCAGGGTAAGTGCTGTTTACTACCTCAACGTGGCAAAATCGTAGCAATTTCCCCCTGCGTTTTAACACCGTTAAGTCACCGTTAAAAAAATTATTTTTTTTTAATTTTAATTAAGATGGGCTCTCTCTCTCTCTCTCAACAAGAAAAGAATCGATTCGAGCCAAGAGAAAACACTCCAACAATGGCGAATCAGTCATCGAAATTCGTCGGAGCGCCACCCTCGACGGCCACCCTCATATTGCCTTAATTAACACCTTCTACGAGATCATCGCTTGCCCTTCCAAATCTGAAGCCCTATTTTTCCTGGAGTCACACAATTTCGATGTGGACGTTGTGGTCTCCACCTTCCTAGACGACGCTAACCCCGTGGAGCCCGCCACAGCCAGTCCGACCTTCCCAGCGGCGCAGTCGAATGCTCACTATTCGCCTTTCGAGTCACTGTCGTCGTCTCTTTCCCGCTCGCGATCCCCGTCGCCGCCGCCTGCGTCCCGCCCGTATCGCCTCCGCTCCGCCGCTAAAACTGGTGCTGGTGCTTCTGCTGCTGGAGGCGCGAGACGTGGAGGCGGTGGTGGTGGAATTAGGACTCTCGCCGATCTGAATAAGAACCCTAATAATGAGGAATCTGATAGAACCCTAATTTTAATTAAGTCATCGTCAATTTGTGAGCAGGCCACCAAAGCTCGGCGGCAGCGGCGGTTGTGCCGTCGTTCTGTCCAGAGCAGGGGAAGGAGTCAATTTGTGAGAAAGGCCAAGGGAGACAGAGGCGGTGTACGTCGCCGACGAGGGAACGATGAGGGAGAGGCAGATGGATGGTCGGCCGAAGGGTTCTTGCAAGGAGGGAAGTCGTGGTGGCGGAGCTCGAGTGAGAGAGATTTGCTGAGTTCGCGGTGGGGAGGTTCATTGGGGGAGGGGAGATGCCGACCGTGTACCACGGCGGAGGGGCGATGTTCTCTCTCGCAGGGAAAGGATGCTCGATGGGGGGGGAGGGAGAGAGAGAGATAGAGAGACCATCTTAATTAAAAGTTTAAAAAACATAATTTTTTTAATGGTGACTTAACGGTGTTAAAACGCAGGGGGGAAATTGCTAAGATTTTGCCACGTTGAGGTAGTAAACAGCGCTTACCCTGACTATGGGGGGTTGTACGCGATAAGGACGCCAACGTTGGGGGTATTTGGTACTTTACCCTACTTTTAAAGAAAGTAGAAATAAATAATAAAAATAAAAAAAAATGGTGAAAAGAAAAATATAAAGAAGTGTAATATTTTTGAAAAAAGCAAAAATAAATGAAAAAATAAAAATAAAAAATGCTGAAAAGAAAAAATAGAATGCATTTAATGGATTTCAAACTCCGATCATAAATAAGGTGAGAGTATCACTTATACATTGCACCATAGTCTCATTTTATACACTTATCTCACAGGAAATCAACTATTTAATAGTGAAGGACGTTTTTTTCGTCCGCCATGCGGGCGGATAGAATTGTTTGGCATTTTTCCGATGATGGTCATTACTCTGTTAAAACAGCATATAAGCTGGCCAGCTCCCTTACCCTTGACGAGACCCACAAGGTAGACGGTAAATGGAGAGCTCTCTGGCGGCTGGATGTGCCTCCTAAGGTGCGGCATTTTCTTTGGAGAGCTGCTCGAAATAACCTTCCTACTAAAGAAAATCTTCTTTCTCGGGGCGTGGCTATTGGAGGAGAATGCCCTATCTGTCGAAGTGGCTATGAGAATACTTGGCATGTCTTCTTCGCTTGCCCTTTTGCAGATACTTGCTGGCGGACCAACAATTTGCTCTCTCATGTTGACTCTATTACCACGAGGAGTGACTCGTTTACGCAAGCTTTGTCGTGGGTTCTTGATGACAAGAACGTGGACCGTAAGGCGAACGTTGGAATGATTTTATGGCAAATCTGGAGAGACCGCAATACTGTTGTCTGGAATGAGGTTTTCCCGAACCCTGCTAAGGCCGTGGAGTCAGCTCTGGGAGCCCGCTCCGATTGGCTCTCGGCTCGGCAGCCCACTGAAGCAGCAGGTTCTCCTCCTCAACTGCTCGCTGTTGGGGGTGGCACACTCTTCCCACGGGCTCCATTCTATGCAGCGTCGATGCTGCCTTCTTTGAAGATCAGAATGCTATGGGCTTTGGTATGATTATTCGTGATAGTGGTGGCGGTTTTGTTGCTGTAAAATCGATGAAGATGATGGGGATGTTTAATGTCGATGAAGGTGAATTGATAGGCATAAAAGAAACATTATCTTGGATCAAGGGTCTAGGATACAATCACGGCTTGTTTGAAACAGACTGCAAGAGAGCTTGTGATATGATCAGTTTGGGGTGCAGAAATATTCTGGAGAGTGGAGCTTTAGCGAGCTTCTGCCGCCGTGAGTTAACGTCACTTCCGGGCTTTCGACTTCAGCATGTCAGGAGAGAAAGGAATGCGATCGCTCATTCTTTAGCGAAATCTGCGAGAGACTTGTTTTCACATCGTGTTTGGAATGAACCTCCGTCGTTTGTGGGGGGTCATCTCCACATCCCATATTCATGTGATCAATAAAATCTTCTCTCGTTCCCTCAAAAAAAAATAGTGAAAGACGTTTTGAATTATGATTTTAGGCCAAAGATCTTGGATTCGAGTATTTGTGACGCGGCCTTTAAATTTTTTTATTTAATACCATTAATTTATCAAAAAAAAAATAGATATAAAGAGAAATTAAAACAAAAGAATGGGCCGACAACCACAAGCCCACATCTCATTCTAAAATATCGCCCAAAATTTCACCCAAAATCGAAAGTAGCAAAAGATGAACGGCACTTTCTTGAAATGATACTAACACTAATACAGAATGACACTAACACTATTTTGTTTTACAAATGACATTATTTCAAAAATAACACTAACACTATTTTATTTTACAAATGACATTATTTCGAAAAGGACACTAACACTATATTAAAATGACACTAACACTACGTGTAAAATGACACTAACACTATATTGAAATGATACTAACACTACGTGTAAATAACACTAGCACTACATCGAAATGACACTAACACTTGACATTCGGGTAAGATACTTCAATTGGATCAGATTCAAATCGGGTTCGACTCGGTTGTACAAGATATTTTGTGTATGTTCAATTGCAGGTCAAATTTAAATTGTATTAACACCTTTATATCGAACTGTCTATCACTAAGAGATAATGAATGATTTTAATGAGAGGTCCGGGTAGGTAAGAATGGAAATAGCCATTTCTAGATATAAAATTTACAAGTTGAGTGGAATTAACCATGTCTAGAAGTATTAAATTTAAGTTATGTTAATTTATTTCTTATAGTAAATAAATACGGTAAACAATTTCTTAGCAATTATTGAAAGGGTGATTGTAAACACAGCCCCCAATTTTCTCACCATAGCCTCATACTTAAAAAATAATAAAAATAATTATAATTGTACTCATTTACCCCTGGAGCCCCAATATAAGTTTATCTCAATAAATTTGATTCCGATAAAATAACTCCATCTGTAACCCCCCAATCATCTCAACACAATAATTTTTTCTTTCCTCTCCATTGTTTAGATTCAAAAATACCTCTTTCGAGATTGTACACCAACTCTGGAGTGACGAGCATATTACTGAGAGGTGAGATGGATTTTGTACAACGGGATTTGTTTATCTTCTTCACTGATAAATGCAGACAACTTGGATTGTTCTTTGCGTTGCTACCTAATTATTGACAATTTATTTAAATAGTCACAACTTTGAGTTCGTGGGAATCTGCAGATGCTGCTTTCAGATATCATAATTTAAACGGCTTTTTGTTGATGGTGGTGACTATGCAACCTACTAAAGCTGAATGCATACAGATGATGTCATAAATTAAGAGTGACTTAAGGTTCCATTAGAATAGACCTTGGATTTATTGATTTTTTTTTCTTTTGCTTCTGGTCATTGGGTATCCCCGCCCCTTGCTCTGTTGAATTTGTTTTCTCTAAATTTCTGCAATAATTATTTTCATGAGTGTGTTGTTGTTTGTTTCCATACACAAAGGGGAAGAATTTATCGAGAAATACACTCCATGTATTCAAATTCCATAAATTGGATTGGACGATAAAATAAAGTTTGCATCATAATTATTTTTACTTCTTTGTTCTTCAGCCGCAAGAATCAGTTCTTAGATTTTCGAGTTTGGGGTTATATAACTCCATTTTCATTAGAATAATAGATACTAAATCAATAAAGATAAAGAAAAAAATGATTGTGTTGAGATGATTGGGGGTTATAGATGGAGTTATTTCTTATCGGTTTTTTCACTAAATTTACGATTATTCTATTTAGATAAACTTATCGGGGCTTAGGGGTAAATGAGTACAATTATAATTATTTTTATTATTTTTTAAATATGAGGCTATAGTGAGAAAATGGGGGGTGTGTTTAAAGTCACCCTTATTGAAATCATATTAGAAACTGTCAATTGAATTGAGGTACGACTCAATTAACATACAAATGATGATATGGGCCTTGGCCCAGCAGATCTATTATAGCTAAGGCCCAATGGGCGAGTCCCGGAATAATTTGAGCCGAATAGAATAATCAATATATATTAGATTCCCCCTAATTTACAGTTATTAATCAGCTTAAGTATCTCAAACTAAAACTCATAATTATATATTCTTCAGTATTTAAATTTCAAATTTCTAGATAATTCTCAAGAGATTGAATTTACAATGTTCGTAAGCTTAAACTTTATATAGTAATTGGTATTAGAGTGGATGATTAGTTATAGTATTACAGTAATTATGATCTAATTGAATCTGGATCTCCTATATGATTCCATTATATATACACTAGAGTAGTTACCTTACCTAATTGAAAGCGCATCACATTCACAATCAAATTGATTCTCAAGAATTATAATTAATGGCTTCGCAGCTGCCGTCATATTATCCATTCAACGAATTTACGCCGCCGCCGTCGTATCCGCCATTGGCCGCCGGCTCTCTCTGGGTCGAAGACTATCCGCCTTATGATCAATCGTCCGAGTTAGACGGCGGCGGCGGCGGCAATTATAATCCCGGGTTCAAGTTCCGGCCGACCGACGAGGAGCTGATCATCCACTACCTTCAGCCGGAGTTTCTTAATGCCTCTCTGCCGCAGACAAGGATCATCAATCATGCAGATATCTACGACTACGAGCCACACCAGCTTTCTGGTATATACTCCTATATTTTATGCAATTTTTCTTTTTTTTGAAAAAGATTCTACGTGGGTTTTGAATCTTGATGACTTTCGACACTTCTTTAGAAAAGGAAATTAAAAGAAAATAACAAATGCATGATAATCTTCATAAGTCCGTACAGATTTCATTAACCAACGTAATTACGTTCGGTCAAGTTCTTAATCAATCACAATATTTACAACGGATTAACGATGGGAAGGTTCCGTCATTAACTCGATCGACGTCATGATGAATTTGGAGTATTTATTTTCATGATGAGTAGGAACGTAGGTAGGTTTGGTGAAAATTTGTTGGTAAATTTTTTCTTATTTGTTGAGGGGCATATTAATTAATTAATAACGTCAGTGATCGATGTTGAATTGAATTTGCAGGTTTGGTTAACGAAGATCATGGAGATGGGAAGATGTATTTCTATACTTGGATAAAGAAGATTGGAAAATCCAAGACAGATCGAAGCATAAAATCGAAGAAGGGGAATTGGAAGCCAACTCAGGCCCCCAAAGAAATCAAGGGTAGTAGAAGTGGAAGTATCATTGGGTACAAAACATCTTTTAAGTATTATGAAGGCAAACAGAAAACCCAATGGCTGATGCAAGAATACAAGCTCAACACTTCACACCATTCTTCTCGACAACTTGTGCTCGCAGTAGTCTACTTTCATCGCCAGAAAAGCAGAGGCGACAACAACAATGACTGCTGATTTCAAGCACCACTTTAATCTGTTGATTTTGGCTTTTGATATGATGGCTTGCGGAGTGGTGCTGACCTAGTTAGGATTCAAACAATACTTTTATTTATGTATATATTCAAGCAAATCACTACGAATGTAAATTAGCTCATGTTTGCTATTACTCTGAAATGGTATAGTATACATGAGTGGATCAGAATACAAATTACAGGAACCAAAATTTATAGATACAAAACAACATTTTTCAAATAATTTGTCAGTATTAACAAAATAATGAAAAAATTAACACCACAGACAGATATTCTTGAAACAAAAATTAGAGAAATTAAGGTCAGCAGTTGTCTCCTTCCCCTACTTCCCTGGTATAAACAGGTATTTGCCATATTTTGGTGTTCTTTTTGGGATCATCTGTGAGGCTGAGGTCTGTATCGTCTTCTTTGAACGTTCGAATGAAGCTTTTGGCTCCCATCATAATAAGCCTCTCCACCATGAACAGTTGGTAATTGTTCTCAATTATTGGATCCAAAAGACTGCTGTAATTTGATGAATAGGCCAATTTGTACCTGCAAATACACGAGAATATGAAGAGAGACGCGAGAATGCATCTTTCCCGACTGCCGCTATGCGAATGAGATGAAAAGAACTCATTCTTGATTAGAGTAGAGCAATGAGTAATTAGGGCCAAATGATCAAACATAAGTAGTTTTGCCTATAGATGGATTTGAGTTTTGAATGTATTTACATTGTAGGAATTCATTAGAGAACTGACATATATAAGTCGGCAGAAAGTTACCTCACAGATAAGGGCGAAAAGAAGCCGGGAGTCCTCTCATTGGATGCAATGAAGAGGGTTCGACCCGGGCGAAAAGTAGCTAAATTGCAGTGGATTACCTTTTCCGCAGCATCTCGTAGCTTCTTTGCAGCCATTGATGGAAGAAAGGAATACGGCAACATAATAGAACTGCGGTTGTTCCGATCCTTGCACTCCATGAACCTGAATGACTACCATGATTAATACCTACACAGAAGTTATCAAGATTCAAAAACTAATAATAAGAAGAAGAGTAATTGTTACCTACCATGAGAGTGGACTGGCAGTTCGATTTATGAGTAGAAGATTTGAATACATTTTTTTCTGTTGGAGATCAGTTCGACTAACTCCTCGCACGTGTGCTATCCCTCTGGATCCCAGTTTCATGCTTGTAGTAAGGACATGGTGCCACGTTTTCGAATTATCCAAAATCACAGGCACCGTGTTGGACATGAAATCCAGATCATACAGGGAATCCATTGCCTGCCCACCTATAAAGAAGAAGATCGTTTACATCATTAGACAACAGAAACAACATGTTTGTAGCTACTGCAAAGAACTCAAAGCAAATTAACAGGGTTAGTCTATAATAAGCAAACATTTTTCATAATTTCAAGAAATGACGAACATTCCCTAATTCTGTATATGTTCAAGATATGAAATTACTTGAGTTAAAATCAAACACTATCTGAATCTATCTCCAAACCATCATTCAACATTACAAAAACCCGAAAAGATCATATTCTGGCTTAAGTACACTACTGAACCGCAGAAACGAACTCACCCTTCCTCAGAAACCACATTGCCAGATTGATGGAGAATTCCTTTCTTATTGTGTATTGGATTTATACACAACCTGGAAGGCATTACGAAGGTCCTGCAATCGGAGGAGAAGAAAAGTTTAAAGAAGATAATTAGTCTGAAAGCACACTATGCTGCCAAGAAGGGTGTGATTTGCATGACTAAATCCATTCTCCGAGAGCCATCAGCCTCCAAGTAAAGACGTCCAACATTATACCACACGAAACGTTTTTAACTCAAGATACAGATCTAAAACAACTCTGATCTTCTTACGTCTTAATAGCTAATAAGTAAGATAAAATATTATGAGTTTCGAGCCAGGGGCGGAGCCAGGCCCCTAATGATAGGGGGGGCAAAATATGAGATAACAAAAAATTAAATAACTTTTACAAAAATTATATAATCAAATATTTTTACAATAATTCCCTACGATTACTCATATTCTGAAAGCGACGTAATATCAGTTCATTGTCAACTGTCTCAAAAATTTCTTTCTCAATATAACTAAACAATCATTCATCCAACGATCACCCATTCGATTTCGAAGCCGACTTTTGACAATCTTCATGGCAGAAAAAGCTCTTTCCACCGTTGCAGTTGTCACATGCAAAACTAGTGCAAGTTTAATAAGCCTATACACCAATGGATACACAATATCTCTTTTTGTCTTCACCATCTCCCTCGCAAGATTTCCCATCCCTTTCAAATTGACAAAGTCTTCACTAGAATGCACATCGTTGAAATAATTCTCAAGTTGGTTATCTAGTGCCATCAATTCAATTGAAGAGAAATCAGTTGGATAAAAGTTCGCAAAATGCAACAACTTATCCTTATCAAAAGCAGAAAAAGTGTCATCTGGACTAAGACTTTCCATGGAGAGAAGTAACCTGGTGTTTGCTTCTGTGAATCGATCATTGAGCTCTTGAAGTTGCATATCCAAAATTTCACATAATACACTTACCTTGTAGAAGTGTAAATTTGTAACACGTGGAGCTTTACGGTATGATCTACCCTTAACAAATATCTGATGCAATCTACCTTGCTCTATAAAGACTACGAGTTTGCTCCGATTGCTTAATAATAGCAACTTCAATATGTTGACTCTGTTTCATCAAATCAACACATTTTTGCCAAGCTTGATTATGTGCACTATTTGAACTTCCTACATGTTTAGTAAATAACTCCTTTTTTTTCCAATTAGTAAACCCAACAGTAGTGAATGAATCTCCACCCAATTGCCTTCCAAAATCCGAGCAGAATAAATAGCAACATAAACAGAAAGCAGCATCCTTGTTTATGCTATACTCTAACCAATTCTGAAATTCATTAAACCAAGATGAGCAAAATCTTCTTGAAACCTTACCAATCATTCTTTGTGGAAAATTATGATTGCGAGGTTGACAGGGCCCTTTCTGCAAGTAAGCTCTTCTTACTTTTTCTCGATCATTCGGATCATAAGATGAATTTTTTTTCCTCAAACCAGGGTCTGATGGGAGATCATCTAAATTGATTTCAACTCGAGGTTTCTTTGAAGCAGTTGCCGGAACTTGTTCTTGAGGAGTTTTTTCTCTTTGACTTGCCTCTTCATTCGCATTTGATGATTTTCTGATAATAAATCTGTCCATTCCTATTTGATGACAAACTAATTTAAAAAATTTAACAATAACATGTAATAACAAAAGAAAAAGTATTTAAAGTAGTTGATATTGTATACCTTGTAATCCTCAAGTTGAAAAATCGATTCGATTGTGAAGATGGAAGATGGGAGAATTTTCAACTTGGAGATGGATTTTTATCACAGTAGAAGACAGATAGCAGGAACAGAACCAAGTGAAAAATACGGTAATTCATATACAGAGAAGACGTTTCATATTTCTCTTTGATAAAAGGAATTAAGGAAACTTGTGGAATAAGATAAACATAATCTTCCATGTATCTTTTTTTATTTATTTATTTTTATCTCTCTCGGATCTATGTGTAAAGTAGCAAAAGAAAGGAATTAAATTTTCTCAAAAGTCAATCTGCAATCTCAATCTCACGTGGTAAGTGGTTGCCCCTTTTTCTAAATTTTTTGGTGGGGCAAATCTATGTATATTTTTATGATTACACTCATATATTAATATATTACCTATACTAAAAAAATTTTTAGGAGGGGCAATTGCCCCACTACCCTATAACGTAGTTCCGCCACTGTTTCGAGCTCCCTAGATGAACTTCAACCATTCAACTCAGTTGTTAATAAAAGAAATAGGCATGAAAAGTGTCTAAGATTTTCATTGTTTATTGTTAGGAAACAAATTTTTATTGCTGTCATGTTATTACACAAAACAGAAAATTCACCTATAGGCATCCCAGATCTAGTAATAGCATAGTTCATTAGTAATCGCATGTTTACTCACAAGTTAAATGGTCATATGAACTTCACTATAGCTAGAAAATCTGAAATTGCAAACCAAAATCGAAAACCATCAAAGAACCGAATGAGGCTGTTCATCAACAGAAACCATGAGTGAACTAATCACAGCCAAAGTTTAAAAAATTTGCAAGAACAGAGACCTATAATACTTCCTAGCAACAACATCATAGCCTATCCAATATAGTAAACAAATAACATCAAAACCTAAATAAACTGATCAATGCATAACTCTGCAAAAGTAGAAAGTGACTACTGCTAAATGAGTTAGAAGAAATGGATCAGGATAGTCCAATTGTTAATAATAAAAATTAGAAGAAAAAAAAGGAGTTAACACTGCTAAATGACCCAATTTGAAAATAACAGTCACAGTATACCTTAATTATGTTATTAAGTAATTTTTGCACTCTCCGTTAAAATTACCCCCAAATTGAAGTTGTCTTGGCAGCCAAAAAAGTTGATGTGGCACCATCGACCGATATGCTAAACGACAACGTTTTCTTTAATAATAAAATATTGTCGTTTTATTTTAATTTAAATTATTTAGTTGTAATTAGGATTCTTATGTTCTTTTTTTTTGATCGAGAAAAGAAGGAAAAATTTATTAAAACAGAGGTACCAGAGGTACCGAGAACTAGTACAAGAAAGAAGTTGTGAACTCACGGGAGCACCACTTCGAAAAAATTGCATCTGAAACGACGATACCCAAAGTCTGGTTCCAGCTCCACATTCTTCCTTTGATCTCTAAAACCATTTGTTGGGCATCCCAAACCTTTCCTTCAAATCTGCTCACATTCCTATTCTTCCAGATCAGCCAAACCGTGCAAATGCTTCTTATGTTCTTAATAGATTATTAGGGATCTAATGCCCGTAATTTATCTTAATTAGAATTGCACCTTGCCCTTGTGGTCACCTCTCACATCATCTGTTCTCACCTACGCCGTGAGCGGCAGCGACACAACCAGCAAATGCCCTTAACAAATTTTAGAACTTTAGGGTTAAGGTTAAAAATTGAAAATTAAAAGCAGAGGGAAGTTGAGGCTTAAGGTTGAAACGATTTATAGGAATTTAAAGCCGAATAAAAAGCTACAAAACACGAAATTGAAAGCTAAATTGTTGAGAATACGAAATCGAAAGTTGAATCGCTAAACAATTGCTTAAAACCCTGGCTTGAACCACAAAGTCCTTGAACCCTTTCTTCTAGATGTCAATCAAATCCTCCACCACAATTCTCTCAACGCAAACACGTTTGGAAACCACCCGTCATCCATAGATCGTGAATCTTTTTCTGCTTCGATGGCGCGAACTCACCGGAGCTCGAGATAGCTCTTAAAGAGAAGGATTTCAACGCCCAAATGAAACGACGTCGTTTACTGAAGAACAAAACAACGTCGTTTCATTATACATCATTTAATATGATTATAATTGACACGTATTGACATGCCGTACTAATTTTAAGTCAAGTCATCAATAAAATTTAAACATGGATATATTACTTCACCGAAATTCTTCGCCGACTTAGGGTGTAAAAATTGTTTAATACTCCTTCCGTCCACAAAAAATAGTTCTAATAAGGGACGGTATTGATTTTAATAAAAATAGTTATTGTATTGTTGATAAAATTCACTTTTCCTTGGTTTTTAATGTTCTTATGATGTTAATTTTAGAGGGAATTGAGTGTTTGATGATTATTTTGTACTTAAATTGCTTAATCTTGTGAAATATGATACTTGCTCGTACTTTGATGAATTTTACAGAAATATTTAGTTGGAATTTGGACTATTGGTCTTAATTAAAGTTGTAGTTCGTCTCGATAAGAGTTCGTGGGTGAAAACGGTTCGCAAATCTGAGTTCAGACGAGAAAGATATTGCCAGAACAAGAAAGTCGCACGCAATAGTGAATAGTGTCCGATGGGAAATTTCCGAATTTTCGAGATTTTCGGATTTTATCAGTATTTTCAAGTTCTATACTGTATTTATCTTCTGTGTCTATTTATAGGTTTTCTTTTGACCTATTTAGGGTTCTCAATTTTAGTTTTAAGTTCTATAGCTTTTATTTTTTATTGTTTCCCAGTTTTTAGAACTTGGATTGGATTTCTGCAAGGATTGAAGATTTAAGATCATTCTTTCATTTTTATATAATTTAGTTTTTTCAATTGATGTCTTTTTAATTATGTTTATGTTTTATTTTGCTATGTCTAGTTTCTTTATCTGATTTTAGGGCTTGTAAATACTTAATTAGATTCACGTGGTTATTTTGTTAATATATATTTGCCTTCCAGTTTATGATTCATAATTTCTGGTGTTCAATTTCTTGTGGATTATCTGGCCAAAAATTTGCATGTGTAGCTATTCGCTTTGAGGCCTAACGGAGATAACTGTTTAACGGATTCAAGAATGTATGATATGATTTTAACCTTAAGACCTGACGGGGATATGTGGATCATAGGGAGCTATTCTTAGGAGCTATTGGGAGTTAGTAGATTATCTTGAGACATGACGAAGATAGATAATTTATTAATTTACGATCTTTGCTGCTCTGACGAGAGTGATTGATTAAATGTGTGATCTTTCATCATAATTGGATTAAACTGTTAAATACGATTAATAGGTTGATTGTGTGGATTTAGTTAACTACTTTACTACCCTAGGATCAGTTGCTTTATCAATTGATTTCTTTACCTGAATTTTATTTGCTATTATTTGCAATTTAGTTTTGATTAAATCTTATTCCTATATTGATTGCCTAAATACTGTGATGGTTTAGATTAGGAGTACTTATAGTTATTTCGTTTATCAGTTCCTGAGGATACGGTACTCGGTTGCTATTTATTACTCCCTCCGTCCTAAAGGAAATGTCCTAATTCTTTTCGGCACGGAGATTAAGAAATGTGTATAAAGTAGATAAAGTGGGTTGGTGAAAATTATTTAAATATTAAGTATAGAGAGAGTGTATTGCCAAAAAAGGAAACAAGACATTTCGTTTGGGACAACCCAAAAAAGAAAACATGACATTTCATTTGGGACAGAGGGAGTACTATAATTACGTTGTGTTAGTAGCAGTTTTAATTGCTAATAATTTAGTGATCAATTGTGAGTGTATAAACGATCCCACCCAAAAAGTACCCCCCCTTGTTCCATTATTATTGGTAGGGGTGAGCATAAACCGAACCGAACCGGAAAAACCGACCGAACCGACAATTTTTGGTTCGGTTCGGTTTTGGATTTTTTTGTTCGGTTTTCGGTTCGGTTTGCAAACTAAAAAACCGACATGGTTTCGGTTCGGTTTCGGTTCTTCGGCCATGGTTTGGTTGGAAACCGAACCGAACCGATACTTTAATATATTTTAATAAATATATTATTTATTATATATTTTATCTAATTTTCGAAACCCTAAGTAATGATATTTGCAAATGCTTTCTGCCCTACTACTCACACGCACCACCAGCCGCCTCTACTCTCCATTTGGAGAGTCCAATTCCAATTTCAAAACCAAACTGAAACTTCTCCCTCCCACGCCGCGCCGGCGTTTCCCACCCCCCCTCCACGCCGCGCCGGCTTTGCCTCCGCCCCTACACCGTGCAGTTTTTACTCTCTGACTCTGCGGCGCAGCACGAGCAGTCAAGCAGATCGGTTTCTTCCGTCGCTTCTCCTCCAGCAATGAGCAGACCGGCTTCTCCTCCGCCGGACCAACGCTGACGCAGACCTCCCCCCGGTTTCTCCTACGCCACGACGCCAACCTTCTCCCCAACTCCGCCAATTTTTTGGCAAAAAAAGGATAACACAACGGTTCGGTTACCGACCGAAACCGATCGGTTTTGGCCGGTTCGATTTTGGTCGGTTTTTGGATAATAGGCGGTTCGGTTCGGCTCGCCCTCTGTGGAGGTCGGTTCGGTTTCGGTTTTCTCAAAATGCATCGGTTCGGTTCGGTTTTGAACCGATGCTCACCCCTAATTATTGGCATGTGTTTTCTCTTTAGGGTGTCCTATTAATATTGGTCTGTTTCTATTTTTTGTAATGATTTTACACTACGGGTGCGTTCACTTTGATGGATATGAAAAATGAAGGATAACAAAATTTATGGCTTTAAATGTCTCTTTTCTTTTTTAATTTCACATTTTATACAAAAGAGAAGTTCACTATTTTTCCTTCCTTATTTTCACTTTAAGGAGTGATAATATTATCCTTCCATTTTGGTGTGATAATATTATCCCTTATTGAAGTGAAAATAAGGAATGAAAAATGATGAACTTCTCTTTTGTGTAAAATATGGGAAAAGATAAGAGACATTTAAAGTCATAAATTTTTGTATCCCTCATTTTCTCATGATAAATTTATTCATCAAAGTAAATGCACCCTACAAATAATATGGTCACACACATTTCTATATTTTTACATTATAATTTTATTTTTCTAAATATTCGTGCAAAAAATAAAATAAAAACAATAGGACAAAGATAGTACTACCTCCGTCCACGAAATGAGTATCCATATTTTCTTTTTCGTCCGTCCATAAAATAAGTACTCATATTTATAATAATAATTAATTCTATTATAAGTGAAGAATAGAACGAACTAATAAAAATAAAAATAAACTAATTTTTATGGCCATATACATACACTTATTTAAATTTTAAAATTGAAGTAAAACCCGAAAATAAAAATAGCTAAAGAGAATATAATGATTATCCTAAACTGGAAATAGAAAGAGGCGGCGGCTAGGTGACAGCGAGGGGCACGCCTGGTCCCGACAACGTTGTTAAGCGCGTGACACCAATTGTCGGCTAACGCCCCCGCGGCCCCGCCACTCATCATTATATTTGTAGGTCTATTTACATTAGCCAATATCACTGTTTTCACAATTTCTATTTTATTTTTCATTTAAAAAAATATACTCCCTCCGTCCGCCAAAAGTATTCCACTTTGGCTGGGCACGGAGTTTAATAAAATTGGAGATGATGTTGATATAGTGGAGAAATGGTCTCACCACTTTATGAGATGTGTGATTGAGATTGAATTTGTGGTGAGTTTTTGTAAATAAAGAGTGTTTGTAATGATAAAATATAAAGATGGATGGTGGGACCATGACTTAAAAAGGAAAGTGGAATACTTTTTGCGGACGCCAAATATAGTAATTGTGGAATAATTTTGGCGGACGGAGGGAGTATTATTGAAGGTTCTGCCTTTTAGATTCCGCCTAATGTTCTTTTCAGAAAAATTAGAATAAGAACTAGAAGAAAATAAAAAATTGTAAAGTCGAAGATCTTCGATTTAGATTACAAAACCGATGGCTAGGATAAGCTCTTTTCAAATAAGAAGCACGAATTAAGGATGATAAAATGATTCCGATTATCCGATTATAATAAAAAACGAATCGAAAAATCGATTAACGAATTTTACCGATTCAGTTCGGTTTTCGGTTATATAATTTTTTGTTAACCGATTAATTGATTTAACCGGTAACAGATCGGTTAAATCGAATTAACCAAGTTATAGTATTATATAATTAATTCATTTATATTTCAGTATATTAGTTTGCATAATTGATTAAGAATGCCCAAATTATAAATATGGTTATTGGCTTATTGCCCAAAGTTTTTTCCCAGCTCGCTGGTAACAAGATGATAGTTGGGTTTGGGATCCAGTTTGGAGGAGACCTCTCTTTGAATGGGAGAAGGAGGTCATTAACGAGCTTATTTCTATCATTTCTACAGTGTCTCCAATTGTAGGTACCAAAGACGTTTGGTGTTGGAAGGCTACAAGCAACGGGAAGTACTCAACAAAATCAGCATATGCTTGCATTGAGGAACAAAGGGAAAGAAGTGTACAGGTACTTTTAATCAAGAACCATTTGGTTAAAGTTTGGGGGGCCGCTGCACCCCAAAAGGCGAAAGTTGGTGCCTGGAGAGCCTTGAGAAATCGATTGCCGACGTGTGACAACTTGAAAAGGAGGAATATCCCGTTGGACGAGGTCGATGCTGTGTGCAGCGCCTGCTTCCATCACAACGAGTCGGTAAATCATCTTCTTCTGAAATGTCCGAAGACAGAGATGGTGTGGGTCGAAATTCATAGGTGGATTGGAATTTCTACTGCGCAGCCACAGCTCATCAACATGCATTTCGAGTCATTCATAAACTTAGGCACGGGGAAGGAAAATGAGAAATTTCTTACGGCTCTTTGGATTTGCACCGTGTGGCAGCTGTGGAAGAAACGAAATGAGTGTAGGTTCGATGGCAAGGGGTGGGAGCCGAAGAATTTGGTATGTGAGATCAAAAGTATTTTGTGGAGTTGGGTTAGTATTTTTAATCTGTGTGGTGTGGAGCGAAATTTTGCCTCATGGTGTTCTTCTGATCCCATGAATCCTTTTCTGTAAACTGTTGGGTACCTCTGGTACCAACTTCTCTTTCCTTTTTATATATATATATTTCACTTTTCTTATCAAAAAAAAAAGATTATGATGAAAAACTCAGGGGACATTATAATTTATGATTGGAAAACACAGATTACTCTGTCTTGTTAAGCTTTTTGTCTAAGAATTGGTGGAAGTGAGTTAAATATGAACTCAAATATTTCTACCTTTTTGTTGTAGAATAAGGATTTTGAGGGGCACAGCTTTGGTTTTGATGCATTTCTAAAGAAATGTGAATGCTAGCAGATTTTAGCAATGCTTGATTTTATTCGGTTAATTCGGTTAACCGATCTAATTAATCAAATCGGGTTAATCAGTTAACCGAATCAAAAAGTGATTCGATTTTCAGTTAGCAATTTCGTTGTTAATCGGTTTCGATTAATCAAAAAATCGGTTCGATTATAATCGAATCGGACCGATCGATTACTGCTCCTAGCGTGAATCAATTGTTTTTTTTTTCAAAAAAAAAAAATCTCAGTTGATAAATGATCATTTTTTCACGGAAGTTGGTAAATAATCTTTAATGAGAAAATACCATGATAACTTGAAATACTTTTTGAGTATTATAAATTGGGATTCTACCGTATCATTTCATCACAATCAAAAAATGAAATGTCCTTCTCAATTAACAAAAAAAAAATGAGATGTTATTTTAATGACAAATTAATACAATATATGCAAATTTGCTAATATTAATTTCAGATTTTAGTTGAGGATTAAAATGAAATTAACTTCCTGCTATATGGGAAGATTATGTATTATATTAGAGTTTCACATTTCCACCAAGTGACAACTATATATCAATCGACATAATAATATTATATCGAAATCAATACATAATTCAAGCATTAATTCATAAAATTTGCTTTGCCACATCATTTTAAATTTGTAATCGGAAATAAAAAATAAAAACAAAAATATAAATATAAATAATTAAAAAATAGATTTATTCAAAAAAAGATGAGAGATGGGACATAATTTTTTAAAATTATATTTAAATAAATATAATTTTTATATTTTAAATTAAATATTTACATAATTTTAATCTTATCGTGATCATGATGTCTAATTTGATATGCATGTTAAATGTTTACATAAATAAAGCTTAATTTTTTTATAATTACAAAATTGGCACTCAATTTTGAAATCGATTTGAAACTTATTTCAAATTGAAAATTACCATTTTAATATATTATTATAGATTATACTCCCTCATTCCCATGAAACTTGAGCGATTTCTTTTCAGCACGGGTTTTAACAAGTTGGTATTTTGTATGTTAGGTGCGGTAGGTGGAAAAATAAAAAAGTGAATAAAGGAAAAAAAATTGCCATATAAGGAAAGCGCTCTCAAATTTTGTGGGACAACTCGAAAAGAATATTGCTCAAGATTTGTGGGACGAATGGAGTAGGTGTTATGCTACTATTATAGTCACATTTTCATACCATATATATGTGGGACGGATGGAATAATATTTTAATCAAAGTTATCACACTGAGGTTAGTTTTTAAGAGAAAATAATTTTAGATGTACACATTTTTATATGGTGTGTTGGCCTAACGTTAGGCGGTGAATGCTCAAATACTGAGATATGGAATGCTTTGGATGTAGAAAGAAATGGCACTTTCGACATGAATGCCCTGATCTGACTCCAGTTGAGCGCAGAGAACTGAAAGCTAAGAAAGATCGTAGCTTTTTGAAGAAGAAAGCGATGGTTGCTGACGATGCTGACTCTTCCAAAGACACATCAGAATCATCCGACTTCGACAGTTCCAGCTCAGATGATGAGAGCCGAGCCCTGATGGCCAATGAATCAGAAAATGTGGCTGACAACAGCTACGACAATGGAATGAATGGCTCAGAGGTAAACTCTCACTCAAAAACTCCTTATACTGATAACTTCCTGATGCTTTCAGGAGACCACTCAGAATCTGGAGGTAGCTCATCCGATGAAACTGACGAGTTTGATCAGCTCATGACTGATCACTGTCAGCTGAGGAAAATGTTCGAAGATCTCCTCAAGCAAAATCAGAAAATGGACAAGGAGATCAATGATGAACGAGCTAAGAATCAGACAATCATCTACTTTCCGGATGAAACTTGTCTTGATCAGCTAATCATGGAGAACAGCCGACTGGAAAAAGAGCTCAGAATCTCCAACTCAGAATGTGAAAGAGCATCTCATGAAATCAAGAGGCTCAATCACAACCTGGAAGACACAGTCAAGAACTGCATGATGCAGTCTCCCATGATGAGCAACTTTCCATCGAAAGGTCTGGTCAACAGCATCGGAGGAAAGGTTGCAGCTGACAAAGGAAAGGATATCATGATCATCTCAAAGGACGATCCTTCTGAAATCACAACCTCAGAAGAATCAAGAGATCATGATATGGATGAAGTTCGCAAGCGCAGACTGATGGCTAGATCAAATGTTCCACCTCCACGAAGCTACAGACGAGCTAAGGAGGCCCCCAACCAGATCATCCTACTAAGAAGGCTGGAAAGCAGATTTCAGTCAAAGATCAGGGAAGGAACATCAGGAGTCAAGAAGAATCTTCCTCATCAATCCAAGGGGAAGAAAGGCTACATCAGTCAGAGACTGACATCAGTTCAGTTTCAGAAGGAACAACATCCATGGAGACCAAGCAATGCTGAGTCCAGACGAGCCAAGAGCCATCCACGACGACACGCTACTGGACATCAGCCAAGTCTCCAAAAGTCTGCACAGACTCGAGAATCTCAGGGAAGATACTTCGCCGAGCAAAGAAGACCCCAACCACTCATCAGACAAAACTGCTACAAGAGTGAGGCCTTCAAAAGGATTTCTCAACAGAAGAATGCTCATGTGCCACCTGAAGCGCCAATGACGTCAATCAGACATTCAACAAAGCGCAAGAGATCAGCCAGACCAATTTTGAAGCAGATATGGGTTCCAAAGGGAACTCGAGCTAACATCGAAGGACCCAAAGCTTGATTGGGTGCCTGAAGCAACTCTTCCTTGCAGGTCAATGTCAGGAAACTCAAAAAGAAGGAAGAGGCCAAAGCTTCAATCAGAACGTGGTATCTGGACAGTGGCTGTTCGAAGCACATGACGGGCTACAAAGAATATCTATCTCAGTATGTTGAGAAAGCTGGATCCAAAGTTGCATTCGGAGACAACTCAATCGGAGAAACAAAAGGCTACGGTGTGCTCAACATGGGTAACGCCAGTATCAGTAATGTTAGCTTTGTTTCTGGTCTTAAACATAATCTGTTGTCTGTGAGTCAATTTTGTGACAGTGGTTTCACAGTGAAGATCAAGAAGGATGAATTCACTGTTAGAAACAATCAAAAGAAGGTGGTTCTGAAAGGATTCAGACAAGGGAGTCTCTACGTCGTTTCTTGGGAAGACAGCCCACCAAAAACGTGTCTCATCAGCAAGAGCAGCTCGGAGCTCAATTGACTATGGCACAAGAGACTCAACCATCTCAACTTCAAGACGATCAACAAACTTGCTAAACATCAACTGGTAGAAGGCCTTCCTTCTATTGTGTTCCAGAAGAAGCAAGAATGTGAAACATGCCTCAGAGGAAAGCAGACGCGGATGTCATTCAAGTCAAAGTCAGGACACTCCTCTGAAAGGATTCTGCATCTACTTCACATGGATCTGTTTGGCCTGATCACTCCAAGAAGCTACAACGGTAGGAAGTACACCTTAGTAGTTGTGGATGATTATTCACGATATACTTGGGTTATCTTTCTCTTCAAGAAGAAAGAGACACTGGAGGAACTGCCAAAGCTGCTGAGAAGACTGAGCGTTGAAAAGGAAGTCAACATCATCAACATCAGATCAGATCGTGGGACTGAGTTCCTCAATACTGTCATTCGTAAGTATTGTGATGAACAAGGAATCAGTCATCAAACTTCTGCAGCAAGAACTCCACAGCAGAACGGAGTTGCAGAAAGAAGAAACCGGTCTCTAAAGGAAGCAGCAAGGACGATGTTAGCCGAGTCAAAACTCCCCTTGAAGTTTTGGACTGAAGCAGTCAACAACGCATGCTACACGCAGAATCGCTCATTCCTCACTCAGAGACATGGAAGAACTCCATGCGAGTTATGGAAGAACAGAAAGCCATCAATTGCCTACTTTCATGCTTTCGGTTCTAAGTGTTTCATACACAACAATGATAAGAAGAGGTTGAACACTTTCGATAGCAAGGCTGATCCAAGAGTCTTTCTTGGATACTCTGGAACAGAACGTTCAAGCAAAGCCTATCGAGTGTTTAATACTCAAACTCTTTGTGTTGAAGAAACACCTCATGTGACCTTTGATGAGTCTACAGGTGGTTTCAGGGAACATGAAGCTGAAAAATGTATTCAGAACACTGAAGGTTCCAAAGCTGAAATCCACAACACTGAGCCCTCTACTGTCTTGGTGTGGGGACCTGGCAAAGATGAAGATGCTGAGATGCTTCAGTATCAGAAGATCAACCAAAGGTCTGAAGTTCAGATTGGAGCCAATGCAGACGACATTAGTCAAGGGGGAACTCCAGTTGCTGAAGTTCGAGTTGAACGCGCAGAAGCCGCTCCAGCTCAACACTCCCCTGCTCCAGAAGGTGCTCAACACCTCAGAACCATTCTGACCGAAGAAGCCCCACCATCTCCAGAAGAGATCAAGAAGTATCGAAGATGGTTTGAACTCCACTCAAAGGAGAACATCATTGGAGAACCATCAGATGGCGTCAAGACTCGGAGATCAATGTGCAACCTCGTCTTCGACATCAATCAGAACTGCATCAACGAAGATAAGAATTTCAGCTGTTTCTTATCAACTACAGAGCCCAAGGATATTGAAGAAGCTCTGAAGTCTACTCAGTGGGTCATCGCAATGCTAGAAGAACTCAATGAATTCAACCGGAATTCAGTTTGGGAGCTTGTGGATCGACCAGACGATGCAAAGGTGATTGGCTTGAAATGGATTTTCAAGAACAGGAAAGACGAAGAAGGAAACGTTGTGAGAAACAAAGCAAGGCTAGTGGCTAAAGGATACAGTCAAGAAGAAGGAATCGACTACGACGAGACGTTCGCCCCAGTTGCCAGATTGGAAGCACTCAGACTCTTCTTAGCCTTCGCAGCTCACAAAGGTTTCAAGGTACACCAAATGGATGTCAAGTGTGCATTTCTCAATGGAGTGCTCACAGATGAAGTCTATGTAGAACAACCTCCAGGGTTTGAGGTTGCTGGACCAGAAAAGGTGTACAAGCTGAAGAAAGCGCTCTATGGATTGAAGCAAGCACCAAGAGCGTGGTATGATACTCTCTCGGAGTATCTTGTTGAACAAGGCTTCAAAAAGGGATCTGTGGACAGAACTCTGTTCACTCTCAAAGAAGGAGAAGATCTCTTGCTTGTTCAAATTTATGTCGATGACATAATCTTCGGATCCAAATCCGAACGCATGTGCAAGAAGTTTGCTGACATCATGACCAACAAGTTTCAAATGTCCATGATGGGAGAAATGAATTTCTTCCTCGGATTGCAAGTCAAGCAGACCAACGAAGGAATACTGATCAGTCAGTCCAAGTATGCCAAGGAACTGATATCTAAGTTCGGTATTCAGCACATGAAGTCAGTCAAGATTCCAATGAACACAAACTGGAAAGTTGATCCAGGTTCAGAAGAAGTACAGAGAAATCATTGGATCTTTGCTGTATTTGACTGCGAGCAGACCAGATATCGCATTTGCAGTCGGGGTATGTGCAAGATATCAATCAGATCCCAAGGAAGCTCATTTGGATGCAGCAAAGCGGATTCTAAGATATCTCAAAGGCACGCCCAATTTAGGATTGTGGTATCCAGCAGACGACGACATCAAGCTCACCGGATATTCAGATTCAAACTTCGGTGGATGCAAGCTTGATCGCAAATCAACCTCCGGAACACGTCAATTCCTAAGCAACAAGCTCATTTCTTGGTTTTCAAAGAAGCAGACTTCAGTCGCCACCTCTACAACTGAAGCTGAATATGTTGCTGCCGGAAGCTGCTGCTCACAAATCCTGTGGTTAGTCCATCAACTAAAGGACTATGGGATCGACGAAAAGGAAGTTCCTATCTATTGCGACAGCTCCAGTGCTATTGCAATCTCCTAGAATCCAGTTCATCACACCAGAGTGAAGCATATTGAAATTCGACATCACTTCATTCGTGATCATGTCGAAAAGAAGAATGTCTCTGTGGAATGGATTCCCACTGCTATTCAGAGAGCGGACCTGCTGACCAAGGCTCTTCCAGAAGAGAGGTTCAATGATCTATGTGCAAAGATTAGCCTCATCAACCCTGAAGAGTGATGCTGTGTTTGAAGATTTTCTCAAACAGTCATGCTGACTGGTGGTCAACCAACTGCTGATTCAACGATCGTCAACGTAGAAAGCAATGAAGTCCGAATGCTCATCTGAAGAAGAAGTCATCCTGATGAAAACAACCAGGATCAAGTGGTATCAACTGACTACGATGTTCAGTTGATCAGTAAGTATTTTAAATGCTTACCTTTCAAAATCAGTTATTTCAGTTAAGAGCTCTAAGTTTTTAGTTCAAAATCTTTTCTCTAACTGATCAGTTTCTTTCAAAAACTTTAACTGATTGTTGGAATTGTTGGTAAATGGAATATCCGTGAAGGACAAGATTGTTATAAAGGGAAAATCTGTTTTGATTGAACTTGTCCTGATCTTTTTGCCAAAAATCTTTCCAACCTTTTTGCCTCTGCAATAAAATTTCTTGAAAAGCTCATTGACATGACAGAATGCAATGATGCCTTTCAACTTTTTGAAGACGCAGTCCCTCGCATTGACGGCGGACGCAAATTTTCTCTTCAATTGCATTTTAGGCACAGTTTTCGAAAATCTTTTTCATCTTCTTACATGGTTCACATCCTGTCTATTTATACCATGTTGTCTTCACGATTTTTATGCATCAACTAACAACTCTCCACAGCCTTCACTGTGAGAAATATTTTCAATCTTTCCAAAAGTTGCAGAGAGAAATTGTTCCGACTAAAGGAGAAATCTATGACTGCAAAGTCATGGAGTGGAAGAATGACGCTCACACACCTGGTCTTCACCGGACCCTTCCACTGGATCTCAACGTATCTCCGGTGTCAAAGTTTGCTCTACCCTCACTTGTATCCAGCGAAACGAGCGTCTTCTATCCTCATGCCCGGTGCATCGGTTTGAAGTACCTGTCTGAAATAGGACAGACTTCATCGTCTTCACCAAAAGGCCTCTCGCCTTTTGTGGAGCTCCGATGCGGAGCAACAACAATGAGCAGGAACTCATTGTCAACCGGCGCTATGTCAACAGTGAGATCCTCACAATCTCCACTGAATTGACAACCCCTCACCTCTTAAACCCTCTGCTTCTCTTCTTTTCTTCCTCGTCATTTCTTTCTTCTTCCTAACCTCCTTCTAAGCCTTCGCCTTCTGCATCCCCAATGACCCCAATATCTTCCTCCTGCGAACTTACCTTCGCATGGTCTTCGCTTCCTTCTTAGGTTCGCCCTTCTTTTTGATGTTGCCAAAAAGGGGGAAAGAAGACCAATCTAATGAACTTAAGTCGGTTAAGCAATATGATCATCATCCTATTTCATCTGATGATCATGAGGAAGATTAGCCTAGAGG
Organism: Salvia miltiorrhiza; assembly: GCF_028751815.1. Lineage (NCBI taxonomy): Eukaryota > Viridiplantae > Streptophyta > Magnoliopsida > Lamiales > Lamiaceae > Salvia > Salvia miltiorrhiza. The sequence continues at coordinate 7,698,688 of NC_080389.1, forward strand.
AAGAGACCTCAATTCAACAGAACACAAGTGAGAGTGGAACAAGCTTAAGAACATGAAGACACGAAGACAGAAGATGAAGATCAAGAAGTTCAAGGCGCAGCCAAGCAGACTGCTGGAGTCCATGGGTTTCCCATGATGTTTTTGTTTTTCTTGTTACTCCAATGTAAGTCTTGCTCTGTACCTCGACTGGTGGCTTATCAGTCTTTTTTAATGAAATGAACTTCTTATTGATCTCAACCTAAAGACAATGACTCTTTGTCCAGGCTTTGATTATGGTTTTTCTGTCTTCTTTATGTTCTGTTTTAGAACTATTTTCGTTCTTACTCTAAGTACAAGTTTTTAGGATCTATTGTTAAGGGGGAACTGTTTTCACCCCATGTTTAGAACTTGTACTGTGAGTTCAGTCTTTTTGCTGTCTAGAACTGCTGTATGGTTTTGGCATCATCAAAAAGGGGGAAATTGTTGGGAACCTTGTGGAATATCCTAACCCTTGTTTTGATGATACCAAAATTCATAGGACTTAACTGTAATAGACTAGAATCGTTTTTGAACTCAAGTGTTAGAGTTTGTTTCTAGTTTAGCTTGCGGTTTCGAAGACTGGAGACTGAAGACTGAAGAACGAAGACTGAAGACTGCAGATACCAACTGAAGTATCAGTTGAATAATCAGTTGAAGACTGATTATTTAATGCGCGCAAAGGACTGATACTAAAGTCAAGTATCAGTTGAACATTCCTCCTAGGACTGATCTTCCAACGTTCAGAGGAAGCCACGTATGCACAAGTACAGGCGCATTAAATGCAGAGATCTCAGAATATCTTATCTCTGCAGAGGTCATTCCTATCTGGTGGTTACTTTTCAGAGATGTCACATCTCCTGTCCATCAAAGAGAGTCGTTTCCACACAGACAAGGAACCTCGAAGATTGAAGCCTCAGCCCAAATTCGAATTGCTCTCCAACGGAAGAAATCTTGAGGACGATTTACGCCAACGGATCTATTCAAGAGTTCTCCTACAAATAGCGCTCAAGGATCACTTCAACCTTCACCGATTCAACGACATAAGCTGAAGCTCTGCCAAAATTGCTACTTAGCCTAAAGCTTAACCGTCCCAAAGCTTGAATCGAAGAAGAGAATTCCAAAGCCAAAATCAGTCACTGCTGATTACATACATTCTCTTAGACCCTAGGCATATATCTGTTTACCCAGAAGTCAAAGGTCAAACTTGCTTCAAAGAACTTGTTCTTTGTAAGTATAGTTGGCACTCGTTCAAACCTCCCCCCCCCATAAGAGTGTTTAAATGGTTCGGAGTTCAGGAAGGTACTCTGAACTCTGAGTGAAAAGTCTGAGCACGAGGTGTGCTTAGCAGGGAAATCCTACGCGAGGTTGTGTGGGTGCTGAAGAAGGGTTTTCTTCAGTTTACGGTTGTGTGCACCAGGCAAGCACACGGGTACGGTTTGCAGTGCACCAGTGAAGCACTTGCGGAGTGGATTGTTGGTCTGATCAACCAACCGTGGATGTAGGAAAGGGTTTTTCTGAACCACGTAAAAGTCTCTGTGTTATTTACAGCTTTCAGTTTTACATTCTTACTTGTGATATTTCAATTGATAAAACTGAACACTGACTAACAGCAAAGAGAAACCTTAATCCAACAACCTGCTCCACCGAGGCTATTACGAAACTAAGTTTAATTTCCGCTGCGTATGATATCAATCTGATTGAACTATCCTCTGATAGTAAGGAAGAGTGATATCATCTCTATTTTAGCAAACACGACTGAAGCCCTTACTTGGATCAGTTAAGTTCCAGCAACTTAACTGATAACTCATTACTGAAGAGCTTTCAGTATCAGTCGTCAACCCTGTTGGTCAAAACTGATTTCAGTAAAACAGGAGTCCTTGTTTGCGTGCAAAATTTCGTTTTGATCTCTGACTGAGATCCCTCTGATTGAGGTCAGTAGATTAAGTAAAAATAGCTCATAGATGTATTCCCCTCCCCCCATACACCTATTCGAGACCCTCAGGACCTAACAATAACACATTGGTAGAGCATACCAATGAGCTTATCAAACTTAATAATAAATAAAAATGAGTTTATTTTCTTATTTAGTTGTGCTCTTACTTGGTTGAGTGTTGTGATTTATGCTATTGTACATTAGGACATGTGAATTTAAATGCTATAAAAAGATTAGTAAGTATAGATTTACTAAAGATAAGCGAATTTAACACTCAAAACAAATGTCAAGTTTGTGTTGAAGCAAAAATGACAAAGTCTCCGTTTCATTCTGTTGAAAGGAGCACCAAACCTTTAGAATTAATTCACACTGACGTATGTGATCTAAAGTTTGTGCAAACTCGAGGTGGTAAAAAGTGATTTATCACTTTTATTGATGATTGCACAAGGTATTGTTATATTTATCTTCTAAGAAGTAAAGATGAGGTTATTGAAGCTTTCAAGAACTTCAAAACTGAAGTCGAGAATCAACTTGGCAGTCGAATTAAGATGGTTTGAAACGATAGAGGGGGAGAATATGTAGCTCCGTTTGAAGAATTATGCAACGCTAGTGGTATAATACATCAAATAACTGCTCCATATTATCCTCAATCTAATGGAGTTGTTGAACGTAAGAATCGAACTATTAAAGAGACGATGAATGTCATGTCGATTACTTCTAAGTTACCTCAGAACTTATGGGGGGGGAAGCTATTCTATCAGCAAATTATATCTTTAATAAAATTTTACTCAAGAGGTCACTCCCTATGAGTTATGGAAAAGAAGAAAGCCTTCATACAAATATATAAAAGTGTGGGAGTGTCTAGCTAAGGTGCAAGTGCCTCCACCCAAACAAGTTAAAATTGGTCCTAAAACAATCGATTGTATTTTTATTGCAGTATGCACTGAATAACAATGCACATCGCTTTCTGGTTCACAAGTTAGACATACCAACAATAACTGTGGGAATGACAACATAATCATATAATACTGTTTATTTTGAGAATATCTTTCCTTGTAAAGACAATGAAAAACAAGAAGCTAGTACTAGCAATAGTACTAGGGAAGAAACAACGAGTTCTGGTCCTATTGAGACAGTACCCGAATCGTGAAAGCGACCGAGCTCTGATCCCGAAGTATTAGAACCAAGACGCAGCAAGAGAGGCAGAATTGCTAAGGACTTCGGTCCATAATATATTGCCTTCATGTTAGATGAAGAGCTCGGTTATATTAAAGTGAATTTTTCTAGACCTGATGGTTTACTCTGGAGAGAAGCAGTCCATAGTGAAATTGACTCCATTATGCAGAACCACACTTGGGTATTGGTTGATTTGCCAGAAGAGGTTGTAAACCCTTAGGATGCAAATGGATCCTCAAAAGAAAATATAAGGCTGTTGGATCAATTGACAAGTACAAAGCACACTTAGTCGTTAAAGGATTTAAACAGCGTGAGAAGTACGATTTTTTCGATACCTATTCACCAGTGATGAGGATTAATTCCATTCGAGTGTTTCTCGCGATTGCTGCTTTGCACAATCTTGAGATTCACCAAATGGATGTTAAACTTGCGTTCTTAAACGGTGATCTAGAAGAAGAAGTATATATGGATTAAAACAAGCGTCGTTGCAATGACACTTGAAATTTGACAATGTCATGTTGTCAAATGGCTTCAAGATCAACGAATGTAACAAATGTGTCTAATCAAAAGCACAGATAACGGATATGTTATGGTCTGCATTTATGTAGAAGACGTATTGATTATAGGAAGCAATAATCGTATTATAAATGATACGAAAAACGTGTTTAAAAAAAAATTGACATGAAAGACATGGGGTTGGCTGACGTAATCCTTGAAATGAAAATTCTCAGGACAGCTGATGGAATAACATTGATACAATCTCATTACATCGGAAAAGTGCTTAAAAAGTTCAATCCATTTTATAAAGCGCCTATAAAACTCCATTGGAACTCAATGTTCACTTGAAAAAGAATATGGGTGATCCTGTTGCACAGAAATAATATGCAAGAATCATTAGATGCCTTATGTATTACAAATTGCACTCGATCTGACCTTGCATGACCGGCTCGGGCCCAGTGGGCTTTTGACTAGTACTGAGTCGGGCTAGCTCGGCCCGAAATCTGCATGGCTGCAAAATTGCAGGCTCAGTCCAGCCTCTCTCAGGTCATCGGACGGTCGGGCCAAACCCGTCCAATATATATATAATGAATTTTGGAAATATAGAACAATAATAAATTAGGGATTAGACAACAATTATGAATGATGACGTGAAGTGATTTGTTTAATCTACTGCACTAGTACGTGGTTGAGTATTAGTAATTCCCTATCAAATAAAATGGCCCCAAATTCAATTTGCAATAAAAACTGACCTCAATTATGACATGAATTTTGTTCTTATAGAATTATAATTTGTTTTCGAACATCAGAATTCATGCACATAGAATTTCTCAAAAAAGAATGCAAAAAGCAAAAAAATAATAAAAAAATAGGATTTTTATTCACTTTTTAGACTTTAACTTTATATTTTATAATTTTTTTAATTTTATAATTCAAATAATAATTAATTTATTTTGGACGGGCCAAAAAGCCCAAAAACCCCGGGCTTTTTAGCCCGAAAGCCCGATCAACCCAACGGGCTGACTGGGCGGGCTTTTTAGGCCCGATTTTTTCTGGGTCTCATTTTTTAAAGCCCAGTCCTAAACTCGGGCGGACCGGGCCGGCCCATTGTGCCGTGTCGATTTTGACAGCTTAATGCATAGCCTTCCTTTTTAGTATGTGTCACGACATTTCATTTTCTTCTCAGGTAATTAATGTATCTTAATTTCTTTATTTACTCAATATATATCTAATATATAATGCAGATTCATATATATATATATATATATATATATATATAATTTCTGGGAAGATTCTTTATACATAGTAAGCTTTGATCCACAGGTTTCCATCTCTCACTCATTATTCACCTTCTTGCAGGTCTCTCAGATCTAAATCTTGAAAATTTGTGCGGTTAAGGATAGATTAAAGATTAATATTTTCGAACACAAACATCTCGGTCCCTTCTCCCTCAATCTCGGTCCCTCTCTTTATTTATATAACACAAATCACTCCACTACATCTTCCTTTATTAAAATTAAACGCCACTCAACATCATCTCTCTCTCAATCTTTATTAAAGCCAACATTCATTCTCTCAATATAATTATCGAGACTCTCTCTTTTTTTTTTTTAAAAGCAAAACATGTTCTCTCTCTCTCTAATTATCAATAATTAACACCACTCAACATCTCCCTTTTCTTTATTAAAGTAGAACATTCCCCCTCTCTCTTATCTTCTCTCACGCCTCTCTATCTCTCTCACTCGATTTTTCTCTCAAAAATCAAGAAAATAAACGCTGCAACATCTCTCTCTTTCTCTCGATTCAGGCGTCGCACCGCCGCGCCGCTCCGTCTGCAATCGCCCGCTGAAGTCGTCGTTGGAGTTGCTGCTGCTCGCCCGGAGTCGCGGCTGCTGTTGCAGAACTCCGAAATCCGGCGAATCAGCCTCTATCGCGCCGAGGTCCGGCGCCTCCTTCTCTCTTCCTCAATCTCGCTCCGCCTTCAATCGCCCACTGAAGTCGCCGTCGTCTGGAGTTGCCGCCACCGTCGCCAGCTGGAGCCTCGGCAGCCGCTGCCTCTCCTGGAATTGCTGCCGTTGCTGCTGCTCTGGATTTGGCGAGAGACGGCAGAACAGCCGCTGCCGACAGAGGCCAGCTCACCGGCTGTCTTCCTCCGAAGTTGGCGCCGCTGTCGTTGGGAGATCGGCGAACGCCTGCTGCTTCACCCGCGAGTCGCCAACTGCTCGTCGTTGCTACCGCTGTAGTAGGGAGGTCGACGAACAGCCGGGGTCTCGATCGCTTGTCGCCGCTGACTCGAAGCCGAGTCGAGCAGAGCAGTCAGTTGTTTCCTTGGACTCGACTGAACAGGGCGGTCAGCCATTACTCTTCTAACAAGCTAAGTTATCTACTTTCATTCTTCTTCTACTTCAGTTTCTAGTTGTTAAGCGTGGGGGTTCTCATGATTCGCTGTTCTAAGGTGTAGAGTATAACAATGTATGAATCCTCGACTTGTTGAGAAAAGTTATCGATCAAGTATGCATATGTGGTTCGCTATATCTTTCTGTAATATTTCTCATCCTATGTTTCGAATTTCTTTTATATGAAGTGAGGGAAGTGAAATGCATATATGAAGATAGTGAACTGAAAATACCTTGAATGGTTTTGTTGGTTGGTTATTGTTTGAATGAACTGATACTTGAAAATGCTTTGGCAGAGAATGATGAAGAGCAGTGCAGCCTTTCCTCTTTTTGCTAGGAACGTTTGTGGAATGGGAATGAGGAGATTATGCTTGGTGATTTCTCGATGGAAGGAGTAGATTTGTTGCTGTGATGAAGAGGGTGAATGAGGATGAATTTATACTGAACTTAAGGAGAGCTGATTAGTGTGAAAAGATGATGAATAGTACGGCTAAATTGTTGAGCGTGGTTGAAGAATTAATGAGATTAGATTTGCTGCTGACAAATTAGATTTGTCTGTTGAATACTTTCTTTGACTATGTTGGAATGAAATAAAAACTAAGCACGGGTGAGAATAGAGTGGCTGAGGGAGCATGGCGTGCTAGATTTAATACACGGAATAATATCTAAATTAATATCGTAGATTTAATTCTTCACAAGCCGGAATAAATTCACGACTCAAGAAATAATAGTAATAAATAAAAAAAAATAGAAAATTAATTCTATTGTGATTAATAATTAACATGACTTAACTAAGTCAGTTATGAATCTGAACGGAATAATTATTGGCTTACTCAATAATTCTCATCGTGGTTTTACTCACGCGAAGCTAACTGGCTTAGAAATAAAATAATAACCATGCTTCAATAATTCAGTGTCATAAGCTGAATTTAAATCATAAATAATTACTGAGCTTGATTTACTGAAAGATGAAATAATAATTATCGTATTACTGGATTTAAATATAATAAAAGAGCGGGTTGTTACATACTACCCCTCTTAACAAAAATTTCGTCCCGAAATTTGCGTACCTATGTGAAAAGTTCTGGGTATTTTTCTTTCATCTGGTCCTCAAGTTCCCACGTTGCTTCTTCCGGTCCATGGTGTCTCCACAGTATTTTGACTGACGCGATTGATTTATTCCTCAACTCTTGCACCTTTCGGTCCAAAATGGCTTCAGGTTTTTCCTCGTACGTCACGTCTGGGTTAAGAATCATTTCATCTTGGTGAATCACGTGTTTGGGGTCAAACACGTACCGTCTCAGCTGTGACACGTGGAACACATTGTGGACGTTTCCAAAGCTAGGTGGCAGTGCCAACCTATACGCTACGGGACCTATTCTTTCAAGGATCTCATAAGGTCCCACAAAACGGGGTCTCAACTTACCCTTAACACCGAATCTAACGATCCCTTTCGAGGGTGATATTTTAAGGAAAACCTTGTCTCCAATCTGAAATTGTAGTTCAGTTCGTCGAGTATCAGCATAAGACTTCTGTCTGTCCTGGGCCTCTTTAATTCTTGCTCTAATCTGGCGGATGGTCTCAATCATCTCGCTTACTGCATCTGGCCCAAGGATTTTTCTTTCACCCACCTCATCCCAGTAAAGTGGTGATCTACACTTCTTTCCATACAGCGCCTCATAAGGTGCCATATCAATGGTTGCCTGGTAACTATTGTTGTAGGCGAATTCGATTAACGGCAGCACTGATTCCCAACTTCCTCCTCGGTCTAGCACCACTGTCCTCAACATATCTTCAAGGGTCTGAATTGTCCTTTCTGATTGTCCATCTGTTTGAGGGTGAAAGGCGGTGCTAAAGTTTAATCTCGTTCCCAACTCTTTCTGCAAACTGATCCAAAATCTAGAAGTAAATTTTGAATCTCTATCTGAAGTAATGGATATTGGTATTCCATGTAGCCGTACAATCTCACGAATGTACAGTTGGGCTAGTTTCTCCGATCCATGGGTAATTGGAATCGGTATAAAATGAGCGCTCTTCGTGAGACGGTCTACTATTACCCAAATAGATGTGTTGCCCCTATTTGTCTTGGGTAGACCCGTCACGAAATCCATCGCTATGTGCTCCCACTTCCATTCTGGAATTTCCAATGGCTGCAATTTCCCATATGGTCGTTGATGTAAAGCTTTCACTTGCTGGCATGCAAGGCAACGCTCTACAAACGAGGCTATATCTCGTTTCATCCCGTCCCACCAAAACTTCTGTTTTAGATCTTGGTACATTTTGGTACTTCCGGGATGAGCGGTATAGGGCGTGTCATGAGCTTCACTCATGATCTCGTTTCTCAGTTCCTCGTTATGGGGAACACACAATCTTCCTTCAAAAAGAACTGCGTTATCCGTTGCCTCTTGGTAGCCTCCTGGCGTGCCTGTTCGGATCTTGAGACGAACTTTTTCCAAGCTCTCATCCGCTCTCTGGGCACTGACGATCCTTTCTCTGAGGTCTGGGACGGCTACTAGAGTTGCAATAATTGCTCTTGTTGTTGCCGGTGGCTGAACCACTTCTATCTTCAATTTGTCAAAATCCCTTACAAGCGTGTCCTCTTGAGTGAGAAGAAGTCCTAACTCGGATTGAGTTTTACGACTTAAAGCATCAGCTACTACATTAGCTTTTCCCGGGTGGTAGTTGATACCGCAGTCGTAATCCTTCACGAGCTCGAGCCATCTCCTCTGTCTCATATTCAAGTCTTTCTGCTCGAAAAAATACTTAAGGCTTTTGTGATCAGTGAAGATTTCACATCTAACTCCGTATAGATGGTGTCTCCAAATTTTCAAAGCATGCACAATTGTTGCCAGTTCCAGATCATGAGTGGGGTAGTTCAATTCATGTGGCCTTAGTTGTCGCGAGGCGTAGGCAATGACCTTTCCTTCTTGCATCAACACACAACCTAGCCCATTTTTGGACGCGTCCGTGAAGATCACGTATTCTTTATCGGCTGCTGGAACTGCTAGCACTGGTGCAGTTGTCAATTTCTTCTTCAGCTCTTGGAAGCTGACTTCACACTCTTCGTTCCACTTATACTTGATTCCTTTGTGAAGTAATTGCGTCATTGGTCTCGCTATTTTAGAGAATCCTTCGATGAATCTCCGGTAGTATCCCGCCAAACCTAAGAAACTTCGGATTTCATTAGGTGTGGTTGGTGATTTCCACTCGCGCACTGCTTGCACCTTGGCGGGGTCCACCTTGATTCCATCTGCTGATACGATGTGCCCTAGAAACATTACTTCTTTCAACCAAAATTCGCACTTGCTGAATTTGGCGAACAATTTCTCCGTCTTTAATGTCTCCAGGATGATTCTCAAATGATTTTCATGCTCTTGGTCATTCTTAGAATAGATGAGGATATCATCTATAAACACTAAGATAAATTTGTCTAAGTATGGATGGAAAACTCGATTCATGAGGTCCATGAATACTGCCGGTGCATTGGTTAGACCAAATGGCATGACAATGAATTCATAGTGACCATATCTTGTGCGGAAAGCGGTCTTAGATATATCCTCTGGTCTGATCTTCAGTTGATGATAACCAGACCTTAAATCTATTTTTGAGAATACACTGGCTCCTTTTAGTTGATCGAACAAATCATTTATCCTTGGAAGAGGGTATTTGTTTTTAAGCGTCAGTTTGTTCAACTCTCGATAATCAATGCACATTCTCATGGTTCAATCTTTCTTCTTGACAAAGAGTACAGGCGCTCCCCAAGGCGAGACACTGGGTCTGATGAAACCCAAGTCCAAGAGTTCCTGTAGTTGCACCTTTAATTCTTGTAGTTCCTTTGGGGCCATCCTGTACGGTGCCTTTGATACTGGGGCAGATCCAGGTTCTAGATCAATGGTGAAATCTAGTTGCCTGTCTGGAGGTAGTCCTGGCAATATTTCAGGAAAAACTTCTGGAAAGTCTCGTACTATTGCCACATCTTCCACCTTCTTGTCTTCACTAGCTTCCCCGTTTAGGTAGACGAGATAAGCTGTGCTTCCTTCCTTCATCATCTCTTTTCTGGCTTGTAATGCGGATATCACTGGTACTCTTTTCTTCATACCTATGCCGTGAAATTCCGTCGGTTCCTTTCCAGGTGGTCGAAGAGAAATTTTTCGTTCACTACAAAGGATGGTGGCGTGATTCTCAGCTAGCCAGTCCATTCCTAAGATCATATCTACGTCCCACATGAGCAGAATATTAAGATTGTTCGCTACCATCTTAAGTTCTCCTATTTCAAATTCTACGTTCGAGCAAACATGTGTGGTGGTAGATCTTCCTCCTGAGGGTGTAGTGATTCTTAAGGCACACTTAGCTCGTTCTGATTCGATTTCTACGGTATCTACGCAAGGGGCAGATATAAAAGAATGCGAGGCACCAGTATCGAACAGAATCATTATGGAAAAACCTTTAAGCTTGCCCATACCTGCCAGGTTTCCCTGGTTTTTCTCGGGCTGGTTTTGGGTGAGAGCAAAGGCTCTCGCCTGCTGCGGCAATGGTTGTTGCCGCCTCTGTTGCTGTTGGCGCTGTTGGTGCTTGTGTTGGTATTGCTGCTGGTATGGCTGTTGTTGGCGGGGCTGGTATTGGTATTGCTGCTGGTATGGCTGTTGTTGGCGGGGCTGGTGTTGCCCTTGAACTGCTTGCAGGGGCTGGGCATAAGTGGCCCTGATTGCCGCGCTCTGCTGTTTGTTGGGGCATTGTGAGAAGTAGTGGCCCTTCTGGCCACACGTGTAGCAACTGTCAGTTCCAGCCCTACAGACACCACTATGTGGTTTGTGGCATTTTGGACAAAGGGGAACTTCATTTTGTCTTTGGCTGCCTCCAGCCGGGGCAGGACCTTGTTGCTTCCCTTGTCCTTGTTGCTGATATTGTCTCAACGGCGCATTTCCTTGCCATGGCCTCTTGTTAGTCTGGTTTTCATTTCCTCCATGGTCGTTCCAGTTGCGCTTCCCTTTAAAGTTCTGAGGGCGTGCAGGTGGGTTGGCTGGCGCTGAGGTCTGTGGCGGAGCCAACCTTTCTACTGGCATCGCAGCTTCGATGTCCAGTGCCCTGTTCAAAGACTCAGTGTATGAGAGTCCACCATGACTAGCTAGAGTCATCCGAATCTCGTGCCTCAGACCGGCACAAAATTTTCTCCGCCATTTTCTCATCAGTATCCACCTGCTGCGGAGCATAACGCGATAGATCGCAGAACTCTCTGTCATACTCTGTCACCGTCTTCTTCCCTTGTTTCAGGCTATAGAACTCAGCCTCCTTCTTCTTTCTGTAGCTTTTGGGAATATACTTATCATATAATCCCGTCTTAAAGTCTTCCCAAGTGTATGCTGCCCATTGTTCAGGAGTCAGAGTCTTTCGGCGGGCTTCCCACCAAAAGTCAGCCGATCCGGCTAGTTGGAAAGACATACACGAGAGTCGCTCCTCTTCTGTGCAGTGTAGGAAGGTGAAGATACGCTCCAAGGCGCATATCCAAGCTTCGGCCTCGGCTGGGTCGCCTGTCCCAGTGAATGTGGGCGGATTCTGTCGAAGAAACAGTTCTTCAGTCCTTCTAGCAGGGGGTGGAGGGGGTGGGGTAGGTTCCCTGTCGTTTCGCCGTCCCTCAGGTATTTCATCACGATTTCCATTGTTGTTAATGTTCCTCCTAGCGGGGCGACCTCGTTTAGGCGGCATTCTGTACAATACAAACACCCATTTTAACGCATTCTATACAGGAGTCTCTAAGGCAATTAATAAAGAACTGTTTGTCAAATTTAACTTATCATAACTCCAAAACTAAAATATAACAGGAACCGTTGCATGCACAAGTCACATTTTTTTTTTTTTCAAAATTACTATATTCTTAACTGACTCGTGAAGAATAAAACCCGTAGAGAAACATAAAACATACACGAGATCGTCGTAGAAAGCCCATGCTAGGGTCATTTTTATCTCATGGAATATTGCCTCATCGAGGGCTTTTACATCGTCAACCCAAAATGTAAGTAAAGTCTATCTAGTACTCCCTATGATGTATCGGCTTACTAGTTAAGCAATCACAAAAGGGTTTTTATTCGCGGAATGTCCTAGAGACCAACATTTCCGTACTAATGCTAGCTAGAAACAACATAAATAAAAACATAGTCATTGGAACGAATTATCGTTTCCGGAGTACATCCACAAGCTAAAACTATAAAATCTATGAACTCTGAGTCGCGGTACGACTGCTCCTCGGTGACGCCAGGGGGTCCTCTTCTGGATCCTCCTCGGGGTCCTCCTCCTCATCCTCCTCGGGGTCCTCCTCCTCATCCTCGCCCGGCTCCCAGCTGGGCAACGGAGTCTCTCCCTGGCCCTCGTCTGTCTCCCGCATGATCTGGGCTGAGCGGAAGATATCGTCCACAATCTCACGGATCGGATCATCTCTGGTGCTGATCTTGGCCGTGGCACAAGGCTCGGTTGGAGCTGGAGGTGGCACGGGTTCAGGACGAATAATCCTCATCGTACCATACTGTGCTGTATCATCATCCTCCTGCATAGGGTAATTGTCCCTATTTAGGAACTCTCTCATGTTGGCCATGACCCTGTCGACATCTGCCATGGAAGCCTCAAACCTTGCGTCTATCGTAGGTATCAGTGGTGGTGGAGTAGCAGTAGCTCGGATCGCTGAGTCAGGAGGCGATGGGAAATCCCTACGAGCCCGTGGACGAGAAGGGCCTGCCTCGTCATCGTGCCTACCACGGCGCCCTAGAACTGAGGCACGTGGTGGAGAATCTCGTGGCAAGGCCATCGGAGACTCAGGGGCAGTAGCGGGTGTCTCCGCTGGCAAAGGCGTCCCCACCTGTACGTAGTCTCCCGAAAGGATGTAGGGCCCTAGAGGGGCGCGGCCCCACAAGGTGAAACAGATCTGAAGTTCCGCAATAAAGCTAGGGAAGTCTCCCACGAGGTCGTGATAATCCTCCCGGCGAAAGATGTAATGGGCAGAGATCAGTCTAGCCCATCCTTGCCACTCGAAAGGTAACAGTAAAATCAACCTCAGGATACCGTCATACCCTGATACTCCATGTGCACTCGCCTCGACCCAGTGTCTGTGAAAACCTGCGAGGAACTGTCCGAGGTTATCCCCGTGACATGGAGCATAGGTGCGGTAGGACCGCTCGACCTCCTCTGGACTAGCCCATGGGGGCAGTGGTCGTCGTCGGGTGAAAACAGTCCTCGCCATCTAACAAAGGAAGTTCTATCGTCAAAAGTAGCACACGACAAGTAACTTAAGGCGATAAGGTTCTAAATATCTAAAATCGGAAAACAAGTTCGGTTCAATAACCATAACGTGTAAAAAAAAATACCTCATCATCTAAATCTAGCATTTACACAAGCCATACAGGTTCTTAATACTTAATCACAGATTACCAATTCGACTATCATATAGTTCTAGTGTCGTTGTTTACCGAACTTAGGGCTTGTTATGAAATGATGATATACTCTTAGATCTAGCAACGAGCACTAAAAGTTTCAACAAAATAAGTTCAAAAGGCCAAGCTAATTCGAGATCTCATCGTAGAAAAATGCTCGAATATTTAAGCTATGCCCATGCCATCAACGTACTATTGGCGTTCGTTACGCTGCTCAATCTTCATGCTCGTGGTTTCATCATGCGACCCTTCGTGTGATTCTTCTTTCTCTATTTCGACCGTCATTGTCGATGTCATCGTAACATGAAGAAAAGTTAAGGCATCTCCCTAAGTTCTCTTCTATGTTCCGTCGTGAGAGTGAGCATATATAACTTAACAGTTCTAAGTTCTTGTGATTCATAAATAGTCATACTTATTCATGCTTCATACATTTCAAGAAATTAACTTAATTAAAACTTGAAAGTACTTACCATAACCTCCGTTGAGCGTGACGAGATGTAGTGCCAAGCTTTTGTCAACTAGTTCAAAGTGTATTTACTTACTTAATCTAGACTCAACTTAGAAGGAATGAGTAGTACTCAGAGCAAAAGAAATGCTCTGATACCATTCTGTCACGACATTTCATTTTCTTCTCAGGTAATTAATGTATCTTAATTTCTTTATTTACTCAATATATATCTAATATATAATGCAGATTCATATATATATATATATATATATATATATATATATATAATTTCTGGGAAAATTCTTTATACATAGTAAGCTTTGATCCACAGGTTTCCATCTCTCACTCATTATTCACCTTCTTGCAGGTCTCTCAGATCTAAATCTTGAAAATTTGTGCGGTTAAGGATAGATTAAAGATTAATATTTTCGAACACAAACATCTCGGTCCCTTCTCCCTCAATCTCGGTCCCTCTCTTTATTTATATAACACAAATCACTCCACTACCTCTTCCTTTATTAAAATTAAACGCCACTCAACATCATCTCTCTCTCAATCTTTATTAAAGCCAACATTCATTCTCTCAATATAATTATCGAGACTCTCTCTTTTTTTTTTAAAAGCAAAACATGTTCTCTCTCTCTCTAATTATCAATAATTAACACCACTCAACATCTCCCTTTTCTTTATTAAAGTAGAACATTCCCCCTCTCTCTTATCTTCTCTCACGCCTCTCTATCTCTCTCACTCGATTTTTCTCTCAAAAATCAAGAAAATAAACGCTGCAACATCTCTCTCTTTCTCTCGATTCAGGCGTCGCACCGCCGCGCCGCTCCGTCTGTAATCGCCCGCTGAAGTCGTCGTTGGAGTTGCTGCTGCTCGCCCGGAGTCGCGGCTGCTGTTGCAGAGCTCCGAAATCCGGCGAATCAGCCTCTATCGCGCCGAGGTCCGGCGCCTCCTTCTCTCTTCCTCAATCTCGCTCCGCCTTCAATCGCCCACTGAAGTCGCCGCCGTCTGGAGTTGCCGCCACCGTCGCCAGCTGGAGCCTCGGCAGTCGCTGCCTCTCCTGGAATTGCTGCCGTTGCTGCTGCTCTGGATTTGGCGAGAGACGGTAGAACAGCCGCTGCCGACAGAGGCCAGCTCGCCGGCTGTCTTCCTCCGAAGTTGGCGCCGCTGTCGTTGGGAGATCGGCGAACGCCTGCTGCTTCACCCGCGAGTCGCCAACTGCTCGTCGTTGCTACCGCTGTAGTAGGGAGGTCGACGAACAGCCGGGGTCTCGATCGCTTGTCGCCGCTGACTCGAAGCCGAGTCGAGCAGAGCAGTCAGTTGTTTCCTTGGACTCGACTGAACAGGGCGGTCAGCCATTACTCTTCTAACAAGCTAAGTTATCTACTTTCATTCTTCTTCTACTTCAGTTTCTAGTTGTTAAGCGTGGGGGTTCTCATGATTCGCTGTTCTAAGGTGTAGAGTATAACAATGTATGAATCCTCGACTTGTTGAGAAAAGTTATCGATCAAGTATGCATATGTGGTTCGCTATATCTTTCTGTAATATTTCTCATCCTATGTTTCGAATTTCTTTTATATGAAGTGAGGGAAGTGAAATGCATATATGAAGATAGTGAACTGAAAATACCTTGAATGGTTTTGTTGGTTGGTTATTGTTTGAATGAACTGATACTTGAAAATGCTTTGGCAGAGAATGATGAAGAGCAGTGCAGCCTTTCCTCTTTTTGCTAGGAACGTTTGTGGAATGGGAATGAGGAGATTATGCTTGGTGATTTCTCGATGGAAGGAGTAGATTTGTTGCTGTGATGAAGAGGGTGAATGAGGATGAATTTATACTGAACTTAAGGAGAGCTGATTAGTGTGAAAAGATGATGAATAGTACGGCTAAATTGTTGAGCGTGGTTGAAGAATTAATGAGATTAGATTTGCTGCTGACAAATTAGATTTGTCTGTTGAATACTTTCTTTGACTATGTTGGAATGAAATAAAAACTAAGCACGGGTGAGAATAGAGTGGCTGAGGGAGCATGGCGTGCTAGATTTAATACACGGAATAATATCTAAATTAATATCGTAGATTTAATTCTTCACAAGCCGGAATAAATTCACGACTCAAGAAATAATAGTAATAAATAAAAAAAATAGAAAATTAATTCTATTGTGATTAATAATTAACATGACTTAACTAAGTCAGTTATGAATCTGAACGGAATAATTATTGGCTTACTCAATAATTCTCATCGTGGTTTTACTCACGCGAAGCTAACTGGCTTAGAAATAAAATAATAACCATGCTTCAATAATTCAGTGTCATAAGCTGAATTTAAATCATAAATAATTACTGAGCTTGATTTACTGAAAGATGAAATAATAATTATCGTATTACTGGATTTAAATATAATAAAAGAGCGGGTTGTTACAGTATGTCCCTCAAATTTATGCATACTCTATTTTCGGACACTACCTCACACATAATTCTTTCAACCTTTTAACTTACACTATTACCCACAATTTACTTAATAATACCTTGTATATGAGACATTTTCTCCACTATTAATACTACAAACAACTTTTTATTAAAACTCGTATCATGGTCAACCATGCATATTTATAGGGACGGAGGGAGTAATATTTAGCCTGAACAAAATTAAATATTAATTAATTCAAACGTTTAAGTTCTCCTGAAGATTTTTTTTTTTAAATAAACTACTTAGTTCTATGAAGTTAAAGAAGAACAAAAATAGAATTACAAACACCTAAATCTATCTATCGACAATCGATTTTTTAAAATTTTAAGAGAAAAGCGCATATCTTATATTACTATTTTAATTTAAACTTTTGCAAATGTTCTTCGTCAAATATATCAATAAAATATTTATCTACTCAATTATATTTATAATTATTGAGAGACCTTTCCTCTCAAGAATTCATTTTTATCGTCACCATGACCATTATTGCTATACCACTACAAAAAAAGCGCTGATTACCGACGGCTAAATGCCGTCGGTAAAAAAAGACGGCCGCCGGTAAATAGTGTTACCGGCGGCGATAACGGCGGCAATCTCCCGCCGCTAAACGGTTCGTCGGCAACGACAATAACGGCGGCGAACATCCGCCGTCGGCAGTTAACGGCGGCGCTGCCGCCGGAATTGTCGCCGTTAAACGGCGGAGCCTAGCCGGAGAAATAGCGGCGGCAGACACCGCCGCTAGTTACCGAGGGCTATCTTGCCGTCGGTAGAGAGCCACCGGAGTCCGGCTGACCTTGCCGGAAAAACTACCGACGGCGATTACCGCCGCTAACTAGCGGCGGCGAATCGCCGTCGGTAAAAATCTACCGCCGGCCGGAGGTTCACGCCGGAGGATGGCCGGGTATTTACCGAGGGGAAATTGCCGTCGGTAACTACCGACGGCGTTTTGCCCACGGTAATATTTTTTATTTTATTTTTTTATTTTATTTTATTTATTTATTTATTTTTTATTTATTTATTTATTTATTTTATTGTATATTGTATATCCACAATTTATTTCCGTATTTATACGGTATTGCATACTTTAGACGAACTTCCCAGTCGGCGACCCGACTTCCCAGTGGGTCACCCATCTTGCTTGTGCTATGTGTCAAGCACGCTTAACTTTGAAATTCTTTTCGAGTGATCACCAGTACAGAACACTCGTATTATTGATATATCTACATCTATTAATTCATTTAAATGCTATATACTCACTCATATAATTATAATCTTTGAATATGTGGAGATAATACCTTAAATATGTTGTTAATTAGTGAGCGAGTTCGTTTCGGTCCTTATTTTTATCGTCGGTAAAATATTTAATTAATATTTAATAATTAATTAATTAATTAATTATTATTATTTTTTTTTTTAACATTAATACACCAAAAGTGTTTTAATTTGGTTATTATAATGTGATTTGAATTTATTTGTTTATGTTAAATGCAATCATCATCATCATTGCCATAAATATATAAAACATTTATAGTTTTAATAATTAAAGCACTTGAAATATATAGTTCAATAAAACATAAATTTGAAAAGAAAGTGCAAATGTAATTTTGTTTGAAAACATAAACATAAGTCTAAGCATCATCATCATCATCATCATCGGCATCAGGGTGTGGAGGTGGCGGAGCATTATACATCCTCATAAACGCCTCCAATTGAGCCACGCGGTCCTGCATCTGTTGGCGTTCTGCTTGCTCTGCCGCCATGCGCTCCTCTATCTGTTGGCGTTGTGCTTGCTCTGCCGCCAATCGCTCCTCCAGCGTGGAGATCCGTGTCTCATAAAGCTGCTGAGACACCGCAGAAGTGCCCGTGCTGCGGATAGACCCCCTACTAGCCTGACTCTGCCCGGCACTCCCGACGCCGTAGATCCGTGACCTATCAATTTGCACCACCTCCAAATACACCTCGTCTAGCCGCTCCTGTCGTCCTGTGGCAGCGGCCAGTCGATGAACCTCGGCCTAATACATACATAACAATGCATAATTGTTAGAAAATAAATACATTCACTAAATATTTGAATAAACTTAAACACTTACGTCAATTCTAGCATCTCTCTCCGACGTATAACTTCCGTCGGCGTACGTGTGGAGGCGGAGGAAGGTGGCATAGTTCGGTGCATCCTGGGGAGTACCAGGATCCAAGCTCTGTATATGCATTTATATAAGATAAATAAGTTATATTAGTCAATATATTAATTTAATTTATATACTTAATTATTTGTTAATTACATACCATATACTGCTGCAGGATACGAGTCGACTGGGACCCGCCCACGTGCCTACTGATCCCTGTACCCTCCCCATCGGGCTCGGACATCCGGTTGGCACGAGCTCGAGTTGAAACAGCCTCAACCTCGGGCTGATGCCAGTAATCCCGGAGTCCAGTCCAGAAATCGGGAGTCATCCAGGCGGGCCTAGACATCTCTCTCCCTTGGCTGATACACTGCTTGAGAGTTGTCTTGTAGTCGCTCATCATGTCGGAGTACGTTTTGCGGGCTTTTGTTCTTTCATGCACAACCACGGAGGCAGGTTATACGGCGTGACAATAACTGGCCAAGAAGAATATTGACGCCCTGATTGTGCAAATGGGGCAAAACCATCTGTAGAGAGGCCCAATCTCACATTTCTGATCTCATCGGCGAATCCAGGAAAGACTGAATTCAAATGTTTCCATGCCGGAGAGTCGGCCGGGTGGCGCATTATCCCATCGTCTGTGGAGGTCGCATGCCACCGCATATGTTCAGCAGTTGCAGGAGATGCAAACAATCTCTGCAATCGGGGCGTCAAGGGAAAATAGTGCATCTGTTTAGCGGGCACTTGTTTCTTTCTGCGACTCCCAGATGCACGCAAGCTGTCCTTATATCGTGATTGGTCACAGAACATACAACTATGTAGCTCACTAGTTTCCCCCCAATACAACATGCAGTTATTAACACAGCAATCGATCTTCTCTACTGGCAAACCCAAACCACGTAGATTTCTTTTCGTACTATAGAAGTCTTCTGGACAGTTGTTACCCTCTGGTAAAGCAGCTTTCATCATCGAAGACATCTGATTGTAAGTCCTCTCTGACATGTGGCTTTCAGTCTTTATGCTCATGAATTGAGTCATCCAACTTAATTGTGAGTACGTGTCACATCCTGCGTACAATGGAGTATCCGCTGCATCCAACATGTTATAAATCTGTTGAGCGTCATTATTGGGCGGCTGCTCCAGATTTGGAGGATCTTGATAATTACTAGGTCCAGCATGGTCATGCACCATCCTTTCGTAGTTATTGTATAATCCATCATCCTCATTCATTATAGCATGTTCTCTCGGCATAGACAGCGGTGCTTCCCCGTGACAAACCCAAACTTTGTAATTCAGGACAAATCCACGCCTACTAACATGTTCTCTGACCGTAGGTACATCTAAATACGCTTGATTCTTGCACTTCTTACACGGGCACCTAATGTTACCTTGTCCATCTGTGTACGCCGTTTGATTGAACGCCCACTCAAGGAAAAACTCAAGCCCCGTTTCAAATGCGGTACGATCATTGTATCTCGCGTACATCCACGTACGATTATCACTCATTCTTGCAAATTCTAATTGAAAAAAAACAAATAAAACATAATAAATTACTTGAAATCTAACAAAATTTCGACAGCATAACCCCACTATCCTAACTACCAAGTGCTCGACTCTACCAGCAACTATAGTGACCATAGTGGTCCTAATTTACTAAGCCTATACTAGGTCTACCCGACCCCCCAATGTCGAAGCAATAATACAATACAAATAAAAGCAATAAAAATCATGGTAATTAAATTAAAAACAATCATTTGTAGGGAGAAGATCCTTAAGAAATAATCAATTTCTATCCCAAAGGGAGAAGATCCTTAAGAAATTGATTAAATCTATCCCACAATATATATATATATATATATATATATATAATAATATAACATTTCATAAACACATAGCACATAACATTGAATTTAACAAAATTATCCAACATATATAAATTATTCTAACAAACAACTTAAACTAATTGATTAAAATTAATATAATTTAAAATTAATCATGCTTCATAATTTAAAATTAAACTAACAACATCATATATTAAATGGATTAATATAATTTAAAATTAATCATGCTTCATATAATTTAATTATAAACAAAATCTATTATAAATTAATTAACTATATATAACAAATAATTAAATCTATTTAATTAATATATAATTAAATACATAAATAAATTCATAATTAAATAATTAAATAAATAAATTAGAGAGCGTACGGTGGTGGTTTCCGGTGGGTGTCGTGAAGAAGGCGGTGAAACGAGGTCGTCGAACTACAATAAATAATATAAGTGAAATTATATAATTATATATATATAATTAAAATTAATTAGATATATATATATATATATAGATCTAGAGAGAGAGAGAGAGAGAGAGATACCTGCTGGGTCGGCGGCGGTCGGCGGCGGTGGAGGCGGCGGCGAAGGAAGAGCAGCAGCAGCAGGGGAGGGGCTGGGGGGGTAGTTTCTGTGCTGCGTGGGGGGGTTGGTTGCGGCGCAGATACTGAAAAAATGGGCAAACCCGCTGCCCTATATTTTAAAGGTTACCGACGGCAAATGCCGCCGCTATCTAGCGGCGGGGATTTTGCCGCCGCTAAGTCTATAAATTTAATTAAATAATGCGTATTTTTAACATTAACGGCGGCGACGCCGCCGTTACATACCGGCGGCGAGTTTGCCGTCGGTAACTGGCCGGTAATTTCGAAATTTCGGGTCGCCTGCAATGCCGCCGCCTTGCCGCCGTTATCTACCGACGGCAAAATCGCCGCCGGTAGTTTTCGCCGGTAAATACGCGCTTTTTTGTAGTGTACACTATAGAGCTCTCATGCACATTTTCTCCATTAAAGCGATTGTTCAATTTAACCTGATAGACAACCACGACAGAATGCATCTCGCGCGCCTCGCTCACCCACTCGAATGCCTCCTTGCAGACAGCGCAATGCGATTCAATTGCTATGTGGCCATCAATTATCGCTTGTCGGCATAAACTCGATCGCGACCTTCGATGCAGGCGGATTGCTTTCGATTCTCCCTATCCCGTTTGACTTAATTTGAGATAGACAATGTCAGTCACGTTGATAGACACGAAAAACTTCTTAATCAATTCGAACAGGCCCACCAGCCTCTTCTGGCACATCTTCGATCAACCCTTCGACACCCTCCGCCCAGGCATGAAGCTCGCGTCAATTGCTGCATTGGGAGGAACTTGACGCTCACTTCTTGAACTGCGGGGAATGATCTTGCTCCGGCCGATTACTCGCTCGAGTAGGAGCCGAGCTCGTGCAATCTTTTGGTTAAGTAATTATTTTAGTAAGAAAAAGTATTGATTGATATAAAGAAAAATAATTATTATTATGAAGAAATGTATTGAAGCATTACATTTCTTCATAATAATGTTTATTTTTATTCATAAGAACTTTTACTTTTAGTTATTTGCTCAAATAAATATTTTTGTAAGTAAAAATAGTTATTGATGTGAAGAAAAGTAATGTTATTTTCACTCGTTAATACATTTATTCTTAACTATTTGGTCAAGTAATTACTGTCGTAACAAAACGTAATTATTTTTACAATGAAATGAAATGTTTCTAAATTATCACATTTGGTCACAATAATTGTTACTTTTATTCATCACAATTCGTACTTTTAGTTGTTTGATCAAATAATTATTATTGTAAGAAAAAAATAATTATTGATATGTGTAAAAGTAATTCTATTTTTACTCGTTAGAACTTGTAATTTTGTATATTTGGTCAAGTAATCATTGTCGTAAGGAAAAATAATTATTGATATGATGAAATGTAATGTTTCTAAATGTAATGCTATTATATTTGTTTACGATAATTATTATTTTCATTCATAAGAACAAATGTATATCTTATGTTTATTAAAAGTAAGTATTCCTATAAGGGTTCAAGATTTAGTGTTTATGGTTTAGAGTTTAGTTTTCAGGGTTTAGAGTTTAAAAAATATAATATTTTGTATTGAATGAAGGTAAATACTTATATTAACATAAGTATACATATGTTCTAACAAATGTATATCTTATGCTAATTAAATGTAAATATTCTTATTATGGTTTAGTGTTCAAGATTTAAGGTTTAATGTTTAGGGTTTAAGGTTTAGAAAATATACTACTTTATATTGAATTAAGTTAAATATTTATATTAACATAAGTATATAGGGTTCATGATTTACTGTTTAGGGTTTACGGTTTAGAAAATATAAGTAGTACTTTATATTGAATTAAGTTAAATATTTATATTAACATAAGTATACATGATTCATGAGTTAGTGTTCAGGGTTTAGCGTTCAGGGTTTAGAAAATATAAGTAGTACTTTATATTGAATGAAAGTAAATACTTATATTAACATAAGTATATATCTGTGCTAACAAATGTATATTTATACTTATTAAAAGTAACTATGGTCTTAATAAAAAGTAATTATGCATATAAAGAAATGAAATATTTTAAAATTATTATTTTTTTCACGAAAATTGTTGTTTTTACTCACGAAAACTTGTAATGTTAATTATTTGGTTAAGTAATTATAGTTGTAAGAAAAAATAACCAGATATGAATAAAGGTAATATTAAAAAAGAAATAGATGAAAAAATAGAAAAAAGTGTTGAAATAAAAAAAATTAAACAAAAAATAGAAGAAAATAAAGGATCTAAAAAGGGGAAAAAAGGAAAATAAAGGTGCCAAAAAAAACAAAAAAACTGAAACAAAAAAAAAAGCAAAAGACATTATAAAAAAAAAAAAGAAAGAAAAAAAAAGGGAAAAAATGCACGCAAAAAAAAGAGGAAGGGAGGGAGAAGAGGAAAAAAGGAGAAAAAAAACACTATCAGTGGATTCGAAACCCACTGCCATTGGGATAAGCAAACAAGGCGCAATTAGTGTCGTTGCACCACACAATATTTTTTTATTTTATTTATCAAACTCTGCAGTATAAATATTTGATGTGGGTCGGATCAAGACAAATCTGATCTGTCTCATCCTATGCAGTCAACCGCGCACAAGATTAATTCAATATATTACTCTCTCCGTCCCACTATAAGGGTCTGTTTGATATGGGTTTAAAAGTAGAATAAGTTAAATTAATATGGACTTATGTAGTGTTTGATATTATGTATTACTAATATGGTCAACTCCAGGTTTATCCCAAGACTCTGGCTTATTTTGTGAGATTAACTCATACTAATTATCCCACCTCCCCCATGGGATTAACCCACACTAATTATTCCACCCCCTCCATAGGCTACTAATTTAGGTATTTGATATGTTAATCCAACCTATTTCAATGGATACCAAACACTTTTTGAGATTAATTACCAATGATATCAAACACTCATATGAGATTAGAAATCATGACTAATCCACACTAAATTATCAGGATAATTTATATCCTGATTAATCCAATACTGAAAATCAAACGGGCCCAAGTATCTCAAAATTTTTCGTTACGAAAATTAAAAAGAATGTGTAAATTGGTTAAAAGTGGTATGATCTATATTTTTCTAAGAGTTAAATTTTTAAATTTTTCGAAACAGACAATTTATAATGGGACGTCCCAAAATGAAATACAAGCCACTTATAGTGGGACGAGGGGAGTATTAATTTTGTGGTTATAATAAAATTTTGATGAAGAAAAATGGGTATTTTAATAGAGTAATGCTAAACAACCACATTGTGGCTACCCACAATTTACTTAAGTAGAAAATAATTTAATTTATTTAACTTATTTTTTAAAATAAAAATAAGATTTAGTTATTTTATCATATTCTCTACATTATAGTTATTTTTTTGCAATTTTTTGGTAACTTTTTTATTTTTATTAAAAAATAAATAAAAAATAAAAAATGTAAAAAAAAATTAAAAAATAAGTACAATGTAGAGAATATAATAAAATAACTAAATTTTATTTTTATTTAAAAAAATAAATTAAATAAATTAAGATTATCCTTATTATATTAGTGTGTGGATAGCCACTACCCATAATGTGGCTGGAAAGATTTATTGATTTTAATATGTGCGTGCCCATCGGATCAAAGCAAGAATAGGAACACGTGTCTACACAACAAATTGAATTGAGCAAGTCAAACCTTATATATTCAGCATAAATAGTGACACGTGTCTAAACTTCACGCCGAAATTTCGCCCACTTCTCGTTCTAAAATATCGCCAACGTCTCACTCCAAAATTTCGCCCAAAATCGGAAGTAGCCAAAAGATGTACGGATTTAACCGTCTCAATTCGGCCAATCGCATCTCCGCCGCCGCCGCCGTATATCCGAAACGGTTGCTCAGAACAAGTATCAGTCACTCCTCTCCCGCAGCGACAGCCGGAATCAGTGATACCCGCAATAGTTATGCGAGGAATAGTGGAAAAAAGCTGAAGGAGCTCTCGAGGAGTGTGGTGATGCTCACTTGCGATTCATCTGCAGACGGCGGCGTCTGCAATGTTTATTTGGTCGGATCCAATCACGCTTCTCCGGTACATTACTGTTGTTTATTTGTTTAATATTTATGTCAATATTTAATAAATTACAATAGCTTAAGTTAATTGTTTATCATTTGCAGAAATCTTGGGAGGAAGTTAGGGCTGCGGTGCAATTCTTGAAACCTGAGGTGTTTTTCGTTTCAATTTAGAAGAAGCCACATTGGCTACTACTCTTAGTTTTAACTTTTATGTGATCATCATCATCATCTCCTAATTAATATAGCAATTATATGCTTTCAGGTTGTTTTCCTAGAATTTTGCTCTAATCGCGAACATATTCTTAGGCGTGAAAAAATTAAGGTTTGCTTGTATTTGTATTTGTTTTCAGTTTGTGTAGAATTCATTGAACATGAAATGGTGGCCTTATTTTGCAGGTTCCGACCATAAGAGAAATGGTGGAAATGTGGAAAAAAAATAATAAACTTTCTTGGATTCTTTACAAGTGGTGTTTTGCTAAGGTATGATTCTATTATGCTAAACTTACTAGAGAAACCTCTTTTTGGTTTCTTCAACAAATTCCAAATGAACTTTGCAAAATTATACTCATCTCTCTTTTTCTAGTGTATGAGTCGATTTAATGTTGAACATACCTGTGGAGATTTCCGGGCGGGAAATGAGGAAGCCAAGAAATATGGTGCCAAGGTTATACTTGGCGATCGACCACAAGATGTGAGCTACTTTTCTTCTTGTGTTTTACTATTATAAAGTAACATGAGACCGATGTGGGCATGTTTCTTCCTCCATAGTCATACTACTACTTTTGCATTTAGAGTAAAGCTAATGTTCTATCTCTAAATATCGATTTTTTCGTTCAATAATATTTTCCACTTGCTTAATCCCTTTCCATATCAATTAATCACAAATAATATTTTAAGTTTTCATTGTTATTGTTTTTTACCTCTTTTTGTCGGATCTATTAAAAGTCCTTCTACGTGTTTTCTCAAGTTCCTACTTTTTTCTTTTTTGGTAGATTACAGATCAGAGGTATATTGCCAAGACGTCTATTTGGCAATTTCTCGCCTTTCGAATTGAAGGAATTCCCATGAAGTTACCAAATGAAATCCGGGATAAGGTAATACTTATTTACCTTATAATATAAGACTTACATATAATATATGTGGGGAGATCAGTTTTAATGATGTTACTTGAGCATTAAAAGTTGATATTTCCTTTATGTAGGTGATCAACGGAAAGTATGATGCTCATGCGTGGGATCGAACAAATCAAGAGTTATCCAAGAGCCATCCTGATTGGGCGGAAATATATATGCATGAGCGTGACCTGTTTGTGTTCTAATCCGTCTCCAAATTTCATTCTAATTCTTAATACTGGGCATCATATCTGTGTAACATTGCATGTTTGATTGTTTTAATTCTATATTTGTTGTAAAGATATATGGCGGCCAATATACTAGATGTTGCCCGCAAGCATAAATCGGTGGTAGCTGTGGTGGGAAAGGCCCATATACCAGGAATCCAGAAGAACTGGAAACAACCTGTTGACGTAAAGATTTTATGCAATTCATTGACTACTTTGTCCTTCAAAATTCTTTACTTGATGTTCACTTTCTACATAGAATAAATCAAGTTTTGTGTAATATATGCCACTGTTCTAAATTGTTGTTTTTTGATGTTTTAACATCGTGATTCCATAAATATTCTTCTGATGGAACTTTATGTTGTTGAATGTTTCAGGTGGAGCAACTTCTTACCATACCAATTGAAAAAAGGACAATATCAGTGGGCAAGATAATTAGTTCTATCGCAGGGGTTGCCATAGTTTACGGCATTTATCTCTCCATCAAGAATTAGCTCTCTGCATTCCATGAGATCACCTAACTGGGCCAGGATGAAATTAAAGCTGCTGCAACAATGACGACTTAATGTCGTCTTCAAGTTACTTCGGAAATCAGAAGTCAGTGTTCACATATTCAGTATTCTATACTATGCTTTAGTGTTAAGAGTAACGTTGAGGAATGGATGCACATCTGATTACACTTAGGGTGCGTTCTCTTTGGTTGTAAATTTATCATGGGAAAAGGAATGATAAACAAAATTTCACCTTTTAAATTCTTCATTTCTTTTCTCACATTTCATACTTGACCCTTACTCATTCCTCATTTACACTACAAATGGAGGGATAATATTATCCCTCATTTGTAGTGTACGTAAATGAGGAATGAGTAAGGGTCAAGTAGGAAATGTGGGAAAAGAAATGAAGGATTTAAAGGGTGAAATTTTGTTTTTCCTTCATTTTCCCAAGATAAATTTACAACCAAAGAGAACGCAGCTTTAAAGAGATATCAATACATTGAAGTTCACTTGTCATTGGTATTCTATGAGATATATGAAGTTTCTCCGTTGATTCATCGAACTTGAAACTTAGGATTCAGCTTTCTTGCTTAATTGATGATTCTTGGTAAGACTAAAGTGAAATTGTATGAATTTGGCCTTTTTGGCAATGACTGTGACATGATTATTCTGCACAATTAGACTATTTTAAACTTAGCAGAGAGGAGTTCTAATCCTTTGAATATCAATCCAATCAAAATGTTTAGACGTTTCGGGCTGTTGATGGAATCAAAGACGGAAGTTGATCACAATTCACAAATACTGAAATTGTTCGGAATAGTGCTGAGAAGTTGTTCAAACTCATCTTCAAAAATGATTTCAGTATCAATTTTGAACATTACAATGTAATATTTTGCTAATTAATTACCCATTTTAATCTCAAGTAATCTCGTTGAATCCCCAAATTCGTTTAATGTGATAGAAGAGTTAAGTAGCAAATACACCCTAGCGATTACAGCAAAAAGCAAAAATATACCCAATGTTATATTTTGTGTAACTAGGCTTCCTTATGTTCATAATTAATTGGCGCAAATAAGTCCCTCTGTCTAAAAGTTGTGAACAATGGAACATGCTTTCCATAATTTTGTGAACATTAGGGACCTATAAATTAGAATGTGAATGTTAGGGATGCCTGTTTTTGTGAAAATGATAATAACGTATAAGTCAATATAAATCTATAAATAAATTGCTTATAATGCAAAAATAACGTATTAACCAAATATAGTGAATAATATTTCTTTCTCACGAAAATTATTATTTTTACTCATGAGAACTTGTACTTTTTAGGTTTTATGGTCAAGTAATTTTGTTGTAAAAAAAAGTAACCAATGATATAAAAAAATGTAATATTTTTAAAAAGCGGAAATAAATGAAAAAATAAAAGTAAAAAAATTCTTTCTCGCGAAAAATTGTTATTTTTACTCATGAGAACTAGTACTTTTAGGTTTTATGGTCAAGTAATTTTGTTGTAAAAAAAAGTAACCAATGATATAAAGAAATGTAATACTTTTAAGGGTAAAGTACCAAATACCCCCCCAACGTTGGCGTCCTTATCGCGTACAACCCCTCATAGTCAGGGTAAGTGCTGTTTACTACCTCAACGTGGCAAAATCGTAGCAATTTCCCCCCTGCGTTTTAACACCGTTAAGTCACCGTTAAAAAAATTATTTTTTTTTAATTTTAATTAAGATGGGCTCTCTCTCTCTCTCTCTCTCTCTCAACAAGAAAAGAATCGATTCGAGCCAAGAGAAAACACTCCAACAATGGCGAATCAGTCATCGAAATTCGCCGGAGACGCCACCCTCGACGGCCACCCTCATATTGCCTTAATTAACACCTTCTACGAGATCACCGCTTGTCCTTCCAAATCTGAAGCCCTATTTTTCCTGGAGTCACACAATTTCGATGTGGACGTCGTGGTCTCCACCTTCCTAGACGACGCTAACCCCGTGGAGCCCGCCACAGCCAGTCCGGCCTCCCCAGCGGCGCAGTCGAATGCTCACTATTCGCCTTCCGAGTCACTGTCGTCGTCTCTTTCCCGCTCGCGATCCTCGTCGCCGCCGCCTGCGTCCCGCCCGTATCGCCCCCGCTCCGCCGCTAAAACTGGTGCTGGTGCTTCTGCTGCTGGAGGCGCGAGACGTGGAGGCGGTGGTGGTGGAATTAGGACTCTCGCCGATCTGAATAAGAACCCTAATAATGAGGAATCTGATAGAACCCTAATTTTAATTAAGTCATCGTCAATTTGTGAGCAGGCCACCAAAGCTCGGCGGCAGCGGCGGTTGTGCCGTTGTTCTGTCCAGAGCAGGGGAAAGAGTCAATTTGTGAGAAAGGCCAAGGGATACAGATGCGGTGTACGTCGCCGACGAGGGAACAATGAGGGAGAGGCAGATGGATGGTCGGCCGAAGGGTTCTTGCAAGGAGGGAAGTCGTGGTGGCGGAGCTCGAGTGAGAGAGATTTACTGAGTTCGCGGTGGGGAGGTTCATTGGGGGAGGGGAGATGCCGACCGTGTACCACGGCGGAGGGGCGATGTTCTTTCTCGCAGGGAAAGGATGCTCGATGGGGGGGGAGAGGGAGAGAGAGAGAGAGAGAGACCATCTTAATTAAAAGTTTAAAAAACATAATTTTTTTAATGGTGACTTAACGGTGTTAAAACGCAAGGGGGAAATTGCTAAGATTTTGCCACGTTGAGATAGTAAACAGCGCTTACCCTGACTATGGGGGGCTGTACGCGATAAGGACGCCAACGTTGGGGGTAGGGGTGAGCAGTCGGTCCGGACCGGACCGAACCGGACCGGACCGACAAAACCGAGGACCGAATTCTTAGAATTTGTAGGACCGAACCGGACCAACCCAAACACTAGGACCGAACCGGGACCGGACCGAAACCGACGTCGGTCCTCGGTCCGGTCCGGTCCAAAACCGAAAAAATGGGCAGTTTTCGAAATAAAACTAAAAATCACATTTTTCACATATTTTAACCTATTTAACAACAATAATTCAATACCACAAAAATTCCATATAATAAAATACATAAACTAACTCCAATATTGAGCTACGAAGTCCATAATCAAGTTAAAACAAGTAAACAACCACACAAAATCTCAAAATCCATAAACAAATTAAAACAACCACACAAAGTCTCAAAGTTCATAGTCCAAATAAACATAGAATCATAAAAAAAATTCATAGTGTTCAAATCTTCAAATCTTCAATTCTTCAAACTAACTCCAATAGCCATTTCTAGATATAAAATTTACAAGTTGAGTGGAATTAACCATGTCTAGAAGTATTAAATTTAAGTTATGTTAATTTATTTCTTATAGTAAATAAATACGGTAAACAATTTCTTAGTAATTATTGAAATCATATTAGAAACTGTCAATTGAATTGAGGTACGACTCAATTAACATACAAATGATGATATGGGCCTTGGCCCAGCAGATCTATTATAGCTACGGCCCAATGGGCGAGTCCCGGAATAATTTGAGCCGAATAGAATAATAAATATATATTAGATTCCCCCTAATTTACAGTTATTAATCAGCTTAAGTATCTCAAACTAAAACTCATCTATACTATATTAAAACAGCAGTTTTCAATTAGAAATTGATTTCAAATCAATTTTAAAATTGAATGGCGATTTTGTAGTTAAGACAAAATTGAAGATTTATTTATAAACTCTATTTATTCTTTTCATTTTCTTTTCTTTAACTTCTTATTTTTTTGTTTTATTTATTTCTAAAATTATGAAATTCGATTAATTATAAAATATTCAATATGCCTATCAAATTAAAGATCACGATAAGAGCTTTAATTTGATATAGTTTATGTAAATATAAGATTTAAAATGTAAAAATTATATTAGTTTAAATATTAAATTTTTAAAAATTTCTCTCTCCTCTCTCATCTTTTTTTTACTAAATCTATTCTTTAATTCATTTTTCATTATTTTTTTAATTTTGTAAACTTTTTTTTTTACGATTCATAATTTAAAATAAAATATTAAAATATTTAAGTCAACTAACTCACATTTCTAACAAACGTTTATTTACAGTTCTAGAATCTATAAAAATGGTTTTATTTTCTTTTTCTTTATCTTTTTATTTCTTTGTTTGTTCCTTTCAAAAATTTTGAAATTCGTTTAATTATAAAATATTTAATATGCATATTAAATTAAAGATTGTGATAAGAACTTTAATTTGATATATTTTATTTATAATATAAAATTTATATTTATTTAAAAATTAAAATTTTTAAAAATTATCTCTCCTCTCATTTTTTTTTTGAATAATTTTTTTAATTGTTTAAATTTTTAATTTTTTTAACTTATTTTTTTTATTTACATAATATCAATTTTTTTATTATTGTGGATTATTTTTTTTCAATATTCAATAAAATATATTTAATTTGTTAAAGTTTTTTTTTTATTATTATATGTATAAATGTGATATTGAGTTGTTATCAATTTTATATAAATTTAGAAATATAAAAATATTTTTCGTGCATTGCACGGGGTGCAAATGCTAGTAATTATATATTCTTCAGTATTTAAATATCAAATTTCTAGATAATTCTCAAGAGATTGAATTTACAATGTTCGTAAGCTTAAACTTTATATAGTAATTGGTATTAGAGTCGATGATTAGTTATAGTATTACAGTAATTATGATCTAATTGAATCTGGATCTCCTATATGATTCCATTATATATACACTAGAGTAGTTACCTTACCTAATTGAAAGCGCATCACATTCACAATCAAATTGATTCTCAAGAATTATAATTAATGGCTTCGCAGCTGCCGTCATATTATCCATTCAACGAATTTACGCCGCCGCCGTCGTATCCGCCATTGGCCGCCGGCTCTCTCTGGGTCGAAGACTATCCGCCTTATGATCAATCGTCCGAGTTAGACGGCGGCGGCGGCGGCAATTATAATCCCGGGTTCAAGTTCCGGCCGACCGACGAGGAGCTGATCATCCACTACCTTCAGCCGGAGTTTCTTAATGCCTCTCTGCCGCAGACAAGGATCATCAATCATGCAGATATCTACGACTACGAGCCACACCAGCTTTCTGGTATATACTCCTATATTTTATGCAATTTTTCTTTTTTTTTGAAAAAGATTCTACGTGGGTTTTGAATCTTGATGACTTTCGACACTTCTTTAGAAAAGGAAATTAAAAGAAAATAACAAATGCATGATAATCTTCATAAGTCCGTACAGATTTCATTAACCAACGTAATTACGTTCGGTCAAGTTCTTAATCAATCACAATATTTACAACGGATTAACGATGGGAAGGTTCCGTCATTAACTCGATCGACGTCATGATGAATTTGGAGTATTTATTTTCATGATGAGTAGGAACGTAGGTAGGTTTGGTGAAAATTTGTTGGTAAATTTTTTCTTATTTGTTGAGGGGCATATTAATTAATTAATAACGTCAGTGATCGATGTTGAATTGAATTTGCAGGTTTGGTTAACGAAGATCATGGAGATGGGAAGATGTATTTCTATACTTGGATAAAGAAGATTGGAAAATCCAAGACAGATCGAAGCATAAAATCGAAGAAGGGGAATTGGAAGCCAACTCAGGCCCCCAAAGAAATCAAGGGTAGTAGAAGTGGAAGTATCATTGGCTACAAAACATCTTTTAAGTATTATGAAGGCAAACAGAAAACCCAATGGCTGATGCAAGAATACAAGCTCAACACTTCACACCATTCTTCTCGACAACTTGTGCTCGCAGTAGTCTACTTTCATCGCCAGAAAAGCAGAGACGACAACGACGGTGACTGCTGATTTCAAGCACCACTTTAATCTGTTGATTTTGGCTTTTGATATGATGGCTTGCGGAGTGGTGCTGACCTAGTTAGGATTCAAACAATACTTTTATTTATATATGTATATATTCAAGCAAATCACTACGAATGTAAATTAGCTCATGTTTGCCATTACTCTGAAATGGTATAGTATACATGAGTGGATCAGAATACAAATTACAGGAACCAAAATTTATAGATACAAAACAACATTTTTCAAATAATTTGCCAGTATTAACAAAATAATGAAAAAATTAACACCACAGACAGATATTCTTGAAATAACAAAGAGCAACAAAAATTAGAGAAATTAAGGTCAGCAGTTGTCTCCTTCCCCTACTTCCCTGGTATAAATAGGTATTTGCCATATTTTGGTGTTCTTTTTGGGATCATCTGTGAGGCTGAGGTCTGTATCGTCTTCTTTGAACGTTCGAATGAAGCTTTTGGCTCCCATCATAATAAGCCTCTCCACCATGAACAGTTGGTAATTGTTCTCAATTATTGGAACTTTATATTGTTGAATGTTTCAGGTGGAGCAACTTCTTACCATACCAATTGAAAAAAGGACAATATCAGTGGGCAAGATAATTAGTTCTATCGCAGGGGTTGCCATAGTTTACGGCATTTACCTCTGCATTCCATGAGATCACCTAACTGGGCCAGGATGAAAGCTGCTGCAACAAATGACGACTTAATGTCGTCTTCGAGTTACTTCGGAAATCAGAGTTGGCAGTTGGAACAAACAAGTCAGTGTTCACATATTCTATACTACACTTTAGTGTTAAGAGTAACGTTGAGGAATGGATGCACATCGGATTACACTTAAAGGGATATCAATACATTGAAGTTCACTTGTCATTGGGATTCTGTGAGATATATGAAGTTTCTCCGTTGATTCATCCAACTTGAAACTTGGGATTCAGCTTTCTTGCTTAATTGATGATTCTTGGTAAGACTAAAGTGAAATTGTATGAGTTTGGCCTTTTTGGCAATGACTGTGACATGATTATTCTGCACAATTAGACTATTTTAAACTTAGCTGAGAGGAGTTCTAACCCTTTGAATATCAATCTAAACAAAATGTTTAGACGTTTCGGGCTGTTGATGGAATCAAAGACGGAAGTTGATCATAAATACTGAAATTGTTCGGAATAGTGCTGAGAAGTTGTTCGAACTCATCTTCAAAAATGATTTTAGTAGCAATTTTGAACATTACAATGTAATATTTTGCTAATTAATTACCCTTAATCTCAAGTCTACATAGTAATCTCGTTAAATCCCCAAATTCGTTTAATGTGATAGAAGGGTTAAGAGGGTGTTTGGCTAAGCTTATTTTCAAGAGCTTATAAGATGTAATTTTTAAGAGCTTATAAGTTGTCAAAGTGTTTGGATAATTGAGCTTATAAGCTAGAGAGAGAAAATATTTTTTTAGAGAGAGAAAATCGAAGAAAAATAAAGTTAAATGATATATAATGGAAATAATAAATTATAGTAGTTGAAAAATATTTGTAAAAAGATTGTTGCATATGAGATTATAAAAAAATAAGTTGGGGTAAAGGAACTTATTTTTTGGGGAGCTTATAAGCTCTTGGAACTTATTTTTGGAGCTTATAAGTTGTTAAGGAGCTTATTTTGCCAAACTCTTTGAAGGAGCTTATAAGCTCTTAAACAGCTTATAAGCTGTTTTGAGGAGCTTATAAGTTCACCCAAACACCCTCTAAGTAGCAAATACACCCTAGCGGTTACAGCAAAAAGCAAAAATATACCTAATGTTCACTACAAGAAAACTGGTCGAACACCGACGGAAATCACCGACGGACTATTTTCCGTCGGTAGATACCGACGGATCCCCGACGGACCGTCATCCGGCAACATCGCCGGAGCCGGCATCTATTTCCGATGAAAATACCGACGGACTACCGACGGAATCACTACCGACGGACAATATCCGTCGGTAAATTCGGTATTTTCGATTTTAATAATTATTTTTTGTTTTTTACCGACGGAATATCGACGGAATCTCTACCGACGGATTAAACTCCGTCGGAAATTTGGATAATTTCGAATTTATTAATTATTTTTATTTTTACCGACGGATTACCGACGGAATTTTCCGTCGGTAATTTCAATAAATATTATTATTTGTATTTTTATTGTTTTTTTTTTATTTTTTTATTTATTTTTTTTATTTTAAATTATTTTTAAAATTAGTACCGACGGATAAAGTCCGTCGGTAAATTATTTTTTTATTATTTGATTTTTTTGTTTTTTATTTTTTTTATTATTTATTATTTAATTTTTTTTAATTATTTTAAATTAATTTTCTATATTATTATTATTATTTTTAAATTATTGAAAATATTTTAAAATTGATAGTTATTTTTAGCAATAATATTTTCTCTTTTTAATAAACGATAATATTAATTTTTTTTATTATCTTAAATTCGATCATATATTTACCGTCATTTTTTCGCCGGCACCACAAGTCTTAGATATCATCTCGACATATTCTAAGGTTATGAATAAATGATATTGTATATTGAAATAGAGTTTAAATGAATTAATAGGTGCTAGTTATATCAATAATAAGCGTGTTCTCTACTGGCGACCACTCGAAAGAAACTTCAAGGTTAAGCGTGCTTGACTCAGAGCACTAGTAAGATGGGTGACCCACTGGGAAGTTGGCCAAATCATATGCAATTAAGTTCAAAATACATTAAAAATACGAAATACTTGTAGAATACGAAGATAGGTTGATTAAAAAAAATTAAAATTAAAATTAAAATTTAAAAATTAAAAATAATTTACCGACGGAATTTTCCGTCGGTAATCCGTCGGTAAACGCGCCACCTACCACGGCCAACGCCGGCGCCGGAGACTTACCGACGGCGACGTCCGTCGGTAATCCGTCGGTATCCACCGACGGACAGAAAAAATCCGTCGGTAAATCATTTACCGACGAGCGTTTTCACGACGGGTGAAATCCGTCGGTAATCCGTCGGTATCTCCATTTACCGACGGAATTTTGATTCTTACCGACGGAATATTCCGTCGGTGTTCGGCCAGATTCTGGTTGTGGTTATATTTTGTGTAACTAGGCTTCCTTATGTTCATAATTAATTGGGGCAAATAAGTCCCTCTTTCTAAAAGTTGTGGACAATGGAACCTGCTTTCCATAATTTTGTGAACATTAGGGACCTATAATTTAGAATGTAAATGTTAGGGATGCCTGTTTTTGTGAAAATGAGAATAACGTATAAGTCAATATAAATCTACAAATAAATTGCTTATAATGCAAAAATAACGTATTAACTCAATATAGTGAGTAATATTTATTTCTCACGAAAATTATTATTTTTACTCATGAGAACTTGTACTTTTTAGATTTTATGGTCAAGTAATTTTGTTGTAAAAAAAAGTAACCAATGATATAAAGAAATGTAATATTTTTAAAAAGCGAAAATAAATGAAAAAATAAAAGTAAAAAAATTCTTTCTCACGAAAAATTGTTATTTTTACTCATGAGAACTAGTACTTTTAGGTTTTATGGTCAAGTAATTTTGTTGTAAAAAAAAGTAACCAATGATATAAAGAAATGTAATACTTTTAAAGAAAGTAGAAATAAACAAAAAAAAAAATTGGTGAAAAGAAAAATATAAAGAAATGTATATTTTTGAAAAAAGAAAAAATAAATGAAAAAATAAAAAATAAAAAAATGCTGAAAAGAAACACTAGAATGCATTTAATGGATTTCGAACTACGGTCATATATAAGGTGAGAGCATCACTTATACATTGCCCCATAGTCTCATTTTATACACTTATCTCACAGGCAATAAACTCTTTAATAGTGAAGGACGTTTTGAATCTATACATATATAAAAGCTGGTCCGTTGGCTAAAAATTTTTTCCGCCTTTTTACTCAATATGTATTTTGAAGGTTGATTAATATATGGAGCAGTTACAATTTTCAGAGCGATTACAGTATATCTAACAAAAGCTACCACCATTAATTATGCATAATAATCAGTACTAAATACTTTATTGTGAATATTAGCATCTCAGATTGAACTAAAATCACTCTAAACAGTTTATTGTGAATATTTCATTAAACAATCCATCTCACTAAGATTGCCCGAGTCTCTTCTTTTATATTTTTATCTGACTTGGCTCTTAGAAAAGTTACCACCATTAATTATGCATAATAATCAATACTAAATAATTTATTGTGGAAATTAAGATCTCATTTTGTACTAAAATCACTCTAAATAGTTAATTGTAGATATTTCATTAAACAATCCAGCTCACTAAAATTGTTCGAGTCTCTTCTTTTTTATTTATATCTGACTTGGCTCTAAGAATTTAAACGATGTCACACCTTTGATTTTTTGATCTATGATTTCTGAAGTTTATATTTTCATCTATAATGTTCCTCTGGTTTTTAATTCTTTTGGATGATTGACTACAGTAGTATTGTAACTCATGCATTTACTATCTGGTGCTTTTTTTTTCTTCAATTCATGATTGCAATGTCTGTGACATTTTAAAGACTTTGTGGTTTTGTGTTTCTATAAACTTCTATAAAAATATTTTTATGAGATGCTTGTGTAGGATGTAGATAAGTCACTTACTTATGGATGTTCTTTAACCAAATTTTTCTTTTAAAAATTGACTAAATCTGCTTTTTGGTATATTTGTAGTCATACAATTGAATGGGTTTAATAGAAAACTTGATGAGAACTGACAATGGGATCTGAAGCAGTAGCAAAAAACAACAACTTTATACATTGCACCCAAAACTCGGTATATACATGTTTTGGAATGAAAAATTCTCACATGCCATAATGCAGAACATCAAGTCCTGATACCAAGGATGACACCGGAACCAGCTGATCCAAGACTACCGTTCAAGTTTTAACGGCGATAGTTTGTTATTATAGTTTCTTATGCAATGACTATAGACAAAAGTCAAGATCAATCACTTTCTCACGTGAGTTTATTTTTTAAGAAGCCTATTGTTCAACCTAAAGTTTACTCTTTAGATTGCTCGCAAGAGAACGAGGTCAATCGTAGAGTGACAAGTTGACCCAAGTCGTATTCCACGAGAAAGACTTAGCAGGGCTAATTATCTATGTGTTAAACACGTAAAAATAAAAATACCTAAACATTCTAACCAATTTTCAAGTGATTAAGTAATGTATCTAAAACAACGAGAAATAAATTCAAAGTAATAAAACAAACGGAAATTCAAGGATTAAAGATTCTAGGGCGATGGATCATCTTCTCGGGAAATCAATAAACAAGTGAAGATCATGCACAATTAATAAACTCACAAAATTCTCCTAACGTAGGTGCTCAAACCATAGTTTTCACATTCAAGTATGAGTCTACGCTAATTAAATCACATGAATTCATCAATTATTAGACTATATGTTTCCGATTAAGTCTAATTCCAATTCAACCACGGTCAAGCAACGAGTTCTTCTCTCGATCTCACACGTTGCAAACACAATCAAGCAATGATCAATTGCTAAATCGAATATCAAACAATTGAATCGGATAAAGTGCATCAATGCATCACAAGCAAATCAATTAAACCCAATTGAATCTCCAACCCTAGATTATGGAAATTAGTTCATCATGCTGTAGAATTCAAAGTAGGAGAAAAGGTAAACCATGGAATTAAAACCAAGAAGAAAGATAAAGAAATAACTGTGAAATTCAAAGTGCAAATCCGTTCCAATGCATAAAGAAAGTGAAAATAAAATGAAAAACTAAAGTTCTCCTATTGTTCTTGCTTCAAAAAGGGAAAAGGATGGAAGTTCTAAGTGAAAAAAGTCTATTTGAATCTCTAAAAACCGCCCTTCTTATGAGAATTCCCGTCAGAAAACAGTCAGGGTCAGCCCGGTTGACTAGTGCACCGCGGCTCACTTCACATTCTGCCCATTTTCCTTCAAGCAGTCAACCCGGTTAGCTAGTGCGCCGCGGCTCACTGCCTTCTCTTCTCAATCTTCTTCTAATCACTCCCGATTCATTGTGAGCCATGGTTAGCATATTTTAAACACTCTCTTTTGCGTCGTTGTGAGCTTTCTTCACAACCTTCAAATGCTTTAACATCGACATTCTTCATTTAACACCTAAAGCATCACAATTAACCATTAAGCTCAAATTAACACAAAATCACCACTACTCTACACAACTTTTACAATAAAATATGACTAAACTAATAATAGACAATGGCACAAACACGACGAAACACCTATTTTAGGCATGGTCAATTTTATGTAGCTATTTTTAGAGTTACAAGCTGAAGAGGTCAAAAATCTTGATATGTAATAAAGACAATGTAGGTTATTCGTCTACTACAAATGTTATATATAAAGAAGTCTTTCAAAATTTATAATAATAAGATGAAAAGTTTGCAGTTGTCTTTTGATATGTTATTTCCCCCGTCCACCAAAAGTATGACACTTTTGATTGGCACAAAAATTGATGGTGATTTTTATACACTTGAGAAAGAGTCTCACCATTATATGAAATGAGTGGTTGAGATTGAATTAAGGTGATCTTTTTTTGTAAATAAGAGGGGTATTTGTAATGTAAAAGATAAGGAAAATATGTGGAACAATATTCTAAAAAGTAGAGTGTCATACTTTTGGTTGACACAAAAATGACAAAATTGCCATATTTTTTTATGGACGGAGGAAGTATAATTTTTTTTTTGAGAAATTTAAAATGTTAATCTTAAAATATATTTTTAGTATTAATATAAATTGTATAACAATTTTATAACTTTTATTTGATGTCTTACTCAACTACTTATAACGTACTCTGAACTTTTATGTAAATAGATAAATTTTAAAATAAATTAAGATTTTTTTATTATCTTATAACTTGTATTTAATTTTAATAATATTCGTGTATATTTAAAAAATGAATTAAATATATGAAATTTCAACAAAATACGTATCCCGTACATCGCACGGGTGAAACGCTAGTTATGGTTTTAGGTCAAAGATCTTGGATTCGAGTTTTTGTGAAGCGGTCTTTAAATTTATTTATTTATTACCGTTAATTTATAAAAAAAAATTAGATATAAAGAGAAATTAAAACAAAAGAATGGGCCGACAACCACAAGCCCACATCTCAGTCTAAAATATCGCCCAAAATTTCACCCAAAATCGGAAGTAGCAGAAGATGAACGGATTAAGTCGTCTCAATTCGGCCAATCACCTCTCCGCCGCAGCCGCCGCCGTATATCCGAAACGGTTGCTCAGAACAAGTATCGGTCACTCCTCTCCCGCAGCGACAGCTGGAATTAGTGACACCCGCAATAGTTATGTGAGAAAAAGGGGGAAAAAGCTGAAGGAGCTCTCGAGGAGTGTGGTGATGCTCACTTGCGATTCATCTGTAGACGGTGGTGTCTGTAATGTTTATTTGGTCGGATCCAATCACGCTTCTCCGGTAAATTACTGGTGTTTATTTGTTTAATATTTTATGTCAATTTTTAATGAATTACAATAGCTTAAGTTAATTGTTTATCATTTGCAGAAATCTTGGGAAGAAGTTAGGGCAACGGTGCGATTCTTGAAACCAGAGGTGTTTTTCTTTTCAAATTACAAGCCACATTGGCTACTATTAATTTTATGTGATCATCATCATCATCTCTCTAATTAATATAGCAATTATATGCTTTCAGGTTGTTTTCCTAGAATTTTGCTCTAATCGCGAACATATTCTTAGGCGTGAAAAAATTAAGGTTTGCTTGTATTTGTATTTGTATTTGTATTTGTATTTGTTTTCAGTTTATGTAGAATTCATTGAACATGAAATGGTGGCCTTATTTTGCAGGTTCCGACCATAATGGAAATGGTGGAAATGTGGAAAAAAAATAATAAACTTTCTTGGATTCTTTACAGGTGGTATTTTGCTAAGGTATGATTCTATTATGCTAAACTGATACGCCAGCCCAATTATGCTCAGCCAATAGCCCATTAGGTTATCATTATCAATGATATAAATATTGTAATCTCTAAGTTACTCATTAAGGAATGAATATTTTGGTTGATGTTTATCAAATCTCTCTCTTCTCTCTTGAATTTTGGAGTTTGAGCTACTCGAATTGTTCCACCATTGATACGGATCGTATCAATTGGTGCTTTCATTGAGAGATCATCTCTCTTTGATTATTAAAAAAAAAATGTCAAAATTTGAAATACTAGCTGCCATTGAAGAGATCCATACCTCCATCTACAGCCTGCAATCCTCCATCGATGCAAATTTTCCGGCCACCAACACGTTCCCTCCAACTATTGTTCCAGATCTCTGTTGGTTTCCACCTTCTTCCCCAACGCCCATTACTCCAGCTCCCTATCCACCACAATCGTTTCCCCCAATCCTACATACAACTCACTCCACTTCACGTCTTTTGCATTCGCCGTCTCAGCCCATCCGAAATCGAAGAGAAAAACAACCACGGGCTTTGTTACAATTGTGACCAAACCTGGTCCGATACCCATCGATGCCGCAACAAATTCTTGATTCTGTTCGGCACCGACGACGAGGATGACTTCGGCGATCCTAAATCTCCAGATCTCATGGCTGGAGTTGAAGCTACGGTGGAGGATGTCTCAAGTCCTTCACCATTCCCAACCACTCACAGCCCCTCTCCGATTTTCTCGCCGTCAGCACCCTCCGCCACCACCGTTACTCCAACTTCGCAACCTGACTCATTTCCATCTTCTCCTGTACCACCGACCACTCCTGCACCGCCTAGCCCAACAGATCTGCCCTTTACTGATGCTCACTCCGAGCCAAAGCTATCCCACTTCACTCTGTTCCGCATTCGCCCACTCCGCTACCATCGATAGTTCTCCAACCGCCGCCGCCGCCAACACCTCCACCGCCAATACAACCTCCACCCACCGAGCCACCCCCGGACTTGTTGCCTTCACCTGCAATACCACCACCACCACCAATAAACCCTTCGGTGAGTCTTCCGCCAATTTCCTCCCAACTCAGTCAGTCACCACCATCTCCGACCCTCCGTTGTCGCAACAAAAATTTACTCCTTCTGGATTATGGATACCATGACCTTGAGTCACCGGACAGTCCTATTCGGGCAGACGGCAATGTGGTTATTGTGGGTGAAACCCCGCTGATATTCTCAATTTCTCTACGACAAGCTAGGGTTTATCTTGACTTGTTTAATCAGCCATATGAGATTCACATTTGGCTTGGGTCTAAAAATGAAGAGCCCAACCCAATCGTGATATTTGGGCTCATTATGAGTGGCCCAAAAGCTTTGATTGTAGCTGCCCACAGCCCAAGTGCAAAGGCTCGTCTGTGTCACTCTCTCCAAGTTTATAAAATTGGGGTATTTCAACTGCCTCAAGCTGTGTCTGCACTATTAACCACGCCACTTCACACCGTCAAAATCAAGGAGAAGGATTGTGGATGCAGTCGATTTTGGCTGCTCGTTGGTTTTGAGGATGAGATTGTGTCCGATGCTTTTGGACCCATATCAGTTGCTATTGCGGATGTTGTAATCGTGGGCGTCGTCTCTAGCTTTTACCCTTCCATGGTTGTTTTCGCCGGTCAAGAAGTCCAGCTATGTGGCGAACCGCGGCCGGATCTCTTGGGCACGCCCAGACCATTTGTATCAGTTCTTGAGTTTGCTTGGATTAATTTTGTGCAGGTTTTCAGCTGGTACGTTTGTTGAGCACATGGTGGGCATAGCTTTATCAAGCTTCTAGCTGAATTTCAGCCGGAGTTTTTATCAAGCAGGTGTCGGGCAGTTGTTATTTCGGCACTATTTTGTTTCGTTTTTGCAATTAGTGGGCCGAATCATGTACTCCCATCACCATTTTGCGCAGCTTCACCTTGAGGACAAGGTGATTGTGAAGGAGTAGGGAATGATACGCCAGCCCAATTATGCTCAGCCCATAGCCCATTAGGTTATCATTATCAATGATATAAATATTGTAATCTCTAAGTTACTCATTAAGGAATGAATATTTTGGTTGATGTTTATCAAATCTCTCTCTTCTCTCTTGATTTCTGGAGTTTGAGCTACTCGAATTGCT
Source organism: Salvia miltiorrhiza (assembly GCF_028751815.1). Lineage (NCBI taxonomy): Eukaryota > Viridiplantae > Streptophyta > Magnoliopsida > Lamiales > Lamiaceae > Salvia > Salvia miltiorrhiza. Next base: position 7,741,437 of record NC_080389.1, read on the forward strand.
GCACCATTGATATGGATCGTATCATAAACATCATAAACTTACTAGAGAAACCTCTTTTTGGTTTCTTCAACAAATTCCAAATTAACTTTGCAAAGTGATACTCATCTCTTTTTTTCTAGCGTGTGAGTCGATTTGAAGTTCCAGATGATGGAGATTTTCTGGCAGCATATGATGAAGCCAAGAAATATGGTGCCAAGGTTATACTGGGCGATCGACCACAAGATGTGAGCTACTTTTCTACTTGTTTGCTACCTTCTTCCCCATAGTCATACACTACTTTTGCATTTTGAGTATTGCTAATATTCTATCTCTAGCTAATTGATTTTTTCGTTCAATAATATTTTCCACTTAGTTATAATCCCTTCCCATATCAATTAATCACAAATAATATTTTAAGTTTTCATTGTTATTGTTTTTGAAGCTCTTTTTGTCGGATCTATTAAAAGTCTTCTGCATGTGTTCTCAAGTTCCTACTTTTTTCTTTTTTGATAGATTACAGATCGGAGGTATATTGCCAAGACGTCTATTTGGCAATTTCTCACCGTTCAAATTGAAGGAATTCCCATGAATTTGCCAAATGATATTGTGGAGAAGGTGATACATATTTACCTTTAATATAAGACTTACAGAGAGTATATGTGGGGAGATCAGTTTTAATGATGTTACTTGAGCATTAAAAGTTGATATATAATTCCTTTATGTAGGTGATATACGGAAAGTATGATGCTCATGCGGTCCATCGATATAATCAAGAGATGGCCAAGAGCGATCCTGCTTGGGCAGAAATATATATCCATGAGCGTGACCTGTTCGTGTTCTGATCCTTCTCCAAATCTCATTCTAATTCTTAATACTGGGCTTTGTATCATTGTAAAATTGCATGATTAATTGCTTTCATTCTATATTTGTTGTATAGATATCTGTCGGCCAAGATACTAGATGTTGCCCGTAAGCATAAATCAGTGGTAGCCGTCGTGGGAATGGGCCATGTACCAGGAATCCAGAAGAACTGGAAACAACCTGTTGACGTACAAAATCTACGCCATTCATTGACTACTTTGCCCTTCAAAATTCTCTACTGGATGTTCACTTTCCACATAGAATTAATCATGCTTTCTTTACTTTAATATATGCCACTGTTCTAACTCGTTAGGATTGATTGTTTAACGTTGTTATTGATTCCAAATATATCCATCTTATGGAACTTTATGTTGTTGAATGTCTCAGGTGGAGCAACTTCTTACCATACCAAATTAAAAAAAGACAATATCAGTGGGCAAGATAAGTTCTATCACGGGGGTTGCCATAATTTATGGCATTTATCTCTCCATCAAGAACTAGCGCTCTGCATTCCATGAGAACTCATAGCTTAGCTTGGATGAAAACTGCTACAACAATGACGTTGTTGCCGTCGTAAATCTCACTTAGAATTTCGCCTATTTGAGCTTGTCGAAAATTAAATGTCAGTTCTCTGCATATGTTTATTCTTGTTCATTTATTATGTGTGCTCGCCTATTTGAGCTTGTCGAAAATTAAATGTCAGTTCTCTGCATATGTTTATTCTTGTTCATTTATTATGTGTGCTTGATAAGTTTGAGATGTGGGTCTATTGACATCAATGGCAATTTTTTCAATTCCCCACTTTTTCTTTTTGTCTTTCTCTATATTTATGATTACTAGCTCGAGAAAACGTTGCGCGGATTGGCCTACTTGTGGAAACTTGGTCTTTTTGTGCAAATATTTGAAATGAACATCTTCTGTTAATTGTAAAAAAAGTTTATATCAAAATTGTCAAACAATATACTCCCTCCCACATTTATATCTTTTAGTATCCATATTTCTATTTTAGTCAGTCCCATATTTTGATATTTATTTTTATTTTTAGTAAAAGTAAGTGAAACTCTTACTTCACTTTAATCACATTAGCACTCTCATAAAATTGAACCCTTATTCCACTCACAAACACAGGCAACCATTTAATTAAAACACGTGGCATTCTCAAATGAATACTAAAAGATAAAACTACATGGAGTTTCAAATCTTATGTTTTCTTCTTCGACTTGTTACTCATCTTAAGCATAACATACACGAGTATGCCCGGCCCATTTCAAACAAAAAGATCCATCTTCACATGTCATAAACCTCCTCTCATGCATTGTTGCCCTTTACCTACTCATGGGGGAGTTCTTGGATCTAGTAGAGTTGTTCCGACTGTCAATAAACGAGAGACACTGAAATTGACCCTATCATAGGGAGTCCACGCCCTGAACCACACTGCTGTTGTTAGATATAGTAATTAGGGACTGGTAATTCCAACTTCGCAGGCACGTTCCAAGAACGCTTCCCCATGACTATTTCGCCCCCAAACTGAGTGCACCGGGGTGGATCGACATTCTTCATTTAACACCTAAAGCATCACAATTAACCATTAATCTCAAATTAACACAAAATCACCACTACACTACACAACTTTTACAATAAAATATGACTAAACTAATAATAGACAATGGCACAAACACGACGAAACACCTATTTTAGGCATGGTCAATTTTATGTAGCTATTTTTAGAGTTACAAGCTGAAGAGGTCAAAAATCTTGATATGTAATAAAGACAATGTAGGTTATTCGTCTACTACAAATGTTATATATAAAGAAGTCTTTCAAAATTTATAATAATAAGATGAAAAGTTTGCAGTTGTCTTTTGATATGTTATTTCCCCCGTCCACCAAAAGTATGACACTTTTGATTGGCACAAAAATTGATGGTGATTTTTATACATTTGAGAAAGAGTCCCACCATTATATGAAATGAGTGGTTGAGATTGAATTAAGGTGATCTTTTTTTGTAAATAAGAGGGGTATTTGTAATGTAAAAGATAAGGAAAATATGTGGAACAATATTCTAAAAAGTAGAGTGTCATACTTTTGGTTGACACAAAAATGACAAAATTGCCATATTTTTTTATGGACGGAGGAAGTATAATTTTTTTTTTTGAGAAATTTAAAATGTTAATCTTAAAATATATTTTTAGTATTAATATAAATTGTATAACAATTTTATAACTTTTATTTGATGTCTTACTCAACTACTTATAACGTACTCTGAACTTTTATGTAAATAGATAAATTTTAAAATAAATTAAGATTTTTTTATTATCTTATAACTTGTATTTAATTTTAATAATATTCGTGTATATTTAAAAAAATGAATTAAATATATGAAATTTCAACAAAATACGTATCCCGTGCATCGCACGGGTGAAACGCTAGTTATGATTTTAGGTCAAAGATCTTGGATTCGAGTTTTTGTGAAGCGGTCTTTAAATTTATTTATTTATTACCGTTAATTTATAAAAAAAAAATTAGATATAAAAAGAAATTAAAACAAAAGAATGGGCCGACAACCACAAGCCCACATCTCAGTCTAAAATATCGCCCAAAATTTCACCCAAAATCGGAAGTAGCAGAAGATGAACGGATTAAGTCGTCTCAATTCGGCCAATCACCTCTCCGCCGCAGCCGCCGCCGTATATCCGAAACGGTTGCTCAGAACAAGTATCGGTCACTCCTCTCCCGCAGCGACAGCCGGAATTAGTGATACCCGCAATAGTTATGCGAGAAAAAGGGGAAAAAAGCTGAAGGAGCTCTCGAGGAGTGTGGTGATGCTCACTTGTGACTCATCTGCAGACGGAGGCGTCTGCAATGTTTATTTGGTCGGATCCAATCACCATTGTCCGGTAATTTACTGTTGTTTATTTATTTAATATTTATGTCAATTTTTACTGAACCACAATAGCTTAAGTTAATTGTTCTTCATTTTCAGAAATATTGGGAAGAAGTTAGGGCTACGGTGCAATTCTTGAAACCAGAGGTGTTTTTCTTTTCAAATTACAAGCCACATTGGCTACTACTCTTATTTTTATGTGATTTATTATTATTATTATTATTATTATTATTATTATTATTATTATTATTATTATTATTATTATTATTATTATTATTATCACTGTCTAATTAATATAGCAATTATATGCTTTCAGGTTGTTTTCCTAGAATTGTGCTCTAAACGCAATGGTATTCTTATGCGTAAAAATCCCAAGGTTGGCTTGTATTTCAGTATTTGTATTTGTATTTGTATTTGTATTTGTTTTCAGTTTAAGTAGAATTAATTGAATTTAGTGCAAGTCATTAAACATGAAATGGTGACCTTATTTTGCAGGTTCCGACGATGAGAGAAATGGCGGAAATGTGGAAGCAAAATCATAAACTTTCTTGGATTCTTTACTATTGGTGTATGACTAAGGTATAATTCTATTTATGCTAACTTACTACAGAATTAACTTTGCAAAATGATACTCATCTGTGTTTTTCTAGCGCGGGAGTCGATTTGAACATACAATTTGTGGAGATTTCCGGGCGGCAAATGAGGAAGCCAAGAAATATGGTGCCAAGGTTATACTTGGTGATCGACCAATTCATGTGAGCTACTTTTCTTCTAGTAGTAACATGAGACACATTTGGGCTTGTTTTACTATCATACTTTGTAGTTTGAGTAGTGTTAATACTCTGTCTCTAGCTATTTGGTTTTCTTTGTTATAATTTAATTAATCCCTATATAATATTTTAAGTTTTCAATTTTATTGTTTTTGAAGCTCTTTTTGTCGGATCTATTAAAAGTCTTCTACATGTGTTCTCAAGTTCCTATTTTTTCTTTTGTGGTAGATTACAGATCAGAGATATATTGCCAAGACGTCTATTTGGCAATTTCTCACCGTTCAAACTCAAGGAGTTCGCACTAAGGGGGTGTATTCGTTGTGGATTTTAATAGATTTCTATGGATTTTAAAAGTCTGGGTGTATTCGTTCCAGACTTTTAAAAGTCTGCAGAAATCTGGGTGTATTCGTTTAAGACTTTTAAAAGTCCATATAAATCTGGGTGTATTCGTTTCAGACTTTTTAAAATCCATACAAATCTAGGTGTATTCGTTATTCCATTGACTTAAAATCTGGAATGACTTTCATGGATTTCATCCAAAAAATACACACGACGAAATCCGGCCAAGAACCACGAGAATTGAAATCCATGAAATTTTAAGCGAGCACTGAGTTCCAGCGCCCGCGGCCAAGAAGCCAGTGAGCGCTGGAACTCAGCCACCGTTGAGAGAGTCCAGCATATGTTGGATTCGAGCGAGTCTGAATTCTCTGCCTCTCTCTTTCTACGCGCTCCGTGTCTCTCGCCACGCCGTTGCCGCTGCCGCCGCCGCAGGCCCACAGTCCCCCAGCGCAGTGTGAGCGCCGCACCATCTCTCCTCTCCCCGACTCCTCCGGGACCGCCCCGGCGCACCCCTCACCTCTCAGCTGCTGTGCCGTTTTGGTGCCCAATGCATTGCTCAACACTGGGTTTCCATGATGCCTTTTTGGTTTCCAGCGCTCGCTGGATTCCCAGCGGTCGCTGGGTTTCCAGCGGTGCTGGGACTCAGCGGGCGTTGGCATCATGGATTTCAATTCCAGAATTATCCCCTAAATTCTTCGAAAATCAGTGAAAATCGGGGTGAAATCCAACCACGAATTCTTTGAAAGTCGTCTGGAATCTATGTGAATTCCATGGAATTTAAATTCCATGGACTTTTTAAAGTCTGTGGAAATCCACAACGAATACACCCCCCTAAATTACCAAATGATTTAAAGCAGAAAGTAATACTTATTTACCTTATTTATATAACTTACAGATAATATATGCGGGGGATCAGTTTTAATGATGTTACTTGAAAGTTAAAAGTTGATATTTCCTTTGTGTAGCTGAATGGAAAGTATGATGCTCACGCATGGGATCAATATCATCAAGAGACGGCCAAGAGCGATCCTGCTTGGGCGGAAATATATGGCCATGAGCGTGACCAGTTTGTGTTCTAATCTGTCTTCAAATTTCATTCTAATTCTTAATACTGGGCATCATATCATTATAAAATTGCATGTTTGATTGTTTTCATTTTATATTTGTTGTATAGGTATATTTCGGCCAAGATACTAGATGTTGCCCGCGACCATAAATCGGTGGTAGCTGTGGTGGGAAAGGCCCATTTACCAGGAATCCAGAAGAACTGGAAACAACCTGTTGACGTAATATTTTATGCCATTCATTGACTACTTTGTTCTTCAAAATTATCTACCTGATGGTCACTTTCTACATAGAATAAATCACACTTTGTTTAATATATGCCATTGTTCTAACTCGGTTGTGTTTGATGGTTTGACATCGTGATTCCAAATATATCCATCTGATGGAACTTTCTGTTGTTGAATGTTTAGGTGGAGCAACTTCTTAGCATACCAACTCAAAAAAAGACAGTATCAATGGGCAAGATACTTCCTATCACAGGGGTTGCCATGATTTATGGCATTTATCTCTCGATCAAGCTGAGTTGAGTTGAGACGAGCTGCATATTAGGGTGATCAACATTGCGTGAGTGCAGTTTCATCAATTTGATTTGATTATAATATTTTGTATCTGGATCATCGATTCTTCTCCCACGATTTGCGTTGTGATTCATTCTTTGTGATCTTACTAAGATTCGATGTATTCCCCGATCACTGATACAACAAGAAGCATTCCCCGATCACCTCTAAACCCAGCTTCAATTTCCAGCAAAGTTAGGATAGCAGGTGGTTGTCGCCACCATTCATTGAAGGCAGCAACTTGGTTTGCAAGTTGGGATATTTTTTATAAAACGACATTGTTCAACTCTAGGCGAAATAGAGAGTTTCGAAGTGTAGTTCATATGATTTTTACAACATCCATAGAAGATCAGGGCTTTTTTCCAAAGGTCTGTTGTTTTTATGACTTTCAGAAAGGTTAGAGCATTTTTATAACTTTCATGAAAGTTCAAAATTTGTTTTTGCATCTTTTAAAATTTATTATGTCATTTTACAGATCACTTCAAAATTCGGACTATAAACTATAGTTACTCCATAATGAAATATATTGAAAATTAGATTTTAAAATGCAACTATGAACCCTATCAGTTTGAATAAAATGAACCATACTTTAAATATTTTTATATAAATTATTTCTTTGATTAATTTATTTTGGTCAACTAATTTGATGGTATATTTAAAATTATATTAATCTCAATCACTTTTACCAATTAAAAATTAAAATAATAGAAATATATTTTATTTAAGTTTACATATGATAAATTAACAGTATTAAAATAAAGAAATTTAAAGACCGCACCACAGGGGACTCGAACTCAAAACCTTTGGCTTTGGACATTAACTCATTACAGCTTGGCCAATACACGCACACTATAAGTTTTCATATGATAAAGTTTTATAAAAAGTGGATGTGTAGAAAACAAAGAAAAAAATATATAAAACAGATTGACATAAAATATGATGGAAGATTGACATAAAATATGATGGAAGATTGATGTGCCGCATTTGTTGTAATATGACTTATTAACTTTTTACAAATTTTTAATTTGATGGATAAAAATATTTTAAATAACATATGTAATCTCAACATGATCTTATTTGGACCTTGTAAAATCTGATAATCATCTGGAGCTTGCAATACCACATCTTAGTTTTGAGTGTCGGATCTCTAGGCATCACTATGGGTCGGATCTCTAAGCATCAATATCTGAAGTTTGAAAGACAATAACTAACTTTTAAGCATCATCTCATATGGAGATTAAAAGATCATATCATCTCGAGCTTCTAAGATCACAACTGACTTATGAGAATCATCTCGTCTAGAGTTTGAAATACTATAACTGGGTTATTTAGCATCATATTGACAAGAGCTTAAAAACCAAATTGAATTGTGAGCATTGTCTCGTTTGAAGTCCAAAAGACCATAATTAAATATTAGGCGTCATCTCATCTCGAGTTTGACATATCACCTCTAACTTCGGAGTATCATCTCGTTTAAAACTTAAAAGACCATAATTGAGTCTTGAGCATCATCTTGTCTAGAGTTTGAGATAACATCATCAATGTGAAATCAAAATCATTAATAACAAGAACCGATGCCGTAATTGATGTTAATGGTACGAATATCAGTTACATACGGCGTACTAGTGATGCAAGGTAGAATCCATATGCCTCTCACGGCCCAGTGTATGGCTCTTCAGCATCTAATGCATGTTATTATGGAAAAAACTGAAAGTTCAGGATTTTTTAGAAGAAAATGAAAGTTCGGGACATAAAACACTATTAACCCTATATAAGATGACTTACATATAATATATGTGGGGAGAGCGTTAAAATTTGATATTTCCTTTATGTAGCTGGAGGGAAAGTATGATGCTGACGCATGGGATCAATATAATCAAGAGAAAGCCAAAATCAATCCTATACTTACGTGGAAATATATATCCATGAGTGCGACCTGTTTGTGCTCTAATCCATCTCCGAGTTTCATTCTAATTCTTCATATCGGGATTGGAATTATTGAAATACTGCATGTTTGATTGTTTTCATTCTATATTTGTCGTATACATATATGTCGACCAAGATACTAGATGTTGCCTGGAAGCATAAATCAGTGGTAGCCGTTGTGGGAAAATCCCATGTACCAGGAATCCAGAAGAACTGGAAACAATCCATTGATGTCATTCATCAACTACTTTGTCCTTCAAATTCTCTACTTGATGATCACTTTACATAGAATAAATCACGCTTTGTTTAATATATGCCATTGTTCTAACTCAATGTGATTGATGGTTTAACGTTGTGATTCCAAATATATCCATGTTGAATGTTTTTGGTGGAGCAACTTCTTACCATACCAACTGAAAAGGAGACACTTTCTTTCGCAGGGGTTGCGATGGTCTATGGCATTTATCTCTCCATCAAGCTGAATTGAGTTGAGACGAGCTACATATCGGGGTGATGGTGATCGACAACCATTCATCTCCTTCAATGAATCCCAACCATTCACATCTTTCCATGAATCACGCTTCAATTCATAGGCACTTGCAGTTGCAGTCGCAAAGACCTTGTAATCGCCACTCCATTCATCCGAACCGAACCCATCACTATCATAATATCTGTAGGTTTTCTCATAGTTTATGTGGCGCAGTAAATTGGAGATTCTGGTAGATGGTTCCACAATATAAATTGTTCATCATCCAGTAAAAGGCAATTGGATTATTTTTAATTGGATATATTTGAGTTGAATATTGAAAAAAGTGAAAAAGAATTCATATTAATAAAAAATGATATTAAAAAGTAAAAGCAATAAGTTAAAAAACGATAATGAAAATAAAAATGAATTGAAGAATAGATTTATTAAAAAAATAATGAGAGAGGAGCGAGATGTTTTTTAATTTAAATCTTAAAATAAATATAACTTTTACATTTTAAATCAAATAATTATATAAAATATATCAAATTAAAGAAATTATTGGGATCTTTAATTTGATATGCATATTAGATATTTTATAGTTATTCGAATTTCACAATTTTAGAAATAAATAAAACAAAATAATATGAAGATAAAGAAAAAAATAGAAAAATATATAATTTATAAATAAACCTTCAATTTTATTATAACTACAAAATTGTCACTCAGTTTTGAAAATATATTACTCAAACTTATTTAAATTTATAAAATATCTAAAATAATCAAATACTACCTCCGTCCACCAAGTATATACTACTTTGAATTCGGCAAAGGTTTTAATAAAATTATTGATAGATGTATTTTTAGTGGATAAAGGATCGCACCATTTAGATGTATAAATGACAAAAGATTAAATGATGAAAATTTTATAAAGAAATATTCCCTCTGTCCCATTAGGCTTGTCTCATTTCTTTTGGACACGATTATTAAGGAGAGTTTAATTAGTGTATTAAAAGTGTGTAAATGTATAAAACCATATTGTTTGTAGTGTAAAATCATTACCAAAAATAAAAACAAGACAATATCAATGGAATTATCAAAAATAGAAACAAGACAATACCAATAGGACAACTCAAAAAACAAGGGACAGAGAGAGTATCAACTAACATGGTGCTACAATATATTCAATGCAGATACTATAATGGGTGGGCCTTGCATGCGGTGACCGCATCCTATGCGGTTGGGTTAGCCTGACCTGCGTCCACATCAATTTTTATATCACAAAGTTTGGAAAATAAAAAAATGTGTTTTGTAATTCAATGGTGGAACATGCGCCTTTGGTTGCTTGCTTATCTCAAAGGGCACGGGTGCAAATCCCACTGGCCCTCTTTTTTGTTTTTGCGCCTTGCGTTTTTTCCCCTTATTTTCCTCCATTTTTTTTTTGCCTACTTCTTTTTCCTTTTTCTGTTTTCTTGTATTTTTTCTTCTTCTTCTTATTTTTCTGATTTTTTACAATATTTATTTTATTTGTATTTTTTTTATTTTTACACTATATTCCAAAGTAATTATTAATATAAAAAGGTAATGTTTTTGAAACATTACTTTTCATCATTTTAATAGTTATTTTTTCTTACAACAATGATTACTTGACCAAATATACAAAATTACAAGTTCTAACGAGTAAAAATAACATTACTTGTATACATATCAATAATTACTTTTTCATACAAATAATAATTATTTGATAAAATAACTAAAAGTAAAAATTCTCATGAATAAAAGTAACAATTATTGTGAACAAATGTAATAATTTAGAAACATTACATTTCATTGTAACAATAATTACTTTTTATTTAATTCAAAAAAATATATAATTACTTTTTATTACGACAATAATTACTTGACCAAATAGCTAAGAATAAAAGTTCTAACGAGTGAAAATACCATTACTTTTCTTCATATCAAGAATTACTTTTACTTAAAAAAATAATTATTTGAGAAAATAACTAAAAGTAAAAGTTCTTATGAACAAAAATAAACATTATTGTGACGAAATGTAATATTGTTAAAACATTACCTTTCATCATATCAATGGTTACGTTTCCGTAGGACAATTTTTACTTGACTAAATAACTAAAAATATAAGTTCTAATGAGTAAAAATAAACACTACTTTTATTCATATCAATAATTACTTTTTCTTACTATAATAATTACTTAACCAAATAATTAAAAGTACAAGCTCTAATAAATAAAATTAACTATTATCATAAACAAATGTAATAATTTTAAAATATTTGTTCACGATAATTGTTATTTTTACTCACGAGAACTTATACTTTTAGTTATTTGCTCAAGTAATTATTATTGTCGTCAGAAAAAATAATAATTATTATTATTATGAAGAATGTGATAGTTTAAACCTGATTAGGAAAAGGTCTAAACCTGTGGATGTAGAACCGAAAAGTGGGGAACGGGTTAGAAAGGCTAAAGTCTATGAACCGGATTACGTTGTCTTAATGTTAGACGGCGAACCGGTGACGATCAAAGAAGCCTTATCTGGCTCTGATGCAGTTCTCTGGAAAGAAGCCATCGATATTGAGATTGATTCCATTATGCAGAATCATACTTGGATGTTAGTAGACCTACCACTTGGTTGTAAAGCTTTAGGATGCAAATAGATCCTAAAGAAGAAGTACAAATCTGATGTTATAGATAAGTACAAACTCCGAGTTGTCGCTCAAGGTTTCAGGCAGAAAGAAAGGTATGATTTCTTCGATACCTATTCGTATGTGACTAGGTTGACATCTATTAGGATGCTTCTCGCTATTGTTGCTTTGCACAATCTCGAGATTCACCAAATGGATGTGAAAACTGCGTTCTTGTACGACGAGTTGGAAGATGAAATTTATATGAAGCAACCTGAAGGGTTTGTAGTACCTGGGCAAGAGCACAAAGTCTGCAAACTCCAACAGTCTTTGTATGGGTTGAAGCAAGCACCGCCTCAATGGCACTTGAAATTTGACGGTATAATGTTGTCAAATAATTTTAGAATCAATGAGTGTGACAAGTGTGTCTACATTAAGAATTCTGAGAACGGCTATATTATTGTTTGTCTTTATGTAGATGATATGCTCATTATGGGAAGCAATTCCCGTGTGATTCAAAAAATGAAAAATATGCTTAGTAAAAACTTTAGCATGAAAGATATGGACTTAGTTGATGTTATCCTTGGAATTAAGATTCTAAGAAGACCTGATGGTATTGCTATAACACATGAATCTCACTATGCTGAGAAAGTGTTAAAGAAGTTCAATGCTTTTGACAAGCCAATACCTAAGATACCATGGGAACCTAGTGTACATAAGGGAGAACCTATTGATGCAACAGAATATGCTAAGATTATTGGGAGCTTGATGTATCTAACAAATTGCACTCTTCCCGATATACCATGCTCGGTCAACAAGTTAAGCAGTTTTACAGCAAATCCTAGTAATGAACACTGGAAAGCTCTTAAAAGAGTTTTGAGATATTTGAAATATACTCAGAACTATGCGATTCATTATAATAGGGAGCCCCCTGTACTTGAAGGGTACTGCGATGCAAATTGGATATCTGATGCAAAAGACTCGTTCTCAACGAGTGATTATGTATTCACTGTGGCGGGTGGTGTAGTGTCTTGGAAATCCAAGAAGCAAACATGTATTGCTAGATCGACCATGGAATCTGAGTTTATAGCCTTGGATAAAGTTGGTGAAGAAGCTGAGTGACTTAAAAATTTCCTCAAGGATATTCCATGTTGGTCAAAACCTGTGTCGTCCGTAATAATTCATTGTGATAGTCAAGCAGCTATCGGACGAGCACAAAATAATTTGTACAACGGTAAGTCGAGACATATCCGTCGACGTCACAATACCGTGAGACATCTGATCACGAGTGGAGTTATCACAATTGATTATATAAGATCAATTGATAATATAGCAGATCCATTGACAAAAAGTATCCATCGAAATCAGATGTATAGGCTGTTAGGGGGAATGAGTTTGAAATCCACATCTTAAGGATGATCATAGTGGAAACCCAACCATGATGACTGGAGGATCCCAAGAACTTGGTTCAATTGGATAACTAAGCTATGAGAATCCATGTATTGAACATTCGAATTGCCTATTCCTTGTAGAACAGTGAGTGTTCGAAAACCTGCATGTGGTAAGGTTAAGTCTTTGATTTTTAATGACTCTAGAATTCCTCTAGAATGATAAGTATAGCAGGATACTTGAGTTAAGAGTCACCTATATAAGTGTGAAGTGTGGCCGCTTCGATAGAAACACTTATGAATCCAAAGGGGTGTTCCAAGGCATGTAACGGACACAAACGTAAGAACGAATAAGGATTGAAGCAATATTGTGTCAATATTGTTGACTTAGTATACACCGAGGAGGACTAGTTCAAGGAACTGTATCCATTAGGCCACTGGTATACTCGATAAGATTGACTATGGTAGGTTCAAAGCCACAAGCTACCTTTCTAAATGCAATGTTGTTTCTTAAGAGGACTGAGCTAAGTGTCTGCATACATCTGCATACGGCTTTCTCACTCATGTGGGGGATTGTTGGAAATATGGTTTAAGACCATATCTGAATTTAATTATCTAATTAAATATTTATTATTTAATTAAAATAATTAGTGGGTATTAATCTACGTCTCGAGTGGATGAACGTAGTATACTTGATGTCTCAAAACTGATTTCCGGTGAGTGAGATATTGTATGTTAAAGTTTGGATGTTGTGTAGGAAAAATAACACTTGAGAAGTGTTATTTGTCCCACATTGGAAAACAAGATAAGTATACTCTTGTACTCCCTCCGTCCCAAACGAAATATCCTATTTCTTTTCGGCACGAAGATTAAGAAATATGTATAAAGTAGATAAAGTGGGTTGGTGAAAATTATTTAAATATTAAGTATAGAGAGAGAGTGTATTTCCAAAAAAGGAAACAGGACATTTCGTTTGGGACAGCCCAAAAAGGAAAACAGGACATTTCATTTGGGATGGAGGGAGTATAAGAATAGCAATGCTCATAGAGCTAATAACTTGTGGGCTTGCTAGTGCGCTTGGATGAAGGCCTTGGCCTCGCGCACACACACATACGCGCCGTCGCTGCCGATCGATCGGACGGACGAACGACGACGACACCGCCGCCGGACGGGCGGGTCGGGTACGGGCCGCGGCCAAGGACTTGGATCTTGACAATTGGTGCTTTGGGTGGTGTTTGGGTCCAACTATATTCTTTTTGGACCAAATACATTTGAATTTAATCTTGGACTAATTTACTTAGCCCATCCGGTTGTGTTGCAGCCCAAGGCCCATTACACGTTTAAGCCCAAGCTCGTTTCGTTTCTTTTAAAGAAATAGTAACATCAATGTTGTTGAAATGAAACAGCAGCAACATTTTCAATTCTTTTGAATTCAAATGGCTAAAAACGTTTTTAGCTTGAATTCTTTTCAATGTTGTAACATCCAAATAAAAGCTCATGTTGTTAATACTCTTGATGGCAGATTTTAATCCCTTGCATGTTGAGGAGCCTATAAATAGAGGTCTTAGAGCATGGCTTTCAATCCCTACGAAAAATCCGCATTCCTCACTCTCTCATTGCATATTTCTCAGTTTCTCGATCCTATTTAGTTCGCTGGAGCTCGCCGGATTGTGGTGCTACATCCAACGAGACGTCGCCGTTTTACATTTGGGGAAGATTCGCCAACACCGTGAGCACTACCGGTGCGATAATCTTCTTACGGGAAGAGCTCTATCTCGACTCGGCGTTATCCACGTTTGTTTTTTTAATTTCATTGTAATTCAGTTTCTACTCTTGTTGTTACTTCTAATTTGTTTGTTTTCTTAGTCTAGTCTTAGCTTCATTTGTTTAGTTTGAGTTGTAAAAATTCTTGAACGTGTACCCGGTTGTAACAGTCACCGCTGTGGATGCTCTTAGTATTCCTTAGAACTCTTCATCCTAATAAGTTACAACTTTTTATTGTGTGAATTTAACAATTTAAAATTACAATACAAATGATTTATTTATTAGTTATATCAAAAGTTTAATGTTACTAGAATCCTTTGAATGAAAATTAATTATGTAAAGATAAAAACCTTGAAAATAAATATGAATTTCATATCAATTCTTTTTTATATAGTAGGGTTAAGGTGCAGATAGGCCCCTTAAGTGTGAGCCCTTAGAGCGATTTACTCCCCTTACTAACTGTGTGTGCAAATTAGCCCCTAAACTATCAAAAATCGCACATTTAAACCCCCACGACCAAACGCCGTTAGTCAATGTTTGGTTTAATTTTTATTTATTCATTTATTCAAATTGTGGGACCCACTATTAACGATTTACAACGGCCATTTGATTTGGGGCAATTTTCAGAAACGCTGAACCCTAATTCGCGATTAAGGTTTACAAATTGGTGAAAAATACACCAGATTTCTTCGCATTAGCGTAGGGTTCCCTTATTGTTGGTAGTCGACATCGTACCATGAGTTTCAATTCAGGTAGCGCGTCTAACTCGTCACGAGATTGGCGGCAGAGGAAGAACGAGTATGAGGATGAAAATAAGTATTATTTTTGCGTGATTGAAGGTAAGAGGTTGAAATCCCCGATAAGAACTTCATGAACCAAAGACAATCCCGGAAGAAGGTTCTATGGCTATAAAAATTGGAAGGTAATGGTGTTCTTTTGATACAATATTTTTTTGTGGGTGCAGTTTTGATTTTAAGCAATTTTGAATGTTTTTAAACCAAAAAATGTGAATTTTTCAAATGGCACGATGAACCTATGGGTGAGAGAGCTATTGAAGTTATAAATGAGTTGAAGAATGAGAACTTGAAGCTCACATAAATGAATTCAAGATCAGCCACACCAAGTGATGTAGAAGCTGAAATTGGTCTTCTTTGGGACATGATTGAAGGTTTGAAAGATGAATCGAAAAGAGCAAGAACCACAAATAGATTTTTTGTGAGCATTTTGTTTGTAACTTGGTTGGTGTTCATATATGTAGTTGTAGCATAATTGGAGAAATAGCTTGGTTGGTTGATGCAATTACTTTTTCAGTTATTGTTGTTAGTTTTTGGTTGATGAACATCTGGATGGGCCTTTGGTGTTAATCTTGCTGCCATTTTGTAGATTGATGAACATATGGATGGGCTTTTGGTTGTTTTGCAATTATTGGAAAGTTTTGGACAGCAAACATTTGACTATTTTATGTTGTTTTCAATGCTTAATGAATAGCCTAAATACCTCAAGTACAGTCAGAGCATGATTCATAAATAAGATTCAAAGAGTATAACACAAACCATCTCATTACATTTATAAGTAATGGACAAATGCCATATTTCAATTCATTCAAAACAAATTGCAACTGAGATCTTCAAAACAAATTAGTATTTGCTGTCAAAGGTAATCTTCAAACCATACAAAACAAATCAAAACACCTTAAATGAGTTTTAAAGTAGTTTCTAAATAAGCTGACAAAGGTAATTTCAACTGCTTGTTGTTGATCCAGCAGTTGAAATCACATTTAGTCCCCTAGGAGATCTTCTAAGTACTGGTTCTTGAAGCTGCTCTTGAGCTTTGCCTCTTGGAGCCTTGAAAGGCTTTGTTGCTGTCTTCTTCATCTTCGAGGAAAGACCAACTGCTGTGGATGGGCTTCTCTTTCTTTTCTCCATTCTGAGCTCTCTCTCATTAGGTATGACAAATCTGACATTTGATTCACTTTCTCTTGGTGTGCCCTCAGTTATGACTATTGACTGTGATCCTCCGGGCTGTAACAAACATTGAGAGGATACAATATTAATAGTGGAGTAAAGTGAATTAAAAATGTTTGTAGTTCTATTTAGTCACTTACATTTAGTATTTGTTTTCCAGTTTCTTCATGAACATAGAGTCCAAGTCCTGCTGGTGCTTTCCCTTTACACTTAGTTGAGGTGGAAGACTCTGCTACTTTGTTCACCTACACATTTTATAGAAGTTAGTAACACTGTATAATACATATTAGTTAACTAAATACAAATTGGATGTCAGTTGTCAATACCTTGGTAGGATTCAGTGCACATGCACTTTTTTTGTGGGTTGCACTCCTACAGAGGGTGCAATGTTGTGTCTTCCCCACCCTTGACAACTTGTGCTTGCGTTTTGGTTCATTAGCTGCTTTCACTCTGTTTTTCTTAGGCCTTCCTACGTTCTTTTCTACAGGGGGTGGTTCTATTGCATCTTCAGCTTTCACATTCCAAAACTTAACACCGGGTAATGGTTGGATTAAGTGTTCATATGCCTTGGCATATGTGTCCCTGTGGTAACACTGACTAATGTATGGCATCCCCAGCATCCTTTGCATCTGCAAAGGTCATGCCCAAAGCAAAACTACCCTCCTGACCATCTTGTACAGACCCAATAATCTGAATATTGTTCTCTTCCTCACTCTCTGATGATTCTTGGCTAAACACAGAATCTCCCTCATCAAGCTCACCCTTTGCCTCATCTCCAAGCCTAATCTCACTCTTTGGCCCTGCCCCATTAAGTTCAACTCCTCTGCCCCTTCCACCCCAGTCACATTTCCTAAATCTTCACCATCATTATGTTCAATTCCACTAATTGGCTCTGCCCTGCCCCATCTAAGTCCTCATTATAACTATCCTCTGGGAACATGGCAAGTGGTGTGATAGAAGGCATAGGATCTCTATCATAATCAGCAAAAAAAAAATTCTCTCTTGGCCAACTAATTCAAAATAGTCTAACACCTTATGACAATGTTTAGAATCCCTAAGGTGAACTAGGACATTCTCTAACTTATAATCCTCATCACAAGCATAAACTTTATTAGGTTTACTCCCATAAATCTTCTCATATTCATCATTAATCCGATCAAAAGTCATATTTTCAACATTATCCTCAATCTTAACAGAATTATAACCATCATGAATCAAATCACCAGAATCTTCATCTTTTTTCCATACACCCCAAAAGTTGAAAACAAAAATAACAGGAGGTGCCATACTGCACATAATTACAGACGAGAAGAGAAAATTTTCACAACTATGTTCAAGCAATAATCGAGGAAGAAGAAAAAAAATTAAAATCATAAAAGATTTGCATGTTTCATAATCCTCATCACATGATAAGAATTGTATGAGTACTCACCTGGAAACCCTCTTCTTCTTCATTGTTCAACTATTAATCTCTCTTCTTCTTCTCAGAAACCCTCTTCTTCTTCAAGTCGACGATTAATTCGTAAAGTTTGGAGGATGTTTGATAGGAGGATGTTTCATTTACTTGAGCGACTGTTGGAATGAAAGTGGGGTGGGAAAACCCGCGTAAGAATTACAAGTGGGCCCCACAGTTTGAATAAATATATAAAAAAAAAAAATTAAACCAAACGTTGACTAACGGCGTTTGGTCGTGGGGGTTTAAATGTGCGAGTTTTGGTAGTTTAGGGGCTAATTTGCACACACAGTTAGTAAGGGGAGTAAATCGCTCTAAGGGCTCACACTTAAGGGGCCTATCTGCACCTTAACCCTATATAGTATTATTTTTTCTAATGATGGAAAAATTAGATGATATTTAATTAATTAAAATTAAAAGTAATTTTTTATTTTAAATTTAGATGATACTCCCCTCATCTACAAGTTTTAATAAAAATGGTTGAATATATTATGAGTGAATAAAAGGTCTCATCTAAAAGTTATTGTTAATAATAATAATTAATTATATTGTAAGTAGAAAAATAGTCCAACCTATGGTGGAGTATTGTCCATAGATGAAAATGGACTAATTTTTATAGAAACTAAAAGTGAGACACCTACAATAGGATAAGAGATCCAAATGAAATTCGAGATAGGTTATTTATTTAGTACAAAGTTGTGAAAATGCTTTTAGGAGGTGATTGGTATGCTGGAACAGAATGAAGGTGGAATGGAATGGAAATGGAAAACAAATGACAATCCTTAGGTGATTCCTATGCTTGGTGTGTACAAGGAATATCAAAGAAATGTAATTGTGATTCTTTGTTTGATTACATTTATATGATTGGTAGATAGAAATAAAGTTTGGGAATAGAATGAAATTATTTTATTTTACTAATTTACCTTTTACATCACTTTAAAACTATAAAAATTATAAATATAATTGAGTAGATACATATTTTATTGATGTTTTTACGAAGAAAATTTGAAAAAATTTAAATTAAAATGATAATTTTGTAGATGTAACATATAATCGAAAATTGACGTGGATTGTCGGAGTTACAATATGGCATATTCACGTGAACTCTTTTATCTAGCTGGAAATATTCTTTATATCCCTCTTAAAAGATTGGGACATTTTTGATAATTCGCTAAAACGATTGGGACATTTTTAATAATTTGCTAATCTGAAATCACGCGGCGTTTCCTTAAAATTGTTGGGTGTTCTCGGCGGCGGTCTGAAATTGGTGGGTGTTACGAAATCGCGGCGGATTTGAATTAAGCAATCACGGCGGATTTGTTCTCGGCGGCCTTCTAAAAAGTAGCGCGGCGTCTCCTTCAAATTCCAGGTTCTCTGAAATCGTGCGGCGTCTCCTTAAAATTGATGGGTGTTCTCGACGGCCGTCTGAAACCACGCCGATGGTCTGAAATTGGTGGGTGTTCTGAAATCGCAGCAGCTGGTGTTCTGCAATTGAAGCCTTAACCAAAATTTCCGGTAGGTTGAAATTTCTAGCGTCTCTTATCATATGAAATATGAGATTTTTCATAGTCTATTTGTGAAATTCTCTAAAATATCCCAATCATTTTAGCAAATTATCAAAAATGTCACAATATTTTTTTTGTTGAGCGAAAATGTCCCAATCTTTTAAGAGGGATAAAAAGAAGATTTCCAACTAGATTCACGGACGATATTTTTGTGATAGGTTGGATACCGTTTTGATATTATCGTTAGGATGGGACATTTTTGAAAATTCACTAAAACAATGGAACAGAAAGTAACCTTTACCCAAAAAACATTAATCATTCTGCCACTAGATAACACAATTAACTATTGTCGTTTCATACTCCATATCTTTTCACAATATGGACTTTTGGTGCACAATATGGTACAATGATCTTATTGAATAAACAAATATTTAAAGGCCACGTAATGGTGAACTCGATCATAAACAAATATTTTAATGCCCCAGACATTATGTTTTCCTCTCTTTTTTGGTCGAATAAACAAATATTTTAATGACCTTAACAATGGACTTGATCTTGTAGCCCCAAGTAGGGATGGCAGTGGATCCTGGACCCGGTCCAGATCCGTGGATCCAGATCCGATTTGACGGATCTGGATCTCAATTTTTTGGATCCGCGGATTTGGATCCGGATCTGGATCTCATTTTCTAAAACGGATCTGGATCTGGATCTTGACATTTGAGATTCGGATCCGGCCCAGATCCGACCCGTGGATCCGATTTAATTAAAAATATATTATTTATTTTTTATATTTATTTTATTAATAATATTAGATATATTAAAAAATACAAAAAATAGAATTAACTTTGAAAACCTAATTCATCTCTTTCTCCCTCTCGGTCTTCTCACTCTCACTCCCCCGCCGCACCTCCATCTGCCATCCCTAGACTCTCCCATCTCCCTCAGTCGGCGTCGTGCCTCACCTCCATCGCCGGTCGTCTTCTCCGATTCACCCGCCCGCCGCTGGAGTCACGCTCGCCGCTCGATCTCTGCTTCGCTCGCCCTCCCTGCTTCGCTCGCCGTCCCTGCCTCGCTCCCTGCTTCTCTCCCTCCATCGCCCGCCGCTGGAGTCACGCCGCGCTCGCTCAGAAATCCGGGTCATGGATTCCCGCTCGAATCCCCCATTTGCCGGATCTCCGAATCAAGATCAGATTTTGGGAGATTTCTGGTGCACCCATTTTCAAGATTGCCCTCTCAGAAGCTCGGGGCAGCAACCGGAGCCCCGCAAGAATCAAGCCCGGATGGCGAAATCGGATCCCCGAAGCCCGGCATGAACAAGAAGCTAGCCGTTGTTTTCGGGCTGTGGTATTTTCAGAACATTGTATTCAATATTTACAACAAGAAGGTTTTGAATATTTTCCCATATCCATGGCTTCTCGCATCGTTTCAGCTATTTTGCGGTTCTGTTTGGGGTGCTATGATTAGTAATGTAGGATTTGTGCTTCGTAATGTTTACTCTAAGAAGAGCTTGCATCGTTTCAAAGAGGTGAACGGCTTGAATTTGTATGGTTGGATTACCATTCTTTCTCTGTTTTATCTGTTCCCGGTGGCCGTGTTTGTGGAAGGCTCGCAGTGGGTTGCAGGCTACCATAAGGCCATATTAAATGTTATTGATTTTGTGAATTTATTTGTGAATTTAATTTGAAAACACTAGATCCATGGATCTGAACCCGCGGATCCGCGAATCTGACGGATCTGGATCTGGATCCAAAATTTTCAGATCCGCGGATCTGGATCCGGATCTGGTATATGAAAACGGATCTGGATCTGGTATTGGCCAGACCCGGTCCAGATCCGGCCCGTTGCCATCCCTAGCCCCAAGCATTTAGCATTCTACCACTAAAAATCAATAAACGCACACATTCTTGTTTGTCTTAGTCGTCAGGATCCTAAACATAGAGAAGAGGTGTGATCGCCTAAAGACTAAGGCCCAAAGCTGGATTGGATATATAGATCTGATATGATTGAAAAACAATAGGAATGCTGCTTGAGTGCATGCAAATTTCACAAGCATACATTAGTAAATGAACCCAAAAAAAAAAAAAAAAAAAAAAAAAAAAAAAAATCTATCCACATAAAGCAATCAATTATGTGAGAAAGTCATGGTTCTTGAGGAATACGTTAAAGAACACAACCTAAATGCAGTTATATGCTAAAGATCTTCAAGAAACTAGTATATGTAAAGAGCTAGTGATGATGCAAATCAAATGAGACCCACCTTCAAATATTTCCTTGAATACAACAAAGTAACATCCCTCTCTTAGTACAATGCAAATAGACAACGGATATACCGGAAAAAAACTCACTAGGTCCACTTCTCCAGCACCCGATTCCCACGAGCTGCTTCGCCACAGCTTTTCCTCTTCCACAATTTCACGCTCGTATGCATCCCCAATCATCCAACACCAAGCAATAATGAGATGGCGATAGTTCGGATAATGATAAACAAGGCCTGCAAAGGAGAAAACAACGACAATCTTAAGGATGTGTTTGCCTTTTATCCCTTTAATATAATGAGGTATAAATTTATCACTTAATGGGGAAACCATATTTTTTATATCTTGTTTGTTTTAAATGATAATATAGCTATCCCACTCTTCAAAGGGTGCTAAAATTATAACATGATCCTTTAGGCATAAAATTATATCTTGCGTAACGGAAAATGTGTTGACTAGAATTAATTGTATACGGCTTACTTGAATTTTTTTATTACATCAGAGCATTAGAGCAAATGAGATATAAGGTGGTTAATGGAGCTTATCATTTCCTTATACCTCAAAGCAAATACACCCTAAATAGATAGTAATATACGCTAATCCACCACAAACTTTAATGAATGAATAATTTTGAGCTAGTTTGATCATCTAATACTTCAAATGCTCAATCATATCTGTTCTCAATCTAATCCATCCACCAAAACAAACGCTCCCTAAAAGTTTTTTATGGCTCTGAGAAGGTAGCAACTACTTCGAATAGTGAAAGGAAATCAAGACGAAAGCAAGCACAGGAAATATATATTTGTAAAGCTACAAGAATCTCAAATAGATGCAAAAGAGGTTAAGGTTTATGGCAAAGTCTCAGCAAGCATAGTAAAGCTATCTATAACCCGAGATAACCCGAGCAATGGACATTAAATAGCAATCAGCCTTGTTAGGATTAGAGACCGTAAACTCTTAACCCTGGACCTTAACTATATATATATATATATATATATATATATATATATATATATATATATATTCATATAGCTCCAAAAATCTCAAATAGTTGGAAAAGGAGGTAAGCTTTATGGCAAAGTCTCAGCAATCATAGTAAAGCTAAGGCCATCTATAACCTGAGCAACGGACCTTACATAGCAACCAGTCTTCTTAGAAATAGAAACTGTAAAGCAACAATAAAAATGTAAAATTTTGTGATAAATATTTAGGGACGAGGAGATACTAACCATACTTCACAGCTATAGCACCATAGCTGCCTCTTCCTGTGGCTGGGAGAGCGTAATAGGCGAAATTCTTACTGAGATCACGGGCGAGTAGCCTATCTGGTAATTAACAAGAACGGGTCCGAATATGCTGAACTTCTCAGCACTATTTTGAGCAACTTCAGCATCTGAACCCCGCTTGAAGATCACTTTGGCAGAACCGGTTTCGTGATCAACCTCCGTCTCTGATTCCATCAACGGCCCGAAACGTCTAAACATTTTGTTTAGATTGATTTCCGAAGGGACAGAATTCCTCTCTGCAAAGTTCAATATGAGCTCTGCTGGAGAGGTCTCTTGCTTGATCCTTTTGGCACTCTCATCAAATTCGGGGGCTGAAGTCGGAGAGTTCCCACTCGAGAATCTCTTTCTAGAATGAGATTTACGACCTGCCTTTGCAGGCTTCTCCGCGCCAAACGGCACTAGCTGAAGATTCCCGGATCCGTTCATTCTTTCATGTATCAGTTGCTCAGCGGAATAGTTTTGCACGATCCTATCCGTCCAATAAGAGTCGTTAACATCATCAAATTCAAATTCTTCACCGGATCCCCCGACTGCTTGCTCAGATCTTTTCTTCCTACCTCGTCTACTTAAAGCAGTCGAGCTTCTGAAACCCATGAAGAAAGAACGAATGTCATTTTGGACGTTATGCCTCTTCTTAGGATCTTGCGCCACCAGCTCGAGTCGAGATAGCAGCTCGTTTACCGATAAAGAGTCTGCGGGAACCACTACACCACCTTGCTTCTCAGAAGGCTCGTACACGCTCGGAGAGCCATCAACTGCCATTTCATCGTTCCCGCCCTTCACCAATGATGTGGCACCAGTTAATTGGCTGGCTACTCTACGGATGCATTCCCCGATTTTGAAGGAAGGCTTCGGAGCTTGGTTGGTTGGTGTGGGTACTTTCGCTGCGGAGAAATTCACCCTTTTGTCCGACCCTTCTGCTGGAGAATCAAGCGCCTTCCGTTTCTTTCCAGCGACTGGCTCGTCTTCAGCATCTGGCGAGTACTCCCCGTCGCCCATTAGTTCCATCAAGCTTCTCTCCTTCCTCGACTGAGCGCCTTCTTTCGGTCTGTGTTTGCGGGAAGCAGCTGCTTCATCACCTATTTGTTCATCGATTTCGAGCAATTCTCCAGATGCAGGAAATTCAGCCGGGGACCGGTATCCCTTAAAACAACAAAACGCAGATAGCTGCGCCCGAGCAATCACGAGGTCCAGTCCATCAGCTCCAGAAGACGCACGAGGCGCCACACCTCTGATGAACTCAAGAAGTTCGCTAGGTTCAAAACGAGAGGCGCAGCTTGATTGATCCACACCATATCTTCGGCTTGACTCTTCACGTATCCCGGTGTTCTCCACAACCTGAGTCTCAATCTTAGCATACTCATCCTTCGGTGTACAAGAGCATGACAACCCTAGCTGCACTCGTCTCTCGATCTCTTCCAAGGCGCAGCTGACTGCGTTATGGAATGATTCGGAGTTGCTTTGCTTCTGAATCTGGGAAAAGTACGACCTGAAAGGCTTCAATGCAGATGAATCGTTCCACGCAAACGTTTGATCGCCAAAATACGCTACCAAGTAAGAATCTTTCTTGTAATACTTAACAGCCTTCTCCGAGGCATCTGCAGGATCGAATATCTGTCCAGGCCACCAGGGATGACTGCGGACTTTACCCCAGACCAAATCCGATGGGGCGAAACAGCCCTCGTTTTCTGGAGGCATCAAGTAACCGGATTGCTTCATTCTCAAGCAGCCCGCATAATTGAACATTACTTCATTTGACACCTTTGATTTTTCACTCTCGGAAGAAGGTCCCTCGGATTCTCTTTCATGACATGTTTGGTCAGATTCTGTTTCCTCCTCAACATCCATAGGTTTTGCCTCGGACGTGTGACCCTCCGGGGCCTCCAAAACATCATGAAATCCATTCGATTCACTAAGTATCTCATCAGCTTCCTTGGACTTGTACCCCTCGTCACAGTCCACCTTATCACCGGTTCCATGGAGCAAAGTATTATCAGTAGAGGATACAAGCGATTCTGCATTCCCAGTTCCCTCTGGAGCAATGGAGTCTTGAGCCATATCAGAATCACCTGCAACAGCAGTGACTTCATTTGGCACCGTATTTGTATTCTCAGCCTCGTGATTTGATGTTTCGGTTATTTGCAACGCAGCCGCTTGTTTTGTACTTTGGGGTGAACTAATATCAGAATCAGCTGCAATGCTAGTGACTTCATTTGGCACCGTATTAGTATTCTCAGCCCCGTTATTTGATGTTTCGGTTATTTGCAAAGCAACCGCTTGTTTTGTGCTTTGAGGCGACCCACACTCTCCAGCGACATCCTCTTCAGTCACCATCACATCACCTTCTTCATGAGGATGAATATTTTCAGCAGCATCATCTTCCGCTGGAATTTCAGCATTTCCATGGCCAGTTGAAGACTTCCCTAAAATTTCCGAATCTATATCCTTGCATTTTTCACCAGATACACCCCCATCCACAACCACTGCATGTTCACCTTCTTTCGGAAGATGAACATTTTCAGCAGAATCATCTTGCGCAGGAATTTCAGCTTCCTTGCCTTCTTCACCAGATCCAACCCCATCCACAGCTTTCACGGGAGAGATCACAGCATTCTGATACCCCGTTTCTGCTCCCGCTGTTTTCACGACGACAGGTTGGTCCGAGTCAATGCCATAATCTGACCGTACAATTTCCTTGTCAGCTGGACAACTCAAGCTCATCTTATTTTGCACATTTTCCTTTGCATCACCTTTAACATTGACATCAAGGCATCTCTCTTCGTTTACTTCAGTAGTATCACCTCCATCAGCAAGTTTAATAAGTGTGGCAGAGGAAACATCGTTTTCAGCTATATGAGTTTCTAAATCTCCTTCACTCTTACAAGCTTCATCCTTACCTACACAACATAAAACTTGCAGATTAGTATTTAATACTACAGCATTAATATCCAGCACATTGCCAAATTTCTCACCTTCGGTTTCCCCTTTCCGACTCTCAAAAGTGGTTTCATGAATGGATTCTGAACCAGCATGAGAAGCACCGCCAGTCTGATCTTTCGGCTCAAGCTGAGCATCATGAAATTCGTCCGAGCAATTTTGACTCTCATCTGGAACCTCTGATACTAGGGTATCCGTTTCAGGAATCATTTTCTTTCTTTCAGCAGCACAAACATTTTTTTCACTAACGGATTTTTCCTCTATGCCCAAATTTCCATCAGAACTTGAACATTCAATTTCAGCCTTATAACAACCATCTTTCTGGGTGCCCGAGCCTAAAAGTTCTCCACCATTACCTTCATGTGTTTCTTCAGTTTCCCCGTGAGACTTCACAGAATCCGCTGCAACGGGGTCTTGACTAATAGAAGTATCACTTGAGGGCAAACTGGGCAATGCTTCTTTTTCCTCTGCAAGATCAGATTTTTCATCAGAAATAGCTTCCACGGGATGGTTTGAAGATTCGGGCTTCACTTCCTCAGAAGTATCCTTATCAACTGTTTCGTCCTTAGTTTTCTCCTCTTCACAAATCTCCATAGGAGATGCGCCCGAAACTTCTGTAGGAGGCACACTGGCTTCTGATGAAGACCCGTCTGCTGCTTTAATTCCCGGATTCCACTCCTCATTATCGACACCACTAACCCCTCCTACTGGCAATGCACTAACTTCTTCACTCTCAGCGCCAACAGAATTACTCAAATTGATATCTATTTTCTTAGTAGCACCGTGTTTTTCATCCCTCGACTCTGATGACCCCAAACCACCTTTTTCCATCTCGTTCCCATCTCCTTCTCTCGAAACATCCATAGTTTCTTTGCTTTCCTCCACCACACCACCTTCTTCCATCGGCTTCCCATCATTCCCTTCGCTTGAAACATCCCTAGATCCCTCGTTTTTCTCCACCACACCACCTTCAGCCACCTTCTTCCCATCCCCTTCTCTCGAAACATTCATAGAATCCTCATTTTTCTCCACTACACCACCTTCCGCCGCCTTCTCCCCATCCCCTTCTCTCGAAACATTTGTAGATTCCTCATGTTTCTCCACCACACCACCTTCCACTATTTTCTTCCCATCCCCTTCTCTTGAAACATTCTTAGATTCTTCGTTTTTCTCCACCACACCACCCTCCAAGCCCCCAGCTTCTCCCATCTCAACGTCGCCCTCTCCATTGCCACTAATCCCATCTACATAAACATCAGAACCCACAACCTCTACCATTATTTCCTCACCCTCTCCCTCCCCAAAAACTTCTGCGACCTGATTATCACTAACCATATTACCCACAACGCTTTCACCAGCCAATTTACTACTCAACAGCGGCTCTGAGCCACCCCCACCATCATGACCCCCGGTACCTCGCTCATCTTCCATAATCAAGATTTCTGGATCAATATTTCATAATTCAATAATAAAAACCCAGAAATTGAACGAAAATCCAACACTAAGCACAAATCCCTAAAGCATAAAATCTAACGGATGCATAATTAAATTCAACAAAACTGCAAAGAACTAATTTTAGGCGAGAACAGCGAGATGCATAAGCAAATTCAAGAAAACTTCAAGAACTAATTTTTCAGTAAAAACAGCGAAAATCAACGTGCAATAGAGTAAAAGAAGAGTACCTCAAGTGGTGTTTTCTTCAGCAAAATTGAAAGCGGGATTTCCTTGAGGGTTTTTAGAGAGAGAGAGAGAGTGGCGAGAGCTGCTGTTGAGTTGAGATTTGAAGTAAAAAAGCGAAAATACAGCACGAGCGCAGTAAATACCTCTTCGTCCAAGTATGTTAAGTACTGTGCTAAACTCACCTGGCAGTCATCTATGCAACTGAAAATTGATTGCGTGTCATTTGATAATACGACGGTCACTAAACAGATAGTGCTGACGTGTAACTTTAACAATTTTTTACCAAAACCCACCACTCCGCTGCTTTCTTCCTTACTTTTTTTTCTGTCATAAGTTTGTTTGTTTTGATTTTTCAATTTTGGTGAACCTCTCGTAAACAAAAAGAAAAAATCAATTTCAGTGCACAAATATACATATATATGTATATAATCGTATACTCTCTTCGTCTCAATTAACTTGATCAATATTCCTTTTTTTATCGTCCCAACTAACTTGGTCAATTTTCTTATGTGGACACTTTATTCACTCTATTCACTTTATTATCAAATACATTTTAAATATTAAACATTAATTTTTTAAATTCCGTGTAAAAAGAAATTAATTAATTTAAATGGGATAGATGGACTAATATACTTCGAGTAATAATTCTGGATTTTTCTCGTTATCCATTGGAATTGACACTCGGTTTAATACTGCACATAAAGCTAACTACAAATGAAATTTAGTATTTTTTGCAATGTTTTTAAGTTGCTTTCCTAGAAAAAGGAAAAAAATAAAAAATAATTGTCTATTTTCTTTTGCAGTGATTCGAACACCAACTTATAAGAGGGGAACGTGTTTTATCAAACGAACTGTGTTTCGTTGTAATTTTTTAAGTTGCTTACTTACATGATGTATTATGTGCTCTATGATAATAGCTCAATTTTAAGGCAATTTCAATTCCTAACCTTCGAATATTTACGTGCATTCTTCAAGGAGGATCATGCTATGGGTATCACGAGAGAGACTTTGTTGTTGGAAAAACTATCAAGATCCCCTGCTAGCGTAGTGTGGACGAGGGAGAGATGATGGGCATCAAAGAGGCGCTTTCTTGGATTAAAGATCTCTGCCACACGCAAGGATGGGTGGAGTCGGTCAGTAAGAGAGCATGCGATGCTATCATTTCGGGCAAAAGGCACATCTTGGAGCTGAGTGCTATTGCTTCTTTTTTTTTTTTTTTTGATGAAATTACATTATAAATAATACAAACCACACACACACCCCACCTAATGATTATTGTGGCCGAGAGTACTCGAACCTGTGACCTCTTGGACAACAGGCAACCACCCCAACCACTAGGCCATCCCAAGGGGACACTATTGCTTCTTTTTGTTATGAAGAATTGTTGCTGCTTCCGGACATCTGTATCCGTTATGTTAGTAGAGGAACAAAACACCGTCATTCATTGCTTAACGAAGGCCACGAGAGATATTTCTGCACATTATGTTTAAAATGAATCCCTGTCGTTTGTGGTGGGTCGTCATCTCCATGTACCATGTTCTTGTGCCTAATAATATATTCTCTCCATTTTCTAAAAAAAAAAAAAACCTTCGATTTATGAGCTCATCGATCAGCTACACCAAATATCATTTAAAAACTCATAATCTACTTCATTAATTAGACAAATAAAAAATGCATGACGATTGTTTTCGTTACTAAATATTTTCACTAATCTCTTCCCCTAAATTCAAATTGATCTTTTACAAATTGCGGCTCATTGTTAAATGATACTCCAAATTTCCGATTTTTCGGATCAAACCAATCAGGCCCAAATGCTAAGCTTTCACTGCTCATGTTGAATCGTTGATCTATTTTAGATTCGATTGTCTTTATTATAAACTATGCTCGACCATAAAAGTTTAAATTGGAATATGTGATAATTTATACTCACAAAATTCTCTTGTACAGTACGGATGAGTGATAGTAGCTGAGCCAGGAATTCAAAGGGGAAGGAATTTTTAAAAGGGGCTGAACTTGTACGAGGATGGTAGTTCACTAACCAAATTTTCTTGGATTGTTCAAAAGTTTGTTTTTTCACTAAAAAATAAATAAATATGATATTCATTCCATCCATGAAATATCTTCTTAAGAGGAGGACATAAATTTTTAAAAAAGCTAATTGTATATTAGGTGAGTGGAGAAAGAATCCCATAAATCAAAAAAAAAAAGAAAAAAAAGTGGTGATAGTTAATGTGGGTAGTTTTAAAAGTGGTGGATGTATTAGTGGCAATGTGTGTAAATATATGAGAATTGTAAAGATAATAGTTAATGGAGTTAGCTCCTCAAATAAACTAGAAAGATGTTTTGTGGACGGGCAAAAATAAAAAAGTAAGAATATGTTACATTGATGGAGAGGGTAATAATAATAAAAACAAATACTAATATTTTTATATATTAAATAGTTCCAATCCATTACAAGTAATCAAAAAATAGATACTTGGCGAGCTAGTTATTTCTGTTTAAGAAAAAATAATGATAATTGATTTCAACGCATACTCATTAACTAAAAAAATTACATAATCTTTTTTATTATCAATTATTAAGAAAATATCTTCTCAATGTACACGACTAATACTCATAAACGAATGACGACATGTTCAGAGTTAAGTGTTAATCCTCTCTCTTAAATTCAATTTACATGATATTAAAAAAAAATGAAAAATTGGGAGTGAACTTGATGTCACCCTAAGCGTGTATGTGGCTCCACCACCAAAGGCCACATAGAAGACTTTCTTTTTTGTATTTATAATGTCATACTTGTTCTGTTCGTCAAACACCTTCCTATTTTTCTAAGAAATAATGATACAAATTTTAATAAAAATTAATTGTATATATTTGATGAGTGAAAAATGAAACCCATAAAAAATGAAGATTGTAAGGGTAATAGTTAGTGTAATTATTTTAAAAAAATATGTTAGGAAGAGATATTTGAGGAAAGGAGAGAGATAGTACATTGAGATTACATCATTTAGCTATTCCATAATTTTTAGCTGCAGTTTAAGGTTTAGGTTTTAGTCATTACTACTCCCTCCGTCCATCAATTCAAGGCCTATGGCAAGTGTAAATTACACTTGCCCTAGGCCTTGAATTGGTGGACGGAGGGAGTACTAAATATCCTTAAAATTAAGTATATCTGTATATGAAGGGGATATAATAGGCAAAATAATTTTATATTTATTTATTATTATACGTAGTCATTCGAAATTTGAGTTAGATATGAAACATTATAAGGTTAAAAAAGAAATAAAGTAGCATAATATTTGAATGAAAATGAAAATTTAGAACTCATTTTGATACAAAATTTTGTTTAGCACCCTTTTTGACACAAACACTATTCCTCAAATATAAGACACAAACACTATAATTTGATACCCTTTTGAGAAATTATCTTAATTCCACAAAAAAGTGCTATTAGAACTTATATTTGGAAGGGTGCCTTTTTGCATATTTAAACAAACCAAGCCATAGCCTTCTAAATTCTAATCTGTCAAAGTTGAATAGCTTCTATATAATTTCATAACACAGCATAAATATCTAATTGTTGATTTAACTACATCACATGGGATCTTAACTTCATTGCTATGACAAAAAAAGAGAAGATCAATGCACATATCTTGTTGATGAAAACTCCCAATCTGCACATGAAAAAAAAAATGATATTTATCTTCTGCTTCAATCAGATTATTTTCATAGACCTAAAGTCTAGAAACCAGCAAGTTCCTGAGCTCTCGCCGGAGAATTTTTCCGGCCGGTGATCGTGGTATAGACGAGCTAAAGTAGACCTTCCTCACTTTCTTATAAGGTGCAACCTGCAGCAAACAAATGCTAAACTGTGACACACAACAAAAGCTATGTAACAGTTAGAATGTGTTTCAAAGAATTGATTTTGATCTGATCAAAGCAGCAACAACAGTGACCTGCTTCGCCACGTAGCTCATCAGAGCTGTCTCAGAGAGGTAACTCCCTTCTCTGCGAACAACAAACGCCACAGGGATCTCCCCGGCTTCTTCGTCCCTGTAACTGCTTCGCCACGAATGGTGAAAGTGTTAGGATTTGTTAACTAATTGTAGCATTTAAGGAGCTACTTAAAAAGAATATACAAACATGTATGCAAAAGGAAGAAAAGGGACTTGTGTAATCTGATTCACAATCATTCAATCATACCAATTGATTTGCTGTATGCAAAAGGAAACACAGAGATTATTATAAGCAGAAAACTAAAGGGCTAGTGAGAGAAGACGAGAGATACAAAGGGACCAGTTCAAAAACAAAAGCACCCTTCCAGCATTAGCCAGAAACAGACTTCATGACTAGTTTTCGGTGATAAAACATGAATGTCAGAAAATTTCGTTGTAGGTGATTATGATCTGCCCTTATGGAGATGTTTCGGAACAGATAATAATGGCGAAACAAAATCTTCACTGATCGAGTGAGATCCGTTTAAATCATCTGACCTCATGAGTTTTCATCTCAGAGCATAAGATGAACTAGTGATGAGTGATGACCCCTCAAATAATTAAATTTTTAAGCATTCGTATATACCGATTCCTCATGTTTCAAAAGCAAGATTTAGTAAGGAAAACAACTCAAAAGGAAAGCAACACAATCCTCCTAAAATCATCAAATATAAGCATAAAATCAGTAGGAAAAGAAACACCATATTTGGTAGGTTCATTCAAGAAAAAAGATTATCACTGCGAAATTCATGTAATATAGATATGAACTAATGATCAGAATATTATTCAACGACTCGCCCTTACCCTGTCACAGCCGCATCAAGTACTTCCGAGTGTGACATCAAAACCGCCTCTAAATCAGCAGGAGCAATCTAAATAGAACACACTAGAAATCAATAACTATGGTGCAGTAAATCTATGTCAAACTTATATATAAAACAACTAAATAACTGTTCGGGTAAAGGGCATAGATTGGAGGCGAACCTGGAAGCCTTTGTACTTGATGACCTCTTTCAAGCGGTCAATCACATACAAGTATCCTTCTTGATCAAAATAAACGATGTCCCCTGTATGTAGCCAGCCATCTTTGTCGAGTGCAACCATGGTTGCATCAATATTATTCAGGTAGCCTGAAAAGATCAGAAACATCAAAATCTACACAACTTCTTTGAGTTCAAAACACTAATGCCTAATAAGAGACAGATGTCACCTTTCATATTCCCAGGTGTGCGCAACCAAAGCTCACCAACTGATCCTGGAGGTAAGTGAGCACCCGAGACCCAGTCCACCACTTTAGCTTCAACATTGGGAGACAGAACTCCCACAGACAAATATTTATGAGCTCCAACGGTATTGTAGCCACGAGTTGCCAAAGCAGTTGATTCTGTCATGCCATAACCCTGAATACAAAATAATCATTGTCATTCTCTATATTGATGTTTGAACGAAAAACGTGTATAAATGAAGATTCTACCCAATAAAAATCACCACAAAGCGAGTATCTGCAAACTGAGAAAGATAAAAGCCATATGCATAGCACTGAATGGAAATAACTCTGAACAAAATATCGTTGCTACTCTCTATATTAACGTTTAAATGAACATCTTATAGTAAATGCAGACTCTACCCAATAAACATCACCACAACGCGAGTAGCTGCAAACTACGAAAGATAAAGCCATCTGCATATGAAATACCTGAATGAAATCAACATGGGGGAGTGCCTCAATCAGTTCTGTTATGCTTTTCTTGCTCAACGGGGCTGCTCCACAGGAAACCTGTTTCAAGCTTCGAAAACTTGCACCACCACCTCTCTTAGCTCTCTTAGTCAATGCTACCAGTATAGGTGGCACAGAGTGAAGGTGAGTGACAGCATATCTATCAATAGCTCTAACCATCTCATCAGCATCGAATCTTTTCATAGTGACAACAGTGCTCCCCAATGACAACAATCCCAAAACGAATAGAGACAGTCCATACACATGGAACATCGGGACAACAGCCAAGTATACATTCTCTGAGCTGGGATAATCATAAAGAGAAGCTTCAAATCTCACAAAGAGCTCAATCATGGCTATGAAGTTCCCATGACTCAACATAACCCCTTTAGACCTACCCGTAGTGCCTGATGAGTACAAAATCGCAGCAGTGTCCTGCTGCGCGATTCTAGGCATAGGTGCCATTGCAGGATCACTAGAAATCAGCTTATGAAAAACAGAACCATCACTAGACAGAGAATTCATGCCTAGAGCCTCGGGCACGCCCACCACATGGCACCCCCTTAATGCACTAACCAACTCATCAACTTTACCAGTGGCAGCAAATGCCAAAGTTACATTACAATCAAGAACCTGTTTTTTTATCTCCAACATATTACTCAAAGGATTCATGGGGGTCACAACTGCACCAAGACTCAAAGCACCCAAAAAAATCAAAGGGAAGCAAACGGAATTCGGGAGCAAGATCAAGATTACATCACCTTGCTTCACACCAAAATGGTAGTGAAGGCCAGCAGCCATGGATTTCACCAAAGGTGAGAGCTTTGAGTATGGAACCGAAAGCCCAGATGCAGAATCAACGAGTGCATGAAGCCCATTATGCTTACGTGAGAAAATGAATGAAACAACATCAAGAAAGGGATCAGAGGGCAGGTTTATACACGGGTATTTGCTTGAATAGATTCCTGTTTGAGGAGAATACCAAGAAGGATTAATGGAGCCTCTCAAGTTTCTTGATTTTGATGTTTCATCAATCCCATCATACTCTTCTTCTGTGCTCTGCAACTCGACGTGGGCTTTCGACAATGCAGCCATTGAAGAGAGAGAGAGAGAGAGAGAGGCAAAGCCCAAAATGTTTGGATTCAGACAACCATATTTTTTGTTCACTGCCTATTTATAGTAGCGCTCGAGTACAAAGGATCTGCGAAAAGCATATTATATATAAGCTCGATATATATAATCTCAAATCATAATCTTACATGACGTGTGATTCGTCTCTCCTCAAAAAACGTAAAGACTGCATTTTTAACAAAAGAAAAATTTGTGTGTCCTGAAATTCGCGAGACACAGAGAGCCGATTTGGATAAAAAGAAAGAATTTAGTTCGAAAATAGTAGCGATTAAAGCATATATGAGTATTTGTGGCTGAAAGTGGAGAAAGCTGAAGAAGATTGTTGATGGAACTTGAAGGGCCGCTAATAGCTAAGGCGGAAATAGACACGGGAAGAAAGATGGCGAAACATTTTAGGATTTGATTATTCCAAAAACCTAACAAAAATATGTCCAATCTTATTTTATTTTTGAACGTAAATGTGTCCAATTTTATTGATTAATAAATGAGGCAACTGATTTCTGAATGACACTATTTCAACATACAAATGATATGTGTCATTCAAAAATATTCAAATGTCATTTTACGAATGAAGTAGTATTATTTTGGAAACTAGTTGCACAGTGCAATCGGTTGGATAATAGTATTTGTGTTAATAAATAGATTGATATATATTTTTTGAAAAAACGGATTAATAATTAGATGGATAATTTTCCCTTTTCTAGGGGTCAGTTTGTTAATAATCTTCTCTTCCCTTATATAAATTTATATTTAATTTTTCAAGATTTCGCGATTGGAGCACTTACGGCGGTGCTTTCCAAATTTAAAAATAATTCAAAAATATATATTTATATTCCGCTTATTGTAGTAGTTATACAAACTCATTTGAGTCGCAGATGGAATCATTTGCCCCACAATTATATGTATATTATTATGTATCACTTTTAATTTATCTATTTTATAATTATTTTTATAAAAATAAAAAATATTATTATATTATGAACTCTAATTAATATTTATAATTAAAAATTAAAATTTTAAAAAATTATATACCCTAACTTTGAATTAATGAATCCAAATAATCAATTATTAATTCAAATAAATATAAAAAAATAATTATAAACCCTAATTAGATGAGTGAACTCTTGTTAATTATCTTTTTATAATATTAAAGCATAGTAAATTAAAATTGAAGAAAATATAATTAAAAATTATAATAAATTAAGAGTGGTACACATAAAATAGTGGGACAGAGGATTTCATGTGTTTGAGTCGATCCTGGATTCTTTGATGCGCATGTTCATTTGATAAAAAAAAAATCCAAATAATAATAATAATAATATAGCATGCATTCTCGACAATATTTGCATCATATTTCTCCGTCTATAAAAAATAATTCCTTTTTGTCATTTGAGATGTCCACAAAAATTATTTTTTTTCTATTTTTGAAAATTTTCTATCATATGATAGGCTTCATTCTCCACTCACAATACAATTAATTATCATTATAAAAATTACTTTTAATTTTTAAATGAGCTTTTTTTTCCATTCATAATACAATAATTATTTTTGTTAAAATTTGTATCGTCGACTTTTAGTACTCTCTCCATCCTACTTATATTGACACTTTTGATTTGGACACGTAAATTAAGATTAAAGGATTTAGAGTATAAAGTGAATATGATTCATTTATTTTATGTGGGTAGAGAAGGTGTCATTTTTAGAAGGTGTCATTATAAATAAGATAAATTAAATAAAAAAGTGTGTCAAGATAAATGGGACGAAGAGAGTACTATTTTTTGTGAACGGAGAGGGTAATATAAGCTAATGCTCAATGCAAGGAATTAAAGAAACGACAATCGAATATTTTATTTATTTGATAGACTAGTATAGCAGACATGCAACGTATGGAGTGCACATCTATCAATATAATTTATTAGTATATAATAAATTAATACTAATTCATTATAATATAAAAGTTTATGTATAAGAGATATAAGAAAATTAAATAATTCAAGAATAAATTAATAATAATAATTATTATTATTATATATTGTATCATAAATTTTGAGAAATAGATCTTATGTTTTGTTAATCATCATAACATAGGATGTAAATAATAAAATTTATGGACAATATTAGTGTTAAAACTCGAATGACAATCTAAAATCACATGGAATTAATAAGGTATCATTATCCTGAATTTTTTGCATTATAAGGTTCTCCCAACCGTTCCTCATACTCAAAATGCACCACAAATAATAGTAAATTGAAATTTACATAAGGTAATTAACAAAAATATAATAAAGTAAATTTAAATAAAATGAAATTCAAATATAAATTATTATACTTGTGTGCATTTATACCAAATTTATTATCAAATAAATTATGTCAAATACGTTTTAAATATTTGTATTTTGTATTACAATTTGATAACAAATAACAATAATTTTTATAGAGAATATGCACTCATATGGTCATATTAGGAATTGGAACTCAATATCTGACACTCCATCTTTAATAACACAAAATTTGATAATTTTTTACAATTTCGGATTGTATTGTCCATAATTTGGACGGAGCGGGTCGGGTTGGGCGCAGAATCGGATGGTACTTTTGGCACTAATGTTATAATTTGTGTCAAAAGTACCAAATTACTTAGAACAAAAAAATGCCAAGTAATTTGGTACTTTTTGCACTAATATTGCCATTTACCCAAAAGTACCAAATTACTTGATTTTTTTTTGTTGGTACTTTTGACACAAATATTCTCATTTATTTTATGTAATTTGGTACTTTTGGCACAAATTATAACATTAGTGCCAAAAGTACCAAATTACTTAGCATTTTTTTTGTTTTGCTTTATGTTGGTATTTTTTATACAAATTATAACATTTGTGCCAAAAGTACCATCGAACCCGCACCCAATCTGATCTGGATCAAAGGCAATGTAGTCCAAAATTGTAAAAAATGGCCAAAATTTATGTTTTTAAGATGAATAGCCAAATATTGAATTCTATTACTTTATATGACTATCTCAAAAGTTGGCACATCTCCGTATTTAAGCAAATCAAGTATATTTTTACTAATAACATAATACACAATTAATGAAACATTGACAATATAGACATTCTATTTATTAAAATCAATATTCTCCAATTCGTCACCATATAATTTTGACTATTATTCTTTAATGTGTTGAGATACTCATATTGAGCAATGAAACTTAATATTTGACCATTCATCTTAAAAATACAAATTTCGACCATTTTTACAACTTTGGACTATATTGCTCTTAATTTGGGCAGACCAAATCGGATTGGACCCGCGAGTTCGAGTGATACTTTTGGCACTAATATTATAATTTGTGCCAAAAGTACCAACAAAAAACAAAATAAAAAAATGCTAAGTAATTTGGTACTTTTGGCACAAATGACAATATTAGTGCCAAAAGTACCAAATTACTTAGAGTGTTTTTTTGTTCTAAGTAATTTGGTACTTTTGGCATAATTATAACATTAGTGTCGAAAGTACCACTCGAACCCGCGCCCAACCTGACCCAATCCGTCTAAATTAAGGTCAATACAGTCTGAAATTGTAAAAAATGACCAACAAAATTTGTGTTTTTAAGATGGATGGCCAAATATTAAGTTCCAATTCCCAACATAGCTATATGAGTGCATATTCTCATAAATAAATACATAATCAAGCAATCAATAAATCCACATATTACTTTATTCTTCTGTTGTATATCTAAAATCTACAATATATTTTATTTATTTTTAATACTCCCTCCGTCCACAAAAAAGTGTGTGGTGTAGTGGAGGACACAAGTTTTAATAAAAAAGTTGAAAGATGTGATTTTAGTGTTAAAGAAGCCCACCAAATTATAAAAGTAAAGGATGAATATTTTGTAAATATTGAGTGTGAATGAAGTTTAAAGTATAAGTGATGTTTCTAAAAAAAGAAAACACACAATCTTTGTGACGGACGAAAACAGTACTCCCTTCGTCCCACTCCAAATGTCTCATTTTCTATTTTGGGTTGTCCCACTCCAAATGTCTCATTTTCTTTTTTGGCAATACACTCTATACTTAATATTTAAACAATTTTCATCAACCCATTTTATCTACTTTATACACACTTTATCTACTTTATACACATTTCTTAATCTTCGTGCCCAAAAGAAAAGAGACATTTGGAGCGAGATAGAGGGAGTAATAAACACACAATTTTTGTGGATGAAGAGTGTATATAAATATACACTGAATAAAACTAAATGCCCATAAATATATATATACACCAATCAATATATAATCAATAAATCTACATATAATATAATAATATGTTTGTATATATGTATATATATTATGAATATAGTATATATATATATATATATATATATATATAAAGATACTAAAAAAATCAAACTTAATTAAACGTAATAAAATAAAATAGGAGAGATTCAAACAATTTTATTTCCTTGATTATTTAAGAGTAATATATGATTGTGCTGGAAATTTGGACGGAATATATATATCAAAGGGATTCTCTGAAAAATTACTATTTTATTA
The DNA here is from genome assembly GCF_028751815.1 of Salvia miltiorrhiza. Classification (NCBI taxonomy): domain Eukaryota; kingdom Viridiplantae; phylum Streptophyta; class Magnoliopsida; order Lamiales; family Lamiaceae; genus Salvia; species Salvia miltiorrhiza. Next base: position 7,780,559 of record NC_080389.1, read on the forward strand.
TTTTATTAAAATTAATATTTTTTAAAACTGATCTAAGTTTGGATCAAAGAAATTTATTGATTTATAGAATTTATCAATTTATTTGAGTATTATTTTAAAGAGGTTTTAAGATAGTTATAGAATCAAAATAGACGAGAGGTTTTAAGATAGTTATAGAATCAAAATAGACGAAATTGTTAATTAAAAATTAAAATATAATAATTATTATATTTATATTTTTTACTTTTATTAAATAAAATAACGTTAGTTATGCGTACAACGTACGCCCTTTCTGCTAGCTCTATTTATTTGTATGTTGACTATTACTAATAGATATACTTTATAAGGGCGGATGTAGAACACAATGTTAATAGAAACTCCATTGTTAGAAATAAAAATACAATACTAGCATTTGCACCTCGTGTAATATATGAGAAACGGTTTTATATTTATTTCTTTATATAAAATTGATATCAATTCAATTACATTATTTATAAAATATAATAAAAAATAAATAGAATATATTTAAGCTGAATATTGAAAAAAAATAAAAATTTACAATAATAAAAATTGATATTATGAAATGGCAAAAAAAATTAAAAATAAAAAATAATTAAAAATAAGTTTATTCGAAAAAAGATAAAAGAGGGAGAGGATTTTTTAAATTTTAGTCTTTAAATAAATTAATACCATAACTTTTACATTTCAAAATAAATATTTACATAAAATATATCAAACTAAGGCTCTTACCGTGATCTTTAATTTGATATGCATATTAAATATTTTATAATTAGTCGATTTTTCACATTTTTAGAAAGAAATAAAACAAAAAAAGAAGATAAAGAAAAGAAAATAAAATAAAAAGAAAAAAATATAATTTATAAATAAACCTTCAATTTTATTATAAGTACAAATTTGTCACTCAATTTTGGAATCAAATTGAAATCTTAGCTTTTTAAATAATATAGGTTCTATAGTATATAGAAAAATATAGTTATTATTTATTTGCTTCTTCTTTTTCTTTCTTTCTGTTGGGAACCTTGTGGAATATCATAATCTTTGTTTTGATGATACCAAAATTCATAGATCTTAATTGTAATAGACTAGAATTGTTTTGAACTCAAGTGTTAGAGTTCGTTTCTAGTTTGGCTTGCGGTTCCAAAGACTGAAGACTGAAGAACGAAGGACTGAAGACTGAAGACTGAAGATACCAACTGAAGTATCAGTTGAAGAATCAGTTCGGAACTGATGACTTAATGCGTGCGACGTGGACTCAGCGGACTGATACTAAAGTCAAGTATCAGTTAAACATTCTTCCTCGGACTGATCTTCCAACGTTCAAAGGAAGCCACGTACTCACAAAAGTACAGCCGCATTAAATGCAGAGATCTCAGGATCTTCTTATCTCTGCAGAGGTCATTCCTATTTGGTGGCTACTTTATCAGAGACGTCACATCTCCTGTCCCTCAAGAGAGCCGTTTCCACCAGACAAGGAACCTCAAAGATTGAAGCCTCAGCCCAAATTCGAATTGCTCTCCAACGGAAGAAATCTTGAGTACGTTCTACGCCAACGGATCTATTCAAGAGTTCTCCTACAAATAGCGCTCGAGGATCACTTCAATCTTCATCGATTCAACGACATAAGCTGAAGCTCTGCCAAAATTGCTACTCAGCCTAAAGCTTAACCTCCCCAAAGCTTGAATCGAAGAAGAGAATTCCAAAGCCAAAATCAGTCACTGCTGATTACACACATTCTCTTAGACCTTAGGCAAACCTTTGTTTACCCAGAAGCCAAGGTCAAACTTGCTCCAAAGAACTTGTTCTTTGCAGTATAGTTGGCACCCGTTCAAACCTCCTTTCAGACAGAAAGATTTGAGTGTTTGAGTGATTCGGAGTTCAGGAAGGTACTCTGACTCTGAGAGTCTTAGCGCAGGTTGTGCTAAGCAAGAGAAATCCGACACGAGTGAAGTGTGGGTACTGAAGAAGGGTTTTCTTCAGTGGTACGGTTGTGTGCACCCGGCAAGCACACAGTTTGGTTTGCAGTGCACCTGTTAATCACTTGCGGAGTGGATTGTTGGTCTGATCAACCGACCGTGGATGTAGGAAAGGATTTTTCCGAACCACGTAAAAGTCTCTGTGTTGTTTACAGCTTTCAGTTTTACTTTTCTACTTGTGTTGTTTCAATTGATAAACTGAATATTGAATAACTGTAAAGAGAAACCTAAGACCAACAACGTGCTCAACCGAGGCTATTGCGAAACTAAGTTTAATTTCCGCTGCATATGATATCAGTCTGACTGATTTATCTTTTGATAGTCAGGAAGAGTGTTATCATCTCTGTTTTAGCAAACTCGACTGAAGCCCATAAGTGCATCAGTTAAGTTCCAGCAACTTAACTGATAACTCCTTACTGAAGAGCTTTCAGTATCAGTCGTCAACCCTGTTTGGTCAAAACTGTTTTCAGTTAACAGGCGTCATTGTTTGCGTGTAAAGTTTCGTTTAGATCTCTATCTGGAGATCCTTCACTTCGAGGAAAAGAAAAATAGCCCATAGGTGTATTCCCCCCCTCCCATACACCTATTCGAGACCCCCAGGACCTAACACTTTCAATTGTAATTTCAGCTCCTCTCATTCATTAATATATAGCGATTTGATCTTCAACTACATTGTTTAGTACAAAAAAAACATGATGTGTGTATGTGTTGGCCAAGCGGTAAGAGGTTAATGCCTAAGGCCAAAGCCCTAAGGTCTTGGATTCGAGTCCCATGTGACGCGGTCTTTAAATTTCTTTATTTAATACTGTTAAATTATTAAAAAAAAACATGATGCCCTACCAATTTTAACGTCTATTCCCTACCAAAATTTAACGACGCCAGAACAACCGTCGTTAATTTATCGGTCTTAACGACGATTTGTCGGTGCACATTTATTTATTTTAAAATATTCCATCGTTAAGGCATCGTGATATCTAAGTATATATTTAAGTTTTATTTTATTACATTAATATACCATCATTGAATAGCAGTTAAAAATAATTTATTTTATGTACTAAATTAATATTCGATCGATGAGTAGCTGTTAAAATTATTTTTAATTATATTTATTAAAATAATTATGTGTCGTTGAGTGGTCGTTAAAATTATTTTATTTTTTTGTTAAATTAATATTTCATCGTTGAGTAGTAGTTAAAATTAATTTTATTTTTTATTTTATTTATTAAAATAATTATACATTGTTGAGTAGTCGTTAAAATTTATTTTATTTTATTTTATTTTATTTGTTACCTTAATTATGCGTCGTTAAGTAGTTGTTAAATTAAAATTAATTTATTTTTTTATTTTATTTATCAAATTAATATTATGTCGTTGAGTCGTCATTAAAATTATTTTAATTATTATCCGTAGTAGGGTTGTCATTAACTTTTCCTAATTTTATTAATTAATTTTCGGAGCCCTAATTTTATCAGATTTGCAATTTCTCTGTTCTGCTCGTCGCCTCGAATCGTCGCGGTCGTTGCGGGTTCTTTGGTGCTATAGGTTCGTTAAGCCAAATCTATTCATTTTAAGAATCACATTTTTAAAATTTGATTTCCATACTAGCAAACTTTTGATGGCAATTCGCAGCGGCTGTTTTTTGTTTTTTTTCCTTCTAAATTTTCTGATTTGTTTTACATTTTTGTGCTCGATGAAATATGGTTCACTTTTTTTAAAAAAATTAAGTTTTTGTTTTTTTTTTTTGTTTTATTTACAGATAATTTTTTATAATCTCAACTAATTTGAAATTATTCTTTTCTTTTTTTTAAAAGGTTTGATGGTAGCCCCTCCCCCTCCTTTAATTTATTGTGTCCGAACCATGTACATTTTATGACATGCTTCATGTATCACATGTTAATTGTGTGCTTACAATCACTACAAAAAAACGCATAAATAACGACGAAAATTAATGACAGCGATTTTGCTGTCGGTAATTATCGGCGGCACGGCGACGGCATTTCAGGCGACCCGCCCTTTCTACAATATATAATAACATAACATTTCATAAACACATAGCACATAACATTTAATTTAACAAAATTATCCAACATATATAAATTATTCTAACAAACAACTTAAACTAACAACTTAAACTAATTGATTAAACTAATTACACATTTCATTATATATAAACTAACAACTTAAACTAATTGATTAAAATTAATCATTCTTAATATAATTTAAAATTAATCATGCTTCATATAATTTATTTATAAAATAAGCCAATTAAAAATTAATTCTTCATAATTAATTAACTAGATCTAACAAATAAATCTATTTAATTAACATAAATACATAAATAATCAATAAATAATTAAATAAATAATTAAAAAACGTACGATGGTGGTTTCCGGCGAGGTGTCGTGAAGAAGGCGGTAAAACGGGGTCGTCGAACTACAAGAAAAATAAGTGAAAATTAAATAATTAAAATGAGAGAGATCTAGAGAGAGAGACGCACCTGGGGCGGCGATCGGCAGCGGCGGCGGCGGGTGGCGACCGGAGAAGGAGAAGCAGCAGCAGCGGGGGGTTCTGTGCGGGTTGGGGGGAAGGGTGTGGCGCAAAAGTGGGAAAAGAAGGGGTATCCGCGCCCTAATAATACTTAATTACCGACAGTAAAACGCCGTCGGTACTGATATAAAATTAAATACATGATGTGAATAATATAATTACCGACGGCGATTTTGTCGTCAGTAATTGGCCGGTGATTGAGAAAGGGCGGGTCGCCTGAAATGCCGTCGCCGTGCCACCGGTAATTACCGACGGCAAAATCGTCGTCGCTATTTACGCGTTTTTTTGTAGTGTCTTTATTGAACAATCATTAGTCATTTAGTCTTTTTAGCATTATTTATAGTAATTCAAATAAATAAGTATTTCTAATAACTCTGCGTCGTATAGTTATTATCAATACTCTCATTATTGATAGTCTATACAAGAATACTAAACAATAAATACTCCCTCCGTCCACGAAATGAGTACCCATTTGGGGGTGGCACGGGTTTTAAGAAATTGATTAAGTGTGTGTAAGTGGAATAAGGGACCCACTTTTATTGTGAGTGGGATGTGTGGGGTACACTTACCAAAAAAGGAAATGGGTACTCATTTGGTGGACGGACCAAAAAGGAAATATGGGTACTCATTTCGTGGACGGAGGGAGTATTATTTTTCTCGTACGTGAGAGAGTTTTCATAGTAATATAATAACATTTTTTTTAGGAGAATATAATAACATATTTTACTTTCCCTACGTTGCTTTCATCAATTGTTGAAATGAAGGCTAATTACATAGTACAACAGATACTCTTTTGGGATATTAATGAGACGAAGAGTTTATTCCAAACATCAACTTTTGCGTGTAGAATAACTCGAAATCTTATGGCAAAACGTCTCTAACGCGTCCGATATTATTTTATGCATGCACGTGAGAACGATGCGATTTCGTATTTGGGGCCTATCAAATCTAATAGGGAGTGGATCTTGTAAATTCACCCCATTATCATACTCCCTCCGTCCCACTAAGTACAACACAGTTTTCTTTTTGATTTGTCTCACGAAGCTTGACCTGTTTCTAAAAATAACAAAAAATTTACCCTTTATTCATCTTTTCACTTTTTCACCACCACACTTATATCACACAAAATATCAATTTCTTAATTCCTGTGCCGAAAAGAATTAGGTCATACTTCATTGGACAGTGGGAGTAGTATATAAATTTAAAATATGGACCACACAATGTGTGTATATGACGGGCTAGGAGTCTGACGCGTGACAGATGTCTTCCAAGGACTTTCAAGGCAAAATACACAGGGGTAAAATAGAAATAAAATTTTCGGAATTTAAATTATTTTTTGTCGAAAATTCATTTTTTTCCTACGGCCGTCTTGAAAATTATGCATATAATTAAACACGAATCTATACTTATTATTATAAAAAAAGCCTTGTTTTATAAAATTTGATTTGCCTATTATGTCCCCCCATATATACTTAATTTAAGGTCAATTGTGTAATTTAATATAATTTATATTTTAATTGTTATTTAAGTAGTAGTATGTATCTGTTAGAACTCTTCATCTACATAAATTAGTATTTTTTATTCTGTAAATTTAATAATTTAGAATTAAAATGAAAATTATTTATTTATTTATTTTATTAGAAGTTTAATTTTGTACTAGAATATGTGGAATTAAAAATTAATTATGTAAAGAGGAAACCTATAAAATAAACATGAATTTCATATCAATCTTCTTCTTCTTTTTGCCGTGTTTTTTTTATGTTCTTTTACTGATGACAAAATTAGGTGATTCTTAATTAATTAAAATTATTATTTTTTTAAGTTTAGATGATTTTTTTTTCAATTTTATGAGTTTTATCATATTATAATTTTCAAAGATTATACGGATAAAAAACTATATTAAAATGATAAATAATACTATAAAATGGAAATAAATATAAATTTATTTCATAAAAAAATATTTATTATAAATAACCCTTTTTACGTGCGAATGCATGTCATCTATGCTAGTATAGTAGTATGTATTAAATAAACACAAATATGTATAAAATTGGATAAAAATATACATTAGTTCACAAGTTTACCAATGAATTTGCTCATAAGTTAATGGTCAAGCATTCTTAAACCTCATACTCAACCTTTAACTTACTCATGCTAACAAAGTCTTACATAATGAATTCAACGAGAATCACATGTATCTCAGTTCATTTACAATCCTAAGCATACCATACTTGTAAATGCATTTGTCAAAGATTTGGCACGTACAAAATTCATGTAATTATATAGTATTATTCACAAATACTCATAAGAGAAATATGAATTTGAAAAAGAATATACTCAGCTCAGCAAAACATTTTCTTGAACTCACAAAGCCTCAATGCTGACAAAAAACAACTTACTGAGATTGGTCTTATTGAATGATTTCCAAAACCCAGTGCTCATCTTTGGCCCCTTCTTCTCCTAGGGCGGCGGCTGCTCGGGAGGCCGCCCTCGAAAGTTGTATCACCGGAGCTGCAAAACCTGATATAAATCCGAGCTTTGCTTATACCTTTTTTCTGTTTCGAAAAGCACACGATACCAGCCAGTTTCTTGGCCATTATATAAATGGGAAACAAATATGAGAAAATCCATCAATAGCAAAACGATGAAAGAAAAATAAAGATAAGCACAAGATGTGTAGGTTGACAAATAAATATAGACCATCATCACTCAAAACTTCCAAAAAAATGCATCTGATTTCTGCGGAAACCGAGTGAGAAATGAAACTGAGAGCTGACAGTGTTCTCCGTGTGATCTTACATCAATGAATCGACAGTACAATTATACAATTACATACAACTCAAGAACAAAACCAAAATTCATCAATGGCTAATTTACAAAAAAAGAAAAAGAAGAAAACAGCAACATCAACTTCCCTTTTTGAAGAATCAAACTAGCTAACAGACAACATGCTATCCAAGAAACGAGATTAGCAAGAACTCACCTCCGGTGCACATACATGATGCATTAAAGGGAGTTGGATGCATTGATCAATCAGACTGCTGAAAGACTGGCCCATTTTCCAAGTTCATAAGGATCAGCATAATAGTACAACTTAACTCTGTTCGCCAACGACAACCCTGCAGCCCATGGGTACGGTCTGTATTCTGGATCATCTTGTTCTGTCGGGTCATCTGAGAACGCACCAATATCTCCAAGCAGACGAAATGTTATGCGGCGAGTGCTTATCTGGCTAGGGAAATCAAAGTACATGGGTGTCCCAGCCTTGACTTCTGGTAGCCGATACTCAGCAACAGTCACCATATTGTGGGACTCCTGTGGAGAAATATGGTGGCTCAGATTACATGTTACAAAATCAAAAAAGAGAAGATAAGCTAGGTGTTCTTGACTAAATTATGCCATCTTCAACCTTATGCCCTATCTCAGGTTCAGTTTTACTCGAAGTCCATAAACTTAGTTTGAAAAAGCACGAGTCAGAGAAATTTCATCCTAACGTGGCTCTTAGCCATCCCCTCAATGCTATCCATAAACTAAATGTCGCTTACGAATTAAAACAATTTAAAACTATAGATGGGTTAAGTTATGTGAATTCCAAATAAGGTGTGTACAGCTAAGATCCTTGATACATATCCGTGAATAATCACAATTTGGAAAAAAGAAATCTCAAGCCAAAATAAAAATAGGCTAGTTCCTAAGCAACATTTAGTTTATGAAAAACAATTAAACAGCAAAACAACAAACATTTTTGATACCTGGAGAGCGGACACTTGAATATACAACACAGCAGGAGATATGAGCCTCTCTTCTATAAGATGGTTCCTACCCCCTAAATCTAAATCTGTTGAAGGTGAATGATTTAAACGGTGCTTTATCGCACTGAAACCATCCAGACGAAATCCAGCCAGCATAGGCGAAGCTTGGGATAAATATTGTTCGAGAATAAGATCATTGTCAATTAATCTTTCAACCTCAACCGGAACCTGAAAATTAGGAAAATGTTTCAGCCAACTAATATGTAGAAGAAGTCTGCACATATAATAGTTGTGAGAGACTAAAAGATATTCTCAGCCAATTAATGCAAGAATGGAGAAAGGTTCTACTTCATCAAAGAGTATCAGAAGGTTTCTTCACCTTGAACCGATTCAACTGTGGAGGTCTCTCCAACCAGTTTCTAACATTCATTTGGTCAGAACCTTGTGGTGATGCTCCCATCTCTCCTCTCACTGATTTGCCAACCACCATAATTTTTCTTGCATGAATGCATGGATCATTACCAGACTCACCACCAAAAGAGGCACGTCTACTCAGGTCTGCGAAGGGATTTTCATCCATAGACAGAAGAGAGAAGTCTCTTCCAAGATTGACAGAATTAGACCCAAGTCTTGGAAGACGCAACGTCATCCAAATGATGCGGCATCGGGATGGGCTCTTGAAGGCCAATTTCACGTGCCTAGGCACTTTGCTATCTTGAAGTGACTTCTCTGGGCCACAAAGTTCAGATGAAGAAGTTACAAGCGATTGAATATCCCATTTCCCTGTGCATGATCTTTCTTCCCTGTCTATTGTATTGCTAGCCCAGATTTGTACCTGTATAAACAATAAAAAGATACATATAGATCGAAATTCAGCCAAGTTGTAAACTGACCTCAAAGTGTAAAATTAAGACATTATCTCAGCAGCCAATACTATCATTATTATCCAAAAGTGGTTGTGAAAGCAACAAATATGCATATATAAGTGGCAGGAATCCAAGAGCTTCCTTAGCAGAATAGTCAATGATGACTTTAGTTCCGAGAGTAAAATCATGGGCACAACAAAGTATGCAGAGAGCGAAGCCAACCTATATAAAATCTCAGTAGCAATAAGATGACAACTACCACCACTGATTCATCAAATTGCTTGAACAATGGACATAGTCAAGTAAGTATTCAGATCACATAATATCAAAACCACTTATGAATATCATTTTCTGATAGAAACAACCCTCCGCCACCATAGAAAATTATTGCAATTAAAGGAAGATAATCAAATATTGTGGTTAAGAAAACTTCAATTCCTTAAGTTCCGATTCTTTTCTCACCCGTGTTAAGACACATACTTCAAACCAATTAGATTCATTAGTAGGATACTAGGATCCTCATGTTATATGCAACACAGCATGATGATATCACTAACATGGACATACTTATGCAAGACAGAACCACTCTTCAACAGCAAGAGAAAATATTATAAATGCAAGAACAAAGTTGAATCCAAAGTAGCATGGAAATGTATGTTCATGGTTTGTGCAGAGACTGTTTAAACTGAAAAAAACATTAGGCAGGAATTCCAGGTTTCTGAAATAGAAGGAGAATTATACTGTCTTTAAAAGTGTATCAACTGTTAGGATGAGTAAACGTATACTTACAGTAGGAGCATCAGACATTGAATAGCCACACGGACTAACCAAGAGGACAACACCATGGACATCAGAAATATCATTGAGAACAATGACAAATTCCACGGACGAGACACTAGGTGGAGCTCTCCAATATGACTCTTGTGATCCAGAATACACAGGAGTAACCAAGGACAACAATGGCGCTGAACCAGCTGCTGTTTCAACCTACAAATATATAATTCACAGCCAACTTCAAATCAGTAACATGCTGATCAAAGTACATTTGGGGAAGAAAATAAAACATATACACACATCTTTACACATATTTATGTAAGTATCTATTTAAAAATATAATAAAATATTTTATCTCTATTGAATTGCAAAGAAAACATTCCTATTTTTTTGCTACTAAGGTGTCATGAAAGGAGAACCCTAGAAGTCACTCACGTAAGCCTATATTCTTAGGTTTAGAAAACTATTACTACACGGTTCATCATCATATATAATTGGGTGGTATAGAACTAGAAGATGGTAGGACAAACTACAAGATCATTTAAAACCACTGTCAATATCTATTGAAGGTCACATTCTTGAATACTGCCCTTGTTCTCAGAGAAGTCTAAAGACCTTTGCGTTCATATTTGGAAGTTCCCAAACTTGAGTGCACTATCGTCCTTTCTATTACTGTGTTATTTACCTTTTATTTGGGTATAAACCAAACCAGCAGAAGCTTTTACCTAATTTTCTATACTAACAGCACAAATAGTTAAAATATTAGTTTATCAAAAAATCAAACCAACCATTGTAGAATGAAAAAGTGATCGTCCATCTACACCTAAGATGAAAAGAAGCACAGCAAAAGAATCTTGCGGAGCAGAAAGGATTCAAGTTTACAGAAGGCGATACTACACTGGGAAAAGGGAGACAGACTGTTAAAATTGGGTTTTTAGTTGGGCAGCTAGTTGGGAAGCTATCTAATCCAACCGTAGCTTTTTAAATATAGATCTTTTATCAGAGAATAGTGAGAATGAAGACCATGTAATCCAAAGCCAAAAGCATTTAAGACCCATGAGATGCATATTGAAAATAAGAAGAATATCTTCTAAATACCGGGTGTAGAAAGCTGGCAAATGGGAACTCTGCAAGTGATTCCTTGCCATCAGTCAACTTCCCTAAGACCTTTGCATTTTCTTGACTCTTTAGAAAATTATCTCTTTCAGGAATTAAATTTCTTGATGACAATCCAAATACGTGGTTCAAGGCATTCCTAGCAGCATCATCTGCTCTAGAATTTCTTCTTTGGCCAACCAAGATCCTGACATAGTCCAATATCAATGCATGAAGGACAACTTCATTGCAGCATGATTTACAAATGATCCCGTCAAGCATTTCAGAGCGATTTGAAGAAGCATCAGCTGAATATCCATAGACAGATCCTCCCTGGCTAGTTACACCATTATAGCCTGAGATGTCCTTCGAGTTACAAGTCGCAAGCAAAAGAGCTCCTTGTCCTGCAGAACAAACTCTGCAAACCTTTTTCCCACATCCAGAACAGACAAAAGAGGTCCCTGAAGTTGTTGAAGATGAAGAAGTCACCGATGCACCATCAGGTGGCCCAGTTTCAGCACGTACTTGGCATGCACCACCTGAACACCTCTCCCCAATTGCAGAAACATTCCAGAAATCAATAGTGTCTTCATCAAATGTTCCAAGCCCAATCGAAGCATTAGTTTTGTCCTCTGTTGCAGCTAGCCCAAGTAGTGCAAGGGTGCTTGCCACCCTGTATAATCTTCCCATGTATGAATCCTCGAGCATCATATTTGGATTTATGCTGGCAGGATCAATGCCTATTGATAAGAGGGCTCTATCCCTTTCAGCAGCAGAAAGATTCAGCCGAAGACGTTCTATTTCAAGTTTCATGGCTTCCATGAAATCTAATCTTCTTTCCTGCTAATTTAGATAAACACAGGACTATCACTCAAAATTCTGCAAGCCAATTATGAATTGAATTTAAACAGATATTTGCAAAGTATATCAAGTGATAATGGCATACTAATCGTTATCATCAGACCATTACTCATTAGGTCACGACTAACACGAGCAGCAATGAACAACCAAAGGAATAAACCATCAAAGCAGTTGGGAATTCTCAGGTGAACTTTGAAAAGAAAATTATCTCAATGTCATAAGATTCTGAAAGAACATTGATTCTGCTAGAGGAGCATACCAGGCAACAATAAGAAGTCTAATATTGATTCATAAATAATCATACCCAGTGAGGTCCTGAAAGAAGTTTGAACAATCTGATGTACTCTTGAGAACCATTATCTGAATGTCCTTGAGATGAAACAATCTTGGAGTTGTTATTTGCCAGAGAAACTGGCTGCGTGACAACATCATCCAAGTTGTTATTTCCCTGAGAAACTGGCTGGCTGACAACATCATCGAAGAAGTTAAGCAAGTCACTCCCTTCATGAACAACAGTCTGAGCAACTGGTTGAGAAACCGTGTCTGGAAATACTACTTCTCCAGTCAGAAGGTCCACAAATGAGTTAGCTGATGATTCTAATGGGAATGGAGAAGCCTCTCTATGATTCGTTGAGGAAGCATCTAAGTGATTGGTATCTGCTTCAGTAAGGAAAGGGTTAATTTCCTTTGAGTGACCATTTAAGCGTTCAATTAAACTAGCACCACTCTCTTCATGGGAAAATATAGACCTCCATGGAAGAGAAACTCCAAGTATCTCCACCTGCATTATCAACAAGTTCAACAATATCATCCTCTCCACAAATATCTTCCAACAAAACTCTCTTAACTTTTTCATACCTCACCGAGGGTCATTGGGCCTCTCCCAGGCACAGCAGGATAAAATGTTACAGCAACAACACGAGTTTGAAAATCCAGTTCTCCTTCAACTTCTTCAAAATCATATAACATAGAAGGGCTTGAGGATTCTTGTGCATGTAAACGAGAACCTGCCCCAGTGACAGCCATATCCTCTGCACTGATAGGTCCTGATAATGGTATCAAAATGTTTGTACCATTTGCACATTGAGGTATAGAGGCTCCCTGTGAAGATTTAATGTCAGAATAGAATTTGTAAGGCTGGCAGAAGATGCCTCTAACAAGAGAAACCATTTTCTTTAGTCAACTTCGGGTTCCTTCCGATAGTAAAGATATGCCAATTAGACTGGATGCACAAAGGATGTGGGGGTGGGTTGGGGGGAGGAAAAGGACATATGGAAATCATACAAAAGGTTTTCATTTCATGGACTTCATTTTGTTACTTGGAAGGACAAAGAAAGTCCATAAACAGGCACAGTTAACCTTGTAAGAGATACAGAACTCAGATGCCAATATAACTCAAGTCTCCAGAAAATATGCAGTTACATCATATACAAAGAAAATAGAAACAGCATATCAAATTTATAATTTTCCTACAACACACAAAGGAGTTAAATGGCACACCAAATTAAGAGGCATTATCACATCTACAAGATCATCAATTTGCATGAGATAAGAGCATCCCTTAAGTTAACCATGTATAGGATCATGCAAAATAATTTCAAACCTCCCAATCCATGTATTTTTTATGGGTACGACTTTGACGCAAAGATAACTGGTACTGCAAAAGGCATCCATTGTTAAGGTAATACTAAGAAATAGATGGATAGGTTACAGAAAAAACTTGTAGTAACTCCTGATAACTCACACAAAGCAACACAATTGTGCAACGTATATATTAGTTGAAAGTCGTCAATTGCAACAATTCGAATCAAAGCCTCAAGGCCATCAAACATTATTCATGATGGGGCTACCTGATCCGTTAACGATAGTAGAAATCTATTCACAAGCTCCACTAGTTTGAAACTTGTTTCCATCCTGTATACTTACAGCCCATAGTTTTACAACAGTTAAGGAATTAGCCTAAACCAACCCCCACCTCCACACCCACCATACAAACTCGTCTTACTCTTACATGATCCACTTCTTTAATTGGTTGCAAGATGATAAAACAAAAACACAGGATTTGGTTGGAAGAGGGTTGGCGAGAAAGAAACAACTGGACGCTCCTAGATCTGGTGTCACAAACACTAATAATTAGTATTGTTCGCTATAGCCTTGATATCCTATATCAGACTATCAATGCAAAGACAAAGAGCTCTATGACATCTCAGCTGACTAAAAGAGGACTCATTGTATCATAACTATAAATTTATCAATCAACTATTAAGTCTGGATCAATGTATTCCCAAATGTGTAAGCTTAAATTCCGCACACCAGACACACGTTTTGGTTGGGCATATTAAAAGTTAGTAAACACAACAAAAATGAAGTCCTTCTAGGGAATACACAACATGATACTGATCCAGACAAGAGAAGATAAAACGATTTGTATACTTAGTCCGGAGATCAGATGAAAGACAACTTATCAAAAATTTAAAAATAAAATAAAAGATAACTTTTAAAAGGCACAGTCTGGAATATCAACATACTGATATACCCGACCTCGAGAACAAGTTTGAGTCCATCCATCTGGCGCCCAGTTCTCACATCAACTGTCGATGGAAAAGTAGTATCATCAGCACCATGCGCTATGGTGAGAAGAAGCTCACAAACATGGCAAGGCTCGCAAAGGTATATAAAGAGTTCAACCACATCTGCAGCCTGCGCAGAAACCTGCTGTGTGCATACAAAAGCGATTAACTTAGATGATAAGGAGCCCGTTTCAAATAAAAATTATAATGAGCTAATCATACAGAACTAAGAAATGATTACCAACAGCAAGTGTCTCATAACAACATAATAGCACATACCCATACAAGGCCTTTTCTTTTGAAACTCAGAAGGCTAGCTCCCCCATCAGAAGATGCAAACATGCTCGGAACTGGCTTCAAGAAGCATCCAAAAGGCCGAGAAGGAACCTGCGGTCATCAGCAGAAATCATGAAATTCTGATAGTTTTGGCACACAACTGACATCTTACAGACAAGCTTGCGTGGATATAAAATCAATCCGATTTCAGAAGAGAGTATCTTCAACTAAACACGGCTTGGAATTGATAGGAGCAGATAGAGAGTATTAGGTCAGATTGACAATTCTGAACATCTTAAGATAGTCTAACAATTCTCTACGACCTCTTCTTCTAATGTTTTACACATTGAAGTGCAAACTAGAATTTGGTTTACAGCAACATGAACTAATAATATAGAAAATCATTATACACGAAGACTCAGGTCATAAAACTCGACTCCCCATATTGGGAGCTAAATTTCATAAAGATCAACAACCAGTGTAACATAAAATTTTCGATAAACAGGTGAGTATCATAAACTTGAAAGAGCCCTCAGTGAGAAAGGCAATTGTCATAAATTGGAAATATGTTTTAAAAATAAAACAATTTTAATCAAGGTAGAGGTTAGCCAAAAAAAAAAAAAACTTAAGAAAAGCTAATAATAGCCTAAGAAACATGGAGAGGAGATATAAACCACATAATCAAGTGAACTGTTGAAATATACATACATGTAAGGGATCAATAATCACTGAAGGAAAATGCTTGAAGAGCCTTAGCCCCAGAAAAATCTCTAGTTGCTTCTGACGGGAGCTATCTACAACTGCGTTCTTATATCTTCTCTGCAGAGTGATTTTCATATTCTGTGCAGCAGAGAACTGTTTAAATTTTCCTGCCTCCTCGTTAAAAATGCTAAGTATTTGGCTGTGCATGGCTTTGGAACCCGTATAAAGCGTTGCATGAATGTCACCAGCTACTAAGAAAAGATCAGCTAATTGAGATACGGGTGACAAGATCGTTGATCTCTTAAACTCGTCAAAGGTCATGTCAAACCTTTTCCAAGGTTTATCTGGACAAGGATGATTCCAGGTTGTCGTCCTAGTGTTGTGATCAATATAATATGTTTTCCCAGTCACTGCATCAGATCGCTTTTCCCAGCCGGGAGGCAATGGAGCAACATAGCCACCAAAGTTACCAGGTGCTTGATAACCATATACAAGATCACTATCAAGTGATATGCCTAACCGCCTACATTGCTCCATAAAAACCTGGAGCGCACCAAAGAAACTAGCAGCATTCGTTCTATCTAAAGAATCCGCACAGTTGAAACGTATTACTCCATTTTGGTGTGATCTTATGCAAAAGGCACCATCATAGTCATCATTACATATTATTTCACCTTTGCAGTTGTTAATCCTTTGGCGAGAGGGTAAATAATCCCCCTCAGAAATACCAATAGAAACTGTGGGTGCTTTCAGAAGATACCAAAGTCCTTCAATTGTTTGTTGTTCGCCCTTAAGCTTTACACTAGCATGCCAATCATAATTAATTAAGTGAATTCGAGCATAAGGCAGTTTCCCAATAGAACGAACATAGTTTAAAGATTCTTCAAAATGCTGAACCAAAACCGATTCAGATTTTCCTTCTCCATTCCTTAGTAAGTTAACACAAACAATTGGAACCAAAGCACTTTTTTTCTGACTCCCACCAACAGCTCCCTCCAGATTCCGTGCGTCATATCTTTGAGACAACCTTTGATAATACTCTGAGCTCCCTTTATAAGGATCGCGATCGGATACATAAATTTCTGCTTCAGCAGCAGTAAGTTTTAACTCAGCACCCCACCAGATAGGAATGGTGCCTCTACGCCAAATGTAAGTGGTAAAAGGAGCGCTTTGACCAGCTCTTTTGGGAATCCAAACAAGTTGTTCACACTCAACTTCATTGCCTGGCCATTCAACAAAAATAAATGCATGGAAAGAGAAGAAAAACAAGTAAACAAATATGTGGAAAGCCAGGTATCATTAACAAGCATGATGGAATGCAAACTTGATGATAAAAACCACATATCAGGAATAGAATTGTGATGTTCCAGCAGTCAGGAAGAAAAGATATCACAATGGCATCTATCAGACAAAGAGAAGTACAGGAAACATGCAAAAGAGCATACACTAATTAAACTTAAAACTACACTTTGTAAGGCCAAAAGTAGATTGAAAGAAGAACAAACTGATCATCAGGAGACAATCTAATTTGCAAGAGCATAGTCTATTTCCATCATAATTTTAGGATACCTGGTATAGTAAATTTAAACTTCAAAAAAGATTTCACCTCTCGCCACTCAGCTACTTAACCAATAAAATGCACAACACTAGTTTGCTATTGGACCAATTTTAAAAGACTCGCCTGGTGATTGCACTTAAGATATTTTACTGTAAAAAATAATGACTCAGTTGTAGCACAAGATACAAATCCAAGTAGGAGAACCAATAAAAAACTGTTCAAATTTATGTTCCCAACAATAACATGGACATGGTGAAGAATATAGAACCATGTCAAGTGCACAGCCATACATAAGCTAGAGCATTATCTCACAAGAGATATTAACAATTAACATTTTCACAGCAAAAAAGAAAAGCTAATGCATCAAAAGCAGTTTATATCATTGAAAAATTACCTGTACTATAACATGAGTTTATACCCCTAGCTAAGTATCGAGTTCCAGGATGCAATCTACTACGACGAGCAGTAAGTGCAACAACCCCCTCCTGCTGCCCAAGGCTACCAAAAGTCTTGCATTCAGCAAACCCCTGTATGTTAGTTAGCAATTAATTGCATGTTGATTTCAGGAACTATGCTAACAAAGTGCTCAAAAATAAAATACACAATGAAAAGCCGAATCAGAAAGCGAAGAGAACTGAAGATCTACAACCTTCCCCAGCCCCCCAAACAAATAATACTCCTTCTGTCCACAAAAAGTAGTCTTAGAATGGGACGGCGCGGGTTTTAATAAAAATAGTTGAATGTATTGTGAGTGGAGAAAGGGTCTCACCTAAAAGGTATTGTTAATAATGATAATTAATTGTATTGAGTGGAGAAGGGATCCACCATGTGGTGGGTATTGTCCATAAATAGAAAGGGACTAATTTTTGTGGACGTCCCAAAATGGCAAAAGGGACTACTTTTTGTGGACGGAGGGAGTAATAAAATTGAAGATAGAGTACTACATCTTTCCACGGGGTCCCATAGATGGAATTATATTCACACGAAATAGCATTTTTCTGCTCCATGGAGCTAAAAAGCAGTGTGCTCGAAATTGACAGTTTGAGAGATTATCCAGCTCAGCAGAAAAGTCTAGAAAAGAGATAAGTTGTAGGAAATAAGAGCTAATGAAAGGAACAAAAGCTTAGCTCATCCAAGCAGGAGAAACATTACTCCTATTTAGGGATCAGTGGTGTAATTTTGCATCTAAGCTTTATCTGAACAATTCAACTATCGCTGCAAACATATCTAGTGTCACTTCTTAAATGCTTCATTCATGTTCTTTCTTCAGTCTAGCTGTATTCATGTCTTATCTTTCAAATGCTTCTCTCTGTCGTTGTACCTAATTAATTTCCTTTGTCCAACTTCAAAAATATCCATGTCTTAATAGCTGTGTCTCCATGTATATTCTCTTTTAAGGACCACAGGGCCTCCTCTTCAGATGTTTCAGAATATAATGAATAGAATCACAGAGTTCAACATTGCCACATAGATTAATATTGACTTGTAAACTGTTGATACAGAGGACTAGAAGCTAAATAATAATGACTGCAGTCTACAATATACCACTTTGGCACTTCCATAACTATAAAAACTGAATTTCCAAATTCCCTTGTCTATTTTCTCAAAAAGATCCTACTTCTAGACTACAGATTGTATGTTGTGATGATACAAACCTCATAGCAGCAGTTAGTTAGCAGGCCATTCAACCCAGGTCGTAGAATACTTTACAGGTGTAGGGCTGAGATGAGCATAAGTATGTATCGAGCTCAAACTAGAGATCTGCTAATACATTTAAGAAAACTTAGACAACTGATGCTGAAGTCCATGTTAGAATTCTACTGATACAGGTCATTCCCTTCACTCTATGATCTATCACCTACCCTAGGTATAAGCTCATGTAATGCAATCTCCTCTAGCACTTAGCAAGTAAGAATAAATAAACAAATAATCCGATTAATAATATAACTCTAGTAAAAGCAAGGATATAAAGATTTTTCTGGTAAAATGAGATTGGAATTGAAAGTACACACCACTAGCATCTTTTAGTAGAGATGAGATCATGGGAATCCATTCTAAGAATTTCAAACGAATTGCATGTACCAGAAGCATAGATAGCAAGGTTCGCTAGTAAATTAGACACATCAAAAGAATATTTAGCTAATACAAAATTGAAAATACCAAGTGTGACTAAAACCTGCAGAAGAATGACACAATGCTGCAGAAGCCCAATCTTCCTGAACGGCATAGCAAACCATTTATTCCACACAAATTCATCATCTGGGTTCTGCACCGACATACGACTTGGAAAAGGCCGAGTTATATCCCTAGTTTCGCAGAAGTAATGCTTCCCATCAATGTCAAGCTCTGTTAGTTCTTGAATATTTTTTATTTCAGTTTTACTTTGTGCTTGAGGATTCTGAAGGGAAATTTTAATCCATTGGGTCTCCGTTACTGAGTAAACACACCCTCCACCAGGCAAATTTGGAATGCTGGCTGTCAACCTAGTTGCAACAAGCAGTAGACCAAAGCTGCCAAGAGCTGCATAGCCTAACAGTGCCCGGGCATGTGTTATACTCTTACAAGGCCATTTTGACCCATTTGTGATGCAATCTAATGCTTCATTTTGTGATTTGAAAACATCATAACCCTGCTTAGCAGTATAACAAAGTTCCCCAGTTGTAGGATCAACATAGATAACCTGAGTGTCAGTCCTAGTAGACAAACTGACAATAATATACACTTCACTTGAGTCCAATGTGACAACAACAACAGATGTATCCCTTAGAGAACCTGCTGCAAAAGATCACAGATATTCTGGAATCAGAATGCAATTCAAAATTTATGTACCTATATAAACCAGTGCCAGAAAATAGTCTTCTACTATAAGCACCAATCATACATGAACTCTGAATTTCTTAATAAAATTTAGAAGGAACTATAAATGCTGAGTAACTGGTAGCAAAATGTCACTTCCTTTTACAGAGAAAAGTATTCTAGTCAAAATCTGTAAGAAATTCTCTATACTTCCACCGATGGCCACACATGAGTAATTGTGACAGCAAAAACTACAGAAATTTCTCTGGGATTATATGAACTATAAAGTGTTTTCAGCCAGTTTAAATAACATAAGGAAAACAAAAAAAGGAAAGGAAAACACTAGAAGCAGCCCTTGCCATAAATGTATACCAAAATGAAGTTCGTGTCAGTAGATGCCATATTGCTTACGCCCTTAAAAGGCACACTCAGTGAATGATCAGTCTTAGTGCGCTAAGCTTCACTATAATACCAATAAAAGGGAAAAAAGAAGGGGGTGGAAACCACTCTGCGTCTCAATTTTTACAGAGAAATAATCAACTATTCCCATTACAAAGTTGGTAAACTGATTGAATATTATAAACAGAAAAAAGTTGAATAAATGAAAAGGAGCGTGACAAAATGCTGCGCATTAATTCAGACATCATCTATTTGATATGTTTCACTTGACAAAAGTCTATATGACGAGAACGAGTAAAAGACTATAAATTGCTTAGTCCTATCTTTGCAATTTTACAATCTAGACTCACCTACAATTATATGAAAAGCTGATTAAATATTCTCAATAGATGTTGCAGACATCAAGAAGAATCAAGGGGAATATGTACAAATGGTTCATGGGGCTCACCAGATGATTCCATGCTCTCAAAGTTAACCAGTCTTCAAGTTGATCTTGAGAGCAGCGCGATTAAAAAACTGTGATGGATACCTAGTCCGACTGAGGGAAAAGGAAGAAATCCAAATTAGCAATCATACAACCAAAAACTTGCCCCGTACATCGTTTACATTCATGTCTGCAAGTATGAATTATGCTCTGCTTTTGACAATGTTTAACATAACAGTGCATTCGCCAATCTTTTATGGCTTAAAGGAACCAATAGTATAAGCTGAGTAAACTTAACAGCCAGAAAAACGTCATGATCTAATCTAATACAACGGAAGAGTTGATTCAATTACTTTGAAAAAGCAGATCAAAATCCATTCCCAGGTGTCTGGTCAACTTTAATCGATAAAAAAACTCAAAAATTATACAGAACAATTACCTGATTTGGGTAGCAAGACTTTGTAGATTGGGATTTTTTCCGGGAACCACTGATTTGGAAGAAATCACAGCCAGATCGTCCTCGGATTGGCCGGCCGGTAGCTGCGAGCGTTCGATGGCTGCTTGTTAGAGAGGAGTGGCGGTGGCTCCGGCGGGAAGACGGCGGAGGAGGGGAGAGGGCAGCCGTGGCCAGAATCAAAATAGGAACATGTAGACAGATCAGCCTTCAAAATTGAGAAACAAGGAAAAATCGTAAAGGTTGAAGAGACGCGAACATTTTAAGAGAATAGCAACTTTAGCGAAACCAAACATGAAAGTGAAAGAAAGAAACAACGCTTTCAAAGGAATAGTCTTATCTTAGCTCATTCATTATAGACTAGTCATTGGTTTTCTCAAAGAAATAGGGAATATGGATATGGATATAGATATAGATGTAGACTTTTTTTTCGAGAATTACAAAAGAGTAAAATTTTGAAGTAGTCAAAGTGAAGCATAAAACACAATTTATGGCCACACATTAAAAAAAACACAAAATTTGGTCATTTTTATTAATTTGGACGTTTTTACCCTTAATGAGGCGGACCGGGTAGGATCAGGCACGCGGGTCGCGTGCCGAGTCGGGTTAGGCACTTATGGCACTATTAGTGTCATAAGTGCCAAGATTTTACTTTGGTTTTATTTTGGATTTCCGTTGGCACTTATGGCACTATTAGTGTCATAAGTGCCAACGGAAATTCAAAATAAAACTAAGTAAAATGGTCATTTAGGCACTTATGGCACTAATAGTGCCATAAGTGTCATACGTGCAACACAAATACAGAAACAACATCATCTAAACCCTAAATGGAACATCTAAACCCTAAATGAAATATCTAAACCCTAGGGGGAAGTGTGCACTTATAGCACTTATGACACTAATAGTGCCATAAGTGTCATACGTGCAGCACAAATACAGATCATATTAGATTTGTCGATGGCTGAAATCGAAGGAGGCGGAGATCAGATCTGCCGATGGAGGAGGCGGCGCAACGATCAGATCAGATCCACCGCCGCCGCCTCATCAGATCAGATCCACCGCCGCCTCATCCTCCGCCACCTGACCAGTCCTTCCTCCACACCGCCGATTTGAGAGGACCGGATCTCCTCCACCACCGCCGCCTCCTCATCCTCTACTCCGACGAATTCAACAAGCTTGGCGCCGCTGCCGCGCAGCCGCTGGAGAGAAAGAGACGGAGATGAGAAAGAGAGAGGAGAGAAAGAGAAGGGTAGAATAGTCATGACATACAAAAAATTGCCAAAATTTTTATTTTTTCAAATGGTGGACAAAATTTGATGTTGTATGTTGAATAGGGTCATTCGGCCCTATTGTTTCATTGCAAAAATCATCTAATATATAATCAAATCAGCAATTCGCACGCAGGCCGGCAGGCGAGATCTCTACACCACAACGAGATCTCTACATTATATCAAATCAGCAACTCGCCTTGCCACTTAAGCTAGGCCTCATCGGCGATATAAATATAGACTAACCGTCGGTACTACTCCCTTCGTCCACAAATATTGTGTGTTCTCATTTTTTGGAAACATATTTTATACTTTAAACCTCATTCACACTCAGTGTTTACACAACATCTACCTTTTACTTTTACAATTTGATGGGCCTCATACTACCCTTTAATAATAAAATTACATCTTCCAACTTTTTTATTAAAACTCGTGTCCTCCACTCCACCACACACTCTTTGCGGATGGATGAAGTATTTAACAAAATATAAATGAAATTGGCATGTGTTATGTGTTGGTCAAACTGTAAATAGTTAATGTCTAAGGTCAAAAGTTTTGGTTTTGGTTTATCGTGACGCGATCTTTAAATTTTCTTTATTTAATATTGTTAGTCTATATAAAAAAAATACATTACTTTGTTCATTCAATCTTTATGATTAAGTGAGGTCAAAAAAAATCTTTATGATTAAGTGCTCGTTTAGTTTAAGTAGATGAATGAAAAAGGAAAGTTAATCAAATAAAGAAGTGGAATGGTAACAATAACAATTACTCCCTCCGTCCACGAAATAAACTCCTACTTGCCCTTAAATATTTGTCTACGAAATAAACTCCTACTCTGCTTTTTGGACAATTATACCCTCCCTTGCTTTTAAATTTACTACACTTTTATCTATTGGGCCCACTTTATTCCACCATTACTTATGTAATTAGTCTCCCCTAAACTAAATATTGTTATTATTATTATTATTATTATTATTATTATTATTATTATTATTATTATTATTATTATTATTATTATTATTATTATATCATCCTTATTATTGTTATTGTTATTGTTATTATTCTTATTATTACTGTTATTGTTATTATTGTTATTATTATTATTATTATTATTACTATTACTATTATTATTATTATTATTATTATTATTATTATTATTATTATTATTATTATTATTGTTGTTGTTGTTGTTGTTATTATTATTATTCTTATTATTAGTATTATTGTTATTATTATTATTATTATTATTATTATTATTATTATTATTATTATTATTATTATTATCCTTATTATTATTTTATTATTATTGTTGTTATTGTTGTTATTATTATTATTATTATTATTATTATTATTATTATTATTATTATTATTATTATTGTTGTTGTTGTTGTTGTTATTATTATTATTATCCTTATTATTTTTATTTTTATTGTTGTTGTTATTATTATTATTATTCTTATTATTATTGTTGTTGTTGTTATTATTATTGTTATTATTGTTGTTATTATTGTTATTATTGTTGTTATTGTTATTATTATTGTTGTTGTTATTATTATTATTATTATTATTATTATTATTATTATTATTATTATTATTATTATTATTATTATTATTATTATTGTTGTTGTTGTTGTTGTTGTTGTTGTTGTTGTTGTTATTATTATTATTGTTGTTGTTGTTATTATTATTATTATTATTATTATTATTGTTATTGTTATTATTATTATTATTATTCATATTCATATTCTTATTATTATTATTATTATTATTATTATTATTGTTGTTGTTGTTGTTGTTGTTGTTGTTGTTATTGTTGTTATTATTATTATTATTATTGTTATTATTATTGTTATTATTATTATCAAATTGCTAGTTAAAGATTAGTAAAAGTAATAACAATACATAAACACTACCCTTTTAGTCTTTTACACCACCTTTTTCAGCTTTCTTAGTCTCCGTGCCGAACCCCAACTGGGAGTTTATTTCGTGGACGGAGGGAGTACTTTATTGGGTGTTTGACTTAACAATGAAAAAGAATCATTAATAAGAGATTCCCTTTTTTTTTGTTTCCCCTCTATTTTGGTAACAAATTGGGTGATTGTACCCCCAAGTAAGAGTAATAGTTAAGTCATTACCCAAACCAAACAATAAGTACTCCCTCCGTCCCACTCCAATAAGCTCATTTTCCTTTTTGGGTAAAAAAGTTGTACTTAATTGGTGTGGACCACACCACTTTACTACCACTTTCCTATTAAAAAATAAATTTTTTTAATCTTCGTGCCAAAAATAATTTCTTTCATTTGTGCGCACATGTCACACTCCCTTTCCGTTACTCGCTGTGATCCCGGACCTTTTAGCCACCGACAGATCCATTTCTCCCATTGCACTTGCCCTGAGGACGTAACTCAGACAAGTTGAATTGACCTCGGGATGCTACCCAGGCAGGCCTTACATTACATGCTTCGGAACACATCCAGCAAGCACCCTTATAACGCCTCTTAGTTAGTGCCCGATGGAGATCAACCCACTAGGTCAGCTAACGAGTGTACACAATTCTCAAACAACGTGTTAGGTCATAAGAGAACCTCAATTGATTAACTTTGCGAGCCTTAAACAGAGCAGAGTGCACATAAACACTTTATTGGATAAACAGTTTTCATTTCATTGAATAAATAATTTGCATTTAAATGAAACATTTAGAGCTTAATAACTCAATCATACTTTATACATTTGGAAAGTAATCCCACCTGGATAGGCAAAGCCTGAAGATCATACACATATAACTTGTCTTGGGAAAGCAGCGCAAATCCCCTTGTTCCACAAAGCCTACAAGAAATTCTATTCTTAATAGGTCTCGTGATGCTAATCTTATGTCTTAGTGAGTGTGCTAAACATTCCTGATTCATCATGCCGAATTTTCAAAATTTAATAATAAATATTTGAAAACTAAAATTCTTGAGTCAAGGGCACCAACAATATCCTTACTCGACTTTCTTTTGTAATTGGAATTAATGAAAACCAATTTAAATCATGAGTACTTTTATTTGCAAAAATGGATATGCAAATTCATTTCATGCTTAATCATATAATAAGTAATTATACTTAATATATGCACATAATAATAATAATATAATATTATTATGCAAATTAAAATAATTAATCAAACTTAATAAGTCAAATTAATTAAAATAGTGCAGTCCATTTAAATAAAGAAGCTGCACAGCCCAATTGAATAAATTAATAAAGGTCCAAAACTTGAATAAAACTAAGCCCAATTAGGCAAATAAATGAATGACTACAGCCCAACCTCGGCCCAACTGACTCGGCCCAAGACTCAAGCCCAACACCCAAACCCTTCTTTTCTTCCCTTTCTCTCCATCAGTCACGCACGCCCCACTTCAGTCCCCCACTCTCAACTGCTCGGCTGTAATACCCCGTTTCCTCGAGCTAAGTTTAGAATAATTTTGAACTTAGATTTAAGATGATTCACGCCGGATAAAAGAAAATAAATTATTTTAATTCCAACAAAGTGAATTACGAAAGCTTTGAAAATTTTAGTTATTTAAATTTTTGTGCATTGCATATTTATTTAAATTGAGCATTTATACGAGCTAAGTATTTATTAAGCGAACCCTGAAGAATTATTACAGTTCGATAAAGCAACCCTTACCATCAAAGCCACTCCCTATCATACTAGTCCTACACTTTATAGCCTTTGAATGAAGCTTCTCTGCGAAGCAATACACTTTGGCAAGATATTTACTTCAACAAAAAAATTAATCTTCACCATTTTCCTTTCACTCATTTTCCTCCCTCTGTCATAAGCAGAATCAAAATATCTACCACATCTCAATTACACTCCAGCCAATTCACTATTTTCATGAATTACACCATCTTCAATTTTTGCCATGAACCCAGCAGCCAACGCAAATCAAAACGACAGCCACGCTCATCATCCACCCAAGGTTTCACCTAAATCTTTTTATTTGTACCTCAATTGTTTACAAGCATGATAGATAAGAACTCTAACATTCATATACATGTATCAAAGCATGATTTATAAAAGGAAAGGTTGAGTCTTGAAGCATCGATTTTGAAGCTTTGATTTTTTTTTCCCTGCCTTTGATCTTGCTGCGTTGAGTCGGTTGATGCCGGTGCGTCTGAGACGGGTCTGTTGGGTGTTGTCGCTGTTGAGTCGAGTCAGGGGGATAAGGGTTGACGGCGGTGCGGCTGGTTGTTACTATCGGCGGCGACCTCGTCGTCTGTCGCCGGTGTATGCAGAGAGAGGGGAGGGTTGAGAGAGTTCCGAGGGAGATGGAGGGCGCGGCGGCAGTCCACTTCTTCTGCTGTCGTCGGCCGATTTGAGTGAAGAGGGAGGGAGTTCTGGGTTCGGTGAGATAGAGGGTAAGTGATGGGGACAGAAATCGACAGAGAGAAGGAAGAGCCGAGGGTGGCGCGGCTTGTCGCTGCTGCTCCTCCGGCGAGCTCCACGGCGGCGGCGGATTCTGAGAGAGGGACGGTGGGCGGCGTGAATGGAGAGAGAGAGAGAGAGCAGTCGAGAGGGAGAGAGAGAGAGAGAGAGAGAGCAGTCGTGACTGAGAGGGAGAGAGAGGCGACTGATGGGGGAAAAAGAAGGGTTTGGCTGTTGGGCTTTGAGAGTTGGGCTTGTATTGTGGGCCGATTTTGCTTGAGGTTGGGCTTTGAATTGTGGGCTGTTTTATTTCATTCAGCTGGGCCCTTAATTTATTTAAAGACTTTGGACTGCCTTCAATTTATTAAATTGGGCTGTCTTGTTTTTAATTAATTAGACTTATTAAGTTTGATTAATTATTATTATGTGCATATTTTAAGTTATTACTTATTATATGCTAAGCATGACATGAAATTGCATTTTATTTTGCAAAAAGTATTCATGATTTAATTGGTCTTATTTATAATTCCAATTTTTTTAAAGAAAGACGAGTAAGAATATTGTTGGTGTTCTTAACTCAAGAATTTTAGTTTTCAATTATTTATTCACTAAATTTTGAAAACCCAGCTAAGTGAATCATAGAATGTTAAGCACTACACCATGACTTAAGATTAGATTCAAGGAGACCTATTAAGAATAGAATTTCTTGTAGGCTTTGTGGACCAAGGGGATTAGCGATGCTTTCCCAAGACAGGTTATGTGATTATGATCTTCAGGCTTTGCCTAATCAGGTGGGCTTACTTTCCAAATGTATAAAGTATGATTGAGTTATTAAGCTCTAAATGTTTCAACGAAATGTAAATTATTTATTCAATGAAATGCAAACTGTTTATCCAATAAAATGTTTATGTGCACTCTGCTCTGTTTAAGGCTCGCCACAACGAATCAATTGAGGTTCTCTTATAGCCTAACACGTTATTTGAGAATTGTGTACACCGTTAGCTGACTCGGTGGGTTGATCTCCATTCGGGCACTAACTAAGAGGCGTTATAAGGGTGCTTGCTGGATGTGTTCCGAAGCATGTAATGTAAGGGCCTGCCTGGGTAGCGTCCCGAGGTCAAAAGTAAACTTGTCTGGGTTACGCCCTCAGTTCAAGTAAATGGGAGAAACGGATCCGTCGGTGGCTAAAGGTCCGGGATCACAGCGAGTAACAGAAAGAGAGTGTGACATGTGCGCACAAATGAAATAAATTATTTTAACATGCTTAGAAGTTATTTCAATTTTAAAACCTTCTAAGTCATGTCAAGTATGATTGGATAAGCTGTCTTTATGAAAATATGAAATGTTTATGAAAATGCATGCCCACTGAGTACATTAGTACTTAGCCCAAAAATACTTTCAAATGTTTTCAGGTTGACTGGCCGGTGCTGACGGGACTGAGCTGAGGCTAAGGTTCAATTTCTATACAGACTTCCGTTGTAGTAATAACTCTTATACATCTTTTGTTTTCTTAACTTAAGATGACTCCATGTCGAGCTTCAATTTAAAATTTCTAGTTTTATGTTAATGAACGTCTGTTGTCAGAAACATGAAACAAAACTTGTGATCCAAAGGGGCCTAGCCCGACTTGTTATCTTATTCGGGTTTTAACAAGGTTGTTCCTTGTTTATTTCTATGAATTAGTTGCACCTCGATTATATTTATTCATTCAAGAATTGGGGTGTGACATCGGCTCTCTCTCTCTCTCTCGACTGCTCGGCTCTCTCTCAATTGCTCATTTCCGGCGACTGAAGCAGCAGAAGCCGTTCTCTTCCCCGACTCCGGCGAGTAGCAGCGATAAGCTGCCGCTCCACCGTTCTCCTGCTCAGACCCAGCACACCCCTCTCCTCTCCACTCAGATCGGCCGACGACAGCCGAAGAAGTGGACTGCCGCCGTTCTCCGCCCAACTACTCTAGACCCGACTCAACACCGCAATCACTCCACAAGGCCAACAATGACTCAAGACTCCATTTTTATCAACATGCTTCTAATCATTCTTCTACCTTTCTTTTCTTTCAAAAACAGACTCATGCTTGTATGTAACATATATATATATATTCACACATTGTTCTTATGTATAAAACATCATGTTACTCTATTGAAATACATATATGCATATATATCGATGGGATGATGCAATGGATCTGTGTTTGTGTCTCTCTGTTTGGGAAAAGTTCGAATGTTTCAAGTATGAAGCATAAAATGGATGCTTCAAACATGCAACAACACAAATAATGGAGTTCAAAGAGTTAAACCTTGAATAGTTTTGGCTGTTGTAATCTCTTAAGCTTGAGTTCTTTTTCTTGTAAGGATGATTTGTGTGAACGAAATAAAGAAGATTTTGGCTGTAGTAAACTTTGAATTTGTCCAATGGTGTGAAGTGTGCAAGAGGTCTTTGAGGGTATGTGATGTTAAGTGTTAGGGGAGGTCTAGCCTACATGGAGGCATGGCTGCTATGGAGATGTGAGGGGTAGGTATTCAGCATGGGCTCTAATTTAGCTAGGTATTGGAGTGTTGAAGAAGTATGGCTTAGCCTACCATGGCTAATAGGAACATAGGGTATGGATGAGAAGTGTTGATGGATTAGACGATTAAAATCCCTCCCGATTAAATTATCGGGATTGTAATATTTCTTCAGGGTTTGCTTAATGAATAGCTCGTGTAAATGTAAAATGCTCAATTTAAATAAATATGCGATGCATAAAAATTTAAATAACATAAACTTTCAAAAATCATTTTTGTTGGAATTAAAGTAAATTCATTTTTTTTTCCAGCGTGAATCATCTTAACTTCTAAGTTCAAAATTACTCTAAATTTAGCTAGGTAAAAGCGGGGCGTTACATAAATGAACCTATTAAACTTGGACGGAGGGAGTATTATTTTCTTTTATAAAACTTATTTTGTTACTTTTTTTGTTGAAAAATGAAAAATCCCAAAATAAAATAAAAAGGTAAAAATGTGTGTCCGTCAATGTTAAAAAATAATTATTTATTTTCAAATGATAACATTTTTTATAAAATAGGCATAAATATTATTGAATTATGAAAATTCATCTATCATATTAAACCAAAGCTGGCTTCCAAAATCTTCCCACTAAAAATCAGTCATTTCATGCAAAAATAAATAAATTATTATTTATAAATACCTAATTGATTTATACAAGTAACTCTTTAATCATGGACAACATGCTCACAATTCCCATGCGTCATCATGTCACCTGCCCAAAAATCTATCCAATTTGAAAATTTAATATCTAATCTCACAATCCAAAATTAATAAGAACTACTCCATCCGCCTCGCTATCCGTGGCTCATTTATTTTTCGATATAAAAAATAAGAAGAATGTGTAAATTACATAAAAGTAGTAGAACTCACATTTTTTTTAAAGTTAATTATAATATTTTATGTATTGAGCCACCGATAACGGGACAAGCCAAATTGAAAAAACGAGTCACTTTCAACGGAACAAGAAAGTGCTATACTGCTATTTATTAACAAATTATGCCACACATCTGCACTACTAAAGAGGTACACGGTTAACAGGTTAACTAAATTAAACAACTCATTTACATATCTGCATCAACTGACAAATAGAAACTTGTAACTAAAAATGGCACTTATTTTCTGTTAAGAGCTCTACATTGAAAAACCAAACTAGAGAAAAAAATCATCAAATAGAAACCAAACCTCAGCTCAATATTGATAGTAGTGATAGTGAGGCTCACTCTCATCATATCTATATACATTGTTAGGTGACTCCACTTCACCATGGTGATAGTGATAGCCACTATAAGGAGGCTGCTGGAGCTCATACTGATACACATGATGTTGTTGTTGCTGCTCCAGCTCATACTGGTAGGCGGCGTGGGGCTGTCCGAACTCATAGTGCTGCACAGCGTGGGACGCCTCTTCTTCTTCTTCTTCTTCGTCGTCGTCTTCTTTTTTGTCGTGGTGATGAAGAGGGGAGGGCGAGCTGAGCTCACTCGGAGAAGGGCTGGCTTCCTTGGCCGGGGTTGGGTCTGTCTCGACCTTCACCTCCACCAACTCCACCTCTTCAAACGACCGGAAGATGGGATGCAAGTACGCGTCCGCCAGGTAGGATCTCACGTCCACGTCAGATGCAGAGGCCCCGTCTTGTGTGTCCTTCGACATGGCTTCCTGATGGCCAAGAGAGGGTATGTAGATTATTCATAAGTTAGCATTACATATCTGAAGATGAATCAAGAGGATGATATCTAGAGCCGGAAAAATTGGTCTTAGCTGGGCTAGGAAACTCGAGGCCCGAAAAAAATGGAGTCTAAAGGCCCGTCCAAACAGCCAGCTTGGGGCTTAAAAGCCCGCCTGATTTTTGTATGATGTACTCCTTCCGTCTCATAAGAAAATATCATTTTTTTCATTTTCGTCTGTCCCATAAGAAAGTATCACTTCCATTTTGGAACATAACCCCACACATTATCACTTTTTCTAAAAAGTAGTGGGTCCCTTTCTCCACTCAACATATTATCTATCAAATATTTCTTAAAACTCGTGTCATCTCCTAAGTGTTACTCTCTTATGGGACGAGAAGAGTATTATACCATTAGGATTTTTTTATATAATATTAGGGTGAAATGGTATTTAATCATTTTGAAAGATAAAACTTAAAAAATACTCACCTTTTACAAAATATATAAATAATAACCATTAGGATTTTTTTACCCTTATATCGAACATTAGCGCATTTTGCACTAATGCTCAACCACTGATGATTATGTCGAACATTAGTGCATTTTCTAAAAACACTCACCACTAATACTCGACTCACAGTGGTCGAGCACTAGTGCATTTACAACTAATACTCGACTCGCAGAGGTTGAGCATTAGTGGTAAATGTATTAATGCTTCACATTGGTCGAGCATATCGAGCAAAGTTTGCGATAGAATCTAAGGGCAACTTTGTCCTAGCCGGTCGGGACAGCCTAACCCGCCCATTTTGTCAGCTCTAACGATAACATATATGTATAAGAAGATCACAAAATTGAAGTTCATTCAGCTATGAAGTAGAATGAGATTACCTCAAGAGGGTACTTCCTGAATGCAGGCTCGAAGCGATTCTTGCAGTATTTGTGAAACGACAGAGTCAACACCGGTAGTATTACCAGCAAGGGAGTCGAATTCGCAGCCTCCTTCGTGCTCAACAGGCCGAGCAGGAGGAGCTGCGAAATGAGCAAGCTCGCCACGATGCGGCCATGAACATGAGGCCAGAACGCAGCAGCGCTCTCGTATTGCTGGTGATACACATTAACCACCTGATGACGATACACAAAGTATGCCAAGGCGAAGAAGACGAGTATGAAAGGGAGAAGGATTGGTGTAACGACCATGTAAACAGCGCCTAGGAGGAAGTAGAGCTGAAGACTGGGTAGAGCCTCTGGCAAATCGACACCTCCAGGGTTCATCGCCCTCTCCATGTCCCTCTCGGTTTTCACAATGAACACGTTCTTCAAGTGGAAGATCACCAAAGGCTTAAACCGGAGTATCTCACAGGCGATCCCAGCCCAGCCATCGACCATTATGTACGTGATGAAGAAGGTAGCCTTCATTGGTATTGACACACCTATGTTTCTCGGGATTCTGCAACCAAAACGCGTCTAAATTAGTACAAACTCTCAAGAAACATGCACGAACAAGAGGCGTGGCACGTGTGGAAGGAACATTACTGCTCAGCGGATTCGTGGAGAAAGGCGTGGAGCTGCTGGAACGCAGTTCCTGCCACGATGCTGCCAAGGAACACGTTGACCAGCATGAAGTAGTAGTATTTCGCAGCAGTTCTTCGTTCCAATACTGATAGTGCCACGTGCCCTTCTATCTTCGACATAACCATCAGAATCGCGGGGAGGAAGTATAAAAAGAGCTTAAGCGTGAGACCGGGAAGGAAACCCTGCAAGAATGACTTGACAAAGCTCCTGCAAATCGACAAACACTAGCTTACTCAGTCTAGAAACGAAACTACAGACGATCAAGTATATATATATATTGACACTTACCATTCAATTAATGGCCTCAGGAAAGGCGCGACTCTCTCCAGACCCTCCAGATTGGCCAGTGATTGAACAAAGGCAATAGGTATCATGTAAAAGAAGACCAATGCAAACACGAGCAACGATATCACTAGCCTCCGGATGCTCAGCGAAACAAATGGTATAGCAACGTTCTTCCAGTATACATCACGGGGTTCAGGCGCCCAATCTGTTAGCCACAGCGTGGGGTTTTTGCTCTGTTGCGTCTGCGCACAGACAGCCGCTCCCCATCTTGAATTGAACGACACAAATGCAGCCGGTGTTATGGATTTGGGATCGTTTAGAATCTTTTGGCGCTCCATCGTCAACTAAGAGAAACGGATCATTAAAAATTCGGATTTCATCACCACAAAATGAAACCAGTTGTTGATCAAGCTAGCCAGACTTACTTTTTTGTCGAGATATTTAATTTGATCCTTATAGTAGTCGATTGAATCGACTCTTTTACCCCAGAGCCCAAGGCAGCCTCTCTACACAGATAAAACCAAGTAAGTTTTCAATCAAGCATTAAATTTTTTTATAGAATATATATATATACCTTAGTCGTAGGCCTCTTGTCTGGATGCCTCTCGAACTTAAGTTGATTATAGTCGAGCCAGTTCTGAAGCCGGTGTCTTTGTCTAACGAGTCTGGCAAACTTATTAGCGTTGTACACGGCCTGGTTACAGCACACGAAAGGTAATGAACAAAAGTAAAACAAGCAGGTTCAAGTAATTAAAAACGACAGAGATCTTTTCGAGTAGAAAAAGATTTGTATGAGAGAATCTACTACCTGGTGAGATAGATAATGATCCGGATGGTTTCTCTTGAAGAAGGTTTCGACACTATCTGATATCGAGCGTCCTGAAACATGTGGTACATTTGTAACAAGAACCTGAGGATTATCGAAAAGACTTTCAATAAGTAAACGAACGAGATTCAAATCAAAACTTAGCATCATAATCAATATTGAGGCTTCACAAAAGTGTAAAGATTCACAATAACTTCCCCATAAATTGAACACAGATAGTAGAATAGCTAAATTATGCATGAGTTTCACCAAGAAGAACATTTCCTCACAATATCAAGTCCCTCTGATAAGATCTATCAATGGATATATATCATCCATCGAATCTTCATCAAGTATCGTGTAAGAAATGCACGTTTCGAGCTACAGCAAAGATCACACAACTAACCGTGAATTGTTCAGCACGCCTGGCTTGAGAAGCCAAAAACTTCAGCCGCATTGAAGCAACTCTATTGTATTCCTTATAAAGCATGAACAAAGCCCAGAAAGTAAACAAGTACTCCATCGATATGTGGACAAAAAACCTGAGATTCAACGACTCCTCAGGCTCGAAAATTGAGGTGTGATGCAAAACAAAATAAGGAAATGGACAGCAAAAAACACTATGCTTTCTATTTCATGCAAAATGTACTTTAAATTTCTGAGTAGGACAAGACATTTCAATATTGTTTTAGTAAGAGGACCACAGA
This sequence comes from Salvia miltiorrhiza, assembly GCF_028751815.1. Lineage (NCBI taxonomy): Eukaryota > Viridiplantae > Streptophyta > Magnoliopsida > Lamiales > Lamiaceae > Salvia > Salvia miltiorrhiza. Next base: position 7,814,860 of record NC_080389.1, read on the forward strand.
TTGCACCTACTTATAAGACTTGGGGCGAACATTCGAGATTGAGAGCTTGTCGATGTCACTGACAACCAAGTCGCGACGCAGGAAAGATAGAGTTCCATCGGATACATTCACCGGAATTAGAATCAGAAGTGCCACAGTTGCTATTGGTGCAAATATTTTCAACCTGACAAAAACTAAGTGTGAATAATCTGAAAAGAAAATTTCACCTTCAACATCAAGTTAGGTAGGAACCAAAACATCATTAGCAACTTCTTGCATCATCTAATCAAAATATGCTTACTACATAAATGTGCTTCAAAATGGTAGCATATAGAAAATTAAAAAAGTTTATTCTTATTTTCCCATTAAGCAAGAGAACTACATGGTTTTGATGATGCTCTACATGAGAACTTTTCCCACATATTCCTGAAGGATTACAGAAAGAATCTAAGAGTCAATTCCACAAATCATATGAGCTTCTTACAATAGGGAAAAAAAAAAAGATGCAAAATTATTGACATTGATTAAAATACAATATGAGGAAAACCTAGTCATAAACTTCTGAAGAAGACACCAGTTACCAAAAAAATTAAGAATTAAAAAAATAGGAAGTAAAAAGTCAATCCACTCCACAGCACATATAAAAAAGATTGAAACTTTGACAAGAGCACAGATCAAAAGCACCTCAAAAACTCTAATAACACAAATTTCAACTTAAAAAATCACAAATTTCATTATGGGAAAACACTCATCATCACTCATGACAATCTACTAATCACAAAAAAATTAAGAGAGAGGAGGGAAGAAAAAAAAAAGCTTACAGCATAAGTCAAATCTTAAAACTCAATTAAACATTGGTTCCAGTACCAGAATCTATTACTATTGATGCAAATTAAATTAGAAACCAAAAAAATGCAAAGTTAATTAATGACTGATAAGAAATACATTATCAGGAAAACCCATTCATAAACTTCTGAAGATACTAATTTATCAAAAAAAAAAAAAAAAAAGACAAAATCTGACAGTCAGTAAAAACTAAAAAGTCAATCAACACAAAAAAGATTGAAACTTTGGCAAGAGCACCTTAAAAACTCTAAAAAATCACAAATTTCAACTTACAAAATCACAAATTTCATTATTGAAAAAACACTTATCATCAATCTAGGAAAAAGAAAAGGGAAAGATGCAAGTACCCAAGAGTGTAAATCCTCAAGAAAACAGCAGAATCGAGGCCAGCATGGCTAATAAGCTCAGACTCACTCATCTTGAGCGCCTGAGGCATCCAGTTGAGAAAGGTGAAGTAAGTCATGATATTCAAATTGACGAATTTGCCCACCACACCACCCCACCCCCTGGGGCTCGTCCTCTTCCCGGCAATGTACCATTTGGGAAAGTAAACTCTGTCGTTGATTGGCTGAATCCTCAGCAAGGCAAAAGCCAGCAAGAATGTGAAGGCACTGATTATGTTGATCAGCGCAGACACCCCTATATCTCCAAGACTCGCCATTTCACACAATTCTCAAACAGAAAAAACGAATTTGGAAAGGAAAAGAAAAGGGTTTGAAAAGAAGTAGAAGATGAAAAGTGGGTTGTTAGTAGAAAGATGTGAACACAACTTCATCATGCTACATTCACCAAATGAAATGAAAAGATGCTATTTTGGTTATTCATTGCTGGTAATTGGCACAATCACACATATCATCAACTAAAAAATTTATTCTTGGTGGCTTTATTTCATTGTCTTTATGCTCTGGAGAAAAAAGGTTAGTTAATGGGATATATGATTGATTAATTTCTGCACTTTGAATATAGTGGGTCATGATGAGTAATGCCTTCTTTTCCAACTATTGTTTATGTTTATTTATTTTTAATTTTTTAGGTAGAATATTGTTATTATTAATTATGTAAAAATTTGCTCATGGGAATATTGGGACCAGTGACATGGGTTTTTTTGGTTGCTTTTGGATTTGGTAACTGAAAGCGAAGAATTTCAGTAGCTGGGGATTGGAAATGTCTGGTTTTTGTATCTGCTCGTGATTGTGCCTTGTTTTCTAGTGGATGTGGTGCAATGCTTTCTCAGTTTCTAGAGTTGACAAAGTGTGAAAAAAGTAGACAACCTTTTTTATTTTTCTTTTATCCTTTGAAATTTAGCTTAATGTACAAAGTTTCATTTAATTGTAGTTATATACTATAAATAAAAAAATTATCATAAAATATACTCCTTCCGTCCCAAACGAAATGTCTTGTTTTCCTTTTTGGGCTGTCTCAAACGAAATGTCTTGTTTCCTTTTTTGGCAATACACTCTCTCTCTATACTTAATATTTAAATAATTTCTACCAACTCATTTTATCTACTTTATACACATTTTTTAATCTCCGTGCCGAAAAGAAATAGGACATTTCGTTTGGGACGGAGGGAGTATAAATTATTAATTATTTTAATTTTTACATAATTATCAATTTTAAGTGAATTAATATCATTTTAACTAGCTGAAGTGATAAATTAATTTAAGCGGTCTTAGACACTTTGATTAGTTGAAAACTTGAAGTGGTCTAAATATTCAACTATGTTATTTAGTATATTGATCATTTAAATTATGTATACATTTCAGGCATTAATTAATAATTATGTGAACATCGAAAACAATTGAAAGTCCGCACATTTTAATAAGCGTAATTTTTAATTTATGTGTAAAATCAGAATTTGGTGGAAAATAAAGCGTAATTGCTTTTCTGTTCTATTCTAGATTGGGTTTCTTGATTTTCAGGCGGTGCGCCGCCGCCGGGAGGCGGTGGTTAATCATGACGAATCGCGGATCCATCGCCGTGATTTTTGGTTATTGCAGATGGCATTATTTGTTGAGGATTCTTTATTTGGGAAAGCTTGCATTTGACTAATCCGTTAACGTAGTTTTTTAGATGAATTAATTTAAATTTATGATCCCAAAGCTTATCTCGAAGATTTAATTAAAAGTTCAGTCTTAAAAAATAATCCATTCTTAAGTTTTTTTTCCGCATGTTCGTCGCGAGGCGAATAGGGCTGCCCATTGCTTAGTAAATTTTGTTGCTTGGTCTGATGGTGTAATAATCTGGAAGTAGGATTTTCCGTCCTGACTTTCAGATATTGTTCATCGGGATTTGAAATAAATTGGTTCCATGATTTTCTCCTAAAAAAAAAAGAAATCCATTCTTAAGTTTTTTTTAAAAAAATCCATTCTGTAACACATGAAATAGTTTTATGATAAATTAATAATAGGGTGAGGTTTCTTTTTTTTTTTTTTTTGATAAGAAAAGGAATTTTATTAAGAAACAAACAGAGGTACCAGGAGTACCCACAATAGGGTGAGGTTTCTATGGTATGATAAAATTATAAAGTGACGAACTCGCAAGAGAAAGAAAATGTTATACCTCGCAGGCATTACGCCCTTCTTTTTTTTTTTTTGAGAACCAAAGGATAAAACTTCATTAGCTCAAGCCAACCGAGTTCACAGCAAAAGGCAAACTCACAGACGACAACATGGGAGAAAAGGAATTAAGAGCAAAAGAAGCAACTTTATCAGCCACTGAATTACCCTCTCTTGGAGTCCAGCTGAACGAAACTCGACGGAACGATCGACTCAACTCATCAATCACCCTCAACGAATCACCGAGATAGGAAAGATCCTCTTCATGCCTAACCACTTTCCAATATAATTGTTGACAATCAGTTTCAGCGATAATGTTATCCACCCCTCTTTCTTGGCAGAACTTCAACCCCTCGATCATGGCCAACGCTTCTCCTTCAACCACCGTATAAGCGCCTCTTTGAAAGCCAAATCTGCATCCAACCACATTGCCATTTCCTGATGTCAACACCGCGCCAATGCCAATCCCTTTCCCCAAATCCACCGCCACATCCGTGGAAATCTTGGCATCAAACTCGCTATTGCAGTCAATATGTGTAGCACGTTGCCTCGGACCAACAGATCGATTCGGGGCCACCCAGATAGCTCTATTTGCAACAGCAAGACATTCAAGGTGTGAGAGCTCCTTATGTTGGAAAACCAGTAAGTTCCGAGCATACCAACAGGACCATGCAAGCGCGGCAAACAGACTATGAACCTCTCTTTGAGGATTACATCTAATTTTGTCAAACCATTCCACTATAGAACATGAAGCATCCTGATCAAGAGGACGAAGCCGAAGCGGAGACATAGCCCACAGATATCTAACCCATTCACAGTCCCTCAAAGCATGCTCAAGCGATTCCACTCCGATTCCACATCGACGACACAAGACATCAACCTCAATACCTTTTTTACCAAGAGCCTCCGTCGTGGGAATTGCATTGACGAAACAACGCCACATGAACAATTTCACCTTTGGGATCACATCAAGGCCCCATATCCAAGTCGAGATGGGAGAGAAAGAATTAGAACTCGATGCCTCAGTCTGACCCACGATCTCCATAGCCAGATTATAGCCGGATTTAACAGTATACATATTAGACTTCCCTCGAGGCCAGAAAGGTCTATCAAGTACATGAGGATTGATTCTAAGCTGCGCCTGAATAGTCCAACGATCAGAAAGAGGCAACATATCAGTAAGAGATTCGGTGTTCCACTGATTCTGATCATCATCAAATAAAACTTCCGCCTTCAGCAAGACATGTCTATGCTCCACTTTTGCAACATTAAAAGAGCCTTTCCCATCAGGAATCCATGGATCCACACCAATTCGAATACGAGCCCCATTACCAATTCTCCAAGTGATACCTTTCGCAAGCAAATCACGGCCTACTAGTAAACTTTTCCATGCAAATGATGGGTTGTGAGCATTACTAGCCAAAAGCAAATCATTCATTGGAAAGTATCTCGCTTTCAAAGAGCGGGCAAGGAGAGAAGTATCATTCACCAGAAGTCGCCACGCTTGTTTGGCTAACATGGCTTGGTTAAAAAGGGAGATATCCCGAAAACCCAATCCACCATTATGTTTTGAGGTACAAAGTTTTTTCCAGCTCTTCCAGTGAATGCGACGTTCCTCATTTTTCTGGCCCCAGAAAAAACTTGCAGCCACACTGTTCAACCGTTGGCAAATTTGGTCCGGAATAGCAAAACAGCTCATCAAATAAGTAGGAATGGACTGGAGAACAGATTTGATGAGAACAGTTTTACCAGCTCCAGAGAGAAACCTCCTTTTCCAATCTTTTGCTTTCTTTCGGGTCCTATCCACCAACATTTGGAATATTTTTGTTTTTGAACGACCAACCACGCTGGGAATTCCAAGGTAATAGGAAGATTGTCCCGCTCTTTGCACACCCAACAGATTCGCCAACATCACCTGCCTTCCCTCATCCACGCCTCCACTAAACGAAATAGAGGATTTCTCGAGATTCACAAGTTGCCCCGACACTCCTTCATAGTCGTTAATGACCCGCTTCACAGTATCAACCTCCACTTCATTCCCCCTACCAAAAATAATGCAGTCATCCGCAAAAAGGAGATGACTCACCCTCGGTGCAGTTTTACATAACCGGGCTCCATGCAGGAGCTGACTAGTTTCGGCCCTTCGAAGAAGGCCCGACAGAGCTTCAGCACAGAACAAGAAGAGAAAATGGGAAAGTGGATCACCTTGACGCAGCCCCCGCCCCGGCTCGAAATGGTTACCTGGGAAGCCATTCACAAGAACTCTAAAAGAAACAGAGGTAACACACCTCATGATTAAATCCACAAAAGCCGAATTAAAACCCAAATGTAACATAATAGCTTCAAGAAAGCTCCACTCAACACGGTCATAAGCTTTTGCCATATCAAGCTTAAACGCAAACACTCCACGATTTTTGGCTTTATTAAGTTTCATCATGTGGAAAATCTCAAAAGCAAGCAACGCATTGTCAGTAATTTGACGACCAGGGACAAACGCAGACTGACTCTCATGCACAATAGACGGGAGACACAACTTAAGCCGATTAGTAATGACCTTTGAAATGAGCTTGTAAACAACATTACAAAGATTGATAGGCCTAAAATCAGCAGGGTAGACACAAGATTTCTTTTTAGGGATGAGACAAATAAAGGTGGAGTTAAGAGGACCAGGGGACACACCATTATTAAGAATATCAAGAAGGATAGGGACAATATCATGATTAACAGTCGACCAAAAAGACTTGTAAAAGAGAGCCGACATACCATCGGGCCCGGGGGCTTTCAAAGGATGCATCTGGTTGAGGGCTTGAACAATATCGTCTTTGGTGAAAGGTCGCATCAAATCCCTGTTCATCCCATCGGTAACCACAGGCTCTATGGAACTGAGGACATCAGCGGGGTTATGAATAGGGCCAGAAGAGAAGAGCTCCTGAAAGTGATTCTGAAAAATTGCCTCCATCCTATCGGTCTTACTGGTCTTTGTACCATCCGGGCACTGAATTTCACGAATGTGATTTCTTTTCTTCCTTCCTTCAGCAATCTTATGGAAGAAACCAGAATTCCTATCCCCCTCAGCCATCCAATCCGCCCTCGATCTCTGCTTCCACATCAATTCCTCCCGTTTTAGAAGCTCATCTAACTCATTCTCAAGCTGTTTTTGATCATCTTTTGTATCCGCATATGTAAAAAGTTGTCAAGTTTCTAAAGAGTATTTAAAGAAAAAAAATCAATAAGAAAAGAAGATACTTCCTCCGTCCCATGAAGCATGACACAGTTCTTTTCGGCACAAAAATTAAGAAATTGGTATTTTGTGTGTTAAAGTGTGGTAGGTGATAAAGTGAAAATGTGAATAAAGGGTAAATTTTTTGTCATTTTTAGAAACGTGTCATGCTTCGTGGGACAGACCAAAAAGGAAACTGTGTCATGCTTCGTGGGACGGAGGGAGTATAAAGAATCATTTAACTTTATAACCCAAAAAGAAAAAAAAGAATCATTTTTTAACTTTCACTTTTTTTTCTTTTTTTTTGAGGCAGACTTTCACTTTTTTTAGTTGGCTGTTGTCACGCGAACGCACGCGAAATTTATGATTTTTAAAAATATATGCATATACAATAAAAAAAAGTTAATACTAATATTTCGTATGCTCAATTTTTAGTATTTTTCGTATAGCATATCTTTAAGAGTTAATATATAAAACTATCCACTTTCATATTGTAAAGATAAAAATTGTCCACTAAGATAAAAATAATAAAAACTATCAACTTTTTGATTGAAAAGACAGAAATACCCTCTCTTAAATACATGTACTCTCTCTTTCTCTCTCTCATTCTCTTCTCTCTCCCTCCACGCATCTTTCTCCTCTCTCATTCTCTTCTCTCTCTTTCTCCACGCATCACCGTCGCCGACCTCCGCCGCATCTTCCCCATGTGCCCGGAGCTCCTCACCTCCTCCTCCACCGCCGTCCGTGCCACCACCTTCCTCCTCCGTGAGGCCCGCGTGGACGCCGCCGACCTCCTCTACGTCGTCCACCGCCGCCCCTGCCTCATCGCCTGCAGCGTGGAGTGGTAGATCTAAGGTTCCAGACTATCTTCATCTCCATCGCCGCCGCCGTCTATCTCCACCGCCTTCATCTCCACCGCCGCCTTAATCCTTAGGTTGCTGGTTCAAATCCGACAGTGGTTGTGGGGGGATGTTGCAGATCTAGGGTTCTAGACTTCCAGGCGTGGTAGATCTAGGGTTCCAGGCGGCTTGGGGATTGAAATCCGAAGCGCCGCCGCCTAGGCCTCGTTGCCTCCACCATCTCCTGCTTCGCCCCTGCCGCGAAGCGCCGCCGCCCCCGGCCTTGTCGCCTCTGCCATCTTCTGCTTCACCCCCCGCCGCGAAGCGCCGCCGCCCAGGCCTCGTCGTCTCTGCCCCGGCCTCGTCGCCTCCGCCATCTCCGACGTCAGGTAGGGGCGGCGCTCCTTCGGCTTCTTCTTCTCCTCCTCTTTCACGGTACAGAACGGAGGCGGTGTTGCTGAGGACAGTGTTTGGCGTCTGGCAGAGGCCGCCGGGAAGTGGTCTGGGCGGCGAGAGGAAAGGCGCAGTGCAGCGTGCTCAGAGGCGGCGCGTTTTCCCAGGCAAAAAAAACCCTAGTTCCATATCTGAGTAATTTTGGGGATTTTTGTTTTACTTCCTTGAAAAAAAGTTTAGATCTGATACGTCTGTGAATGATTTTCGTTTTAAGATCTGTTGAGACTTGAGATTGAATGTTGAGATTGTTGATTCGAAGGAATTGTTGTATTTTAATTGTAGATTGAATTGATTCGAATAATATTTTGTTGTATTTTGATTGTTGATTTAGAGGAATTGATGTATTTTGATGGTAGATTGAGTTGTTGTATTTTGGTGTTGTACAACAATTTGATTGAGCTGTATAATTATTTTTTTAATGTTCTTAAATTCACAACCAAAATACACAACCAAAATTTAAAGTTTTAGTTGTGAATTTGAACTTTAAAAAACTCAAACTCACAACTACTTGAATTCACAACCAAAATAAATTCTAGTTGTGAATTCACAACCAACATAAATCTGGTTGTGAATTAAATTTTGGTTGTGAATTCACAACCAAAAAATTCTAGTTGTGAATTCGACTGGTTGTGAATTAAATTTTGGCTGTGAATTCGACTGGTTGTAAATTCACAAACAAAAAATTCTGGTTGTGAATTCGACTGGTTGTGAATTCTCAATTCACAACCAGTGTGAATTCACAACCAAAAAATTCTGGTTGTGAATTCACACTGGTTGTGAATTGCGGAATTTTTTAAAGGGGTGATGTAAAGTGGACATTTTTTTAATTTTTAATGTGAAGGGTATTTTGGTAACAATGGACATTTTTTAAGTTTTTTATTTTAGTGGACATTTTTTATCTTTACAATATGAAAGTGGCCATTTTAAAAATCCACTCCTATCTTTAATTTTGATTTTCTATTTAAAAACCTCAGATTTTTAGTATTTTTATAAAATATTTTGTTATACCAAATTTAATAGGATATTTGCCGTAAAATACACGAACTTTCAACAAATTCTGATTTTTCCCATAACCTTTAAAATTTGAAAAAAAATACACAACCTTTCAATTTTTTCTGATTTTCCCACGGGCATAAAACACTCTCAAATAGAAGTTGATTTTAGAGCTTTTGACTTATATTTTTTTATACATAAGCGTGGGGGATAATAAATGTGCCATAATAAAGCCGACGTACACGCTTAGGTATCAAAAAATTTAAATCAAAAGCCCAAAAATCAGTTTCTATTTGAGAGTATTTTATGTCCGTGGGAAAAATCAGAAAAAATTGAAAGGTTGTGTATTTTTTTTCAAATTTTAAAGGTTATGAGAAAAATCAGATATTATTGAAAGTTCGTGTATTTTACTGTAAATATCCCAATTTAATAATAGAAAGATGATTCCTAGAGGCTGAGGTGATTTTTGTTTTTAATTACCTAATCATAAAAATAAATAAATAACTAGGAGTATTATATTTTGTCCCCAATTTTTAGCATTTTTCATAAATTATCCTCAACTTTCATTTTTATTCAAAAATTCCAAACTTTAGCATTTTTCGTGAAATATCCTTATATAAATTTTGATAATTATGTGGCATAATCTAATTTCAAAAGTATCCAAGTTTATAAGCTTTACATATCGTACATATATCATAGATACCTGGATGTAATTGGACACAGTTTATGGCTACATCCTAGCTCCAATTGATTGTGCTTAAGTAGTAAGGGGGATGAATGATGAATCATACATGATGATAAGGGCTCAACGAACTTCTCAAACTGATTGCGGTCAAATTATGAATTCTACGACATCAAAATGATAACTGAATATTGTGAATGAATTGTGAATTCTACAGCATCAAATTGATAATTGAATATTGTGAATGATGCGAATGCTTCTTTTTAGATATTTAAGACTTGTAAGGCTTATGAATTTGGGTGATTTTGTGCCACCTATAAGACATATAGGTTTGAATAATTTTGTAACTGAATTATGACCCATATCGAATTTTGTATTGTAAGACATTTTATGAAAGATGCATGTTTTTGTGAGATGGGCCAAAATACTAAGATGTGCATGTTTTTAAGAAACGAAAGGAGTTCTCCCTTCGTCATCCCTCAAAAGTTTGCCTAAAAGGAAACGACGCGAATTTTAATAAAAATTGGTAAAAGTTATTTAATGATGGGGTCAAATATAAAAATAGTATTTAAAGGATTATAATTTTAAAATTGATGGTGAAGTCATGTATAAAAATAGAAAGTAAGAAGATTAGGACAAATTTTTAGGGAACACCCTAAAAAGAAAATTGGAACAAACTTTTGAGAAGAGAGAGAGTATTACTTATGAGTTCAAAATTCTTTTGGCCTCTCATTTTTGGGAGATCTTGTGTAGTCGGGCAAATCGACTCGGAGAAGCGTTATGATGATTAAATATATACTCATATATATATATATATATATATATATATATATTGGGTTATTGCAATAAAATACACCAAGTTTACCAATTTTCTGGTTTATATCATCACTTTTTTTTGGCAAAAAAATACATGAATTTATAATTTGTTCATAATTATCCCACCATTTATAATTTCGCCCAAATTAATCTGAGGTGGCTGCCGGAATTGCCAACGTGGCTGCCGGAATTGCCAAATCACACATACACACACTTCTCTCTCTCTCTCTCTCTCTCTCAGACACACACACAAACACAAGCACACACGCGCACAGCCCCTCCCCCTTCTCCCTTCTCCGGCGACGATAGTGTCACCGCCGCCGCCGCCCTCTTATACTCAAACTCCCCATTCGTCTTCTTCTCCACCACCATAATATCGCCTTCCCTAATCTCATTCAAACAACTCAAACCTTATCTATGGAGGGCCTGGCTTCCTTCTCGGCCTACAGGCACCTAAACGCCAGCCGCGCCATCGCCTCAATCATCCTCACAGTCTCCGCATCCATCCCATACCCAAGGGACTCGTCAACCAGCTCCTCTACTGCGCCCCTCTCAATCCGAGCCGCGACGAGGCTGGCCAGATTGATCTCGTCGATTCGGGTCGCCGCCTTCCCCCACCAGCAGAGCCCCATCTCTGCCGCCCTCCCCGACCAGCAGAACCTCCCCCCTTCGCATCCCTCCTCCACTAACAGAGCCCGCCCTCCGCCGCCCTTCAGTCTCTCTCCCTCGACCAAAACCACCAATTTCTTCAAAAACTCAACCAAAACCACCAATTTCACCATGCTCAATTACAGATCTGCAGATTGGAAGACTTTGGGTGAAGACGGCAGAGATCGAAAGGGGAAGTGGTGGTGGTGGAGTTGGGAGAAGGGGAAGGCTCCACCCGCCGGGCAGGAGAAGTGGCGGTGGCAGCAGGGGCTGGGGGAGGGGGACGGTCTGTTGGGTTGGGGCGGGGGGGTTTGGGGGGGGGGGGGGGAGAAATGACAACACATCATCATTCTCAAATAAATTAAATGTCACGTCAGTGCCACGTAAATGACACATAAGTTTCGATTTCGCCGGAGATACTCGATGTGGGAATTTTACGAATAAATTATAAATTCGTGTATTTTCTAGCCAAAATAAAAGGTGATGATATAAACCAGAAAATTGACAAACTTGATGTATTTTATGACAATAACCCCTATTTTTTTTTAAGCGGAAGACAAAATTAAAATTCTTATCACTCGATATCATTCTTTACAATATTTCTAAACCAACTAGAAAAATCATCCACTCACCAAGTGGTATTCGTTAAGTGCCTAGCTAGCAGTTAGTGCCAAATTATACGCCACTCTATTTGCTGTTCTATACATATGAATCATGATAAATCCTAATAAAATTATTTTTATTCTTAAATAGTCGATGGTAATATACAATGATATCATCATTGCCATTATACATGTGAATGGGTGTATTGTATTTGCAATGGCAAATGAGTAACGAAATAGAATGTTTATTTTTTCTACCCAATCCAACTAGCCGTTTATCCACTCCCAAAGCAACATAACGTGAAGTACTAATTCTTTTCTGTTTTAGTAATTTATGCAAGTTGCTCACATTATTTTAAGCAAAATTACAAATATTTCATTGGCTTAATACCATAGTTTACATTTACAGAGTGTGAAGAATAATCTATATATCAACATCAATAGCGGATTTAGGATTTATTATTAGAGGATGCTCAATAAAGTTCTAAATTTAAAAATATAAAATTCAATTTTATATAAAATAAAATAATAATTATAGTTATTAAATAATTTTAAATTATTTGATAATGAAAATTAGCATTATACATTATTATTATAGAGTATTAATGTATTATGCGTAATAATAAATAAATAAATATTTTTATACACAAACATAAAAAAATACCGAAGAAGACCGTTGCATCCTTTTTCTTCATCTTTTTTAATTCAATATAGGCACGTGTATCCATACCTTTTATTGCTCGCACTCGGTTCTCTCTCTCACCTCTGCTTCAAGCCCGAGGGTGCGCCAGCGCGCCGCATCGAGCCGGCTCTTGCATGCACCCCTAACCCCTTATTGCAGATGCTATAAGACCTAATTAAGTACTCCATCATCTCGTTAAATTTGCTCTTATTATTATTATTTTTTTTTGGAACGTTTTAAAATATAATCCACTTTTTAATGAATTGTATTACAACTTTTTTTATTATTATTATGAAAATGACCTCACTCGATCATTATTTGTACAAATAACGTGAGGAATAGGACTTTGCCTCTAAATCTGCTATAATGTTCACCGACCTCTTCCTAACACCTTTTCTCAATGAAAGCGGTTTGTTTGTTTTTGTTTTTATTGTTTTTATTCTTAAAAAAAAAAAAATCCTATCACTAAACGATGTTACCACACAAAAACAAACAAAAGAAATTATTGAAATTGTTTGAGATCACTCATCACCCTAGGCCATAGCAACCCAAAATATGCAAACAACGGTGAAGTCCAAGTAATCCTAAAACCAATTGTAGTTACTTTTAGCTTAGAATGTGTGTGGATTGTGATTTTTACTTGTTAGGGAATCAATTACATCAAACAGTTTGGTGAACACATTTGTGTTATTCATTCAACAAAAATACCAGCAACGAGCAAAAAAAACATAATTACCATGCACTATGAAGTTTTGAATTATCAAGCACGGCATAAAATCTCTCGTACCAACATTTACACTGTGTGAATACATATAAACTTCAATAAAAAACTCATAAGTATCGTAATAGAATGTATGGTGGGACATTTGTAATGTCTTATTATTAGAATCCATATGTATTCATATCGTGCGAACGTCATGAGGAGACTTCAACTAGAAAATAATAAACATAGTTCCTTTAGTGTTTGTATAGAAAATTTCATTGTACGTATCTGGTTAGGGATGTCAATCTCACTCGATTTCGGGTCAGTCTATTCGGTTTTATGTTATTTTTGATTCGGGCTAGTCGATTTTTTTTATTTTTCGGGCTAAAATTTTTCCACCGTAACCCTAACCCACTCGATTTCGGGCTAACCCGTTCGAGCCAACAAGTTTATGATTTTTTTATATGTTTAATTTTTTTTTATAAAGATAATCATACTCTTGTAATAAAAATATGTCGTGTTTTTTAAATCAAGACATTTCGCCTTGGTTTAGATACAAAAATTAGTGTTATTTTAACGTAAATTTACATAATATTTAACTTTAACTTCATTTCCAATAAAAAATGTATATAGATTTAACATAAATGACTATGTTTCTTTGACTTTTATATCATAGATGTTTGTTATTAACCGTAGGAAAAAATCAAAACATATTCTACAAACTTCGAAATGTTATTATTGAATTAAAAAGTAAATTATTAAAGTTTAAAAATCAATTATTAAGAAAGAGTTCGATTAATCGGGCCAACCCTATCGGGCTCGGGCTATTTTCAGTTCGGGCCATTCGGACTAAATTTTTTTCGGTCTAAAAATTTTCAACCCTAACCCTCCTTTTTATCGGTCTATTCGGATCGACCCGTCGATTTCGAGTTTTTTTGACATCCCTATATCTGGTTAATAATTCAGTGGTTTTATTTAGGAAACCAACCGAATTAATGAGAATTAACCAAATTATTTGGTAGTTGGTTTTACTACCTTTATTTTTTAAGAAAAAACTTTCAAATGTAATAATATATAGTAATTATTAATAACCAATACTAATCACACTATTCCTTAAAAAAAAAAATACTAATCAAACTATTTGTTTGTTGGTCTTATTAGAGTTCGTGTGTGTCCTCACCCATATACCCCCTCCATCCTATGAAGCATGACCAAGTTTCTTTTTTGGTTTGTCTTGCGAAGTTTGACCAATTTTCTTATATGACAAAAAAATTACGTTTTATTCACCTTTTCACTTTTACACCTACCATATTTAACACACAAAATACCAATTTCTTAAAATTCATGTCGAAAAGAATTTGGGCTTGCTTTATGGGATAGAGAGAGTAATATTTTATATCATTTCCTCTATCCATATTCATTTTGCTTGTATTTTTTTGGGAACTATTTCATTTGACTTGGTCTAATCTATTTTTAATAAAAATAGGAGCTATTAATAACACAATTAGCTTATTATAATTATAAATAAGTTTTAAATAAATGTATCCTAATACTTTATCATAATAAATATTTACTCCTAAATAATCGTGCTATAAAGAACTAAGTCAAATAATGCGAGACGAAATGAGTATTCCATTCGTCCCAATTCAATAGGCCATATTTTCTTATTTGGACGTCTTATTTCAATAGATCACTTTCTAAAATGAAAAATCAATACATAGTAAATATTATCACATAACTCATTATTTACTCCAATGTCATTATATCCGACACATAATTATTATTTTTTTTTCTCATATTTTTTGGTTACATATATCCACACAAAAAATTATTTTTTCTATTAAATTTTATTATAAATTATTTATTTTTTAATATTCGTGTCCATTTCTTACGACCTACTTAAATTGAGACGAATGAAGTATTATTTAGATATTCTATTGTACACATATCCATTTTTTTTTCTAAGACAAACATATATCCAAAACTCAATCACTCACAAGACACAACGTTTCCCAGGAAAACATAGTTGGGCCGGTCCAGTTTTATGGGTCTCGGGATTATCAACGTTTGGCGGCGGAATATATTCTCATTCTTTAATAAGCGAAAATTAAATGTTTTAGTATTATTTGTGGAAGTAATCAGTATTACTATCAGTAAACAGCTGAATTGGACAGATTTAAATAAATAAAAAACATATCCTAGAAAGACAGAAAGAGAAGATGAATACAATATACAATTTTGAAAATAATTAGCTATTCATTAATTGCGTTCTCTATTATATTTAGCCAATTATAACGAACATAATATAGACAAATGTATAGAGAGAAAAACACACAATCAACTCAATTTGCTTCAATAAATACAATTTCTTATTACAAATATAAATATAAAAAATTTATCCATTTTTTGTGTATGAAGGAATCAGTTCTAAAAACAAATTAATATAATTTTAATAAAAATAAATATTTTAAAATCCCAATAGGCAGTATCAAGTACATATTTTCAAATCCATGTGGATAGATTCTCGAGCACCAGACTCGACTCGTACCGTACGCGATCCGCCCAATCCAAGCATTATTTAATATACTAGTTATATTACACAAACGAAACGTTATTTAAAAATAAATGAAACTTTTTTTAAAAGCAAATGAAATTTTATGTAGAGCAAGTGATACAAAACAAATGAAACTCTTATATAAAAAAAGGAGAGAGAATTTTGTTGAAAGTACAATAATTTATATATAATTAACACTAACTATAATAACTCAAAAAAAAAAAAAACACCAAGTATAAATGATGATATAATTATATTCATGAAAGACACTTTTTTAAAAATTATATGAGATTGTTTTTAAAAGAGAAATTTTTATTTACATCAAGCAATACCATGAATGATAATCTACACCGGTCTCAATATTTATTGATAAATAAGACTTTTCTTTATAATAATTATCACTAATTAAATGGTAAAAAAATTAAATACAAAAATTCTTCATAATAATTATCACTTTTTTTATTTAATGAAAATCTTAGCTTTTTAAATATGGCCGTACTCATATACGAGAAAATAGTTTTTTATTCTTTTTCCTCTTCAGAATCGACAAAAGGAAATTGAAAATCGAAATACGAAAAATAACAAATCAAACCCGAGTAATTTCAATCATAAAAAATACTGTAGCTAAGGGGCCCACCTAAGCAACGAACAAAACTGTAAATTTAAAAAAAATAAAATTCCCGGGAATAAATCCAATCAGCAATCAATCAACAAGTCGTTAGTATTGAGCAGAGCAGGTCCACACAAATTTCTCTCTTCATTCCTTCAACAATGTCACCTCTTCCACTCCCTCACTCTAACCTCCGCCTCCCACAACGCCTGCTACTTCCTCCATTTTCCCATTCTCCACTCTCTCCCTCCTTCTCCCCAATCGCCACCATTCTCTCTGCACTCCATGCCAAAAACCTACAAAATTCTCATCAAAATCGCTACTAGCTTCTTCCAATTGCAGGAATGGCATTAAGTCGCGATCAACCCTAATTTTGGGGGCAAAATTCTCGCTTGTCGATCCGAAGAAGAAAACGGTTCTGGTGAAGGCGGATTGACCTCGGCGAGCCCTAAACCCCAAAGCGCGGTACGTGACTGCGTCGATCGAGAGATTTTTGAACTACATTTTGCCCTAATTAAATGAATGGCAATTTGATTCTCTGTTTTAATTGATGTACTTTTAGAACACTCGTAAGAATTTGTTTGAACCTGTGTTTCCCTTTGAACTATAGACTGTTTGGGAAGAACATAAATACTTGAGTATGTTGCTTGGTTGCATTTTATTGAGTTTTACATTGAACTTACCTCTGCAATCACTTTTTTCAGAGGTCTTGTAATAAAAGCTAAGGGCATGGTGCTTGTGGTCACCAATAGACTTACTATAAATTAGACAAACAGGACTTTCAGCCTGAGCCAAATTTTAATATTCTTCATTGGCTCACAAAGATGCGCATTCACATTCTTTGTTCGCGTCATGGAATTGATGCTGTATTCCTTTGTCATTTCGTTTTTTGCCCTATTCAAACTGAAATTTCACATTGCAATGTAGTTTATTCATTAAATAAAGGTTTACTTACGAGTTAGTTTTTGTGGTGTTGAATTTGAACAGCCAAAGGGGATCCTTTGGGGGGATGTTGTGTTAGTCCAAATGGGTGCTCAATTATGCTCCACAAGGTTAATACTTGAAAACAGTTGTACTTATCATTCTATTGTCTGGTTTGCTTTCCTATGACTACATAGCTGTGTTGGGTATCTCTTATCTCTTCACCGTAATTGCATATGATGTTTGATGTAGTTGATGGAGTTTGTTGCGGAAAGATTGCCATGTCACTCGAGGATGCAATCTGAACTCAACAACATGTTTTGTGCGGGCATGCGTTGAAGTATTGCTACGTGAAAAGCCTCCTAATGTGGAGTTGGCGGCTAACCCTTTTGCTTCTACATGGAGCGTGATACTAGATGTAACTGTTAAATATGAAAGCTATCTAATATTAAAGGAACACATAAGTTTCTAATCTTAGGAGTTGATGATATATTCCAGCTTCGCGACGAGCTTGAGGAGCAGGACATCGTTGAAATTAATCCTCCAGCTGTCAAGCAAAAAGCCTTAGAGAGTCCGGCCATCAGCTTAGAGGCGCGTCTTCCCCTGTTTCGCAGGGGTCTGAGAAGGGTGCCGCTAGAAAGGGCAGCCCTGTTTTGAATCTTTCCGGCCCGGATCTCTATCAGAGGTTCATGAGCCGGGGCCATGAAACAGACATGGCCAAGATGCAGTCCGAAGATGAAGACAAGCTTTGTATCGACACTGCCCAACTCTTTGAGCTGGTAGGCTTTGTATAATTACTGTTTTCCTGCAATTTTTCACGTTTTCTCTATTAGTTTATCATTACCTTTAGGGGGATGTCCTGATTCGCGAGTTGATGGAGCGCTCCAGAGAGCTGGAGAAAGAGAAGGCCTCTCTCGCTGATGTGGAAGCGACCCTGCAACAGCGGGATCAGGATCTTATTAAGGTCATCCCTGCCATTGACAAGGCGTTGAGAATTTTTGTCGAAGGGGATGACTCGGAGCCTCTTCTGGAGAAGCCTGTCTTCCGCACCCCTTTCTTGGACTCTCTCTCCAGTCTGCCTCAATCATCGGCCGAGAAGAGGTCTCCCCGATGTTACAGTAGTTCTGTAACAGATGTTTTTTGTCCAAAAATGTGCAATGCCGAGAAGGAAAAGGAGGTTTTGAGATTTCAGGATGAAGGGCAAAGAAGAAGGGATTAAGTTATGCCTTTCTGAGATGATCCACTCTCTACTTGTTAAGAGATGGTGATGTTCATGTAATACACTAGCCTTTTTGCTTCTCTCATGTCTATCATATCAATGCAAAATCTCTTTTCCATATTCTTTTCTGCACTTTTATTTTCTTTTCATATCTATTGCAACTTCTAATTCCTCACGTTTTGAAATACTCCATCCGTCCCAAAGAATGTGGTGCGTATTTCTTTTTGAGTTGTCCCAACAAAAGCGGTGCATTTCCCTTTTCAGAAAATTAAGAAATTTAATAACTTAATTAACAAAACTAAATGAACCTTTATTTTGGGACGAGAGATAATTGAAGGGATGAGAGAGATTTAAGAACTTAGGCAAATTAATAATTTAAAAAAATTTAATTAATAAATTGAAATTAAAAAATGATTAACTAATTTAAACTTTGGCTTTAAATTAAAAAACTATAAGTAAAATCATTAATCATTACATACTCAATTAAAGACAAAATTAAAAGCACACTTAAACCCCTAAACACTAACTCTTTAAATCTTGTGCCGAAAAGAAATGTACCGTTTATGTCAGGACGGAGGGAGAATAAAATTGTTTGGTGCAATATTAATACAAGGAAGATACGACATAACGTATCAATGTTCCGTGAAACTTTGAATTTTCTTATTGTTTATTTAGTATATCAACTATTCTAGTAGTGAAACTTTGAATTTTCTTATTGTTTATTTAGTATATCAACTATTCTAGTACTCCCTCCGTCCACGAAAGAACTTCCTATCTTACCTTTTTGGGACGTCCACAAAAGAACTTCCTACCTATTTTTGGACTATACCCCACCACTTATAATCCTCTTACTTTTCACTCTTCACAACTCTCAATATTAATTATAATACTTTTTCACCACTCCCAATACACTCTCAACTACCTTTTATCCACTCTCAATACACTCAACAATATTTTTTCTTAAAACCCGTGCCACTCCCTCCTAGGAAGTTCTTTCATGGACGGATGGAGTATTAATTAGTAGATTTCACAAGATTTTGACTGAAAATTGTTCTCTTAAATTAGTTCTGTGACTGTGCGATGCACGAGGATATTATTTTCTTAAAATAAAAATTTATTTTTAAGTAAATTTATATTTAAAATTTAATAGTTTATTAATAATATATGGTATCAAAATTTTTGTATTGTACAACTTACAAATTGAGACATTCATTTTTGGTAAGTCCTTATTCAACCAAAATTTGATGTTTTTATAACATTTGCAAATTTAAATCTCAGTTTTGTACATATTACATATTAGTCTGACATATTTCAGTAATCATGATATTTGATTTTTTATTTCGAAAACATAATATCGTTTCTCTTTCATTCATGTATTCATCCCAAAATGTACATATGAGTTTTCCATGCATTTTAAAAATAGGAACAATAATATTTTTAAAGTTTTTTTTTTTTAATTTTACATCTCGATCATGAAAAACATATGCGTAATCTATATTATATATAAAGCAGCAGTTTCAACGGTAAGATTTTCCCACCAAAAAAATTGACAGTTTTCTCTAAAAAATTATCGGAATATTTAAATAAACGTGTGCATCATGTTTCTATCTTATTCCACCCTTTATCTTCTCTTGAAACAAGACGATGTGCATGATTTCTTAATCAATTAAACATATAAAATCAAGATATTAGAAAAGAAATGAATAAATGTTTCGAGGGAAAAGAAAGCACAAAATAATCTAATCATTGAGAAAATAAGAAATGAAATTGAAAAATCGAGAAGATGTTAGAGAATATAATTACTGTTAATAAAAAAATCAAAGAAAAGAAACAAAAGAAAAAGCATATTAGAATAAATCACTTGATCACATCTCAAATCGAGACCCGAAGCCAAAAATAAAATAGTGTTTTTGCTCCAATCGTAACCCCAAACCCTAACCCAAACTCATCAATGCAGTCGTTCATTTGGTATGGTTAACAACAAAAATCATATTCGAACTCTAATACTTACACAAATTAGAAAAATGAGTGGAATTGGATGATGAATTCAGAAGACGAAGCGGCGTGAATTGTTGAAGAAGGGCTCTGAGAATTGCAGCAGAAAGCAGCTGGAGAAGAAAGAGCCGACAAAGGTGCTCATTAAAACCTACTTATCTCTTTTTTTTACTTCAAAAAAAAAAAACAAATCTCTTTTTAAATACTTTGGGTTTTGAATTGGTTTGGGCTTTTAAGATAGAGAAATTTAATTTGGGCTTTTCATTTTTTGTACATTTAAATTAATTAATTAATTATTATTTTAAAATAATAACAACCACATAAAGATTATAATATTAAAATAAAAATAATAACAATAACACACAAATTATATTACATATTACAACATTAAACCGATGGCAATAACAATAATATAAAGAGTACATGACAATATTAAATTAAAACCACTAATAACGACATACTATAGCAATTTGTGTACAATGTTTTAATGTAATTTATTTGAAGTAGTATCATTTTCTCTTATTTAATAAACGATTTCATTATAAATTTTATTTATTTAAAAATATTAATCAATAGTAATATTTTATTTTGTATAAAAATATTAAGTGTAATTAAAATTAAAATGGTCTAATGTGCAATATTGAAAAACATATAAGTGGGTGATTGTAAAAGTATAGAAGATATACAAAGAATATTCTTTTGAATTTGAGTTTTAGTTTGTGAGTTAGAGTAAGATTATTGTTTGACATGACAAATACTGAAAAATGAGTTTGAATTCGACTTCGTAGGTTGGAGATGGCCAAAAATCGACTAAAAAAATTGCACTTGATACCATATTAAAATTGCGCATAAAAAAAGAATGAAAAAAAAATGAAAACGATAGAAACCATCTACAAGTGGCTCTAAGAGCATCCAAATCCATATTGTTAAACTGTACTCCAAATTACATGAAATAATATGTCGCGCAACCGCAATTTATTGTGTTTCACTGTGTTCTATTTTTAATTTTTTTTTTATAGGTTTCAATTATTTTTTCTTTAATTTTAATTTATTATGTTTTAGTATAATTTTAAGATAATTAACAAGATTCACTCATCCCACTAGAGTTTGTAATTATGATTTTTATATTTGCTTGAATTGATAATTAACCAAAGTTAGAGTATATAATTATTTTTAAGTTTCATTTTTAGCGATATATATAAAAATTACTTCCTCCGTCTACCAAAAGTAGACCATTTTTACTATATTGGGCGTCCGCAAAGAGTAGACCACTTTCCTTTTATGGAAATGGTCCCACCACCCACTTTAATCTTTTATCCTTACAAACACTCTTTATTTACAAAAAACTCACCCCAAATTCAATCACAACCACACATTTCATAAAGTGGTGGGACCCTTTCTCCACTACATCAAAATCATCATCAATTTTATTAAATCCCGTGCCCAACCAAAGTAGTCTACTTTTGGCGGACGGAGGAAGTAGAATTTATTATAAATAATATTTTTTATTTTATAATAAATAATTATACAATAGTGCAATTAAGACTTAAGAGTGAGATATAGTGGGACACAGTAATTTATGGGACAAATGGATTTCATCCATTCCAAATCGCATCCCAAAATTTATTGTGTTAATAGGGGAATCTACCCACTTCAATAATATGTCTTGCAAAACTACCCACTTTCAAAGTCAAAGACCGAAAAGCAAGTTTGATGGTGATGGGTTGCTTGGTTTTTTGTGTAAAAGTTGATGATGATGGAAATTGTGTAAGAGTTGTGTAAGAAAACAGTTAAAATTGGTACAAAATGTGAGAAAACGTCACTTTCATGCATTATAAGATTAAATAGATTTGCAAATTTTGAATAAATTAGGGGACGTTTGTGTGTTACAAACATTAATACGAAGGCCAAAAAAATCACGAACATGTCAATTCTTAAGATTTTTTTTTTTGAAACCATTAAACTATGTAGCCGCCAGTAATTCGTAGCCGGCCGAAGTAGCCGCTGAAGTTTGTGACCGGCGGCTACTATTCAACGGCTACTAATTACTGGCGGATACTTGTGTTATTCGCTTCAAAAAAAATACTTTGTTCATAATTAGTATGATTGTGAATTTTTATCCTTCGTGATTTTTTATTGTTACATATGCACCGTTATTTTTAGATTTTTATTTAATTTTACAAGGGGAAATATGAGAGATAGTGAAATATGTACAGTACAAGAAGTACACATGGATGGGAAATATGAGAGATAGTGAATCTGCCAAAATTTGGATTATAGTGGGGGTAATAACACTCACTTTATGCATGATTTGACTACACAAAAAATAATAGACTTGCACATAAAATAATAAGAAATTATATACCAATTATTTGGAAATTCATATATTCGGTAATGAAATAATATTATATAGCCAAAAAGTAAAGTATCCGCCATTAAATTATTTGATTTATCAGTAGCCGCTAACAAAAAATATATGGCGGCTACTGAACTTTTTGTACGATTTTCTGGCGGATACTTGGTCTGTTAGGCAGAAAATAATATTTTATGTCAAATTATGTATAATTTTTAATTTTTCAGCTTGTTATGAATGTTTAAATATAACATACGCATTCCCCTTTTGTATTTGTTGCGATTTTTTACTTTTAATTTTTTAGTTTTAAAAATTAAAAGTACATACTGAGAAGGTGACTCTGCAAAAAATTTGGTTGTAGTGGGGCATTAATGCTAATTTTATGCATGCGTGAGGTGACATGCAATAATAGATTGAAGCCGTATTGAATGAACACTGCACTTCACGTGAACTTTTTGTAAGGAATCAAGTTTAGTCCTTATAAGGCTGCATTTGTGAATGACCAAAACACAAATTGAAATACTCACCTTGAATTTCATAAATTCAGGCATACCCTAAAGATTTGAGTGGTTTTGTGCGAGAGGAGGCAATTTGTGTTGAATTTCAGCCCGAAAAGGTGATTCTCCTGTATTGTTTGTATAAATTATAGTTTGCATGTTTAATCGTACGTTGTTTTTAACGTTGAGAGCATGTTTTACGTTATTTTAATGAATTTCTTTATTATCTGAAATTTAAAAGCATATTAGGGAAATATTAAACTTTTTTCTAATATAATTGAATGTTTTGAACCCAAAAAATAAAGTATCCGTCAGAATATCATTAGAAAACGATAATAGCCGCCGACCCTACAAGGTCAGCGGCTACTGGTGTCGGATAATGATTTACTGGCGGATACTTCATTTTTCGAGCTTATTGTGATGTTTTGAACTTTTTAAACGTATTTTAATACTGTATTTTATGTGGTTTTATAGATGGAATTCGTGAGATACATATATGTGAGATACAACGGAGTCGTCGATGGTATACACTATGTTGGCGGGGCTACGGAGGTCCTTCCCCTCTTAAATGAAACAGTTGCGAGCCTGATATACAGCATCAACAATGTGCTGACAATGCATTCGTTGAGCCCGAACTATCAATTGTATTATTTGGCGACCAATCGATTTGGAAGGGAGACGAAATGCGTAATAAGTGACGACGATGATGTGCAAGGCTTGTTGGAAACTGCCGAATATCCCATGGTGTACGTTGAGCACAACAACGACCCGGTCGAAGAAGCGTACATCCCTACTTTTGATTTTGGCCAGGCTTCGGGATACGGAGATGATGAAGCACAATCTAGTCAGTATGAGACGTCGTATCATGCTCGCGAGAGCGCGCCTCCAACACAGTACTTTTCATGGGATGGGCAACTGTTGGACGAATCCGCATGGAATCTGAATGAAATGTGCGGGAGATTCAACCAGGTGCGGACGGATGACGATTCTGATGAAGAAGCCGTACAACCTGAAGACGAAGCCGAAGAACCTGATGACGATTCTGATGAAGAAGACGAAGAATACGATCCAACGAACGAGTCGGGCACAGATTCTGCCGCCTCTGAGGATTTATTAGACGATGATCTGATAGAGTTCACGGCGACCGAGCGAGCAGGTTGGATCCGACAAAGTAGAACCCGTCACGGAAATCCGACGGACTCGACCGGTGAACTATCTAATTGGATAGTTCCGTTGATTCCAGTGGACGCCACGACTTCGCTCGTTGCTCGCGAGAGTGAGCTGTCCAGAGTTGCTGATTTGGGGAAGAACTCTTTTTACAACAGTAAAGAAGAATTGGTCCTTGCTGTTGGCTTCTGGAATATGAAGCAAGGGGCTGAGGCAAAAGTTGTACGCTCAGATCAGGGACGCCTCTATTACAAGTGCAAGCACTCTGATAAGTGCAAGTTCGATGTGCGTGCATCTTGTCACGGCGGAGGGATGTGGGGAGTGCATAAGTTTAAAGAGCACTCTTGCGAAGGGGAGTTGGGCATTTTGAAACGAATAAAGGCACATTCGAATGTGGTTGCAGCTTATGTGGAAAAAAGAATACGCGATGACGGAGAGGTCATTAAGCCGAAATCTATTATGTCGGAGTTGTTACGTGAATTTGGCGTCAGAATCAAATATGATGTCGCGCTGCGTGCAAGAAATCTCAGCTTAGAGAAGATATACGGTCGAATTGATGATTCGTTCCTTCTTCTGCCCAAATATTTGTATGCCCTAACTCAAGCGAATCCAGGCACCGTGATGGATTTCGAAGTAGACGAAAACAACCGGTTCAAACATCTGTTTCTTGCTCTTGCGGCTTCCATCACACCTTTCTTCTTTTCGCTTCGGCCAGTGATTGTGGTCGACGGCACACACTTGAAGGGGAAGAACAATGGCATTTTGTTCGTCGCCGTGACAAAAGACGCAAACGAGCAAGTTTTTTCCGTTGGCATTTGGTGTCGGGCCGATCGAGAATGATGAGTCATGGAAGTGGTTCCTCTCAAATGTGAGACAAACTTTTGGTCAGCCCGACAACTTACTAGTTGTCTCTGATGCGCATGTCTCCATTGCTAATGCTGTGAAGAGCGAGTTACCAAATGCTACTCACGGTCTTTGCTACTACCACTTGCAGAACAAAATTAAGGGCTACGGGCAAGCTGTTATTGAGCTTTTCCGCCAGGCTGCATACGCCTACACGGACTCAGAATTTTCACGTGCAATGTCGGCTATGGCTCAATTGAAGCCGGCGGCGTACGGGAAGTTGATGCGCGTAGGCCCTGAGAAGTGGGCACGATCACAAAGTCCGGTGACCCGTTATAGTTTTCTTACATCTAATGCTGCCGAGGCTTTGAATGCCCGTTTGTTGTGGGCCAGACGCCTTCCTATATGCTCCATGCTGGAGGCAATCAGGATGGTTCTGGAGCAGTGGTTCAATGACAGACTTGCGTCTGCGGAAGAGAGCGATGACCTTCTTACTCCAGAGGCAAAACAGAAGATAAGTGCGGAGATCTCAAAGAGTCGTCGCTACACTGCGAAGAGGACCTCCGAGAGAAAATACAGGGTTCGTGCTGGTGATCGTCGCTTCATGGTTGACCTTCAAGCGAAGAGCTGTGAATGCAATGAATTCGACCTTGACGGCATGCCGTGTTCTCATGCGATCGCAGCCATTACGTATGCTAAATCTATTTTATTATAAAATTACAGTTATTAGATGCCTACTAAATATTAGCTTTCTTTTCGCAGTGAGGCGAAAGAGCCAGTGGAAGATTACGTGGAAGCTTACTACTTGCGGAGTTCACTGGTTCAAACATACTCCGGAGCAGTAAATCACTTGCCTCCCTTAGAGCACTGGGAAATTCCGTTTGAAGTTGCATCTGATATTGTTTTGCCAAACCTTTCTCGGCGACAAGCTGGTCGACCAAGAGAATCTAGAATTCCTTCAGCTGGTGAGAGGCCGACTCAAAGGACCACAACAGCGGATGCATCAAGTAGTCTGGGAAAACGAGCACCCAAAACCTGTGGTCTATGTGGCTCGCCTGGCCACACACGTAGAGCATGCAAGGGTACGGGCTGGGAGCAGTAGCTTAATTACCTTTTAAATTAAATTTTGATGGATATTGTTGTTGGGAGTATTGGATACTGATTGAATATTCAGTAGAGCTAGTTCATTCCAGTAAGTGATGTTCTGAAGTTGGGAGTATTGGATACTGATTGAATAAATTTCGAAGCGGTTTCATTTGCATAATATCGATGAACTAGCAAACACCATGGAATGCTCACTATCCGCCAGTAATTAATGGTTTATCACTAGTAGCCGCCCAACAATATACATCAGCGGCTACTGGCCGCGGATATGTATTTACTGGCGGATAGAATGATAATTAGCGGTTTTTTGATGTTTTAGAAGCTATTGTGTTGCCTGATTTGAAATATTTGAAGCAGAAAACACACGCCTTTAGTAATGACCAACATGGACATGTCTTAACAATTATGAGTTGAAATTATGAATGAGACTTTGGAGAAGTGAACAATGTTTTATATAAAAGTTTAGTTAATAGCATAAAACACCCAAAGTATGCTTTTTTAAGCATTAAACTATCAAATAAGACGTTTAGCCCAAGTAGCCGCCAGAAATTAATCACCCGCCGTGATTAGCCGCTGAAATGTTTTCAAGCGGCTACTGCTTGCGGATAATTATTTACTGGCGGCTAGTTTCATTAATCATCTTATTTCATAATTTTATCTAGGATGCAAGTGGAAAATCATAGAAAAATACTCAAAAAGATACTGCAACCTCTAATCAAAACGTCATTTGCATAATTATCATTTAAATGTACAAATACATAAGCTATTTCGGTGCGGGGATGCAAAACTCGTAGATGCTACTGCCTATCTTGCGCCTATAGTCGGCGGCGTGCCCATTGCCCCACGCAAGGCTCGGCGAGCCTGATATCAGACGCTCCACATACATGCACGCAAAAACACCGGAGCTGCATTGATCTGGCTGCTGAAACTGCTCATTCTCGTCGGCATATTGGATTTTCAACCTTCGCCATTGGAGGTTTTCCAACGGGTTGTCGACAATCGTGGTCCTTGCGAACCACTGGGACACTTCAAGCATCTTACCCAACAGGCACTGCAGCGGATATAGGGCGGCGATCACATCGAAGCGCGGCTGCGGCATGGTCTTGAACAACTGCGAATCGAAGATGTCGCAAACTCCACTCAGCAAATCCACTCGGCATGTAATGTAACGTCCACACACATGTATAGGCAAAATGAGCTGCACGCGCAAATGCAATTGGTGAAGAGGAAATAAAAAATGAACTACTCCAACATATTGATACTGTAGATATATATGTGTACCGTTGTGGCATTCATCCAATCGCCATGAGTCGAAGATACCCCCTGCCCATGCACCATATACATCTTCTTGGCATGCGGTTGCCACGTAGCAAAAACTCCGTCGGAATATATAAACCGCCCTTCTGCCTTCGCGGGAAACATTTCCCGCCACGCTGACTTCAACTGCGTGAATTCATCATCGAAATATTTCTGCAGCAATTAAACATTATATTAAAAGCATATTTGATTATAATTCTGTATCCAATAATAATATTTAATTAAATGCTTACGAATAACTCTGTATCCAATACGATGGTGGTCCTCGCATCAACACCGTCTATCAAGTCATCACCCCTCATCAACCTCGATCTCATCGTCATCATGTAGCAATCAACAGCCTGCACGTACTTAAATGTTAGTAACAAGTGACCAGACTTTCATGATAACAACTGATTCATAAATTAACCAACATTGGACGAGAGGTCCCTCCTCGTGTTTTGCATAGTGGTCCAAAAGCTCCACGGGAGAGGGTGTTCGCTCTCTGCCACCGACATCGTCCGGTAGTTGCCACGGTTGCCAGCTTTCATCATACGGTCAAACCCGTCAACATACTGTGAGTCGACGGGTCTCGGCACGGCGCTGTGCACGTATGGTGATCGAAGTGCAGCCGACGGGTTCCGTTCTCGGCGACTTCTGCGTGGAGCCTCCGGTGCACAAATACTGAGGGGAACAGCAGCTACTGCCTCAGAAACTGCCTCAGAAACTCCCTATAATTCACATAAAACAACGCAAGTTAAACAATGTTGACATAATTTAAATTAAATGACTTGTAAATTTAATGCAACGACAACATACCCCTCTAAACTGCTTCCAATACTCGTGCATCTCATCTTGAGTCAGGATCGGAGCCGAAGAACGGGCCGGCTCAAAAGGGTATGCTGAACTCGTGCCCGGCTCAGCCCACGAGTAGCGTGGCCCGCCATAAGAACTGGACGCCTCGAATGTGGGCATGTGGTGGACACCCATGTGCGGAGTCTGCACATGCCCAAAACTAGTCGGGCCACCAAACGGATCATGCTGCCACTGCGGGGTGTGCATGGCATCACCAGTAGTCTGTCCCACCTCTCGTGCAGGAGACTCATGTGCAGGGGATTGGTGATGCGATGGGGCCTCTGAGGATGTAGGCTGCGCCGGATCGGAGTCGGGCTCGGGCTGGGGCTCGCGTCTCCTGTCAGAGTGAGATCGTGGAGCAGGTCTGGGCACGTGAACATCAGTGCTATGCGAGCATCGGCAACGCATAGCATCGAACTTGTCCTCGAAATATCTCTTAATCCTCCTGAACAGGCTGTCCTCCACGGTCCTCGCGACCCGTTCCTCACTCTCGCGCATCATGTGCTGCATGCGCTGCCAATCCTCCTCGCTCCACTGTGAAGGTGCAGGAGCATCCTCGTGCCTAGGCCTCGGGGCTCTGTGACTGTGAGACCTTCGACCAGAATCAACGGGGTGATCGCCCCCAATGCTCTGATCGTGATGGCTGCTGCTCGATGAGGTGTCCACTATTTGTCCCCTCGGGCGCTTGCCAGTATCCTGTCTCATACTGCGACGCCGAGGTTGATGCTCAGGAGCATCCTCGTTGTGGTCCCCACCAGTGTAGCGCTGCCGAGGCTGCCTATGACCAAAGACTGCCGGCTCTGGTACTCGAACCCCTATCCCGGCATTGACGCCTGCCACCGATAGCCAGTAAGATGTCTTGGCCTCGTACTCATCGGGGACCATCTCCCATATCCCGTTCTCCTAGAAACAAAAAAAATGTAGTCAAACATTAATATTCATAAACTAAAATAATATTAACAAATAAACAACTAAATTATTACCGGAGACTCAAAATAACTCTGTAACCCATCCAACTTGGTCTTCACGAACGTCCACCTCCGAAATCTAGGGTAAACCCCCGCATTGCATATGGCTATGGCTGGGCCCAAATAGGGAATTTTCTCAAGACCCCAAATGAATAGGGCCCAAGAAGGACCGTAGAAGTGATACTTTTTACAATCCTTTTTGATTGTGCTGTGCTTCAACCTGTAGTTCAAGCTTCTATACGCGCACGATCCCCAAGGAAATCTGGAAAAGGTCGGCAAATCATCCACCAGCTTCCAAGTCCAGGACTGCACGGGTCGGCGCACGTCCACTCCTAATACAAATGCGTGTAGCACCAACAAGTGGGCCACACGGAGGTACAACCCGCCGTCGGTGTCAACCACTGGATTGACGGTGTCGAAATATATATCCGCCAGCTCCCGCACTGACACCGGTTGAGAGCGGCAAAATTGTCTAAATGTATGAGCCCGACTAAGATCGTGCTCAGCCTCGGGGTCAAAAGGATCATCCCCAAAGGACAATCCTGTCACGAGAGCGAAATCTCTCGGAGTAAACTCAACGTTCCTCCCGTTGATGTAGAAGCAGATCTCATCATCCTCATCGTCTCTCGTGATCTTAAGATGACGAGAGACAATATGGTGCAATGCAGCATTGCACTTCTGGCCCGGCTGCCAATCCAACATCATCCCAAAGCACCCATGCCTGAACGTATTCTCCAGTGCAAAACCGCCAATTTCGTTTAGTCTCGAGACTACTGTCGATAGGTAAGTAATATTGTTGTACGTACTGATCTCAACTGCCACACGATTGATTTGCTCGCGCCTCGAATAAGGGACCTATTCAATACAAAAAATAACTCAATTTACAAAGCATAATGAATTAACAAACATCAACTAATAATAATGCATAATTAACTATTAAATTACTAGAAACATAAATAAAAAAATATAGAACCACAATAAACAAGTATCCGCCAGTAATTAATTTTTTTAAGAAGTAGCCGCCTGGTGTTTTCAAACCCGGCGGCTACTTCTTAAAAAGATTAATTACTGGCGGATATTAGGTAATTATGGTTCTATATGTTTTTATTAGTATGTTATAAATTTTTAAATTCTGAATAACCAAAAAAACGTTATTATTTTATGCGTAATACAGTAAAATTAACCTAATGATCTAAATAGACGATTAAATATATCTAAATATGCTTCAACTAAATAAAAATTCTAACAACACTGAAACTATACTCAAACTTGTAACAGCACTCAACTACACTATATCTAACATATACGAAACATATAAATAAATCTAACAAATACTATATCTAAATCAAAATTCAATACTATACAAAACATATGAAAATTCGAAACATATAAATTGTAACATACAAACATATAAATTCTAACATAATGATTCTAACATAAAAATTCACCCATATACAAAACATATAAAAATTCGAAACATACAAAACATATACTTACTTAAAAATATACAAAATTCGAAACATATACAAAACATATAGATTCTTAACATATAAATATATCTAACATATACAAAACAAATAACAAGTATACTTACTTGGTTTGAAGAAGAAGCCATGGCGTGAATTGTGTAAAATATTGTGTAAATGGGCTGATTTTTTCCTTCTCTCAAGTGGAGTGCGGCTGATTTGAAGAAGAGGAACCAAAACAATGGATTTTTTCCTCCAGCGGCTGATTTTTTCCTTCTCTCAAGTGCGCGGCTGCTTCTCTACTTCTTAACCCTAATTTAACATAAAATATTGTGTAAATGGGCCCTACCCAATTTATCTCTCTTATCAAAGCTTCAATTTTTTCAAACAAATCCCACAAAAGCCGTGCCCACTCAATTCTAGCCGCCCGTGACTTAATTTGCTGCAAAGCCTATAGATTCCCACCCTATAAAGCTTCACCCTTGCCGGTTGAATTGTCCAATCACAATTAAATTAGCTTTAGCTCTTCAAAATTGAAAAAAATACAACAACCATTAATTGGAACGATAATAAATAAAATTTATATATATTGTGATATAAAAAGCAGTAATAAATGACATGGTACTATTATCCGCCAGTAAAAAGTATCCGCTAGAAGTAGCCGCTTAGGGTTTCTTTCACGCGGCTAATTCTAGAGGATACGAATTACTGGCGGATAATTATATGGTACGCTCTCTAGTATTTTACTGTTTCATAATATATGATTATATATTATTTTTATCCAACATTTTCTATTATTTTATGCGTTAGGCTATATTAATTCATGTTAAATAAAATAAAATAAAAAATTCGAGACTTATTACACCACTATAATCCAAATTTGTCTAAATAGAAGCCTATTATGTATTTCTACTTCATAGAATATATTTTAAAAAAAGAAATACAAAATTAAGGTAAGTTTGTGTATAATAAAACAGTAATACGAGGATGAAAAAAATTGTACTTTAAGTATATTTGGAAACAAAAAAAAATTATGAACCAAATGTATACATTATCCGCCAGTAAAACATAGCCGCTAGCATTAGCCGCCGGGTTTTTTAAACCCGGCGGCTAATGCTAGCGGCTATGTTTTACTGGCGGATAATGTATACATTTGGTTCATAATTTTTTTTTGTTTCCAAATATACTTAAAGTACAATTTTTTTCATCCTCGTATTACTGTTTTATTATACACAAACTTACCTTCATTATTTTCAAACTTAGGGCATTATACGTCAATCATCTTACAATAATTGCACATTTATCTGGTTTTGTGCATTTTTAACTACCTATCTTACACATTTTCTTACACAATTGTACTTGTGTAAGAAAAGTGTAAGAACTTTTACAAAAAACCAAGCAACCCATCACCATCAAGTGTACTTTTCGGCTTTGACTTTCAAAGTGGGTAGTTTTGCAAGACATTTTATTGATGTGGGTAGATTTAATTCCAACCCAACCAAAGTTGTCTACTTTTGGCGGACGGAGGAAGTAGAATTTATTATAAATAATATTTTTTATTTTATAATAAATAATTATACAATAGTGCAATTAAGACTTAAGAGTGAGATATAGTGGGACACAGTAATTTATGGGACAAATGGATTTCATCCATTCCAAATCGCATCCCAAAATTTATTTGGATTCACCTTTTGAGTTGAATAAATGTTTACAATTACATTCAACTTGCCCAACAATTATATGTAGGTTATAAAATGTAGAGAGATACGAACAAGCATCTGGAAAGAAACATGGAGTGAAGAAGCCAAATTGTTGAAGACTTGAAGAAGAAGAAGAAGGTGATGGAACTCATTTGAAAAAAAAAAATCAACGCTAAAAAAATGGATTCTTAAATATATTTTTGAACATTTTTATCGGCTCATAAATTTTAACTATAGTAGTATTTAATTTTGTGTTAATAATAGACACCACCCCTTTGAACTATAATAGTTTTTAGTTAGATATCAAATTTTGAGTTTTTCATTTACACATATTTTTATTATAATGATTTTTAATATAACTAAGGAAAATGAAATTATATTATTTCATTTTAGAACTTTTTAATTTCCAGAATAAAATTTCAAAAAGTATAAATCATATTCTTTCTAATATAAATTTATAGAGGAACAATTATTATATATCTAAAAATAGAATTTCTTATATTGTTTAGATATATGAAATTTGTGGTTATAATTATTTATTTATATAAACACATTTTTTATTATTTGTTCTCAAATAAATTTAATTTTAGATTGATATTTATATATATTAAAATTAAACTTCAGATGAGCTATATTTATTTTTTTATTTTTCAGTGACAATGTTAAATTTTGATATAGAGTTGAAGTAATTATATAATATAATAATTATTATATTGATTAATTACATAAATAAATTGTATACTGCAAAGTCTGTAATATGTATATACGTCAATTGGTTTATATAAACAAATCTCATTGAATCAAATTGTATTATTGTTATCATAATTCTAATTTCTATATAATATAATTATTACTCCATTATACTCATTAAATTTAATATTGTATTCATTAAATTGATAATATTCTTACTGTACACTATTTCAAACAAAATATTATTTAAATTAATATAAATAATTTTTGTATGAATTGATCTAAATCATGAATAATACTTCCTTCGTCCTCCAAAATTATGCATACCTTTTCTTTTTGGTACGTCCCCCAAAATTATGCATATCATATTTTTGGACACTATCTCATATATAATTCTTACAATTTTACCCTATTAATTTATACTATTTACTTATAAGAGCATCACTAACGCACCTACTCGAGTGCCTACTCGAGTAGAGCGTTGCACTCGAGTAGGACGTTGCAGGGGTGGGTTACTCGAGTGCTACTCGAATCTTCGAGTATGCACGAGTAATTTTCCTTTTTTTTTTAAATTCTCTTATCCTCTTTAAAAATCTCTCTCTCCTCTTTAAAAACTAAAAAAATCAAGTAGGCTATCAAGTAACCCCAATGCAGCACTACTTACTCAATAATACAACCCACTATCAAGTAAGCCCATTGCCGATGCTCTAATCTACTTAATAATACCCTCATTGTGGGATCATTTCTCC
The DNA here is from genome assembly GCF_028751815.1 of Salvia miltiorrhiza. Classification (NCBI taxonomy): domain Eukaryota; kingdom Viridiplantae; phylum Streptophyta; class Magnoliopsida; order Lamiales; family Lamiaceae; genus Salvia; species Salvia miltiorrhiza. The sequence goes on from NC_080389.1 coordinate 7,848,868, forward strand.
ACTATCATTACTACAAATAATTTTTTATTAAAATTAGTGTTAGAGTCAACCGTATATAATTTTGGAGAACGAATGGAGTAATATTTTAGATGTTTTTATAAAAATAATATCGATCAATTTGATGCTCGCCGTGCATCGCACGGGTGGGCGTACTAGTTGATAACTATATTGGTGTATATGCGTGATTGATAGTACTTACGCTAAAAGTTTTGAGGTAGGAAAAATATGTATGATAATCGACCTCTTATTTATATAGTATAAGTTAATTTACTTAATTGTAATAATTATTAAAATTTTGTTCTACTATCTCAATTGAATTATAACTTAAAATTCATAATAATTATATTATTTATACTAATAGAATATAAAGTTATGTTCTCGTTCAAGTAGCACATATCCAAAAACATATATATAACGATATTAGCATAATTGAATTGGAGAGATTTTAGAATGTCACGTAAGAGAGAAAATGCTTTCTTATTATATAATAATTAATTTATATTTAAAATTGGAATTATAAGGTTATAATAAATATATTTATTATTTAAATTATTTAATTTTATATAAGAAGCTATAATAAGAAAATGGAGAGCTATATTTAGAATCAGCCTCGTAAATTTAATTTTTTGGGCTTTGATCCGAAATAAATATTTTGGGCTTTGAGCCCAACCCCAAACACCCAAGTCCAACTGGAGAAAGAAAGAGCGCCAAAAAATGAGAAAAGGAAAGGGAGACTGCAAATCGTTTAAATTCCAAAGGATTCTCTGATTCTCTCTCACTTCCTCTGTACTGTTGCACCTGCAAAATGCAAACTTGAGCCACTATGCTTCATTACAGCTGAGAAAGAAAAGAAAAAAGGTGAAGAAAATGAGCAGAAACAACGATAGTGTTAGCGGTAGAGATGGGCGGGTGGGTTTGATATTTGACGAGCGGATGTGTAAACACTACGCTCCTGCTGAAGAGGATCATCCTGAATGCCCTAATCGGATTCGGGTCATCTGGAACCTCCTCGATTCTTCTGGCCTCGCCAAAAGGTCCCTTCTTTCACCCCATTTGTGTGTGTGTGTGAGAGAGAGAGAGAGATAGACAGAGAGAGAGAGAGAGAGCTTGCGGTTTAGTTTTAGCTAGGTTTTGTTAGGTTGCCTTTTGCTACAAACTTTTAACTTTTGATATACTTTATGGAGTTAATAAGAGTGTTTCATGTCCCCGAATTTTTAACGTTTTCCATAAGATAATTCATAATTATTCGGAATTTTTGGTGTTTCTACTAAAAAATCTCGAACTTTCAGCATTTTGTATAAAATATCCGATCTTTCGTTTTCTTCTAGAAAAGCCTTAAGGGTGTGTTTACTTTGATAGAAAATGTTAGAAAAAAAATATTTTCCATGATTTTCACATGTTTCCTATGGTGGATAATTTTCTCCGATCATCTTCGAAAATTTATTCGGGCAGCCCCTTTTCACTCCTTTTCTCATAAATGTTGGATAATATTATCCTATTGGGAGGATGTGAAAATATTTTCCAACATTTCAATTTGTTTATCCATCTATTTCTAACAAAGTAAACACATGATAAAAAATGAGAAAAAGATAATATTATCTCACATTTTCTTATCCATCATTTTCAAATGAAAATTTTACTACCAAAGAATATCCCGAATTCCTTTTTTTCCTCTAAAAATCCTAAATTTTCGTCGTTGTCCATAAAATATCACGCTATGCAAAATCTGGTGCATGGCTGAAATATGACTCATTTCGTCGGAGCAGTCTTAATCAACTTAATAGTATAAAATTCACAATTTGACTATAATCAATTTGAGGAATAATCATCTTTCGATCATCGAATTTTATGTAGTGGTACATTTATAGAAAAATATTGAAAATTTGCGGTTTATAAGGAGAAAACGAAAGATCATAACATTATATGAAAAATCGTTAAAAGTTCAGAATATTTTATGAAAAACGATGAAAGTTTAGAGTTTTTTTAGAAGAAAACGAAACTTTGAGACATTTTATGTAAAACAGAAATTTCGAGACATAAAATAATATTAACCCTACTTTAATTTTGTTTATGGTCCCTAAAAAGAGGGTTGTTTTGTTCTCAACTATAACCTAGTCTTTTTCAGGTGTATTATTTTGAAAGCCAAGGATGCAGAAGATAATCATTTAGCCTTGGTTCATACCAAAAAGCATATCAGTTTGATTAAGAATATTAGTTCCAGAAACACTCAATCAAAGAGAGAAAGAATTGCTGTAAAATTTGACTCTATATATTTCAATGAGGGCTCAACTGAAGCTGCTTGTCTTGCTGCTGGCTCTGTCATAGAGGTATGGCTTTTGAGATTGGCGAACACGACATGTTCTACAATATTTTGCTGCGTAATGTATATTGAAAATGTTAAGAAAGGATGTCTCTGGGAATCATGGAAGTAGCAAGTAAGATGTTACAGTCACTTGGCTTTATAGTTTAGAAAGTTGATTCAGTATTATTTTTCATTGATAATACTCTCTCATTTGCTTCTTTAGGCTGCAGAAAAAGTTGCTAGTGGAGAAATTGATTCGGCCTTCGCTATTGTGAGACCTCCTGGCCATCATGCTAAGGAAGGTGAACCAATGGGCTTTTGCCTTTATAACAATGTTGCTATTGCTGCAAGTTATCTTCTGAACGAAAGAGTGAGTATATATTAGTTTATCTCTTAACTATATGTGAGGGTTCGATGCCTGTTAATGAACTTATGCGACTACTGTTCATACTGCAGCAAGAATTGGGGATCAACAAAATCCTTATAGTTGACTGGGATGTACATCATGGAAATGGTACTCAAAATATGTTCTATAAAGATCCTCGAGTACTAGTCTTCTCAGTGCATAGGTAAAGGCAAAATTTATTTATGATAATCAATACTCTTAGAATGTGAACTTATTATTCCCTTTTTTTGGATGATCACAAGTTATGAAGTTTGCCTCTTGTAGATATTTATTTCTATATAAGGGAACCCAATTACAGAAAGGTTTTCAAATCTATAAATGTGATGCTTGTTCTTAGTTATGTTCTTGACATGTTGGTGCATTTTTTTATCGTGTTTTCTTTTTTCTATTAGACATGACTTCGGGACTTTCTATCCATCTGGTAATGGTGGCTCATATATCATGACCGGGGAAGGGGAAGGTGCTGGTCACAACATTAATGTCCCTTGGGAGCATGGCCAGTGTGGAGATGCTGACTACCTTGCTGTTTGGGACCACATATTGATCCCCGTTGCTAAGGAATTCAAACCCGACATTATAATCATCTCTGCCGGATTTGATGCAGGTTGGCTGACTTCCTTATGCATCTCTTAATATGCTTCTTGCACTTTGTAATGCATCACTTCATTTTCTGCCCTATTCAAACTGAAATTTCACTTTGCAATGTTGTTTATCTATTGAGTAAAGGTTTATTTACGAGTTAGTTTTTGTGGTGTTGAATTTGAACAGCCAAAGGGGATCCTTTGGGGGAATGTTGTGTTAGTCCAAATGGTTACTCAGTTATGCTCCACAAGGTTAGTACTTGAAACAGTTGTACTTATCATTCTGCTGTCTCATTTGCTTTCCTATGATTACATAGCTGTGTTCTGTATCTCTTATCTCTTCACCGTGATTGCATATGATGCTTGATGTAGTTGATGGAGTTTGCTGGGGGAAAGATTGTTATGGCACTCGAAGGAGGATACAATCTGAACTCAACAGCAAGTTCTGCGCTGGCATGCGTTGAAGCTTTGCTTCACAACAAGCCTCCTAATGTGGTGTCGGAGGCTCGCCCTTTTGCTTCAACGTGGCGCGTGATACAACAGGTAAATGTTAAATATGAAAGCTTTTGAACTAGTTCAATTAATGTAATCAAAAGAACACACACGTTTCCAATCTTAGAACTTGATGACCTGCGATTTTGTGTGTAGGTATGCGGAGTGTTAAGGCCGTATTGGCCAGTACTTGCACGTATCGACAACAATCATCCGACTGAATCAGATCCAGTGACCTCTCCCCACGTTCCAGAGAAAGGTCTTTTACGCCCTTGTAATATGTCATCTATAAAGAAATCTACGGGTGGCGAAGCTGACTCCCTCCAAACTCTCGCTGGCGATATTGGAAGCGGTGCTGGTGCCGATAAGCCTGCTAATTTCCCGCGTCCTCTCCGCGACTTAACCGGTGCTGAGTGCCAAGCTCAGATGGAAGCTCAAATTGCTTCCTCTGGTTTAAAAGAGATGGATGATATGGATCCGGAGAAATTTGCGGATGCCCTCTGTTATGCCGCCAAAGTGGTATGTTCTATGCGTTTGGTTTTAACCTTTGTTGTTCTTGATTGTCATATATATGTTGCTCACATGTATTCTTTTTTTGTTTTTTTATGTCCATGTAGGAGCGTGCGCGTGCCCGGAAACTTGCTGCGGTGCGGAGGCTTCGCAGTGTTGCAGCGGCGCTGAAGGCAAAGGCAGCTGAACTAATGACGGCGCTGGAAGAGGATCCCCTCGCAGCACAGGAGACGGCAGCGCAGTTGAAGGCTGAGAGAGATTACCTTAATACCGAGCTGGAAAGAGTTAATGCTGCAAAGGCCGAAGAGCTTGAAGCCGCTAAACAGGCCCTCACCCAAGCCTTCAGCACTCGTTTTCAGAAGGCCAAAACTAGGTGGCTTGCCGAGAAGGAGAATGCCTATATTTTGGGCATGAAGGAATGTAGAAGCCAATTTTTCCTGACGGCTCGGGGCCACCAGTTTCTTCGGATTATGCTGGATGATACTCTGGAAGCCTTCTGCCGCACCCCCGAGTCCTTGGATGTGCTGGGTCCTGGTATGGGGCATCTTATCAACGATGTATGCACTCTGTTGATGGATCAAATCGGTGCTACGCCTGAACAACGAGCCTTATATGATTTCCATCAGATAGTGGATAGTGTCGATGCTGAGGGCTTGGATCGTGTTTTGGGCATCGATTCTGAAGCTCCGCGGACACCGGCCTGGTGGGTTCCAGTGGTGGACAAGGCCCTTAAACAGTTTGTTGAGGAAATCTGTGCTGACGCTTTGCCTACCTCCCCGCTGCTTCGCACTCCCTACCTCGATCGTCTCCAAGCTGCGGCGACGAGGTTGAATGCAGAAGCCGCTGCGGGTGAACCTCTGTTCTATCCTCGCCCTCCCGCCGGTGCAATGACCGGTGCTGCTGCCATGGAACTCCAAGCCTCGGCGACTCATGAGTCATGATCATGATCAATTAAGAGATGCTATGTTATGTTGACTATGTTATCCAATGTATAATCCAAGTTTCTCTTGATTAAATATGATAACCCTGCACAGCTGATGCCACCTACTTCGTAATTTAGAGTTTTTGCTCGATCAAGTTTAGAATTTCCGCGAATAAAATGATAATTATAGTTATTAAATAATTTAATACTCCGTATTATTTAATAGTGAAAATTAACATTACACATTATTATTATAGAATATTATGCATAATAATAAATAAATAAATATTTTTATACACAAATATAAATAAATATCAAAGAAGACCGTTGCATCTTTTTTCTTATTTTTTTTTAATTTAACGTAGGCGCATGTACCCATACCTTTTATCGCTCGCACTCAGCACTCTCTCTCACCTTTGATCCGAGTCCGAGGGTGTGCTAGCACGCACATCGAGTCGGCTCTTGCACATAGGGGTGTAAATGAGTCGAGTCGAGTCGAGTATTGACATACTTGAGCTCAAGCTCGACTCGCTCGAGTTTGAGATTTTTGAGCTCGAGCTCGACTCGATTGCATATTCGATGAGCTCGAGCTCGACTCGGTTCGGCTCGATTATTGAATCTTAATCGAACTCAAGATCGTTTAGGCTCGGTGAGCTCGAGCTCGTTTAAGCTCATCTCATACATGCTTCAACAAATTGTATATATTATGAGCTATATCAGTAATTAAGCTATAGCATGGGGATAAAATCGTAATTTGTTTGAAAGCTTGATTAGGCTTGCGAGCCTAACAAGTCGAGTATGATGAAACTCGAACTCGGGCTCGATACCTAGTCGAGTAGCTCGAGCTCGACTCAACTTATACCGAGTCGATTTCGAGTAATTTTCGAGTCGATCTCGAGTACCTCGCGAGCTAGCTCGACTCACTTACACCCTTACTTGCACCCTTCATTGGAGATGCTCCAAGACCTAAGTACACCATTCATCTCGCTAAAATGGCCCTTATTTTTTATTTATTTTTGGAACTTTTTAAAATATAGTCCACTTTTTAATGAATTGTATTACAATTTTTTTTTCATTTTTTTATTAATTTTTTTTATGAAAATGACCTCACTCATTATTTGTACAAATAACGTGAGGAATAGGACTTGCCCCTATATCTGTTATAATGTTCACCGACCTCTTCCTCATACTTTTTTCTCAATGAAAGTGGTTTGTTTGTTGTGTTTTTATTCTTTAAAAAAAATACCACTAAATGATGTTACCGCACAAAAACAAACAAAAGAAATTATTGGAATTGTTTGAGATCACTCATCACCCTAGGCCATAGCAACCCAAAATATGCAAACAACGGTGAAGTCCAAGTAATCCTAAAACCAATTGTAGTTACTTTTAGCTTAGAACTAGTGCGTAACCCGTCGAAATTCGACGGGAAATTACTTTATATTATAATTATTATTGTATATTATTTTATTATTATTATTGTATATTATTTTTTTATTATAGCACATAAAATGATCTTTATATAAATTATTTTTAAATTTTAATTTTATTTGACCAAAACAAATTGCTGGTACAGTTCAAGCATTTTTGCTTGTTATAATACGTTTACTTTGATGGATAAATTTATCAATAGAAAAGAATGGATAACAAAAATTTATGCCTTTAAATATCTCTTTTCTTTTCCCACGTTTTACATAAAAGATAAGCGCATCATTTTTTCTTCATTATTTTCACTTCAAAGATGGATAACATTATCACACCGAAAATGGAGGGATGATATTATCCATCATTAAAGTGAAAATAAGGAAGGAAAAATAGTGAACTGATCTTTTGTGTAAAATGTGGGAGAATAAATGAGACATTTAAAGACATAATTTTTTGTTATCCATCTTTTTTCATGGATAAATTCATCCATCAAAGTAAACGCACCCTTATATGTTAGTTTTTTGTTGAAAGTTAAAATAGATTGCATTTTTATATAAATTTTTATTTGATGAAAATTTCATAAAAAGTTGATGTGAGGTTGGAGATTTTAGAAAAGTAATAAGAAAAAGATTTAGCTTTATTTGACATAAAATATAATGAAGGATTGACACATCGTATTTTTTGTTAATCGTATACAGGAAAGATTTACTAATTTTATAGGAGTGTAATTTATATAAATTGATAGACAAAATTTAAGATCACATTTTATATATGAAAATCATCTCATTCGAATCTTACAAAACTTTTGAGCATCATGTTGTCTATAGCTTGAAATATCACATTTGACTTTTGTACGTCGAACTTTAATCATTATCTTATCTGAAGCTTGTTATATGAGATTTTGCTTATGAGTATCATCTCATCTGCAACTTGAAAAGATAAAACTTGACTTGTAAGCATCATCTCATTTGGAGCTCGTAAGACCATAACAGAGTTGTGAGAATCATCTCGTGTGGAGCTTGAAAGACCGTAACTGACTTGTGAGCATCATCTCGTGTGAAGCTTGAAAGGCCATAACTGATTTGTGAGCATCATCTCGTCTATAGTTTGATAGACCACAGTTGAGTTCTAAGCATCACTGATTTGGAACTTGAAAGATTGGAGATGAGTGCTAAGAATTATCTTATTTAAAGTTTCAAAAGCCATAATCAAGTTATGAACATCATTTTGTTTAGAACATGACAAACCACATCTAATTTGTGACCATCATATTGTTTTGAGCCAAAATACTCATAAGACCATAACTGACTTATGAGCATCATTTCATATAGAGTTTGAAAGACTATAATTGACTTGTAAGCATCATCTCGTCCATAGTTTGATAGATTGGAGAATGATCAAAATACTAACTTGTGGGAGTGCCACATAGGATAGAGAATGAAGGAGAGGTCTTCAATATATATGGACTGACATTATTGAATAAATTTTATTATTGGTCAAAGTAATATTAGATAAATTAAATTATTTTTTAATAAAAATATAACTATCTATTTGGCCAACTAAAAGTTAATTGATCAAATTAAATTGATGAAGCAATATATAAATGATGAGATACTACACAAGTATTTATATAATCTTTGATCAAGATGGAGTTTAATTAAAAATCAATGTGAGATAAGAGATATGACTTGTGAAACGATGAGAATGAAGGAGAATAGAGAATTTTTAAAATGAGATTCTAGATATTATACATTAGCAAGCATTTTGACTAATCGATATTTAGTTAACAATTATAGCAATATAAATATAATCGATACATTTCATATTTTGTATTTTTTTGGATTGATCGTATGCTTCTTTATTGATTAGTATTTTTATATTTATATGTATTATGAATTACTTCATTAAAAATAATGATTAGATATTATGTAAATATTATTATTATATACTCCCTCCGTCCCTGAAATGGCTTCCTCTTTGGGGACGGCACGGGTTTTAATAAAAAGTTATAAAGTGTATTGATAGTGGAGAAAAAGTGATATAATTATTATTGGAAGTTGTGAAAAGTGTTATAATTAGTATTGGGAGTGGTGAAAAGTAAAAAGTAAGAATAAATAAAGTATTGTTAGTGGTGGGGTAGGTTTCCAAAAATGGAAAGAAAGAAAGAGGAAGTTATTTGGGGGACGTCCCAAAATGGAAAAAGAGGAAGTTATTTTAGGGACGGAGGGAGTATTAAATAAAAAATATAGTGCGAAAATTTAAAATTACATTATTATATATATAATGGATATGAATTTTCTAAATTTATATGCATCTTGTATAAATGCACATTAATATTGCTTATGTAACGATTAAATATATAAGGAAAGAAAAATAATTATATATCTAATGATTAATTGAATTAATAATAATAATTTAAAGCATTAAATGTAGGAAACAAAGAGAATACATAATACTTGTAGAATTCAAATAGTGTAAAATAAAGAATTGTGAGAGTGCCACATAGGAGAGAGAAAGATTGTGGACTCTTCAACATGATGTATCTCTTTTATATATTAATAGATAGATATTTGAGCAAATAATTAGAAAATATTTGCTAGTGTGTAACCCGTCGAAATTCGACGGGAAATCACTTTATATTATAATTATCATTGTACACTATTTTTTTTATTATAACATATGAAATAATTTTATATAAATTATTTTAAAATTTTAATTTTATTTGGCCAAAATAAATTGCTGGTACAGTTCGGACATTTTTGCTTGTTATATGTTAGTTTTTTGTTGAGAGTTAAAATAGATTGCATTTTTATATAAATTTTTATTTGATGAAATTTTCATAAAAAGTTGATGCGAGGTTGGAGATTTTAAAAAAACAATAAAAAAAAGATTTAGGTCTATTTGACATAGGATATGATGAAGGATTAACACATCGTATTTTTTGTTCATCGTAGATATGAAAGATTTACTAAATTTATAGGAGTGTAATTTTATAAATTAATAGACAAAATTTAAGACCGCATCTTATATATAAACATCATCTCATCCGAACCTTACAAGATTTTAGAGCATCATTTTGTCTTTAGCTTGAAATATCACATTTGACTTTTGTACGTCGAACTTCTGATCATTATCTTATCTGAAGCTTGTTATATGAGATTTGGCTTATGAGTCTCATCTCATCTGCAACTTCAAAAGATAAAACTTGGCTTGTAAGCAGCATGTCATTTGGAGCTCGTAAGACTATAACCGACTTGTGAGCATCATCTTGTGTGGAGCTTAAAAGACCATAACTGATTTTTGAGCATCATCTCGTGTGGAACTTGAAAGACCATAACTGACTTGTGAGTATCATCTCGTCTACAATTTGATAGAGCAAGTTGAGTTCTAAGCATCACTCATTTGGAGCTTGAAAAACTGGAGTTGAGTACTAAGCATTATCTCATTTAAAGCTTCAAAGGTCGAATTAAGTTATGAACATCATTTTGTTTGGAACTTGACAAATCAGATCTAATTTGTGAGCATCATACTGTTTGGAGCCAAAATACTCGTAAGACCATAACCGACTTGTGAGTATCATCTAAGCATCATCCAATAGTCTTACGAATTGAAAGAACAAATTTAAATCCAATATATACTATTAATCTAACAAACTCACATGATTTCAGATTAATTTAATTTTAGTATTCTCACTTAATAAAAAAAATTAGCTACTCACCCATGCTAATAAAAAGATAGCATAATCGTAACTAATCAATAATAAACAGAAATAGTCACCAAATATAATAATTTATACTGAATCCAAATTGTTCGACTGTGAATCTTTAATCTTCTCCATAAGAGAGAAAACGAAAAATTAGTCATAAACTCGTACCAAGACTCTCACCAGTGGCCGATCTATTCATATAGGTTTCAATTAAATAATAATAATAATAATAATAATAATAATAATAATAATAATAATAATATACTAATTGAATTCTAGAGCTAGAACTAAGAAAGTCGATTATTTTTTCAATCCCAAATACTAAGGTTCTCTCTTCCCGTAGCTATCTCCAGCAGCTCTCAATCTTCCATACTTCAAAATTTTCAAAAATTGCACAAATATTCCCTATTCTCTGCTTCCTTCCATTTGACTCCTTGTTTGCTTTTGTTACTATAATCTGCATTAAGGCACATTTAAAATGTACATCAAATCCGATAAATTACAGAGAAAAATCCAAATAATTAGAATCTCCTAATTATACCAATGAAAGCACAATCAGACCAATAATAGCAAAGGGGCAACTAAATAACCAGAAACAAAAACTACACAAAATCAAACACATGTATCTAAGTTTGCTCGAACAATCTAAAAACAGTATCAAATTGATAATTCTAAGTAATATATTTAGTGTTACACATAGTTCTCTTTTTTCTCCTACCCTTTAAACAGGAGTATATAATTTTGTCGCAATTTATCCGAAAGAGATAACAATAGACACACCCACATGAATAAGCTTAAGTTGTAGGTAATTTCATTGAAATGGGGATATTATCCAGCTTTAGTTTCAGTTTAATCTCTTCGAATGGAAGTAACTTCAGAGATAATTTCAAAGCAATCGCACAAAATGTTAACTGTGCGGTGCGATTTTGCTGAAGAGACAGCGTCGGTGGGAAGGGATTTCAGATTATTGATTCATAGTAACAGTATTATATTGTACAGTGATTTAGGCATTTTATAGAACAATTGATGACCAATAGCATCTTATTTATAAAACGAAAATAAAAATGACGAATCACCTCACACACGAATATAGTGATGAAAATATCATATTAATCAACGAAATCTGAAAGAACAAACCTCAAAAATTTATAGCCAATTAACCAAAGATGACCTGGAAAACAAATAAGAATTTCCGACGATAGGTGTAGAAACCATTTTCCAAAGATTTATAGTTGAAAATACTACATGGTATGATTAACGATTGAAAAGCTGAGGTTAGGCTTTTTATCTTTAACGAAGGCATTAAACAATGAGAATCAAGATGTGATCGAGCCATAGTTCATAGAAACAATGAAGGAGAATGGTGAATCGAGAGGCAAATGACAGAGATCTTGGCCCACCGCCATTGATTTTGGAGATGGTGAGGAGCTAAATCAATTTAACCGCCTATTGTTTGAGATTAGGATTTAGGAGAAAGATTGATTGAATAATAGAGAAATTTGGAACAGAAACGGCCGGATTGATTGATATTGCGAGAGAAATCATCGGTGGATATAACAGAAATTGATGAATTTTGTGAAGATTATCAGCTGATTGATTGATTGAATGAATTTTTGAGAACATGATATAGATGATTATCGGCTCATTAAAATTGCCTTAAATAAAAAAGTAAAAAAAAAAGAAGGCAGATTAATAGGAGATTAAGAGATGATTTGCGTTGAGTAGTAGAATTCAAAGAGAGCAAAATAGAGATTTTTGAGAGCGCCACGTAGGACAGAGAATTGCTGTGGGCTCTCAAAAATGTAATCTATTTAATAATAGATAGATGTGTGTGGATTGTGATTTTTACTTGTTAGGGAATCAATTACGTCAAACAGTGTGGTGAACAACATTCGTGTTATTCATTCACAAAAATACCAGCAACGAGCAGAAAAAAAGATGATTCGATCTTTTCATTAAGATCCTACAAAATTACCATGCACTATGAAATTTTGAACTTTAATATGTCCGTACTAATATGCGAGTAAATAGTTAGGAGTATTTTTTATTTTATTTTCTCCTCTTCGAAATCGACAAAAAGAAATTGAAAATCGAAATACGAAAAATAACAAGAGTGATGCTAAACAGCCACATTGTGGCCTAAATAGAAAATAATTTAAGTTATTTAGCTTATTTTTTAAAATAAAAATAAGATTTAGTTATTTTATTATATTCTCTATATTGTAGTTATTTTTTACAATTTTTTGATAACTTTTTTATTTTAAAAAAAAATGCAATTTTTTTTTTATAAAATAGTTCAATGTAGAGAATATAATAAAATAACTAAATTCTATTTTTATTTAAAAAAATAAATTAAATAAATCAATTTTTTTTTATTATACTAATTTGTGGGTGACCACAATGTGACTAAATAGATGTATTGAAATAACAAATCAAACCCGAGTAATTTCAATCATAAAAAATATTGTCGCTAATTAAGGCCTAAGGGGCCCACCTAAGCAACGAACAAAACTGTATATTTAAAAAGAATAAAATTCCCGGGAATAAATCCAATCAGCAATCAATCAACAAGTCGTTAGTATTGAGCTGAGCAGAGCAGGTCCACACAAATTTCTCTCTTCATTCCTTCATCAATGTCACCTCTTCCACTCCCTCACTCCAACCTCCGCCTCCCACCATGCCTGCTACTTCCTCCATTTCCCCATTCTCCACTCTCTCCCTCCTTCTCCCCAATCGTCACCATTCTCTCTTCACTCCATGCCAAAAACCTACAAAATTCTCATCAAAATCGCTACTAGCTTCTTCCAGTTGCCGGAATGGCAGTAAGTCGCGATCAACCCTAATTCTGGGGGCAAAATTCCCGCTTGTTGATCCGAAGAAGAAAACTTTTGTGGTGAAATCCTCAGGATCGGAAGGCGGATTGACCTCGGCGAGCCCTAATCCCCAAAGCGCGGTACGTGACTGCATCGATCGAGAGATTTTTGAACTGTATTTTGCCCTAATTAAATGAATGGCGATTTGATTCTCTGTTTCAATTTAGGCTCTGAAACTGCTGCATTTGGCGGTTTCATTGGGAATCATTCTGGCCGTTGACAAGCTGCTGAAGCAGGCGTTTGTTGCCGCCGCCATCAAATTTCCCAGCGCTTTGTTCGGAATGTTTTGCATATTCACAATTCTGATAGCTCTTGATTCCACTGTCCCTGCCGCGGCAGCTGGCGTGGTCAGCTTCTTCCAGCCGGCGCTGCTCTTCATCCAGCGGTGGCTCCCCTTGTTCTATGTGCCGTCTCTGGTGGTCCTGCCCCTCGCCGTCAAAGACATTCCGGCTGCTTCCGGCCTTAAAATCATCTACATTATTGGTATAAATATGGGGGGGGGGGGGGTAATTGCGCCTAAATATACAAACTTTCACCAAATTCTGGTTCTGCACATGAACTGAACATTCAGCTTCCAAATACACTAACTATAAATTGCTTTGATTTTTCACACGATTCAATTTCCAGCGAATTACTGCCAATCGTGATAAGCTGAATTGACAAATTAATGCCATCATGGCTAATCGAAGTGGTGTAGATATCCAACTATGTCCTTCGTACGTCGGTCATTTCAACCATGTAGGCATTTCGAGTATCCACCTTGATATTGATTTGGGGGCAACTGACAATCTTGTGAAAAATCAAAACAATTGAAAGTTTGTGTAGTTGGAGGCAGCATTCTCAGCTCATGTGCAAAACTAGAATTTGGTGAAAGTTTATGTATTTAAGCGCTACTACCCCAAATATGAAAGTAGAGTCCATTTCCATCCCAGATTGTAGATGATCAACCAGTCTTGTTTGGTGTTAGTTAATAGGTGTAATGTGTGTTTTTCGTTTCCTAAATTTGGTGCAGCCGGAGGCTGGCTAGCATCGCTTTCTGTAGCTGGTTTCACAGCTATAGCAGTGAGGAAGTTGGTGAACACTGAAATGATACCAGCTGAGCCCATGCTTAAGCCTTCTCCCTTTTCGCCATTTGAGCTGTGGGCTTGGAGTGGTGTATTTCTAGTATCCTTTGTGTCTGCGTTTCTTTATCCAACTATACTTGGAACAAATGCCAGGACATGCTTGCCGTTTCTGCTGGCTTCTACGGTACTAGGCTACATTTTTGGTTCAGGGTAAGAGAGGCAGTTTACACATTTCTTGTATTTGCTTCAAGTTATTGTTTTGTATCTCAGCATCGTGTTGCTTCAGGTTGCCATCGGGCGTGAAGAAGGTTTTCCATCCGATTATCTGCTGCTCGTTATCTGCAGATCTTGCTGCATATGCTTATGGATACCTATCAAAATCTGGACTCAATCCTGTTCTAGGTATAGATCTAAAATGATGATGAAATTCTATGTTGGGAATTCCTATTATTCTTTGATGGTTATTTTGTTTGATGAATATTGCAGGATACTATCTGACAAAGGTCTCATCAAATCCGGGGGCCGGAGACATTTTGATGGGATTTCTTGGATCTGTTATCCTCTCATTTGCCTTCTCCATGTTCCAACAAAGAAAGGTAACTAAATGATTTCCAATGTGTACCAATTTATTGGGATTTCAGAGATCTATGGTTGCTTCCCTCAATCATCTCACAGCAATGAATTGCAAATTTTAATCTTGATCATACTCTGCAGCTGGTGAAGAGACATGCTGCAGAGATATTGAGCTCTGTGATCCTCTCCACACTGTTTTCATTGTATTCAACGGCTTTCATCGGGCGTCTAATTGGTCTGGAGCCATCATTGACACTATCAGTTCTACCAAGATGCATAACTGTGGCACTTGCTCTCAGCATTGTATCCTTCTTTGAAGGTTCGGAATTCATTTTGCTCAATATTTTACATCTAAAGTGATGCAGCAGAACTGTGACAACTGCTTCCTTTCTCATCTCAGGTGCCAATACATCTCTTACAGCAGCTGTTGTTGTAGTAACTGGACTTGTTGGGGCCAATTTCGCACAGACTGTACTCGATAAACTAGGATTCCGTGACCCTATTGCTCGTGGAATAGCAACTGCGTCAAGGTATTGCAGAACCTTCAAGCGACTACATACCATCCCTAAAAACTTTTTAAGGAAAAGAATTCTGAGAATTTAATTAGTACTATTTCTTTGTGGTCATCTGAGAGATGAAGCTAGAAAGAAGTGATCATGTTCTTGTTGGTTTATGCTTTCAGTGCACACGGACTGGGAACGGCTGCATTATCAGCTAAGGAGCCCGAGGCACTCCCATTCTGCGCGATTGCATATGCCCTCACCGGCATTTTTGGATCAGTGATCTGCTCCGTCCCAGCTGTTAGACAGAGCTTGTTGGCGATAATTGGCTGAAAGTCTCGTGTAATTGATCGAGTTTGATCAGAATTGACCTTTTGGATATGGCGACAAGCCGTTGTTTGTGCTGAAAGTTCCAAGCAGTATAGATCAGCAAAATGTCTTTCATGTATTAGCCACTTGACCATTTCATCAATGTGTGAAATCTTCTTTAGTTATCAACTCTATCTTCACTTCCCAAGATTTAGGATTTTAGAGCCTCATATTATGTGGATACACCTTCATCACTGTCAATATTCTTAGATTTCATTTGTAATTAGCAGAAATTGTCTGTTGATATATAAAGAGCATAGCATGGCATTCTCAAATGAGAGCCATTTCTATGTATGAAATGTGTTATATAATTCCATTTGAAAAATATGTGCAAGTCGTTTCTCTATGTTACAAATCTCCACAGAGTTTCAACTCAGAAAATAGATACAAAATAGACAACAATGCAATTCCCCCAAACACCAACACTCACAGAGCACTCTGACTCAACTCAACTCAACTCGACTCGACTCATCATGCCTTGGTAGCTTCAAGGGAAGCAGCCGTCCTGCTCGCCACAATCTGCTCGTAGAGGTCCCTGATCTTCAACCCGACGATGGTCTGGAACAGCCCCGTCCCGTTGTTGCTGCCAGGGAAATCTGCATGCTTCAGCATCTGCTGAGTCACTTCTCCATAGAACTTAGTCGAAATGTTGCTCAAATGGCTCTCCACATAGATCAGCTCATCCAGTCTGTCGAACTGCCCATCCATTTCCAGAACAGAAACCTGCAAGAATCAACAGAATCGAGCGCTCTCATCATATACTTTGAGTAGGGGGGCTTAAGCCCCCCCCCCAACCCCCCCAATAGAAGATGAAACGCGGTTGGTTGGTTACCTCATGGCCGTAGTAGGAGTCGGGGCCGTAGGTGAACTTGATGCCGGGGTAGGAGCAGGTGAGCTTCCTTCCGCAGGGTATCCATGAAATGGTGGAGCCTTCATCGAAGAGATAGACAGGGTTGAAGAACTTGACACCTTCCTTCATTATCAGCCTCACTCTCAACACCTTCCCCTCGTTGTCGTCCGGAATCAGCTGAGTTGGCAACACCTCGATCACGGCGTCCGCGTATTGCTTCTGTGGATCTGCATTGCCCCAAAACCCAACATCACACACTAGCGGAGAGGAGGCTGGGGGGGGGGGGGGGGGC
The DNA here is from genome assembly GCF_028751815.1 of Salvia miltiorrhiza. Classification (NCBI taxonomy): domain Eukaryota; kingdom Viridiplantae; phylum Streptophyta; class Magnoliopsida; order Lamiales; family Lamiaceae; genus Salvia; species Salvia miltiorrhiza. The sequence goes on from NC_080389.1 coordinate 7,865,733, forward strand.
TTCGGCCCCCTCCAAACACAAGAATTGGTTTTTGTTTATATATACTTTTAAAACTGTCAGATTATCGGTATTTTGTATGAATCATTATGAAATAGCCCCCCATCACCAGATCAAATTGAATGTCATTTTGAAATCTCAGCAAAATATAGATTTTTTTTTTCTGCATCCGTCACTACAATATCATTGCATCTATCTCCACTGTGTGTTGTGTGTGTTTTTTTGCGAGGTTAGTTAGTTAGTTACCAATGTAAGCATCGAAGTCGGGTTTTCGGGCTTCGATACTGGCTTTGATACTCTCGAGACTGTGTCCTCTTTCAGCCATGTCCCTCTGCATTACCATTACCATCATTAATGTTAAGTAACTAACTTTGTGTATTAATACTAATTCATCCGAAATTAATGTATCATAAATAAATACTACAAAAATTATATTGGAAATTTAGATTCTAAATCTATTTTCTTTTTTTAATTACATATGATACATACACCATGACCAAAATATGGTTGACTAAACATGTTAAATGTCGATTTCCAAAAGAAAAAAGGATAATAAAACCTAGATATAAGAACTTTCACGCATTTATGATTTTGCACATATATAAATTATGCCTTTAAATATATGAACTTCATTTTCTTTTGGTTTTGCACATGAATGATATTTTTAACACTCACAACTCAATAGCGAACGTGAATCTCAAACCCCTAAACCGACATGAATGAATGACAAACCCACAATCTTAAATCGCAAATTACATACGCACGGTCTTGAATCATGAACTCATAGCTCTCTGAGTTCTATATTGCGAAAAATAATGCCATAAAAGGTAATCTAAAAATTAGGACTTCTTTTATGATGAAACGATAACGTTTAATTACTAGTTTAACTATATCGTTTAGGAAGACTTTCATTCAAGTAAAAAAAAAATTATGTATTTGAAAGCATGATTTATAGTTCATGTACAAAATAAAATGCGAAAACTTATGCATTTAAGCGTCGTTGCCCCTATAAAAAAATATGACAAGTTTTGATTTTTGTTTTTTTCAAGAGGGAATTACCTGAATTTTCCATGCGAATTTGACTTCGTTGCTAATGTCCAGATATATACTGAAGTCCAAGAGGTCTCGAACACGTTGATCGTACCTTCACATAAAACTATTTTCAGATGTATACCTTCCAAGTGGTGGAACTATTGTTTATATTCTAAAGAAATCGAACTAATGTTTATTTTCAAATATATAGAAAAATATGAGTTTCTTTTTTGGATTTGAAAATTTGAGTTTTAATTATACCACTGTTTTGTGATCAATAGTACAACAAATATATAATTTGGCTTAGCTACCAAAATTAATTAAACAGTGAATTAATAAAAGAATGAACTAATAAAATAATCACGATTTATTTTGCCTATAACTTACTCTCATGATACATTTTAATCACAAAACTCACCATATTTTGTTTACAGTTCACGACCACAAAGTTTTTTAATCGTGAATTAATCATATTTTACCTACAATTTACTACCATAAAACTTTTTAATTATAAATATTTGATTCCTAATTTATACTCCCTCCGTCCCTAAAATAACTTCCTATTTTTTCATTTTGGGACGTCCCCCAAATAACTTCCTCCTTCTTTCTTTCCATTTTTGGAAACCTACCCCACCACTAATAATACTTTATTTATTCTTACTTTTCACTTTTCACCACTCCCAATACTAATTATAACACTTTTCACAACTTCCAATAATAATTATATCACTTTTTCTCCACTATTAATACACTTTACAACTTTTTATTAAAACCCGTGCCGTCCCCAAAGAGGAAGCCATTTCAGGGACGGAGGGAGTATTTAAAAATAATTTTTTTATTGTATTCATTCTCTCTCTATATTATATATTTAAGAATTATAACATATTAATATTTATATATATAAAAAAAAAAAACAAAGAACAAGAGTCGATAAAGACTGCATGGCCCGTAAGTTGACGCATGGGTCAGCAAATATATGACATGGCACAAACCCTAATCCCTCAACCATACAAATATAGATAACCCAATTATAATCACTCAGTCTCTCATCACCATCAACTTTCACAACACACAAAAAAAGTCCACCTTCAATTTCCACCCTTTCAATCAGAAATCAAACCAAAATATTGTCATGCAAACACATACTCCCTCACTCCCACAAAAGCGTGCAATATTTTTCATTTCCGTTCATCCCATAAAATCACGCAATCTTATAACCTCGATATTTCAACTTATTTACAACAAACACCCGTTGTTATCCCCTTTCTGCACTCGCAACACACTTAACTAACATTCTTAAAACTCGTATTCCAAAAAAGCGCACACACTCTTCCCGCTTTCGTGACAGATGGAGTATTATCTTTTTATTTTTATTTTTTGGAAAAAAAAAAAGAAAAGGATAAGAAAGGAAGAAAATCTTACATGGGGTGTAAGCCTTCGATGACAAGAATCTTGGGAGGTTTGATGAGCTCCGGCGGGTCCAATAGACCACTGACATGATTGTAAATGGGCTTATCAACTGGAGTGCCATCTTTCAAGGCCTTGACTTGCTGATACATGAGATCAAAGTCATTGGCCCTCGGATCCAGTGCGGTTACTCCCTTCTCCTTCCGTCCGGTTCTGTCCAGTGAGTGGTAGTCGTCCAAGCATATCACCGTCGTCGTGTCGCTTATCAGCGTGTTCGAGTCCGGGTTCCCTCCCTTCGGGGGCTCCGCCGCGCCCCCGAACACGGAGGTCAGCCGCCGCATGAACGTCGACTTCCCGCACCCCGAGTCCGCCGCCAGCCCGATCACCACCGTCTTGTCCTCGCCGGAGCATGATATCGCCCGCCGCGATGATCTCTTCGTGGCGGTGGTGGTGGTGAAGAAGACTAGGTGTTTGTGTGTGAGGGGCTTTGATGGTGTGGAGATTGAGCAGGTGGAGTTGAGTGTGTAGACTGTGGAGACTGCTGCCATTGCTGCTCTATCTCTCTCTTCTCTTTCTCTCTCGCTCTTTCTTGGTTTAGTAGAATGGCATGGGGAAATATGGGAGTTTAGTTTTCTTCTTTGTTTCTTTTTGTGAGCTGAGAATTATGAGAATGAGATGAATGATAAAATTGTGAGGACAGAAAAAATGAGAGATATAGGGAGGGGAGGGTGTGTGGTTTAGAGTAAAAATGATGCGAGTTTTTGAGGATAGGAGGCTGTTTTTGGGTGTCGTGTGTCACTGTTTAAGGTATTTTGATTGGCAATTGTTGATTTTTTTTATATATATAAATTTTTAGTTACTCCCTTGAGTAGTATAGTATATTTTTTTTTATTTATATATGAAATGGATTTTGTGTTTTATACAATTAATTTGCGATAAATGTAGGAATGGAGAAGGGTGGTGGTGATATCTTGAAGTTCGGATATTTGGGTGCCACGTGGCGGAGAGGGGATGGGCTGCGAAGAGATGAGGTGTGTGAGGATATGGGGAGGTGGAGGAGAGTATGGACCTTTTATGATCCACTTTGTATATATGCAGTAGAATTTTAATAGTAGGATTACTCGCCAAGAATTAATCACCAATTACATGAAGTGGATAATTAATGGAAAATTAGTTTTGTTATACATGTCCACGAAATCGAATTTATTATGATTAGTACACTAAAATTGTAAGGATTAATAAATTAATAAAGAATTTATTCCGTATTGATACGAGGATATTTAAAAGTACTTCAAAGAGAGTAAGAAATGCTCAATTGGAATTCACCACGATATATAAGAATCTAATTTCTCAGCGTAGAAGAAGTGTGAGCAATGGTTGATGCTTGAATTCTAAAACGAAGTTTCAACTCGGTGCAAGATGATTTCAAATGTACTTTTTTAAAAGAACAGCGAGAAATAATTCAAATAAATTATTGGTTGAGAAAAATATATTGAGCTAGAAAGAAAAAAAAAATTGAGAGATCCATCAGGATTCAGGAGCCCACCTAAGGTTTTTCAGTAGGATTTGAGAAATACATGGATAAAGTAATGCAACTAAACCGAGGGTGCATTTATTTTGATTGTAATGATAAATAAGAAAAGATGAGAAATCATAATTACTAAAGATAAAAAGATGAAAAAAATATTTTCACATTACTATCCAAAAATAATAATCGAACATCAAAAAGAAAATGAACCGCCTGAAAAAATATTCTACCATATTCAAATAAAATTTTTCATCATAATAAATATGTAAAAATGATGAAAAAAAAGTGTAAAAATACATCTTTTTCTCTCCTTTTTATCAGGTAAACACACCCTAATAGTAGAACTTGGCATCGAATATCACATTGATAAACCACGTACAAGTAATCATCCTTTTTTTTTTTTTTTTTTTTGATCGGGCAAAGTCATGTTAGATGTTAGTAATTAGTACTCCATCCACTCCAAGAACCACCTTATCTCTCCATTCACCAAATCCACCTTATATCTCCAATCTCCAATTCGCTCCCAAGAGGGATCGAACCCGGGTCACTTCACTTAAGTGAGGACCCGGTGGCCAGTGGGCTAAGCCCCCTGGTTACAAGTAATCATCCTATAGTGTAGAGAATCCAAATTCCAAGGTGCCACTCTTAAAACTCAACTGATATTACATTGATAAGTTTGCATTATGTTATTATACTAATCTACGAATAATTCAAACAATAAAACAACTCCAAATTAAGCCAAGTAATCTGGAAAACCGAAAGTTCATAAAATTTCGTCACGAGCATCCTAAAAGAAATAAGCACGTCTTTAAGCAATAAAAGCTTGTGTTCAGTTACAAATGAACCTAATTTTTTTTGAAGTGATACAGATGTGATGACTACTAGATAACAGATTATATTTCCCCATATTACAAAAGATGTGGCCGAATCAAACCAAGGGAAGTAAATCTATTTACTTGGGCACTCAACCGCAACTTTCAGATGCCTTCCAATTTATCATTTCTGTCCCCTGAAATATGTATATACTTTCTGCAAGAGAGAGAGAGAGAGAGAGAGAGAGAGAGATCAACAAATGGTAAGATATTCAAGTCGTTCCACAAAATAATATGAATTTTATCAAGAATAACATCAAAGTGCCAACTTTATTCTTGAAATATATGTTCCTCTTCTATTAACAGCTGGTTTAGTGAGAGAAAAATAACCACACTTGTATGTAAGATCTCATGTAACATCTCTATATGCTGCCTAAGAACTCAATTTTGATTGGATCATGAAACTAATACTTCGGATGAAAACTCACACGCAGACACACACACACAACATATATGTACTTCAATTGTCAAATACGGGTCAATCCACAATATTGAAATATGGCTGTGCCAAATAAATTCATAACGAGATAGCATATATGAGTCTAACCTGGAGTACCCATAAACTCAGCAGTGATTCCAAGCAAAAAAATGCAAACCCAATCAGGTAAAAGATCTGCAACAAAATGATAATCAAACAGTAAAAAGGAATGTTCACGATGGAGAAATCACCATGCCTAATCTTAAGGGCTATCATAAATTAGAATCAAGTCTGGCCAAAATTCATTAAGTTGTCAAAGCAAAAGTACACTAAGGTTCAATACAACACCCCTATGAAAATTTAGAGAACAATACAGGATTCACAGATCAAGTAGTAACAAAGGAAAACTCACCCCAACAAGGACATCGTCAGAAAAGACATCAACAGCTGCAAGGATGCCACTGAGAGAGACAGAAAATAAAAGAATAAGCGAAAATAAATACATAAATGTCACAAGGCCATATGATATCATCATCCACACTGATGCATAACAAGGCTGAAACATGCTGTAATAAACTCTGCTTCAGAGGAAAGATCTAAAAGAAAATTGAAATTACTTACGTTAATGATTTTCCATGAAAGACGATTGGAGGTGCAATTGCAGCAAAAATGCAAAAACCAATGTGAAGCTGCAATATAATGGGTTCAAAAAGATTATCAATATGGAAAATATATCACCAATACACAATATCAAAGAGCAACATCCAAATGTACCATGTAGAACATGAAAAACCACCCAAACTTCAGTGCACTATCAGTCCTGTTGATAAGAACCAGAAGTATAACAAAAAAAAATTTAGTTTTCAACATGTTCTAAGTGTGAATAGAGTAATAAAAGCAGATCTCAAGTACCTCATTGCACGATATAGAGGCCTGTACCACAGCACATATGAGATGGGGCATCCCATCAGGGCATAGATTATGGCAAGGAGAAAAATTTTGACTCCTACAGACAGTAAATGGCATTTTTAGCATAGGACCAAAAGCTCCAAATTGGCAACCACCAAAACTGAAGCACACGATCACATACTTACCACCACCCTTTATCCAGCAAACGGTGATTGCAATGGCATTGAATACAAGGCAAATTACAATCCCTGTAACAAAGGTAAGGTAATTATTCCACCAAAAATCAGAGTCTTAAGACTCAAAGTCCAACTACAGGACATGGAATAACATAGGGCTGATAAATTCTAATTTTTGGGAAGCAAGAAATTAAATATGAGCAAGCTACACTAGCCAAAGGCATTTATAATTCATTTATTTCAAAAAGTCTAAACCAAACCATCCAGTACCGCAACTTTGGGAAAGATAATTTCCACCAGGACAAACTTGAAATGCTCAAACATCAAAATCACAAGACAGAATCGAGTTAAAAAGCATCAGATTGGGCAGTTAAACCAAACTATGGAAAATAACTATAAGCAAGGATATAATTTGCGACCACACTTTAATAGAAATAGAATGTGCCTTTCGATGACAAGAAAAGAGCATACCCACCTAACCAACTTGCAAAAGCCAGATACTGTAACTTCTGAGCATGAATGGGTATTTCATTGGCTATATCATGATGGATAATGGGAAAAAATGGAGGCCAGTTTCTATCATCCACAGGAACACCAGCTGAATAAAAGTGTGGTAAAATGAATTAGAGACATAAGAACAGAAAAAAATACTAAATAAAAAATAACATGTTTGTTAGCCTAGGTCTTCTAGATTACCACTAGTAACAGCATCTTCTCTCCGTTTAATTTCCTGCAGGACAGAAGCCGACAAGTATTTTTACTTGCATGAATTCAATGGCATACAAATATGACAGGCCAGCACACAAACACCATGAATAAAGCGCTCAAGTCAATGATTTTTGCAGATTATAAGTCATCTAGTTCAAGAAGTATACAATATGAGCAAAATTATAACCTTGACAATGCATAACAACCTACATTGTTAAATGAATTTTCATCATGAATTGTCAATTTAGTCATTTTCTTTAATAGCAAAGACAGATCATGTTTTATAGTAGATATAAATAATCAAATATTGCATAAGCAAACATTAGACTATGGAATCTATAGCCACAACACAAGATGTAAAGCAGATAAACTACCGCATGTTAAAATCCTAAAAAGAAAACTATGCATGCTTAATGGGCAACATGATATTGAAATGAAAAGACCAGATTTATTTTGAAACTTCACGAATCTGCTTGCAGTAATATAACCTTAACTAAAACTGACCCTCTCTCTTTTATTTAAATCTGCTTCCCATGTGGCAAGTTCTTTCTCCTTTTTCCTTGGATCCTGAAATATTATGCAAAAGAGTTACATTTAAAATGACACTGAAGACACGGATACAAGTACACTTCTATAAGAGATTACATTTGTAGCATCTAATGGTATATCTACAGTGGCATCATGTTTCTGACCAAAACCGAGTGTACTCGCGACCACTTTGGGAATGCGAGACTTTGACTTGCCACCATTCTGGAGAAAAAAAACAACAACATATTAGATGGTAGAAGAACATAGGTGACTGGAGTAGTTTCTTATAAGTATCAACAAACTTTTCAAATCAACCAAACCAAGAGAAGGCAAAAATTTTATGGTATGCATCAGGTAAATATGCCATACGAGTGAATTACATTATTCTTCCCATTTGTAAGACAGTATAAGAATATGAGAATTGCAGTCAACAGATAATTGGCTTTTGCTGTGATGGTCTATTCTTTTCTTGTGTATCTTAGGAAAAAGAATTTAAACATTTTACTAGATAAGTGATTAAGTATTGAGATATGTTAGTAGGCCAGGATGTTTCCAGCCATTTTACACGTTCAAATTTTGAAAATTAGAAGGGCGTCGAAGCTGCCAGAGTTGTATTAAGAATTTACATATGTTAGTAGGCAAGAATGTTCCAAGCCAATTTCCACAGTTTCCGCGAATTTTAAAAATTAGAGGGGCGTCAAAGATGCCAAAGAGTTCTAAGCAGGTGCAGAATATATATATATATAGCATAATATTGAACGGGAGCCCCCATCTTCAATTTAGGAGATAGATGTTAGAAATAGAATATGCGGACATCGACTTCAAGTTTGCCAATTCATTGAATGTTCGCCTGTTTTGTTGACGTTGAACCATTTAAATCAAATTCAATTTTACATTATACTAGAAAATTTCAGTTCCGCCATATTATAAGCAAAATCAGGACCAATATTGTACACATCGTTGGCTACAAATTCCGAATCGATTTGCTTTCAGTTATCATGAACACTAAAAACGAAGCAGCATTCGTTTTTCCCAAGGCCAAAGAGAGATCTCACTCCCAAAAATTCTAAAAAGTTGAAACCAATCGTCACAGTTAATCGAACAAAAACAGCCGTCGGCCTCGGATCTGAACCAAATAATCACAACTCCCCACAAACACCGGAAGCCAGTAACATTGACGAAATTAAGCACGAAATCGACGAAACTAATCCTAAATTTAGGCAGATCTGAATAAATTTGAAAATGCGGTTACCGAAAATGGATTGACTTCAGGCTCTTCCTCGTCAAACGGATTGGGATCGTTTCCCCGATTCATCGCCGCCAACTTTTTTCGCTACGCCTAAACTTCCAGACAGAGTAGTAAATATAGAGACAGATGTCTTGTACGTAAAGCGAGAGAGAGAGAGAACTGACACTCACCAATGTGCTTCTTTTTGCTGCTTTATTACGACGCGGGATAAATGGCAATAATAAGTCTATTTAAAAGTATTATTATTAATAAAAAATAGCCCCAACTTATTTTTTTTTTTTTTTTTTGATCGGACAAAGTCATGTTAGATGTTAGTAGTTAGTTCCTCATCCACTCCAAGAACCACCTTATCTCTCCATTCACCAAATCCACCTTATATCTCAAATCTCCAAATCCACCTTATATCTCCAATCTCCAATTCGCCATTCACCAAATCCACCTTATATCCAATTCGCTCCAATTCGCCATTCACCAAATCCACCTTATATCTCCAATCTCCAATTCGCTCCAATTCGCCATTCACCAAATCCACCTTATATCTCCAATCTCCAATTCGCTCCCAAGAGGGATCGAACCCGGGTCACTTCACTAAAGTGAGGACCTGGTGGCCAGTGGGCTAAGCCCCCTGGTTTAGCCCCAACTTATTCGAATTCGATTTTTTTTAATATAAAAATAGTTTAAACTTAGTTTCCATGTTCATTAGTTGTACGGCTGGCTATGCGTTTTATAGCCTGTGTCGATATAGACCCACACAATTTTCATTTTTCAATATGGCATTATAGGAAAACTCATGCTTAAGATATACTAGTATCATATATCTACACAATTAAGCAATAACTTATAAATCTCATATAGAGAGAGAAAGATGCGAAACTGCAATTGAATTTAGAGATGGAATTAAGTTTAGATTATTTTTGTATTTTTGTTTTTAAAATTACAAGAGGTATTTGAATATCAATAATGACATTTGAACACCAGGTGTACTGAACACCTGGTAAAAAATTGATTTTTTTAGTGGATAGAGAGTGGGCCGGTTTTAGGGGTTTATTATTTTTATTGTTTTATCCCTTGATTTTTTCTATGTATATATATCCGAAATTAGTCTATCTCCCTTGATTTTTTCGTCCATTTTCTTTCCTTTTTTTCTGGCTAATTTGTTTCTAATTTTCACAAAATCTTCCGTTTTGTTTCCTTATTTTTCGAAGACTTTGTTTCATTATTTTTATGTTTTTATTTCAGAAAATTTTATAAATTATATAATTCGAATATATTTTTTTTCGGTTTTGTTTTTGATTTATTTGTTTTTAAATTTTATTATTGATTTGTTACCAATAATTTAGTGTTTCTTGTTATAATAATTCTAGATTTGTTTCCAGTTATTTTTTTTCTAAATTAATATTATTTATTTTTTTCCCGAAAATTATTACTCCTAAATTTTGTGTTTATTTGTTTTTTATTAATTTGTTTCAACTAATTTTGTGTTTCTCCTTAAAATAATACTACTAGATTTGTTTTCGGATATTATTTTTAAATTTTTTCAAAAATTGGATTTTTTTATAAGATAAAAATAAATAATATTAAAATATGTTATTATTTCGGATATTTATATTGCTAGTTTTTTTTTATTTGTTTCCACTAATTTGTGTATTCCGCTAAAACAAGTTTAATTGATAGTTGAAATTAATTAGTGAATTTGTAATAAAAAAGAATGAATCATATGATGGGATTTTGCTCGAAAAAAGTATATATAACGTATACTTTATTAGAAGCGATATAATAATAAGAAAATGAAATACTATAGGGTGAGTAATGAGAAAAAATTAAATAAGATGAATCATATGCAGGGATTTTGATCGTAAACCTATACAGCATATTCTTTATTTGAATATAATATAAGCAAGTATTGTAATCGATGTGGTAATAGCAAAAACCGGTTTTTTACCAGGTGTTCAGTACACCTGGTGTCCGTTTATCACTACTCTTTGAATATATAATCAGTTATGCAACTCGCACGCAGGTAGGACCTCACCACCGGCACCACCAAAATGGTGGAAAAATATCACCGCATGCAGGCGAGAAACGCCCTGTGTGTGAGATCTCAACACCAAACAATACAACACCATCTAAAGTGGACAAGCATTACCGCAACACTCAGGCGGGAATACAGCATCGCCTAAAGTGGAAAATCATCACCGTATGCAGGTGGGAATTGAACCCAAGACTTTTAATAAATGAGAATATTTGAGTACCTCAATTTTATCACTAGAGCAAGGTCTCATTGACAATTATTTTTGTAACTTTTTAAAATTCGTGTTAATACAATATCATAAAGTCTAAATTTGAACTACTCCCTCCGTCCCATAATAAGTGGTCACATTCTTTTCGGCACGGAGATTAAGAAATTGAGTGTTATATGTTTTAATAGAGTGTGGCCTACAATTGTTGATCAAATTAGTGAGTAATTGTTGACTTAATTAAAGTAAACTTTTGTCATTTTTAGAAAGCAGCCACTTATAGTGAGACAGACGAAAAAGGAAATGTGGCCACTTATTATGGGAGGGAGGGAGTATATTCTAATTATAACTTATTTGGAATCAACTGAAAATTCGAAAATGCCACTAGCAAATTTTCAAAATTGCTAGAGCATGAAGTAATTGGATGACGTGGAGAAATATCATTGGCTGAACGGATCATAGATAATTGCCGCACGGTTCGGTGATGCTACCATTTGCCAAACAAGCCAGTCGGTTTGAAACTTTGAACTGAAAGTCGCTAGATTTGGCAATTAAACCAATAAATATGGTCATTATTTTAAGTGATAAGTTTATACCTCATTATATTATCCCTCCATTTAAAAAGATAAAAAGCAAACACACTCTTAGGGTGTGTTCGTTTGCCTTGAGGTATAAGGAAGGGATAAACTACATTTACCACCTTATACCTAATTTGCTTTTATGTATGAAAAAATTCGGGCAGGTTATATAATTTTTTGGGCAGATTCTTATCCCTTGGAAAATGGATAATTTTATACCTAAAAAATAGTGATATAGTTTACCACCTTATAAGGAGTGTATAAATATATTATCCTTTAAATCAAACAAGATATAAAAAATATGATCCGTGATAAATTTATACTTCATTATATTATCCCTTCATTTAGAGGGATAAAAAGCAAACACACTCTTAGAGTTATAGGAAATTCTACTCTAATATACTCCCTCCGTCCCACTCCCACTCTAATAGATTCATTTCTTTTGGACACGGAGATTAAAAAACTTACTTTTTGGTAGTAAAATGGTGTGGTCCACATCAATTAAGTACATTTTTTTTTACTTCAAATAGATAACGAGCCTATTGGAATGAGACGTCACAAAAAGGAAAATAAGCCTATTGAAGTAGGACGGATGGAGTATATATTAATATTAGAGGAAAAAATTTCATTTAGGTTAAAAAGTAAAGTATATAAAGAACTATGCAAATTAATATTTACGTTATAAAAAACTATGCGAATTTACTCACAACAAATATTTTTGTACTTTTAAGTAGAATCATCGTAGTGATTTGATGCAACCTGACGTGAAAATATATATATGAAATTATTTTCTTAATGCCACGTAACTCAAAACAATATTGTTTTGTCTACCGGCTCAATCCTATTCTTGCAGAGCAAAGTCTCAACATTCCAATTATTTTCTTCAAAGTTATAGTTCTATCAAATAAGAGAATAGCAGTGAGATGTAAAATCAAATTTTGGAAAAGTTATATACACAAAATAGACAAAGCAAATAAAATACATAACGCTAAAAAAAGTACATACATAAAGTCTTTATTGGAGTAGTATTTACTAATTCATGGAGTAGTATTTACTAATTCATACAAGTAATAAATTTGAAGTGAATTTACATAACTAATTCAAGATGAAAGCATTAATATCACAAGACACCCGACAAAAAGGGGTAACAAGCCGATGGGAAAATGGCCTTGAATGAGAAAAAAAATTAAGACATTTAAGGGTAAAGAATAACTTTGCCATTATTTACCAAAAAAAAGATCATTACAACTTTTTTCCCTCACGAAATATTATCTCCCAAAAATGTAAAAACTCTTTTTTTGAAGACGCCAGCCAACTTCAAAATTTCACATTCTCTAGTTTGCCTTGTCGTGTTATCGTCCTGCCATAGTAACTTGCCATTCTGAGTTAACCGGTTAGCAACCTCCACAGTCGTGCTAGCCATGTCTCTCGTTGCTGTCAATGCATTCAGAACAGAGATGGAATATTGAGGATGGGACACAAGTCTATTCAAAAGGATCAGCGCCTCCCGTATCAGCAAACATCTGTCGAAATGAAAATGCAGCAGCACAAGTTAACGAGCAGTAGAATGAAACTGAAGGATTTGATCGAAAATCATAAGCAACTTGTCCTGGAGATTGAACATAGTCCGTACTTAATGAAGCCTACACAAACTTAGATATTTTGAATTCAACAAAACTTCAAAATTTGAAGATCCTGGTGCTGGAAGCTAAGAATATGTTCATTTCTAAGGTTACTTAAGATATGAAACGGAGCCATTATTGAACTTACAACCAAAGAAAATATTATAGGTGACAGATGAAAGGTAAAGCTTTGCATTTAGACTGACTAATATAATAAAACAATCATGAACTCTAAACAAAACAGCTTGACATCATGAAGAGGTGACCATCCACTGATGAAGCACTGGCGGAACATTAAGTTCTTTGAGCTCTAAATCAACATATTATGGTGACAAAAAATCAGTAGACAAGACTAAATCAGTTTGTAATAGCAGACTATGATTTAAAGTCAAGGCCAAAATTAAGCAGAAACTTACTGTTCCAGGACAATTCTGGATCTTCTAGAAGATTTTGATGCCTGAAGATCCAAATCTGATAATATGCTTTGCAAAATGATGGCAAGGAAATTGGAGCCCTTTGGAAGCCTATGATTTAGCAAAATTTCAAATCCAGATTTTCCTGACGAACCTAGGAAAGCTAGAAAAAATATAGCATTTCTTCGAAGCCTCATCTCCTGAAAGTTAAGCAAATTTTAAGATAAATGATCCGTTAGAAGTCCAGGTTAGAACACCAAATCGTATTATTCTGATAAATCCACACAGCATGCAGCAAGGAGAACAAAAACAACCACCAAGCAGAGTCAAATAACTGGTCAGATGATAACCAGGTAAGCAGCGAGATATCCGATAGTCTAGTATCTTATCTTGCAGGTTTACAATTGTAAATTTCTGAAAGATCAGGCTTACCTCTGCAGTAGCACTCCCATAGCAGGCTACACAATCTGCCAAGCCAATTAAGATCTCATTCAACCCTTGAAAGGTTGGGAAATTGTTGTCATTGATATCCTTAGAGCATGTGAGATCTCCATCCTCTTTTAAGCAAGAAGAGATCATAGCTATGACTTTGGGACCTTGTAAAAATACAGCAAAAGAAACAATTATAACCAATAAAAACTTGAACATTCTGATTTCAGGAAATGTACTAGCAAATCAAATTTCTTTATCTGGTTAGAATTTGCCTTCCAGCCAAAACAACATATAGAAACTCACAATTACATAGCAAATAAAGAGCATGAACAGCTTGGTCTTGCACAGAGAATCCAGCTTCCCTCCTCAATAATTGTGATAAACTATGAAACACCGATTCCCCAGCAAACCTGTTTTAAGAGGCCCTTAATCAGAATGTTGTATTGGCAACAAAATGATTGTACCCAGCAAAAGAGTACTTACTTGTATCTCTCCAAATAGGCATTATGTCTCATAAGAATCAGATTCATGATTGAAAGTGCCTCACACCTTACTCGTTCATCATCGTTTTTAGTGGCAATTAGGCACATACGTTCAAATAAAGATACTTGATAGACTCCAGACACAGATGCCGCACAGCTATGATTAGCAAACCCACTAAAATCAGAGGTTTTAGCATAAGACAGTTTCAGTGCAAAGGGATTTTGGCCCTGCTTCAACATCTCTGCTACATTTGCAAAGCTTAAGATTTCTTCCTCCGCACCAAATCTATTTGTAGCAGATTGAACAATTCCAGAGGTGGATTCCTCAACTGCAACATTTTCCCTGGTACAGTACACTGGAAAAATCAAAATAAAGTAGAAATGGACATTTAAAGCCCGAGCCATATCAAATTTTTTTATTTATTGTTTTACTTTTTTGGGAGGAATTAGAAGAAGCAAAGGTTCGAGCACAAGGCTTGAAAGGATGGAACAGCTTCAAATAGGAAGCTCAATCTAAATGCCATAACATGACAAGGACATATGACTGCAACTGATTATTACTGCAGTCTAGATGGCATGATGTAACAATTTCCTTTTTGATCTATCCACAAAAAATTTGTCACTTCTATTTATAGTAGTAGGGTCCACGCAACTCCACTCATACTTAAAATGGGGCCCTTACTTCACTAACAACTTCAGTCACATTTTATTAAAAGTCATGCCGTCCACAATGTGGCAATTTTTTGTGGACAGAGGGAGTGTATGTGTTGCAGATAGAGTTTATCATACAAGATCAGAAACGAGTCCGCAGCCGCTTCGTTTGTTACTCCCTCCGTCCCATTACAAATGTCCCATTACTTTTGGGCACAGAGATTAAGAAATGTGTAGAAAGTAGATAAAGTGGATTGGTGAAAATGATTTAAATATTAGGTATAAAGAGATAATATATTGCCAAAAATGGAATGGAACATTTGTAATGTGACATCCCATTATGGAAAGTGGGACATTTGTAATGGGACGGAGGGAGTATTTCTTAAGTTGTTAGCATATTACTCCCTCTGTCCCACTTCACTTGGCGTACTTTCCTTTTCGGGTCGTCTCACTTGACTTGGCTTGTTTCCTTTTTTAGTAATAAATTTTCACTACAAAAGTCATGAGCCCACATACTTTACACTACTTTACACTACAATCTTCCTTTCCTTAATAACCGTGCCAAAAAGAACTAGGCCAAGTGAGGTGGGACGGAGGGAGTATGTTTTAGTCCAGTGTAACTTTGGGCTACTAGTTCCTATGTGGGTTTAGCAAGCCCTTTTATCCTTAAGCTTCTCTTGGAAGCTACTCTAGGCTTTCCTTGGAAGCTACTATTGACTTCCCTGGAAGTCAAGCTAGGAAATAAAAGAAGTCTTTCTCTTTCAAAAAGACTTGTACAGGATTTTGGCTGGAAATTTAGCGGCACTGATTGCCATTTGGACAGAGAGAGTTCCTCTTCAGTAGTAGTTTATCCTTTGAAACTCAGCGGCGTTGTTTGCCGTTTAGACAGAGAGAGTTCCTATTATGTTGTAGTTTATCCTTTGATTATCTATATAATTCCTCTTGGTTTGGTATTTGTGTTCGTGTTCTCTTTACTTCTATCAGTATGGTATAACATTTTCCGCATCTTGGTTACATGTGCAGCATTATACAAAAATCTGATTTTGAACATCTCATTTGACCAAAATATTTAAGTTCTACGTCTCACTTCGCATGGCCGATTTCTTTTCTTCAAGGCTAGTTAGGAGAGTAAGATTGTAGTGTAAAGGTGTGTGGGCCCATATTTAATATAGTGTAAAGTGATTACCCAAAAAAGAAACAGGTCGAGTCAAATGGGACAGAGGGAGTATTATATACCAAAGAAGAATAAGAATGAAAAGGATAAGAATCATTAACATTTCATAATTGCTTGTACTTCATATCTACATTTTGAACATAATGAAGATTGATTTGTACTTCTAAGCGAAATAAAAATAGTACTATCATAAAAACCTCTAACATATAAGGATGTGATTCTGATTTGTTTTAAAAATAAACCAACACTTAGGTCCACAGTTTTGTATGATTTATTTCAAAAATTGGTCAACAGAAAGAGTCCCAATTGTTCATGACATTGAGAAGATATATATAAAAATCAAATAGAATTCGCTGCTTGGTTTAATTATGAAGAAAACTATCTTAATCATGGCAAAAATTCCAGCAGAGATAATTCATACAATAGTTGTTCGAACCTTTCACAAAATTCCTTTTCCATGCTGGATGAATCACTCAAAATCTTGTGTAAAACACGAAGAGACCAATGAACAATAAAAACCTGCACATGGACGGACTTTTGGCTCAGCGAAAGAAATACAGATGGAGAAAATGACATGCATGCCACCATAGATTTAATAATTTAGTAAACAACATTAGGCTTCTTCTACTTTTAATCATGAATGATGATGATGATTATGAAGTATAGAGTCTATAGACTAGTAAGTAGTAACATATGGATGGTTGCAACTATTGATCAAACAAAAATGAAATTAATCGTGTAGAGCAAAACTCACTCATTGTTTACATAATATACTACAGTATCTTATTAGATTGACCTATTCCTATATGTCTGATATCTGATAATAATGAAAAATTATGATGAGAAAGATACCATATCCACTTTGCATTTAGAGATTGATGTTTGCATGAAGTTACTTACTCCATAATACTGAAGACGATAACTATCAAATAGTTGTTACAAGGAACTAATAGTGAAATGAAGTTGATGTATATGTGCATATAGAAGTTTATAGTGTCTGAGTAACTAGGCATAGTGCATGGACAAATCAAAATTCTAAAAAAGAATTGATTCTAGAATGCTAAACCAATAATACATTTATTTAAACAATATATAAAAGCATAATAAGTACTATCAATTGTTGTACAAAATGAAATGTAATTTGATCAACTATTAATTTCTAAAATCAACAGTAATCACCAAAGAAATGCTTACATAGATTGTGAACTCACATTTTTCAAATTACAAAGATCAACCAAAGCTTCTAACAAGTCCTCCAATCTCAAAATATCATTACTAATCTGCAAGGAAATTATATACATCAACAATGACCCACCCAGACACATAATGATATAATTAACTAAGCAAGCAAAGGCGAAAAGATAAAGTGACCGACTGACTATTTGAATGACTACTAAAATCTTTCTTTGAATTTAATTTGGCATTTTACTGATAAAATAATGATATAATTAACTATGACAAAGTTGACCCTCTATTTAAGATTTTTACGTACAAATAAGGTTTAAAGCAGGAACGGTACATTCCAAAGTTAGACAGCACAGCTCATACTTGAAAGTAGTCACTCATCATTAGTTTGCTATCATGCAAGCAGAACTTATAAGCATTTACCTTGGTGAAGACAGAGTATAGATGTAAGACTTTTGCATATTCTATGGTCTGAAAAGGACTCTGTTGATCTGATGAGGCCATGTTTGAGCAATTTTTAGGGGAGTTCAGGTAACCAAACAGCACATGAAAATCCATTTCACAAGTCTTATACAGCTTTGCAACTAGAACCCTTCCCTGTTTTTGGTCATTTGAGTTCCACAGATCAAACAACTTTTCGGAGCGGCAACAAGTTTCTTGTGAAGCCGAAGTGCTTACGTCAGTGGTTTTATATCTTCCTGTATCACACGCTGTTGTACCAACTCAACAACAATAATATTAATATAAAACACACCAAAGCAGAAAAGAAAAAGGAAGATTCCAAAAGAGAAACAAAATCAGACAACACATCCTCTTGTTTGATCTTTGAGAAAATGCTCACCTACATTTTGTACAGGACCCAAGCTTATTATATGGTTTCACATTTTGATGGGCTTCAGGTATCCCAGGATTCAAAGGGTTACTATTGAGGCCATCCCTATAACAAAAAAAAAATCATTCATGTATATTCTCAAGATTAGTGGTCAACGTAATAATGAACAACAAGCTAAATCGAAACATGAATACGGCATGAAAAGGATCTATGCCCAGAAACATGAAAGCAACATAAAGAGCCCGGAAATGACTTTTTAACCCTTAATGGAGGAGATGCATGATTGTTCAGAATTCTAAGTTGATTTATACTTATTAGTTACTAAGATCTCCCCAAACCCACGAAAGTTTATTTAATTCAAACAGGCAGACACATAAAGACCACGGAAATGAAATAAAAGTTGGTTCGAAAGATTCCAAATGATTTTTCACTCTAGAGATCAGTAAGCAAGACAATGAAGCATGTGAAGCCCCTATGCATAGTGAGTATACGATATAAACAAAGAGAAGATAGAAGCCTGCTTACATCTCCATATTCTTTCTGAGATTAACTTCAGCATCTTTTGCCATTCTAAGCTGCTCCAAGTTTTTTTCCTTTTCCTTTCTAAGCTCCGAGCACTCCTTCTCCTGAAACCAACAAGCAACAACCAAAACAGCACAAGCTTAAACTTCCTCACTGAACAAAAGATCATCAAAGCCCACTTTTCTGAGAGTAAAGCAGCAGAATTCATGAATATTTACCAGGTGACTAAGCTGCTTCGAAACACGATTTAGCTCTTTCTGCAATGACAATAAACATCACGAACAAAAGATTAAATTGAAAATCATCAGAAACCTAGAATCCACAAATAGATAAAAGGTTATGCTAAAAATTATCAGAAACCTAGAATCCACAAATAGATATGTTTTAATAGTTCGTATTAATCCTGATTAATAATATGCATATTTAAGTATAACCTCAACCTGTAGTGCACCGAGTTCGCGCTCCTTTGCAATGTCGGTTCCGTGAGGGGCAAAAGAGTCATGAATGGCGCTCGTGTGGGAGGCTTGGGGAGCTCTCTGAGACAGTTGGCGAGGAGGTGAATAACTGAGTTCCGACGGAGGCGGAAGCCGCCGAGGGGGAGGGAGAAGCGGAGTGTGAAACTGCGCCTGAGGCTGAACCGGCGGCTGTTGTCGATAAGCCTGGGTGGACAAAGCAGCTTCCTCCAACTTGACAAGCTCGTCCACGAAGTCCGCGTCCCACACGTCATCGTCGTCCAATTTGTCTTCGGCATCTAAACCCTGATCCGCCATCGTCGTCGTAGCGCCGCTTAGAACTGATACGCGCGGTGCACTGGATTCCATTTTCAAGGGTTAAAAAGGTGCTTGCGGAAGATGGAGGAGTTTGGGGAGGTGGGTGAGAAGGTGCCGTTTTTAATTATTTTTTCCTTTTTTTTTTTTTTCAAATTTTCTATTTTCGATCAATTGGGTCACTTTAGCATGGAAATTGGACCCCACTTTTTCAGCATTAGCATCCGAATCGGGGGGGAGGTACACCTTTCACGGCGTAATCTGGATGTTTAGCTCCGGCCCGAGCATTTTCACCGGGCCACACACGAAACGCGTATAACATACCAAACTAATGATTATACCAGCTTATATTTCCTAATATGGGGATATAAAGGAGCACCAAACGAGCCCGATATACATCAATTTTGGCCCATGGTTAAACGTTTTTCCAAAAATAACACTCATCACTCTACTTTTTTTTTAACCCGTGAAAATTACTATCTAACTACAAGTATTTAACGTGTTTCGACCGAGCTACAATATTGCAGACACACAAAAAAAAAAGTCAACGGAAATTCACGTATTTAAAATTACACAGCTCTTGCAAAAACGATTTATTGCAGCTTCTTCTACTTGCCATTCCCCCTAATTCAACTCTAGCTCGTACAACCCGCCACCATCTCCTCTGCAATGAAAATGAACTTTATATTTTCCCATCCACGAAATGAGTACTCATTTCCGTTTTTGGCAAGTGTACCTCACACAACCTTTTAATTAATACTCTAAAAACGTGTGACTCTTATTCCACTCACACCACACTCAATAAATTTCTTAAAACCCGTATCGTCTCCAACTGGACACTCATTTTGTGGACGAAAGGAGTAATATATTTACTTGCAATCAGGGGCGGATCCAGGAGGAATTTTTTTTTGGGATATAATATATAGTAATTAATAAATAATTGTTTTTTTGTCATTAGATCAACAACAATAATAAAAACCTACAATAGTTTCATTCATTACCATGTCTATTACATTACAAATAATCTATGAATAGACACTTAGCGAACCCGAGCTAGTAATTGTGGAAATAATAAATAATCACCTGGCCCAAAGTTGATCAATGTTGAATTGGGAGAAATTATTTCTCGGATCAAGACACGCCATGCATCTAAGCAAATTAGTGCTAGCTTCGGAAAACCGAGTGTTTAGCTCTTGTATTGTTAGATCAACAACCTAAAATATTAACAGAGTATTTAGTTTATTATTAGTGCTAGCTTTCAGTCTGTCCCGTTTGTATTTCTTAACAGAGTATTTAGTTTATTATTATTTATAATTTCTATATTTAAAAAAAAAATTCAAAATTTGGGGGGGCTCTAGCCCCCCCTGGATCCGCCACTGCTTGCAATCTGAAAAGGATTTAAACAGTCAACATGAGAAAAAACACAGGCTTCGCTTAGAATTTCACCAATACTACTGTAATTTACAAATAAAGAATATAGATGTTGCATCTTCACAAGGATTTCACATAATTGAAAATAATAATATTGCACTTGAAAAGCCATTAAATTTGAATGAGTCATTATATATCCCAGCAATAAGGTATGAGGAGTGAGAAAACAAGCAAGTTTACTAACTCAGAGCATAGCATTTCAAAAATCAAATTCGAAACCAAAATTAGTTACAAACATGTGTTACGAATTGAATTACGATCGAAGCAAGAACAAAAATAAACGACTCGACGATTTACGTGGTTCGGCAATGTGCCTACATCCACGGAAGATCCACACTCATTCTTTATTACTTCTCGCCAGAGATACAACCGAAATACAGAGAACTTACAATAATCGCTCAAGAAACTCAACTGAAAATTATTCTGTTCGAAGCTTCAAAACAGAGACAATCAAAATTTATATCCTAAAGAAGAAAAGTAAAACGACGCCGCATCACTTAAGTGACCGTTATAACGATCCCGGACAAAATAACGCTGGAATCCTTTAACTTCTTCATATTTGCTCATCGACCCCTGCTCTGAAAAAATTGCCAGCCTTCGTAGTCACCACTTACAATCTCCACCTTGACAAGAAGGCGCAATTAATAGAGATGAGCTCCCTTCACCATATACGCACAACCATTTTGCTAGCTTTCTGAAACTGATAATCTCTATACGTTCTTCTACATTTTTTTTCCTTTTTAATTATCTCAATCTTCTCCTATAATTTGCGTTTTCCATAAACAATGCCTACCTTTATTTCCTCTTTAATTATTTCAATCTTTTCCTATAACTATTACTCCATTCGTCCCACTCCAATAGGTTCATTTTCTTTTTTAGGATGTTGCACTCCAATAGGCTCATTTTCCTTTTTGGGTAAGAAAGTTGTACTTAATTGGTGTGGACCACACCACTTTACTACCATTTTTCTACTAAAAAGTAAGTTTCTTAATCTTTGTGCCAAAAAAAAGTGAGCCTATTGAAGTGGGACAGATGGAGTAATAGATTAATATATAATACAGTAATAAAAATATAATTTCCAGATCTGGAGCCCATCAAAATGTGAAACCAGAAGTTACTATTTACGACATCTGTGTTGTTATTATATACTATATACTTCCTCCGTCCGCCAAAAGTATTCCACAATTACTATATTTGGCGTCCGCAAAAAGTATTCCACTTTCCTTTTTAAGGCATGGTCCCATCATCCACCTTTATATTTTATCCTTACAAACACTCTTTATTTACAAAAAACCCACCCCAAATTCAATCTCAACCACATATCTCATAAAGTAGTGGGACCCTTTCTCCACTACATCATCATCATCTCCAATTTTATTAATCTTCGTGCCCAGCCAAAGTGGAATACTTTTGGCGGACGGAGGGAGTATTATATATTAGAGGTGGTCTCCTGTGCATCGATCCGGGTGTAAAATGACATTAACACTTAATTAAATGACACTAACACTATCTTGAAATGACACTAATACTATTTTATTTTATAAATGACACTATCATGTTATATAAATAATACGGTCGCGAAATGACACTAACACTATATCGAAATGACACTAACATTAAATAACGCTATCATATTATCGAAATGACACTGTACCGTGCACCCAGTGCACAGGTGCACAGGAGTATATAGATTGTACTATGTTTTATTTGATGTAGGAAATTGAAGAAAACTCAAAACCTTATGGAAATAAAACGAAGGAGGGTGTATTAGTTCAAGATTTATGTAGATTTTAAAAGTCCGTAGATTTTAAAAGTCTATAGAATTCTCACGGATTCTTCATGATTTTGAATGAATTCTTGCTCGAATTTTTAATGAATTAGCAAGAATTTGACGTGATATTTTCGGACTTCAAATCTACAAGTCCAGCGAGCGCGGAAATTGAACGAGCACTAGACCCACTTCCAGCAGCCGCTAGGGGCCCATGAGCGCTGGATACCCAACGACCGCTGGGTTCCAGCGAGCGCTGGAGACCCAGCGACCGCTAGTGTCCAGCGGCCGCTGGCCTTGTAAAAGATTCGCCACATTAGATTCCTTATTGTCACATGACAATAATAATCCTAATGATTCCGTGTTTAGCGTGCAACGTATTCGCTTACCTCAGCTTACATATTTATGCATTCAATAATTATATTACTAAATTAATGAGCTTTAATGGTCAAACTAGTACAACTTTTCATTTATTTATTACTCTACTATAATGCTTGGTGCTGTGAATTGTGATCGTGTTTGTGTTTGTGTTGGGATTCAAAAAGTTGTAATAACTCATACCTCTCAATTGCATCAATGGCACCAAGCACCGCCTCCGCAGATCTCCACGGCGGCGTAGCAATTGTAACCGGAGCTTCGCGCAGAATCGACCGCGCAATCGCCATCCACCTCTGCTCACTCGGCGCCAAGCTAGTCATCAACTACACTTCCAGCTCGACCCAAGCCGATCTCCTGGCTTTCGAGCTCAACGCCGAAGCCACCGACAACTGTCCAATCGCCGTTGCCGTCAAGGCCGACGTGTCTAATCCGGAAGAGGTCAGATCGCTCTTCGATCGAGCGGAGCACGAATTCAAAACTCCGGTGCACATCCTCATAAACTGCGCTGGAGTTTTTGGATCCCAAGTATTCCACAATTAAAAGACATCGCTGGGCCCAACGATCGCTGGATGCCTCGAGCGGCCGCTGGGTGCCCAGCCATCGTTCCATCAGCGGCCGCTAGGTGCCAGCCGGCGCTGGCTTCTTCAGCCGCGTCTGCTGGCACCCAGCGAGCGCTGGAAACTTTCAAGATTTGAATTCTCGTGGTCCGAGCTCGGATTTATTCATGTGTATTTTTTGAATGAAATCCATGGAAATCAGTTCAATGTTAAAATCCGTAGATTTTTAAATACACCCAGATTTTCATAGTCTTTTAAAAGTCTTGAACGAATACACTCAGATTTTTATAGACTTTTAAAAGTCTTGAACGAGTACACTCAAATTTTCATAGACTTTTAAAAGTCTTGAACGAATACACTCAAATTTTAAAAGTCTGGAAAAATCTATTAAAGTATAGCACTCTTTGTTTCTAGTTCCTAATTCCCTTTCTCCCTTTCTGTAATCTCGCACTTTAGCACTGACACCCATCATTCTTTATTTCTTTTACCCTTCTTAAGCCCTAATTCCCTTTCTCCCTCGTCTGTAGTGCCGGCGGTTTCGGGCCGGGCCGAAAATCGGCGGTTCAGGACCGAAAACCGGCGGTTTCCGGTTTTTCACTTTTTATTTTTATTTTTTTTATTTTTATTTTTAATGAAATTAAATGATTTTTGTTAATTTCAACTAAATGTTGCTTCACTATTTATAGTGTACTACACATGGTAAAGAATCCTACATTTTTCAATGTGGGATAATGTAGCTTCACTATTTATAGTGTACTACACATGGTAGAGAATCCTACATTTTTCAATGTGGGATAATTTCAATGTGGATAATGTAGCTTCACTATTTATAGTGTACTACACATGGTAGAGAATCCTACATTTTTCAATGTGGGATAATTTCAACTTAATGTAGCTTCACTATCTATAGTGTACTACATATTGTAAAGAATACTACATTTTTCAAGGTGGGATCACTCAACCTAACTTATAAATATAGAACTTATATTCATGTAATATATAACTTACAACTTATAAATATATAACTTGTAACTTATAACTTATATTTATGTAATAGTTTTTACTTTACAAATGTTGAAAAAATATTAAAATTACTCAACTTATACTATATAGTTTTATAAATTATGATGTTAAAAACTTAAAATGTTAAAATTACTTAACTTAAAGTCTTAAATTACTTAATAACTTTTATACTATTGTCATATAAATATATAATTTTTAAATATATGTTGTGTTTTTTAAAGCTTGAAATTACTCAAGTTACCAAGTAAAATAATTTTCAAATTTACTCAACTTAAAAATTGATGAGGACTGAAATATGCACCAGCGCTGTGCTAAACATAACGCGAATATTTCTAGTTATGACTATTATTATTATTATTATTACTGTTATTGTGGTTATTTCTGATATTTGATACATGATTGCCCTGACTTTCGGCTTGGCTCAGCTCGGCTCCGCTTTCCAGCTCTGATGGCTTAATTTCAAGATGTAGATTAGAATAACGAGGCTTGGGCTTAATTCATTGGGCTAATGGGCTTTAAGGGTCTAATGGGCCTAAGGGCCTTAAGTTTATGTTCATGCTTATAAATAGGGCCTTGATGCATAGATTAAGGAGGATAGTCATTATTTCTTAGCCTACAACTTGTAAAGTGTAAAACACTCCCTCGATTATAGTGGAAAAACTCCCAAAACCCCCGTGGACGTAGGTCTTCTCGACCGAACCACGTAAATCCGGTGTCGTTTACTGCTTTCTAGTTTAGGTGTTATATTAATAATATAATAATATTTTTTATATCATCTTTTTTTTAAATGACAATTGAATTGAAATAAAATAAAGGGAAAATAATTAACACATTGATAATAAAAAATTCAACTGAATTCATAAAAATAGATATCTTTATTGAATTTATTCTATGTACCAAAAAAATATTACAATGATACAAATTACATAATCTTCAAAATTGAATAAGTAAACTAACTAATACTAACTAAATAACTAATTGATTCCTAGACCTTATAAGTTATAAGTTATAAGTTACATATTTATACGTTAAGTTGAGTGATCCCACATTGAAAAATGTAGGATTCTTTACAATGTATAATACATTATAAATAGTGAAGCTACTACATTAAGTTGAAATTATCCCACATTGAAAAATGTAGGATTCTCTACCATGTGTAGTACACTATAAATAGTGAAACTACATTATCCCACATTAAAAAATGTAGGATTCTCTACCATGTGTAATACACTATAAATAGTGAAATTACATTTAGTTAAAATTATCCTACATTAAAATATGTATGATTTAAATATAAAATTTAAAAAAAATAAAATTTTGGCCGGGCCCGGCGGTTCAGGGCCGAACCGGCGGGCCGCGGGCCTGCTGCTCTTGAACCTTAACCGGCCCGGCGGTCAACGGTCCGGGCCGGAACCGTTGACCGCCGGGCCGGTTCAGGGCCGAACCGCCGGTTCCGGTTAGCCCTTGGCACCCCTACTCGTCTGCATCTTAGTTTGGGGACACACCAACAGATTCAAGAAAAAGGTATTTATGGAAGATGATTTCACCTTACATTTCCTTTTTATGGAATGAATTTTGTTGGTGTGATTACTGCAAACCATGTTTATACGTAAAATTGCTGAAATCACGTCTGAAATTTTGAAATTGTTACCGAAATCACGTCGCCTTGCCTTGAGTCGCGCCTCAAGGCGTTGGCCTCCAGCGATTTTCACTCTTTAGGCCGAATTGTGCAATTTTTTTACTGTTTTTATTTATAGTAATGATAGATGGGTAAATTCTGTATTTGCAGAGAAAAAAAAATGAGTATGTGTGAGCTACATGACTATCCCATGACTCAACATGTCAGAGCATTTAAAGGGAAGGATGCATTGGCATATCCATCTTTGGTGAAGTCTGGTGTATTTGTGCAATCCCCTGCAGAGAAAGGATTTCTGGGCTTGTCTTTTCTCGCTGGTGTGGCGGTCTGTAAAACCGCTACTGCTCCTATTGATCGTGTGAAACTTTTGATGCAAAACGAGCGCGGAATAATCTACGCTGGTAGGTTATCTGAACCATACAAAGGCATCGGTGACTGTTTCTGGAGAACAACGTTGAAAGAAGGATTTGCTTCTTTGTGGAGAGGGAACACAGCTAATGTGATCCGTTACTTACCAGGCCAGGCAAGTTAATTGAATACACAAACACTCTGTGGTTGGTAATATGTTTATGCTAAATAAAATCTTTTGTAGGCCTTGACTTTTGGATTCTGGGATTTCTACAAGACTAAATTTACCTTCAAAAAAGATGAAGTTGGCAGCTCCTCGTACATTGGCGCAGGTATGTTAGCTGGTGCCTCTTCTATCGTCTACGTCCACCCCATGGACTATGTTCGTACTAGATTGGCAGTGGATGTAAAGAAGGGTGGGCTTGGTTGATCTTTGCAAGAAGACTTTGGCAGCTGATGGCATTGCTGGATTTTATCGTGGATTCAACGTATCACTTCTAGGAGCTGTTGTATACCGCGGTTACTACTTTGGGATGTACGAATCTTTTAAGCCAATTTTTCTGCCAGGCAAGATGCAGGTAGGCATCTTGTAAATATATGAATCTTGCCGTGCATTGGTTTGTACTGAGCTGTGTGTTTTTGTTGGTTTCAGGATAGTTTCTTTAATTGCTTTGCCCTTGCCTGGCTGAGCGCAATCGCAGCTGGTTCTTTGTTAAATGCTGTTGATATTGCTCGGAGAGGTATGATGGTGATGCCTGGTGGATTGAAGGCTGTGTCACGGGTTACATTCCTGCCGAGCGAGATGCAGGGTGTATTGAAGTGTATGTTCAAAGGTGCTGGAGCAAACATTCCGAGGGCCATCGTAGGTGCTGCTGCGCTTGCTGCGTATGATAAGCTCAACCCATTCAATATATCACGCCGTGATGATGATGATGATGCTAGTGATTGGGTGTAGATTCAATGTTTGATACCAAAGTTTTCAAATAAGTATTAGGAAAGCAACTATAATAAGTAACAGCATCAGGCCCTTTTGCATACTCTACTTAATACTACTAGGTTTCAGCTATCTATCTTAAGACATCTCTCTGCTGCCGTATACCCGGCCAAGCGACCTTTGCTTCGTTAGTTCCACCTGACAAAAAGACTAGCTACCGGAGCAACGAAAATTGGATGTGAGAGGCAGATTGTATAAGCATCTATGTGTAAGCATTTCCAGGTCTAGTAGTTGGAAGTGCTTGTTCACTAGAATGAGGAAGTTAACTGCTAAGCATACTTTCTTTAATCCCTTATATACAGCATTTTATACTCACAAAAATACATTGGATTTGGCTCTCTATATTGATGTGTGTTGCCGGAATAAAAGACAAGTTAAAGTTGAAACCAAAGCTCTTAAGCCGAAAGTTCCTCTGGTTTTGCAATCTTTTCTTGGTTTGAGTAAATTCTTAAGCTGAAAGTTCCCCTAGTTTTACATTCTTTTCTTGGTGTGTTGTGGAACGAGAGAAAAGAGTGAAAAATAGTTTAATCTAGTAAACTGATTTCTTATTCATATACTATTTTAATTGGCAGATGAAATATTCCCACGCATGGAATCTAGGAAGAGTAATACATTTATCACTTGACCAAGATTCGTAGGCTTCAGCTTGTTCACATCTATGAATAGACCATAAATTGATTTATCACAGCCGGCAATGGCAGCGACAGATAAAATTGAGAAAGTGCAGCCTCTCTTAGTCCGATTGGAGAAGAACAAAAATGACTACTTTCCGCAGGCGGTCTCCTTCGGTCCGTACCACCACGGCGAACCGGCACTCGCTTTCGTGGAGGCGTTCAAGCCGAAGGCCGTCGAGTTGTTCGTATCAGGCGGCCCAGAAAGATACGACGAGTCGTCGTTCTACCTCGACAAAATTGCTGACATCATCGATGAAATACGAGAGTGCTACGAAGAAACCACGATGCGTGACTACTCGGACGATGAGCTAGCCGCAATGATGCTTCGCGACGCCTCGTTGATGATAATCTTCATGGAGAGTGCAACAGGGGGAGCGCAGATGATGGGCAAGATTTTGAATCACCTTGGCATGTTGACGTTGGCGATTTTGTGGCGTGACTTGGTTTTGCTTCAGAATCAGATCCCTTTAGTGGTGGTGGAGGTTTTGATGGATTTAAGATACGGCAAAGGCAAACGCGAATACGAAAACTTGCTTCACAGGTATGTATATTCCGTAAACAAGTGTTCTAGTTTCCTTTTTGAGCTGTCCCATAACAAGTGTCGTACTTCTAAAAAAAAAAAGCGGGCTCCACCACCTTTTACCTTTTTTTACCTTTAAAAATCTCTACTTTCATTTATTCCTCTCACAAAATAAAAGTGGACTTCACCACTCTCCGTCACTTCTTTATTTTTTTACTCTTTATTCATACCCACCTAAATTTTCGTGCAGAAACAAACTAGGACGCTTGTTATGGGACGGGGGAGTATGTTCCTTCACAAGATATTAATTATTAGTAGGGAAAATTGCATGTAAATACACAAACTTTGTTCAAAATCCATATTTGACGTGAAGTATGATCTTACAATTAAATACACCAACCTTGTAAGTCGTTCAATTTTGACACTAATTTCATTTTCTCCAAATTTTAAAATAACGTAGCTCCTACGTACGTGGCTCGCTGGCACACGCCTTTTAGTTCGCCGGACTAATAACAAAACGAAACGAAATGAAATCCTAACTTCATGTCATTTTTTTCAATTATCGGAAATGAAATCGGTGTCAAAATTGAATAACTTACAAAGTTGGTGTATTTAATTGTAAAATCCTAAGTTCACGTCAAATATGAATTTTGAGCAAAGTTTGTATATTTACGTGCAATTTTCCCTTACCAGTATAACGTTACAACTTACAAAATATTACACCATCTTAATTTGTTGGAAAAATGACAGATACGTGAATATGGTCAACTTTGGAGATTATAATCGCCAGCAAAGACTACTGTCTAGGAAGCCTCTGCATCTCGTCGAAGCCATCCACATGCTACTCGTCTTTGACTGTAAAGATCAGAGCCCAACTTGCTGCAAATTGCTGTGCTGCCCCAGAGCTGATCATGATCTAGAAAGAGGTGGTGCAGAAGCTACTCATTCTCATGGTATAATCCATCGTCTTCTAAAGTCTTTGGCTTCCAAGAACCAAGGAGCTGCTGCAGCGAAGAAAGACAAGTTCAAAAACTTGAAAAGCATGTTCCATTCGTTTCGGTCGGTGACAGAGCTCAAGGCAAAGGGCATCCATTTCAAGCCAAGCCCAACCCAATCTCTGATGGATGTCAGCTTCAAATCCAACTTCTTCTACGGCAGCCTCCAACTCCCCGAGTGGGTCGTCACCACCAAAACTAAGGTCATCTTCACGAACTTGATCGCCTACGAACTCAGCCCCAACAGCCGGACCAACTTGGAGGTCGTATCGTACATCAGCTTCATGAAGTCGCTCATGGAGAGGCCGGAAGACGTGAAGGAGCTGCGAGAGAAGAGAATCTTCATCAACTTGCTCGGCACCGACCAAGAGGTTTTCAACACCTACAAGGATATCGATACACACGGGGTCTCTAATCCGATTCTTTTCAATGCAGTGAAAGATAACATCCAAGCACATTATAATAGCAGTGTCAAGACATGGATGGCTGAGCTCATCCACACTAATTTTCGATCTCCCTGGACCATGACCGCGTTTCTCGCTGCCGTCACATTACTTGCCATTTCTGCCGCTCAGCTCTACTACGCCGTGCATCCTCCAACTGAAGATTGATCACCACATACCCATCTGTTTCAACTGTATGTACCAATAGTAAAAATCAAATATTGGCTTTGGCCCACAACTTTATTTTTTTTTTTTTGATAAATTTACAATATTAAATAAAGAAATTGAAAATCCGCGCCACAGATGACTCGAACCCAAGACCTTTGGCCTTAGGCATTAACCCCTTACCGCTTGGTCAACACACGCACACAGCTTTGGCCCACAACTTAATTGCAATAAACGATGCTCAACTT
The DNA here is from genome assembly GCF_028751815.1 of Salvia miltiorrhiza. Classification (NCBI taxonomy): domain Eukaryota; kingdom Viridiplantae; phylum Streptophyta; class Magnoliopsida; order Lamiales; family Lamiaceae; genus Salvia; species Salvia miltiorrhiza. The sequence goes on from NC_080389.1 coordinate 7,896,629, forward strand.
TGACATTAATATACTTAAAAGACTTTTGCTTTTACCTTCATTAAACCTCAAATTTACGGTATGAGATTCAATGTACCACACTTTATGTCCCATTTTCAAATTTATTTAATTTTTTATATATTTTTTCTTCAATTTCAACTTTGTATGCTTTAGTTTAATTTTGTGATTATTAACTAGGGTTTATTCCATCAATCTAGGGTATATAATTATTTTTTCATTTAATTTCACTTTATTAGTTAATAATACATTGATAAATTCAAAGTCATGGTATATACTCCCACCGTTCCATGAATCTTGATACGTTTGGTTTCAGCACGAGAATTAAGGAGTTGTAGATTAGTGTTTTAAGTGTGTAGTTAATAAAGTATAAAAGTGATAAAGTAGGAGAGATAATGTAATAAAAGTGATAAAGTAGGAGAGAGAATGAAATAATTATATATTACCTTATTTGGTAATGTGTCAAGATTCGTGAGACGATCCAAAAAGAAAAATTATTATTATGATTTTCCACCAGGCTCAAAAAATTGGGGTGAGACACCCACATATTCAGAAAACGGAAAAAACGACGATGCATTTGAGGAGGCAAGCAACACTGCAAGACAATCGGAGAATGATTTGACGTTACCCTTGCCAGATTCTGAGTGTGAATTGAGAACCATAAATCCGAGAAAGAATCAGAATACAGAGGACGGTCAAGGAGAGACTCCACATGACGCAGCATGAAACGACGACCCAACCAAGTAAAACGCAACCCAACAATGGAGGACTCGATAAAACCAATCTCATCAATAAAATTGCAAAACTCACGGCAAGAAATCTGGTCAGGCATACGGCTGCTGACTCTCTCGTGAGCTCCATTGACAGCATTAAAGTCACCTATGATAACCATACTACCCGAGACAAAACGAATAAGATCAGACCAAAGCAACCGCCTCTCCACATAAGTCAAAGCACCATGCACCACAGCCACACGAAAAGCCAAAGAATTCCAGGAGTAATCAGCAATAATCACCTGATCCGAAGAAAAAACCAAACGAAAATCCACATCAGGATGATGAAAAACCCAAATATTAGAACACATGTCCTACTTCATATTCTGATGACCAGGAAGAAGATTAATAGAAGACCAAAAACTAGAATTTTACTTTCTGAAGTCCGAATACTTCGGCTCAATAATACCAACAATCATAGGTGAAAAAGTACGACAATGCTCCCAAAGGATACGTTTGGACTCATCCGTGAAACCACGGACATTCCAAGCAACAATATTCATCAGGAAAAAAATTATTCGGAGGCGGCATTAGCCGCTTCCACTTCATCTGCCCAGCTTTGCGAAGCTATATTACTCATGGATCGAGCACTGTAAGAACCACCAAGATCCACCACATAATCTCTCGGATGACCCCTAGCATCATAAGCAACCTTGAGCTTACTGTCTATCAGCCTTGCTGAAGTCGGGTATGGCACCGCAGGCGGGTTGTGTCTTTTGATGTTATCATCAGTAGGAGGTTTTTTAAGCTGCTAAGATTTAGGAGGCCACCCACGAGGCCTTTTAACTTGCTCCTGCGAAGCCAACGCAGCCACCCGCTGTACTTTAATTTTATTCTCCAGAGCCAAAACTTTCTTTTGACGAGCCAAATCTGCCTCAGGAACTCCAGCACCCATCTGATCCACTTCAGTTCCCGTCAGAACTCCCTGCTCAGATTTGCCCGCATTTTCGACCAAAACAGCTTTATCATTATCAGATAAAAGATGCCTATCGCCCGCTGCATGCTGCACCTCCGTCGTCCCTTCATTCTGACCCACTGGAGCTAAAACATCATTCACAAAAGTCGGCTTCGTCTTCCCTAACAACCGCTCCTCCGCATGATGTCTAGCAGACTGCCGCACTTTTCCTCCCGTAACTGTGGAGAATTTAGCCGGTTAGACTCCATCGCCAAAGTTGCCTTCTCGCCAGAGCTCATAGGAGACATTGGCTGGTTAGATACCGTCGCCAAAGTCCCCTCATTACCTGAAAGAACATGAGACTTTAGCCGGTTTGTTGCCGTCGCCAAAGTCTCGCCACTGTCAAGATCTTGAGAATCATGATGAAAACTCGGAGAACCCCTATCCTGTTGCTCGTCCTCACAGACCAAAATCTGATTATCACACCGTGATCGCGGACTAGACCTCCTGAGGGTAGCGAACTATCTTCATCGGACACATAATCTTCAACAACACCATCCTTGTGAGCCGAAAACACTTTCTCCAATAAATCTGGTCCAGATAATGCCTTCTCCTGAACCATGCATTCAACCTCTTCAAGGATCGCAAAACCATTAGTAGCAGGAGTAAAACTTTTATCCCTTGGCCGCCAGTGAGAAACCTTCTTGGCCTGAATAAAACCATCACCCGGAACCCTGTTGAGAATAAAAAAGTTAGTCAAAAGATAAAGTTAGTCAAAAGATAAAGGATCCCTTAATTATAGGGATCCTCATGATGTTGTAGGAATATTCATGATGTTGTAGGGATCCTTATGATGTTGTAGGAATCCTCATGATGTTGTAGGGATCCTCATGATGTTGTAGAATATCAGCTCCCTTTCTAAACACTATAAAAGGGGATAATTGTATCAGCAGGAAAAATCAAGAAAAAGAAATACAAGAACAATATTCAAGAAACAAATTCTCTCTTTCTCTCTTCTATGATGATAACATGTTTTTAACATGGTATCAGAGCGGGTTAAATCCTTGAAACTCAGAAAATTATCATCATAGTTTCCAAATCCCTTACTCAAACCTCTCTTTCGATCAAACCTGTTCTTATCTCACGTTGTTTCTCCTGAAAACAAACCACAAAACAAAACATGTCAGAAGAAACCCAAATTACCGATCCAAAACCAACAGCCTCACAAGAATTATCACTACAGATTGCAAATTTAGTGCAAAACTCAAACACCATCTCGCTGGGAATCAAGCTTGATGGCAATAACTACGCCCTATGGGCTCGCCTCATGAAGGTGGCCATAGGGAGTAGAGGGAAATCCGGCCACATCACCGGCCGACCACCACCTCCAAAAACAACGGATCCCGACTACTACAAATGGGAGGAAACAGATCTATCAGTTTTTTCATGGCTCATACAAAACATGGAAACAAAGTTAGTGGTGAACTTTGCTCAACACCAAACGGCAAAAGCTGTCTGGGATAGCCTCGCTATCACCTATGGAAGCGGGGTCGATCCTTTTCAGATTTACGACCTTGAAGTTAAGGCCAACAAAGTAAGCCAAGGAGTACTTACTCTGGAGGATTATTGGAACGAACTGCAGGCGATTTGGCTCACCATCGATCGAAGGGAGCCGGATCCTCTCGGGTGTTGTGAAGAAGGAATCAATAAATACCGGAAATTAATCGAGAACCGGAGACTCTATCAATTCCTCTCTGGGTTGGATCGGAAATACGATAACATCCGGCGAGACATCCTCAAAGAAACACCCATTCCCTCAGCCGAATCGGCTTTCTCAAAAGTAAGACGAGAGGCCGCCCGGCTACAGATCCTGCAGCCGGCAACCAACTCTACCGAAAATAAAGGCTCATCATCGGGAGAAATAGGGGCTGGACTCGCCTCCTCCCGCCACCACTCTGGAACCAGCGGCCGACCACCCCACGCTGCCAGCACCTCCGGCGGCAGAGGTCCCGGCTTACCTTTTTCGAAACCAAAAAGGGAGGACAAATCGAAGCTCATTTGCACAAACTGTGGAATGACGAGGCACACCAAAGAAGGGTGCTTTCGACTCATCGGCTACCCCGAATGGTGGGAAGCAAAAGGGAAGGCGGCGGCCGGCGTTGATGGCCGAGAGACCGCCGGATCGGCGGTAGCCGTGGGTGGAGCCGAGAATTCCGAGAGAGGCGTAACCACGACCGCCTTCACAGGCCGAGATGGCCGAGGAAACAGCAGGCTGTCGACTGCCGGAGCCTATGCCGGCGTTAATGGAGGCGGAGCAGCGAGAGGCGGAACCGAGAGAGGAAAGGAGGAATCAGCGGCTGATTTCAGTCAAAGGGAGAGAGAGGCGCATTCTTGCGGTCAAAGGGAGGAAATATTAGGTATAGGGTTTGATGAATATCCATCAAACCCTCCCATTTTTGCCTTCTCTCAATTTCAGTCCCCTATTTTTCGAAAATTACAAAAGAAACCCCATTTTTTTGAGTCTAGTCCCTCAAGTTTAGGGAAATCCCAGAATAAACCCCATGTTATTCAAAACAGCCCCACAGTTATGCAAAAGTCTAATTTTGACCCTAAACTTTGTGAAAATTCGAAAAAAATCCCTACTGCATGTCAAGTCTCAAATAAACAAATCAGTAGGAACAAAAATTGGATTTTTGATTGTGGGGCTACAGACACTATGACTTTTGATAAATCAGATATACTTGAGTCATCAAAATCCTTTAGAACTCATGTGCAAACTGCTAATGGTGACTTAACTCAAGTAGAAGGGGCCGGAAATATAGAAATTACCCCAACCTTGCGATTATCCAATTGTCTATATGTTCCGTCCCTATCTCATAAGTTGTTGTCAATTAGTCATGTTACCAAAGAACTCAATTGTACCATGCTAATGCATCCTCACTTCTGTTTTCTTCAGGATATCAGGACGGGGGAGATTATTGGGCGTGGCACTGAGAAAAATGGACTGTACTATGTGGATGAGATTGCTCAAAAAGGCAATGTGATGCTGGCTCACGGAACTGCAAACCGGGAAGCTTGGCTTTGGCATCGTCGGTTAGGACATCCTTCCACGGGATACCTTAAACTTTTATTTCCAAAATTACTCCAAAGTGATACTCTTTCTTGTGAAACTTGTATCTTAGCTAAAAGTCATAGACAATCTTTCAAATCAAATGATACACAAGTGAACTCTATGTTTTCTTTAGTTCATTCTGACGTTTGGGGTCCTTCGCCCGTGATAGGGGGACAAGGTTTTAAATATTTTTTGTTATTTATTGATGATTGCACTAGGATGACATGGGTATATTTTTTAAAACACAAATCTGAAGTTTTTGAAAAATTTACTCATTTCCATACTATGGCTCAAACTCAGTTTCAGAAAAACATACAAACCCTTAGAACCGACAATGGGGGGGAATTTGTTAATAATTCCATGAAAATTTTTTGTCAAACAAAAGGGATTATTCATCAAACTACTTGCCCCCACACTCCTGAACAAAACGGAGTTGCCGAAAGAAAAAACCGAATTTTACTTGAAATGACTCGTTCTATGATGATTGAGTCTCATGTTCCCTCCTCGTTTTGGCCCGAGGCTGTGGCAACCTCGGTTTACCTTGTCAACCGTCTCCCTACTAGGACTCTTAAACTTAAAACCCCATTACAGAAATTGTCTACCCTGGCTTCTATACCTATTGCCCTTACACTTCAACCACGGGTCTTTGGGTGCTCTGTTTTCGTTCACATTCCTAAACATGAACGCACCAAACTCTCTCCTTGTGCAGTCAAGTGTGTGTTTGTAGGATATGGGGTTAATCAAAAAGGATATAGGTGTTACAATTCCAAAACCCGTCAAATTATCACCACCATGAACTGTGATTTCCTTGAAACTGAGTATTTTTACAATAACCACCTTACCAGTCAGGGGGAGAGTGAGAGTGAAATTGACTTGTTAAGTTGGTTACCAATGCCAAACAGCCCGGAAGCAGATCCAACAGAAAAAGTTAACCTTGCCACAGAGCAAACTCCATCCACTACTGTACAAAGTCCGCCTCCTCAACCAATATCTCCTCCGCCGCTGGTATCTGAGGTAAACACCCCTGAACTTACCACTGAGATTTATGGTTTCACTGATCATATGTCTCAAGATGTTGAAAGGAATCAGGGAGAGAATCAATGCCTTGTTGAAAGGAATCAGGGAGAGAATCAATGCCTTGTTGAAAGGGATCATGAGGAGAATACAGCAAATGAAGGTACAAAGGGATATGTTCTACCACCCAGGAGTACTCGGGGTATCCCCCCCAAACGGTATACCCCGGAAAAAGTTGGGAAGAATTCTCGGTACGCAATTGGGAATGTAGCAAAAGGAAACATATCCAAAACCGCCGCAGCTTATGAGGCGGCCCTGTATGATGAAGAAATACCACAAACAGCAGAACAAGCTCTGAAAAATGAACACTGGAGAGATGCCATGAAGAAAGAAATAAGTGCACTGAATCGAAACCATACATGGGAGAAGTGTAGACTACCAAAAGGGAAGAAAACTGTAGGATGCAGATGGGTCTTCACAATCAAAAGGAGACCGGATGGATCTATTGAGCGTTACAAAGCTCGATTGGTCGCAAAAGGATACACACAGATGTATGGAATCGACTATGAGGAGACCTTCTCACCTGTTGCAAAGATGAACACTGTCAGAGTGCTCCTCTCAATTGCTGCTAATAAGGACTGGGATCTTCATCAGTTCGATGTTACAAATGCTTTCCTACATGGAGAGCTTGAAGAAGAGAGAGAAGTCTACATGGAGGTGCCTCAAGGTTTTTCAGAAGATTTTGGAGAGGGTGAAGTTTGCAAGTTGAAGAAAACCTTATATGGGCTCAAGCAGTCTCCCAGAGCTTGGTTTGGAAGATTCACCGCAGCCATGAAGAAGTTTGGGTATCAGCAAAGCAACTCAGATCACACCTTATTCTTAAAGAAACGAGGTGATCTAATCTCTTGTTTGGTTATTTATGTTGATGACATGATTATAACAGGGGATGACACAGAGGAGATTCAAAAGTTGAAAGAAAGCTTGTTCAAAGAGTTCGAAATGAAGGACTTAGGAAAACTAAAATACTTCCTCGGAATTGAAGTTCTCAGATCAAAGAAGGGGATCTTCATCAACCAGAAGAAGTATACTCTAGATCTCCTAGCTGAAACTGGGATGCTAGATTGCAAGCCAGCAGAAACTCCTATGATCGTAAATCATGGGCTACAAATTGTGGAAGGAGCTCAGTTAGCCGATCGAGGACAATATCAGCGTCTGGTAGGGAAACTTATCTATCTTTCCCATACTCGACCTGACATTGCTTATGCTGTTGGTGTTGTTAGCCAATTCATGCACCAACCACAGGCTGACCACATGGAAGCTGCGCTCAGAATTGTGAGATATTTGAAGAAGACTTTTGACTATGGAGTGCTGTTCAAGAAGACTGAACACCTCGAGGTACAAGCTTACACAGATGCTGACTGGGCTGGAAACCCAGTAGACAGGAAGTCAACAGCTGGATACTTTGTATTCATCGGAGGGAATCTTGTCTCATGGAGGAGTAAGAAACAAAAGGTGGTAGCTCTCTCAAGTGCAGAATCAGAATTCAGAGGGATCAAGAGTGGGTTAACCGAAGTCCTTTGGCTAAGAAGACTGTTGATGGAATTAGGACTTCACTCAACAAAGACGTGTCAAATGTACTGCGACAACAAGGCTGCCATCAGCATATCTGAGAACCCAGTTCAACATGACAGAACTAAACATGTCGAAGTGGATAGGCACTTCATCAAGGAAAAGATTGAGGAAAAGATTGTGGAGCTCCCGTTCGTGAGGTCCGAAGATCAGCTCGCTGATATCCTAACCAAAGCTGTAGATTTCAAAAGTTTCTCAGAAGTTCTTTCCAAGTTGAGTATCGGAAATCCCGTCACTCAACTTGAGGGGGAGTGTTGAGAATAAAAAAGTTAGTCAAAAGATAAAGTTAGTCAAAAGATAAAGGATCCCTTAATTATAGGGATCCTCATGATGTTGTAGGAATATTCATGATGTTGTAGGGATCCTTATGATGTTGTAGGAATCCTCATGATGTTGTAGGGATCCTCATGATGTTGTAGAATATCAGCTCCCTTTCTAAACACTATAAAAGGGGATAATTGTATCAGCAGGAAAAATCAAGAAAAAGAAATACAAGAACAATATTCAAGAAACAAATTCTCTCTTTCTCTCTTCTATGATGATAACATGTTTTTAACAAACCCCACTCCCGGTATTCGCAGTCGTTGGAGCAACTTCAGAGGATTGCCCAACAATCGGAGCGACAATATGCGCATCTATAATATTAACCTTCTCCTCAACCGACTTAAAACGTCGACATTTATCCCTACTATGCCCTGTAATCTTACATTGAGAACAAAAAAGCGGCAACTGCTCGTAGTAAAATTCCACGTAATAAGAAGTGTCATCCCCTTGCACATGCATGCTCTCTTGAAGAGGGAGCGCAAGATCAACTTCAACAAGAATTCTGGTAAAATGTCCAACATCCCCGTAAGCAGAAGCGCCATCCATTTTAATAGCAGTTCCGACGACATTGGCAATTGCTGCAAAAACTTCAGGATGTCATAGTTCAACTGGAAGATAATAAATACGAACCCAGACTTGGCAAAGGGAAGAAATTTCTTTATACGGATTGAAACCTTTCGCCCATTCTCTCATACGAAGAGATCCCTGCGACAGCTCCCAAAGCACCCTAGCTTGAGAAATCTTCTTATCAACCAAGTTCTGAAATTTAAGAGTGAAAAAACCCTTGCTCATAGGTATAAGTTTCCAGGCCGTAGGGATCTGCCATAACGCTTGTAACTCCTGCTTCAAATCAGAAGTAGGGCGTGGCTTATCTCCTTTTTTGAGGAGAAGACGTCCGATCATAGAAAACTTATACTCCTCCTACCGGGTTTTACAAAATTCATTGGGCAACCTTAAAATGAAACCTTGATCAGAAGCTTGCGCCCGCAGCGCTGTGAAGCGATGCGCAAAAACTTCTGGTCTCCTGGTCAGTTTGGGAGCAGTTGCCATCGCATAAAACTGATGACCCGCTCCAGAAGATTTAGGGTTTTGAGACAGTGCAATAGTGTTGCCAGTCGGAGCACCCATGGAAGGAATTATACGGGCCTTTGGCTGATTAGATGGAAAATAACGATTGTAGATAAATATTTATAGGTGTTCATAAATTCGAAATTAAATAGAATTCTAATGTAATAAGAAATCTGCTCTTGCCATATTTATTAAGTATTTAATTTAGATTTTTTTCCCCCTAAGAAATAAAGAATTTGTGATAACAAAAATTGACGTTTTTCCTATCTATTCTTCTAATGCGAGGAAACCTCATCCTCCTCAAAAACATGTAGTTCGTACTAATTAGTTTTTTCGTTTAACCTCTTTCACTAAGAGAATGGTGATTGAGAAGGTACTTCCTTCTTGGAGGTATTCAAGAGTAACATTTTGCGTAGGCTAAATGTGATTAATCTTGAGGTTTCGTTGGCAAGCTCATTTTTGAGAGACAGACAACAAAGAGAGCTAATTCTAGACAAAAGGTTGGAATTGTAGCCAAGTATAACTTATTGAAACATGGTTTCTCAAGTGTTAAGTAAATATTTGTAATTTGTTGGAACGTGAGATTCCACAAATGACTTGTTGATTGTGCAAGATTGACTATTGACTATGAAACATGCCGATGAATATCCATTCCGAGATGGTGATAATTTGGTTGTCAGGGTATTTATCAAGTGCACTTGTTTTTGAACAAATCGTTAAATCATTGCACGTGTTGTGAAAAAATTGTACAAATTGTTGGACGTGATGTTGAATACCTCAAAGTGTGGGGGTTGACATCTTCGTCAAGACATTTGATCTCTTAGTGAGATTATTCCTATTGAGTGTGTAAGGTCAATAGATAATATAGTAGATCCTTCGACTAAAAGTATTCATCGAGATCAGATGTATAAACTATTAGGGGAATGGGTTTGAAAACCACATCTTAAGGATGATCATAGTGGACACCCAACCATGATGACTAGGGCTGGTAAACCGGTCGGTTCGGTTTTAACCGAACCGGTTTACCGGTTAACCAGAACCGGTTAAGGGTCATTGACTCATCCAAAAACACCTAACGGATGGACTCGAATTTATACGAGGTCGTCCTAGGGTGGTAAGGTGACTCAAGTCGTCTCACAAGGAAGACTTAGCAGGGCTCTAACCGTATTGCTCACAAGAAACTTAAAAGAAATCTAAACACTCTAATCGGGTAATTGGGTCTGGCACTCTCTCCGATTAACTAGCGCGTAATTAAATAAGCTTGTAATTATCTAATGCAGAATCAACAGAAAGCATATAAATCTATCTAGGCGGAATGAGAAGGAAGCAGATTAAGAACGCAGGAAACTAAGAAACCTAGGGTTTTAACTAGCAATCTAGAAAGCATTAGATAAATCAATCAATCAAAAACAACGATTATCTAGGCGAGATTAAAGAACAACGATTCATCAATTGAACATGGAACAACGATTATCTAAGCAATGCAATAACGAGAAAGCTTGTAAAGATTAACTAATCAAAATGAAAAACTTACAATCGATCCAATGAAATCAACGATCTAGCGGAATCCACAAGTATCTAGAATGTTTCTATCTATCTAAACTATGGGAAAAAGCATAAAATCGCAGGTGGAGGCTGCTGGAGTCGGAAGTGATAAAGTAAAACCCTAGAAAGGGGTTTTTAAACGCAAAATCGTACTGTCGGATCTGCACAGAGGCGGCCGCCGCCGTGTAACGGCGCCGCCGTGAGGGCCTTTCGCAGAATGGGCACGGCGGCCGCCGTCCCACGGCGCCCGCCGTCTACTGCAATGCGCAGCGGTTTTGTTTTGGCCTGTTCTCCCTCGTTTCAAGTCGGATTTTGGATCCGTTTTCGCCTACGAACTCGTATCGAGACAAACTTCGATTCTTATTCAAACCAATCAACTAAATTCTGACTTTATTTTTGTCCACATATCAATCAATTTGAGCACAAAATCCTGAGACAACAAAATTAGCACAAAAGCTCAAATCATTCAACTCTTAAGTGAAAGAGACCAAAATAAAAGTCAATATAAGACGTAAATACCCAGAGATTCATCACAAAATAGGGCTAAACAACCCCCCCACACTTGATCCTTTGCTTGTCCTCAAGCAAAGTCACGACACCAAAAGATAGTTCACAAGAAAACTTCCTCACCATTCACATCTCCAACCAATCTAAGTCTCTTAGCCATTCACATTCCTCACGAGATGTTCATTGTTAAGATTTTAAGAAGCAACAACCACATGATACAATTCAATCCGATCAGACCCAATTCTCCGCTAGAGGTGAATTCCCTAATGTGATTGCCTTTATAATCAAATCCCATTTTCCTTGAAGATGATAAACATTCAAACCAAAAATAATTTTATACATCTTTCTTTTAAAGGTGATGTTATTCCATTCTCAATAGATGGGCCAACTTTCGTGAGATCAACACTTTTGGAGGTAATCCAAAATGTTCTCACGTGGTTTTCCATGCTCATAACACTACCGTCAGAGGAGCAGAGACCCAGAGCTATAGAAAACTTCACAACAAACCAACATTCAAACTCAAGGGATAAGATCGTAGGCTATCACAATGAAAACACTCCCTCTAGCATCTACCGGACAAATCACGTCAAGAATAGCTCATAAGGGTGTTGCATCCAAAACATTAAACAACTTACATCAAGAGAGGAATATGCATAGCCTGAGAGACAAAGATAGCAACCAAGCCAACACAAAGCATGAAATTTACTTGTGAACAAATCATCAAAGTGTGCATTATTACTTGAAGCCAAACAACAATCAAGATAAAGGAGACCATTTGCCCCACACAAGAAAGCCCAAAAACACAACAAAAAGGCACCCATAGGATCAACAAACACCAACAAACACCCCCCCCCCACACTTAAACTCTGGCACTGTCCTCAGTGCAAACAAAAAGAGGGGTGAAGGAGGAAACTTCCCAAAATACCGATCCAGTGGTGATTCTGTAGTGTCCCACGATGTTTGCCTCTCTCTCATCCAAAGAACAAGCAGTCTCCAACGCAACAACCTGCACCAAACAACAGATGTAACAAAACACAACACAAACAAAATAACAGAAAAATGAAACCAGAAAAAGCAAGAAAACATGGGTTGCCTCCCATGCAGCGCTAGTTTTTAAGTCGCCAGCCCGACTAAGAAGGTCCCTTAACCAAAATCCGATTGGAGCTCCAGCTGCCTTAGCGCCCTTGTAAACACATCTTTTTGAATTGCAGCTGCGGGTCCTCCAAATGAGCGTTCCATGCTCATATCATGAGATGCTCCTCTATCCACCCATCCAAGGAGATTGAGTGACACAACCTCATCGAGCTTCTCTTCCAGTGGCAAGGCAGACAGGAAGCCTTGCTCTATGTCATATTCCTCGTGCAGCTTATCCAGAGATTCCTGCTCAATGTCAGCCTCATCCTGCAGGTTAGCAAGGAATTCCTCCACGATCTCGTCCTCCTCCTGCAGCTGATTAAGGAATTCCTGCACAATATAGTTCTCATCCAAAGCATCAAATGCTTCAACATAAGAGCAGGTTTGAATTAAGCGAGTGGGGGTAGTAGGTTTTTGATCAAAAACAGAGAATGTTACCGCTCTACCCGCCCCTACCATACTTACAGTTCCCGTACCCACATCGATGCGAGTACGGGTGGTAGCCATAAAGGGTCGGCCAAGTAGCACGAGATGCCCATTCTCGCCTCTAATCCCTTTTCCCTCATCAAGTACAACAAAATCAGTGAAAACACTAATCCCCCTCACGACCACCTCAACATCCTCAACAAGGCCTCGTGGGCTGCTAATGGAGCCGTCAGCTAGCTCTATCTTAATGTTCGTGCATTTCAGCTCTTTATTTCCCAACCTCTCAAAAATATCAAGCGGCATCAAATTGACTGCCGCGCCCAAATCAAGCATTCCCAAAACCTTTTCAACCCCACCTAAGCTAATATCAAAAATAAAGCTACCTGGATCTCCTTGCTTGGGTGGTGGTTGGTCTAGTGCAACAGTGACGGGTGGCAGTGGCTCACTGGGGCATTGGGTAGCCTTGATTGCCTGCACAGTTTTGCTTCTCCATCTCCCCATGGTTATTGGGGCCTTGTCCTTGACTACCTCAACGGCATGAGCTTGATGCGGCTGTTTGTCCTGGTTCGGGAACTTTCCGATCGGCTGTTCTTGCTGCAGCTGATTCAGGGTTCCTGTAAGTTGCCCAACTGTAGTCTCGAGACGCTTGATGGTAGCACTCTGAGACTCCATGTTCTGTTTGGTCATCTCCATGAAAGACTGCATGGTGTCCTCGAGAGACGGCTTCTGTGGTTGAGCTTGCTTCTGAAACTGTTGGGGAGCATTCTGGTATTGCTGCTGCTGCTCCTGCTGAAAATTCCCTTGTTGTATAGGAAACTGTTGATACTGCTGATACTGCGGGGGCTGCTGTTGCTGATAAGCTTGAGTGTAGTTCTGCTGCTGAGCTCTCCAACCCGAGTTGGAATTTTGTTGCCCTTGATTAAACACGGGCCTCTGTTCAAATTGAGGCCTCCCCGGATAGCTCTGAGCAGCATAGACCTCTGCTTCTCCTTCAGGTGTGCATTCCCCCATGCGATGGCACGCGTTGGTTCCATGACCAAAATCGCCACATATGCCACATCCTTCTGCTGGTGGCGCATGAACTGGTGGAGCCTTCACCTGGTTCATCGTGAGGTGTTGTACTTGCCTCATCAGGTCCGCTACTTGCTTCTGAAGCTCATTGTTGGGAGCTACTGCATTGGCTTCAACCCTCCTTCCTCTAACTGATTTCTGTTGAGAACTCGCGGCGAGTGTTTCGAAAATCCCTTTGAGCTCATCAGCTGTCTTCCGGGCAATGTTGCCCCCTGCTGTACTGTCCACCATAAACTGTGCCGTCTGGATCAATCCGTCATAGAAGAACTGCATCAACATGACGGGTGCTAGCTGGTGCTGCGGGCACTGGCGGAGGAGCTCTTGGAATCTCTCCCAAGCCTCGTGGAGAGGCTCGTCAGCTCCTTGCATGAAGTTCATTATTTGGCTCCTAATCTCTTGAGTCTTGTGATTAGGGTAGTACTTGAGCATGAACTTCTCACACGCCTCTCCCCATGTAGTGATGGAGTTCGGCGGCAGGGACAGCAACCACGTTCTAGCCCGATCCTTGAGTGCATAAGTTAAGCACTTGAGTCTCAACTGATCCTCGGTGAGTTCCAATAGTGGGAAGGTCTGCACTTGAGTGCAGAAGTCACGGATGAACTGTAAAGCATCCTCACTCGGCATCCCATAAAAGAGCGGCAGCAGGTTTGAATCGTTGGGCTTCAGATTGTAATTTCGGACCGCCGTGGGAAGCACTATAGCTGACGTGCTAGTGGTCCCAATAACTGGCCTGGAAAAATCTCCCATGTACTGAACATTCTGCTCCGCCATTGCTTCTTGGTCAGGATTGGGCCAAGCTTCTTCTTCTTTTTCAAAATGCACTGAAAGTGTCTCCTCAAAAGCTTCCAGAATGGGATTGGAAGCAATTCTCTCTTCACAATTTTTCTCTCGAAACTGTGATTCCACAAAACTTCTCGAACTGGACTCGGACTCCTTCTCCAGGCTTGAAAGAACCTCCCGAGGTCGATGAATGTTGTCGTAGTAAGGTGCAAGCTTTCTCTTCAAGCTTCTACGTCCTTGCATACACAACACGAACAAACAAATCAAACGCACCGGAGGGAGAAAATAACCGAGTCAAAAGAAATAAACAAAAATAAACACGGAAAACAATGCAACACAATCAAATGCCTAAAGCCTTCCCCGGCAACGGCGCCAAAATTTGACTCATCCAAAAACACCTAACGGATGGACTCGAATTTATACGAGGTCGTCCTAGGGTGGTAAGGTGACTCAAGTCGTCTCACAAGGAAGACTTAGCAGGGCTCTAACCGTATTGCTCACAAGAAACTTAAAAGAAATCTAAACACTCTAATCGGGTAATTGGGTCTGGCACTCTCTCCGATTAACTAGCGCGTAATTAAATAAGCTTGTAATTATCTAATGCAGAATCAACAGAAAGCATATAAATCTATCTAGGCGGAATGAGAAGGAAGCAGATTAAGAACGCAGGAAACTAAGAAACCTAGGGTTTTAACTAGCAATCTAGAAAGCATTAGATAAATCAATCAATCAAAAACAACGATTATCTAGGCGAGATTAAAGAACAACGATTCATCAATTGAACATGGAACAACGATTATCTAAGCAATGCAATAACGAGAAAGCTTGTAAAGATTAACTAATCAAAATGAAAAACTTACAATCGATCCAATGAAATCAACGATCTAGCGGAATCCACAAGTATCTAGAATGTTTCTATCTATCTAAACTATGGGAAAAAGCATAAAATCGCAGGTGGAGGCTGCTGGAGTCGGAAGTGATAAAGTAAAACCCTAGAAAGGGGTTTTTAAACGCAAAATCGTACTGTCGGATCTGCACAGAGGCGGCCGCCGCCGTGTAACGGCGCCGCCGTGAGGGCCTTTCGCAGAATGGGCACGGCGGCCGCCGTCCCACGGCGCCCGCCGTCTACTGCAATGCGCAGCGGTTTTGTTTTGGCCTGTTCTCCCTCGTTTCAAGTCGGATTTTGGATCCGTTTTCGCCTACGAACTCGTATCGAGACAAACTTCGATTCTTATTCAAACCAATCAACTAAATTCTGACTTTATTTTTGTCCACATATCAATCAATTTGAGCACAAAATCCTGAGACAACAAAATTAGCACAAAAGCTCAAATCATTCAACTCTTAAGTGAAAGAGACCAAAATAAAAGTCAATATAAGACGTAAATACCCAGAGATTCATCACAAAATAGGGCTAAACAGTCATTTCCCTAACCGGTAACCGAACCGATTAGCCGGTCTGGTTAACCGGACCGGTTAATCGATTAACCGGCCAAACCGATTAATCCACGATTTCTCAATTTGTCCGAATTTAATCGGTTAATTCGGTTAACCGGTTACCGAATTAACCGATTTTTATTAAAAAAAATTCAAATATATAGAATGTGTGCAGTAGGATTTGAACTCTTAACCTTTGAAAGAAATAATAAAGTCTTATCCACTGCACCAATTCATAACTTATGATAATTTAGAACAAAAAAAAATTATAGATACTTGAAATATTAATGTATTATTTAAATTAAAATATTAAAATATAAATTAATTAATTTAATATAAAATAAACCGGTTAATCGGTTTAACCGGTTAACCGACCGGTTAAACCGATTAACCGATTAGTGATGAACACACTAACCGATAACCGAACCGAACCGGTAAAAACAGGTTATCGGTTAACCAAAAACCGGTTTTTCCGATTCGGTTACGGTTAAAACCGATTAACCGGAACCGTTTTACCACCCCTAATGATGACTGTAGCTTATTTTTTGGATAAAATACTTTTGGGCTTTTGGACTAATTATTTTTGGCCCAATTGTTTCGTACAACCCAAGGTTTAAGGCCTATCCGTTTGCCCAAACAGGAACACAACAACTGCTTGAATTCTTTTGAATTCAATTTTGTAACATCAAATTCAATTGTTTTGAATGTTATAACATCCATAACAACCATATGTCTGATTAATTCTCATTGTGTAGCTTTAATCCCCTCATGCTTGAGTTGTCTATATATAAGCGTCTAGTGCATGGCATTCCATATACTAAAATTCCGCATTTCACTCACTACGCATTCTGCTCAGTTCTTGATCCATATTAAGTTCGTCGGAGCTCACCGGACTTGTGGTACTACATCCACCGAGACGCTTCCGGTTTACCTTTGAGGAAGAATCGCCAACACCGAAGAGCACTACCGGGGCGATATTCTTCTTGCGGGAAGAGTTCTACTCGACTCAACATTCTAGTTTGTTTTGATTCTTTGTAACTTCGTTTTTCTTCCTTGTTATTTTTGATCTTCTACTTGTTGTTCAGTTTTATTGAATTGTAAAAGTTTGAACGTGTAACACGGTGCTTACACATTTACCCAGAAGAAACAACACACAAGATTCATCTTCACTTTACAGAAAAAGTCAATTTCACATTTTCCCTACAAACCTTGTCTAGACTAAGTAAAGAATTAACTTTCCTTTTTTTTTTTAACAGAAGTAAAGAATTAACTTTTTTTTTTAAATAGAAGTAAAGAATAAACTTTTAAAAACAAAAAATGAAACGAGCAAACCCACTCCATTGTAATGCTAACATATCAAGAAAGAGACAATGGCTAGTCATATACAATAAAGGTACAACCTAAAAATTTAATTATTAAATAATTAAATTTTAAATATACAATTTATTATATTTAAAACTCCCTCCGTATCAATGAAATTGAGTCGTATACCTTTTTGGGCCGTCCCAACGACGTTGAGTCGTTTTTCCCCTTTTAGAATAAGTAAAGCTATTTTTTCATTTACTCACTTTTTCATTAAATTAACAGTAGCTCTTTAAATCTTGTGCTCAAGAGAAACGCTTCACCTTTGTCAGGATGGAGGGAATATTTATTTTTAAAACAATAGTATTCCCCGTACATCGCATCGCATGAGCCGACGTAAAACTTGTAACCTTCTTTATAATAGGAAAATAGAATTCGCCTACTTTTCAAAATCTATGCGATCTCCTTAATCTGAATTTTTTATTTTTTTTAATTACCATGCGATATTCACATTTAATATAAGGCAATCGGATGGAAAACATGCTCTGGCGAAACCCTAACCCTAACATAGCTAGCCGCCTTTGACTTTCTGTTATGGCTACGCCGGACGTCTCTCCTGGCGCCGGTAACATACGCAGGCGGACGAATATATAAGCGTGCCCTCAATCTACCACCGATCTTGTAATACCCCGTTTCCCTGAGTTAAATTTAGAATTTATTTTCGAAATTTAGAAGTAAGATGATTCACGCCGGATAAAAAGAAAATGAATTTATTTTAATTCCAACAAACGATTTGCAAATTTTTTTTTTAAATGTCAGTCATTTAAATTCTTATGCATTTCATATTTATTTTAATTTAGTATTCAAGCATTTTCACGAGCTTTTAGTTAGCAAACTCTGAAGAATTATTACAATTTTCATAGTACAACCCGGAAGATTTTTTTTTATTTTATTTTACTTTCCTTCACATACTCTTCCACACCCACCTACTTTCTCCACCTTTCCTCCCACTTTCAGCTACTCCCACCCATCTAAAGTAGAGATCAATCACCACTTCATTTCTCTCCACTTCCTTTCTCTCCTCAAGTCACGCTGCTTTCAATCAAGATTCAAGGTAAGGGGGATTTTTATTTATTCATCCCTTTCATTATTTTCTAAAATCCATTCTTACACTATGTAAATGTTTATGCAGAATTGGCATACCTTCATCACCTTCCTCAAGGTTTTCCTAACTGAAATTCTCTCACTATTAATTCATCATCCTCACTTATTGTTACTACAAGACACGTTCAGAGCACCACCAACACACACGAGAATTCACAGAACCATGAATACGTTATGAGTTGTTCTTGAATTGAAATTACTGTACAGATAACTGAAGGAAGAATAATAATTTACAGATCTAGAGGCTTTAATAAGAAATTGTCATTAAACAATTTACAGTTTAGTAATACAAATCTGCCCTAATCCTACTTTTAATTGTGGTTAAATTTTTGTGCTAAGCCCATGTGTATGTGTGAGAGTGTCGAGGGCAGAAGTCAGCGGCCGGGGAGGCTCGCCGGTGATGGCGCAGCGGCGGCAGACCCGCCGTTGACTCTAACCTGTCGAATAAAAAAAGGGGGAGAGATATCCGTTTTTATTTGAAAATGAGAGATTAAAGAAAGAGGAAATGAAATTAAGGTTTATTTTTTTTTTCCGGCGACAAAGGCGGCGGCGCACCGCGGTGGGGCGTCTGCTGTCCTGTTTCCGACGGCAGCGTGGCTTACGCCGAGGCCATGCACATGTGAGAGTGTGACAGAGAGTGAGAGGAGATGGAGACGGTGGCCATTCGGCCGGAGAGGAGGGGCAGGCGGCAGCGCACCACGGCGGGGCGTCTGCTGTCCTGTTTCCGTTAACAGAGAATAACGAGCGAGGGAAAAAGGTTTGAGAGAGATGGTCGGGGCTGAGATGGTGGTGAGCGGCTGGACAGCGGGGCTGTTCGGCGGAGGACGACGGCGGTGGTGGTGGCTACGAAAGCTGCTACTGCCCGGCCGAGGCAGGGGAGGGATACGGCGGTCGGCGGCGGCTCATCGCTGTTGTCCGTCCGGCGCAAGTAAAAGGGTTGGAGGCAGTGGTGGCCGGCGACGCCTACTGTCGCCGGAGAAGGGAAGAAAAGAGAGGGGGAGTGTGTGCAGCGCAGCTGCTGCGTGTAATGTGTGTGTGCGTGTGATGTGTGTGTGGGTGTGATAAATGAAGATGGATTTAGGGTTGGGCCCAAAGAAGGGCTGTTTTTTTTTAAGGAAGTGGGCCGATTTTAATTGAGTTTTGGGCCGAGGCTTGGGCTGTAGTCATTTATTTATTTACATGCTTGGGTTTAGTTTTATTCAAATATTGGGTCTTTGTTTTATTTATGTGGGCTGCGAAATTTTTGAACATGGCCCTTACATTTAATTATTTTGGGCAGTCCATATTTTAATTAATTAGACTTCTTTGAGTTTGATTAATTATTTTCAAAGACTAGTTTTCATAATAATATCATATTATTATTATGTGCATATTTTAAGTAAGTACTTATTATATGCTAAGCATGACATGAAATTGCATTTATACTTGCAATAAAAGTATTTAATTGGTTTTAATTATAATTCCAATTTTTAAGAAAATCGAGTAAGGATATTGTTGGTGTCCTTAACTCAAGAATTTAGTTTTCAATTATTTATTTACTAAAGTTTGGAAACCCGGCGTGATGAATCAAGTATGTTTAGTACATCCACTAAGACTTTAAGTTAGCTTCACGAGACCTATTAAGAATAGAATTTCTTGTAGGCTTTATGAACCAAGGGGATTAGCGCTGCTTTCCCAAGACGAGTTTATGTGATTATGATCTTCAGGCTTTGCCTATCCAGGTGGGCATTACTTTTACTATACGTATATAGAGATCCCCTGCGTGTCGTAGGCCTCTTATACGAATATATGCATGAGATGATTTTAACTGTTAATTTCAGTTTATTATTATGCCCAAATGATAAATGACTCTTATGAAATGAAAATGAAATGTTCATGAAATGAAATGAAATGTTTATGAAATGATTGACTGCCAAAAATGTTTATGTTTTTATATGTATCCTATCTGTGTTGGTTCGCCAACTTTAAAGGAAATCCAATTGGGATCCTATGCTAGACAAAGGTCGCTAGCTAGGGTTAACGTGTACACTTATGGAGACCGCGAGTCGCTTGCGACCGGTCTTGGCGTCCGTGGTAAGGAGGCCTCCTTCCCGGCGCGTGATAGAAAGGAACAGATATGGATCATATGAAGGAAAATGATCGGCCGATCGACTTTATGAAAATGAAAGAAATATTTTAGTAAGCACATGTCATTTAAGAAAACCCATGTGTGTTACTGTTATGGCAGTTCAATTTATATATGTATGCATGAATGTATTTTCGGCTATGTCCACTGAGTATTTTTATACTCAGCCCTGCATGTATTTCTAAATGTGCAGGTTGAGCAACTGATGGAATGGAATGATGTTGAGCGGGTGTTCCTTTGACATTTCAAGAAATGTAACCTTGAGTATACATCTTCATATGTATATCTCACACGTTTTCGCTGCAAAACACTTTGATTAGGATAACTCTATGTTATGAAGTTGTGACACGTGTTATTGGGTAACCCACCTTAATCAGTTCTCCTTTATGTGTATGTGTTATAAGTATCCAAATGATCATATATGATCCTAGCTTTTTATTTATGAGTGACATTTCCATATACTTTAATGTTAAGTAATTGTCCATTTCCATTTCTTATTGTTCACCCCAAGTCATAACCCCGGTTAATCCGTCATTGGAATAGTGGGCTGTGACAGAGTGGTATCAGAGCGGTTCGTTCGCTCTGGCCCTAGAAACCTTATTCTAAAGAGTCGAGTCTAGTTTGATTCTTTATACTTACATGGGTTCATATGGCACCGCTCAACACTCCATTGCATCGTGCTCAATCAAGGAAAGAAGGTAACTGCAGTTTCAACGTTTTAAAGATGTTAATGTTCTAAAATGCTTCATGAATATGTTTATGTAAAGAGCATGTTATGATGAAATGTTGAATGTTTTGCCTTTCATGGCATATTTTCGCAGTCTATGATGTTATGATCAGATGAATGATAGAAAAGTGACATATGTTTTCCCAGAGAACATAGATTGCTATAAGATGCATGATCACAATTTCAAAAGAACATAGACTACTAGATTAGTAGGATATCTCTACAATCTAGATTCTTAAGGTAATGATTTAGAAGAATGAAAGAGAACTTAGAACGTCTCAGCTCCCTTAAGAAAATGATGGTTCTTTTGAACTACAAAGAGGAATGAAAAGATATGTACGAGGTAAAGGAAAAGCACAGAATGACGATACAAGACAAATTCAAGGTAAACGTTGCATCAAAGGTTGAACCATAGTCTCTACGTTCGAATGTTCAATTGCGACGGAATATCAAATCGACTTTTGCTACAGGATAGATTTTATGAATAGTGTGTTTTGCCTGTGTACGTATGTCTGTGTGTATATGTCTTAAGAGAGGTTTGGAGTTTGAGATCAATAGGATAGAGAACCTTAAGATAAGTTTAGTTGTCATAATGAACTTATGTTTTGTTATGCATAGTATGTTCATGGCCTTCCAAGTTCGGGACGATGTTTCCCGTGTGACTGGGAGGTGATGATGTTGGACCTGGCCAGTCCACATGATCCAAATCTCAGTAGACGTCTTTTGGGTTGAAAACCCATGTGTTTCAACTTTCGATTGAAAAGCCAGATGGGCTCTTACTCGAGGTCATTTTGTTCGACCTAGTAGTTAATCATTTCATACCCTCTGGTCATTCTTTTGATTCTCTTGAACAATTTCTACAACACCTTGCTTTGATGTTGTGTTGAGTTTGAGCCTTGCAACTCGTGAGTTGTCATAATAGATTCCCTTGTTTGATAAGACCAAGAAGTGTTAGTCTACCGATATAGTATACTACCCAAATTATGGCTTCGTATAATTGTGTCTCATTGTAATTAGTTGAGATTATTAGTCTTTGTCCTATAAATGATATCGACCACTCATTATGATAGAAATTCAGAGTTCAAGCTAAGACCGTAATATAGTGTTCGAGTACGAGGACTTAAGTTAATTGGTCTATGATAGTTTTAAGATAGATTCATAAGAAAGTGTTATGCATGTGATAGGTAACAAGAAATGGGTTGATGACCATTTTGGTCTTTGGAAAATAGGATACTCCGTAGATGAGCCCTAGGAATGAGGTAGGAGTAATGAACCGCCGCAAAAGGACGAGGGAACTTATTCTCAAGTAAATCTCATGTATATAAATTGGAATTAGGAATCCAATTGATATGAGGAGAGACCCGAATCTATTCTAGATCGGAAAGTTAAAGTACTAAGGAATAAGTCGATACCCTTAGTAATAGTTCTTTGGAAGCACCATGATCAAGAAAAGGCGATGTGGGAACTCGATTCTAGCATGAAGGAGAAGTACCCAGAATTATTTTCTGTGGTACAAATTTCGTGACGAAATTTCTTTTAAGGGGGATAGTATGTCATACCCCGACTTTTAATCCCTAATTAAGGGCTTAATTATTAATAATTAGGGTTCGGCATCCGTTAATAATAAAAACTGGTTTGATTTATCTGATGTGATTTAATCGTTATATATGTGTTTTAATGTGCTTAGTTAAAGGAAATTTTTATAAATGTGGTGCATAAGTTATAATTGGTGAGTTAAGTGTATTTATATGAGCCACATGAATTTTAAATTATGCATGAAGTCATGAATTTTATCTAAATTTGATAGTACATGTAACACCCCGTACTTTTCCCTATGTTGTGAGATAGTGTCTTAACACTATTGAGAGTACTGAGATGTCAGAGAGATTGACTGTCCTATTAAGAAAATAGGAATAATGAGTTGGAAATAGAGTCGAGAAAGAAAGAGTGAAAAACCTTGATAAAAAAAAAGCCGGTCGGAGAGACGTCTAGTTTGTCTGTGTTTGTCGACTGCTTTGACGTGATATTATGTGAAATTACGTGACTGATTGATTATGTGAAGTTTTGTTACGTATGTCATTGTGAGCAAGTTATTATGATTTTTATTTGATGATTTTAGCACTTGGAATTTTAATTAAGTTTTCAAAGCAAGTGCAGTTTATTTTTACCGAGAAATCAAAGAATGCCGGTTTATGAAAATTTTTCCAAACAAAATATTTTCAAATTATTTTTCCTATGATGAGGAATATTATAATTGAGTGAGTGCACTAATATTAGTGCCATATTTATTTTAAATATTGGTCACAAGAGTTTTGTGTTATAGCATTGCATTAATTAGTAATTAGTCTTTTATGATTTTATGTAGCTTAACACATGATTTATTCTAGACTACACAACCTTACACACACATGATTAATTTAATCTAATAAGCATGTGATTAATTTCCTTAGCCTTACTTGAAGTGGACGTGTGGTATGAAGATGAAGGGAAGGGATTAGTGTGTAGGTTTAGGGGGGGGACAAGTATTAAATGGTGAATAGTGTTTGGTCTCCAATCATCCTTCCTAAGCAAAATAAATTCACTTCATTTCCCTCATTTTCTTCACCATTCGGCCATTCTCAATTTCTATCCCTCTCTTCCGATTTTTGCTCCAAAAGATCACCATAGATGAATCAACAAAGCTTCCAAGTTCACATCAAGATCAAATCCTCCACCAAATCAACATAAACACCTTTCAATTCTTGAAGATTTCAAGAGGACCGTGGGGTTTGGTTTGAAGAGTGAGAAAGGAAAACTTTGATCTTTGTTTAATTTTGGGTAAGTGATTCTTATTTTTATAGATCTAGATTGTATGATGTTATATGTGAGTATATGATCATGATTGAGCAAGAAAATCACCCAACTTATTTCTATGAAATTTTCAAAAATTAGGGGCTTGAAACCCTACGAAATTTTGTTGTTTGTTTTTTTTGAATTGGCTTGAGTTATATGATGATTGGTGATTATTGAGTTAATATATATGAATATCTTGATGATTAGCCATGAGATATAGATTTTTCTATTAGGTTAGTTTACCTAAACTTGGGATGTTGAGATCCTATGGATCAATTGATGTATTGATGATGGATTTGAGTTTATGAGATGATCTAGATGATTAATAATGGATGAGATTGAAGCTTGAGGTTGAGAAGTGAAAAATGAAAAGTGTTAGTTTGAGGAAGAAGATGACATACATGTGTATCTATATGTGATCTTGTTTTATGATGTTGATTTGTGCTAATTGGTAACCTATGATGTTAGATCTATGACTTGATCAATAGGTTATACATGATTAGTGATATTTTCAAAAGAGTTTAGTTTAATAAAAATTAGGACTTTTTGCCTATGCGTTATTTAAGTGATTTTGGCTTAAGATATATGTATTTGAGCATGATATTAGTGTATAATTATGTTTGAGTAAGTCTTTTGTTGGCTAAGAAAATTTTTGACTTAGTTTAGTTTGTATGAGTTTTTGAGTTTTCATATTTTGAGAAGACGATGATTGATAAAATGAGGTCTAATTGCTTTATGACCATTATGTGAAAGTTTGTCATGTTTTTTTTTAAGAGTTTTATAATGATACATGAAGTTTCATTAGAGTTTAGTACATGATAAAAGGGAATCTATATGTGTATAATGATTTATATGATGAATGAGATCGTGTTGAATAATTGAGTAATTTTGTGCATGAAAATGAAAAGAGAATTTTAATGATGCGTTCATTGAAACGTTTTACTAGAGATTTGAGGTTATGATGTAAGAAGAGAGTCAAGATTTGAGTATGATGAGCATTATAATGTGCCTGAATGTTTGTGAGTGTTATATGTGTTTAAAATGAGCTTTGATGAGTTTCCTTGAAGGAATGTTGAGTTGAGTATTTTAAGAGTTTGAGATGAGATTTTGGTGAATTTCGTAGGCCTACTGACCTACTGTGATCGACGGTTTTCAATGTCAAAAAAAAAAAACTTTGAAAATTTTATACCAAGTCTCTACATGAGTCTTGAGAACATCGGTAAAATTTCGAGTCATTTGGACTTCGTTTACTATTTTTATAAAATACAAAACCGAAACTGCACATTACTACTGAGAGTTTCAGAGAGCAGGGGAAAGAGTCATTCATTTCAGTAGCTTCCTGTGTGATCTAGCTTTCCAAAATTTTATGGTATTAACCTTATTGTGTTATCTAGATATCCACAAAATTTGAGCCCAGTTTGACAACATTTACTATTTTTCAAAAATCCAAGTTTTCGATTGCTCAAAACTGCCGAATATGGTAGACTGTAGTAAAACAGTCATATCTCCTACAATACTTGGAGTTTTTGACTCTACTTTTTTTATATGAAAATAGAATCGAAGACCTTTCTTTTGGTATGAGTCTCGAGTCCAGGAGATGTCGGAGTAAGAACAGGTTAGATTTTGAAGTTGAGTCAGTGTAAAAACAAAGCATGTTTTGATAATGTTTGATTGTGTTTTCTTATGTGCCTTATGTGATTGTGTTGTCTATGTGTTGAATGAGATTAGACGAGCCTTATATGAGAGATAAATCGAGACTTAGTACCATGATTTTCTTGAAACTTATCCTTGAACTTAAGGATTTGAGATGAGTGGAGAGTTTATATAGAGTTGAGTAAAGAGATAGAATATGAGATAGAGCATGAGTTAAGGCTTTATGAGTATGGATTTTAAAAAGATTAAAGTGTTTTAAATCAATTCCTTTTTAATGGAGTTTAAAATGCTTATTTAAGTCATTTATAAATGAATAATGAGAAATGCGTAAAGGAGTTCGTAAATGAATTGCGGCATGAGATTTTCAATTCCCCTAGTAAACTAGGGAGATATTATGAAGGAACAAGCAATGAACGAGACTCTCACCACCGAGTCACTACAACAATTGGAGAAGGAAAAAGTTCACGCACAAACAAGATATGTACACCACCTCAAGATGGAGGTAAAGAAAAAGGAAATGGAAGGAAAACACTGGAACTAAACTTAAGGTATAACCCAACCCCAAGGCTAGTAGGCTCAAGGTAAGAGAGTGAATGCTTTGGCTAAAGTGCCAGAAGCTACAGCAAGAATAAAAGTTGGAACGCCACCACAATGGAAACTTAGAAACCCCATTAAATAATCATTTGGAAATGAGAAAATGAGTTTACATGGCAGAAGGAGTGCCATTAATCTTTAAGTGAAAGTTACCAAGATGATGAGAAAAGTTTGATGTTAGAATTTCCTAGTCAAATCTGAGAAGGTGACTTAGGACGAAGGAAACAATTAAGGTAGTTCACCACTTTACTAAGATGAAGTGGGTGAAAGAATGTTGTTAGGTCCTGAACTGGTCCAACAGATGATTGAGAAAGTCGACCACATCAAGCAAAGAATCAAAGAAACTCAAGATAGACAAAAGTCTTACGCCGATAAACGCCGATCGGAATCAAAATTTAATGTTGGGGATCGAGTTTTCCTCAAAGTCTCCCTCAAAGGGAGTTATACGTTTCGGAAAGAGGGGCAAGTTACGACCCCGTTATATAGGACCTTTTGAGATCCTAGATAAGTTAGGCCTTTGTAGCCTATAAGTTGGCTCTGTCACCAAGCATTGTGGATGTATACAATACGTATAACACCTCGCAATTAAGAAAGCATGTGATTAAGCAAGATAAAGTAGTCCTAGCCAGGACCTAAGTTGTGATGAGAAATCAGTCCAGATACTTGATCGCAAGATTCAAGTTTTACGAGGCAATAATATTGTTCTCGTCATGTAGTGGAACCATCACAGGATGGAAAAGGCCACAAAAAAAAAAAAGATGAATGAAACGAATGACTAGTATCACAAGATAGAATACCGGATATGCAATTCCGAGGACGGAATTTTTATAAGGAGGGAGGGATGTAATACCCCGTTTCCCTGAGTTAAATTTAGAATTTATTTTCGAAATTTAGAAGTAAGATGATTCACGCCGGATATAAAGAAAATGAATTTATTTTAATTCCAACAAACGATTTGCAAATTTTTTTTTTAAATGTCAGTCATTTAAATTCTTATGCATTTCATATTTATTTTAATTTAGTATTCAAGCATTTTCACGAGCTTTTAGTTAGCAAACTCTGAAGAATTATTACAATTTTCATAGTACAACCCGGAAGATTTTTTTTTTATTTTATTTTACTTTCCTTCACCTACTCTTCCACACCCACCTACTTTCTCCACCTTTCCTCCCACTTTCAGCTACTCCCACCCATCTAAAGTAGAGATCAATCACCACTTCATTTCTCTCCACTTCCTTTCTCTCCTCAAGTCACGCTGCTTTCAATCAAGATTCAAGGTAAGGGGGATTTTTATTTATTCATCCCTTTCATTATTTTCTAAAATCCATTCTTACACTATGTAAATGTTTATGCAGAATTGGCATACCTTCATCACCTTCCTCAAGGTTTTCCTAACTGAAATTCTCTCACTATTAATTCATCATCCTCACTTATTGTTACTACAAGACACGTTCAGAGCACCACCAACACACACGAGAATTCACAGAACCATGAATACGTTATGAGTTGTTCTTGAATTGAAATTACTGTACAGATAACTGAAGGAAGAATAATAATTTACAGATCTAGAGGCTTTAATAAGAAATTGTCATTAAACAATTTACAGTTTAGTAATACAAATCTGCCCTAATCCTACTTTTAATTGTGGTTAAATTTTTGTGCTAAGCCCATGTGTATGTGTGAGAGTGTCGAGGGCAGAAGTCAGCGGCCGGGGAGGCTCGCCGGTGATGGCGCAGCGGCGGCAGACCCGCCGTTGACTCTAACCTGTCGAATAAAAAAAGGGGGAGAGATATCCGTTTTTATTTGAAAATGAGAGATTAAAGAAAGAGGAAATGAAATTAAGGTTTATTTTTTTTTCCGGCGACAAAGGCGGCGGCGCACCGCGGTGGGGCGTCTGCTGTCCTGTTTCCGACGGCAGCGTGGCTTACGCCGAGGCCATGCACATGTGAGAGTGTGACAGAGAGTGAGAGGAGATGGAGACGGTGGCCATTCGGCCGGAGAGGAGGGGCAGGCGGCAGCGCACCACGGCGGGGCGTCTGCTGTCCTGTTTCCGTTAACAGAGAATAACGAGCGAGGGAAAAAGGTTTGAGAGAGATGGTCGGGGCTGAGATGGTGGTGAGCGGCTGGACAGCGGGGCTGTTCGGCGGAGGACGACGGCGGTGGTGGTGGCTACGAAAGCTGCTACTGCCCGGCCGAGGCAGGGGAGGGATACGGCGGTCGGCGGCGGCTCATCGCTGTTGTCCGTCCGGCGCAAGTAAAAGGGTTGGAGGCAGTGGTGGCCGGCGACGCCTACCGTCGCCGGAGAAGGGAAGAAAAGAGAGGGGGAGTGTGTGCAGCGCAGCTGCTGCGTGTAATGTGTGTGTGCGTGTGATGTGTGTGTGGGTGTGATAAATGAAGATGGATTTAGGGTTGGGCCCAAAGAAGGGCTGTTTTTTTTTAAGGAAGTGGGCCGATTTTAATTGAGTTTTGGGCCGAGGCTTGGGCTGTAGTCATTTATTTATTTACATGCTTGGGTTTAGTTTTATTCAAATATTGGGTCTTTGTTTTATTTATGTGGGCTGCGAAATTTTTGAACATGGCCCTTACATTTAATTATTTTGGGCAGTCCATATTTTAATTAATTAGACTTCTTTGAGTTTGATTAATTATTTTCAAAGACTAGTTTTCATAATAATATCATATTATTATTATGTGCATATTTTAAGTAAGTACTTATTATATGCTAAGCATGACATGAAATTGCATTTATACTTGCAATAAAAGTATTTAATTGGTTTTAATTATAATTCCAATTTTTAAGAAAATCGAGTAAGGATATTGTTGGTGTCCTTAACTCAAGAATTTAGTTTTCAATTATTTATTTACTAAAGTTTGGAAACCCGGCGTGATGAATCAAGTATGTTTAGTACATCCACTAAGACTTTAAGTTAGCTTCACGAGACCTATTAAGAATAGAATTTCTTGTAGGCTTTATGAACCAAGGGGATTAGCGCTGCTTTCCCAAGACGAGTTTATGTGATTATGATCTTCAGGCTTTGCCTATCCAGGTGGGCATTACTTTTACTATACGTATATAGAGATCCCCTGCGTGTCGTAGGCCTCTTATACGAATATATGCATGAGATTATTTTAACTGTTAATTTCAGTTTATTATTATGCCCAAATGATAAATGACTCTTATGAAATGAAAATGAAATGTTCATGAAATGAAATGAAATGTTTATGAAATGATTGACTGCCAAAAATGTTTATGTTTTTATATGTATCCTATCTGTGTTGGTTCGCCAACTTTAAAGGAAATCCAATTGGGATCCTATGCTAGACAAAGGTCGCTAGCTAGGGTTAACGTGTACACTTATGGAGACCGCGAGTCGCTTGCGACCGGTCTTGGCGTCCGTGGTAAGGAGGCCTCCTTCCCGGCGCGTGATAGAAAGGAACAGATATGGATCATATGAAGGAAAATGATCGGCCGATCGACTTTATGAAAATGAAAGAAATATTTTAGTAAGCACATGTCATTTAAGAAAACCCATGTGTGTTACTGTTATGGCAGTTCAATTTATATATGTATGCATGAATGTATTTTCGGCTATGTCCACTGAGTATTTTTATACTCAGCCCTGCATGTATTTCTAAATGTGCAGGTTGAGCAACTGATGGAATGGAATGATGTTGAGCGGGTGTTCCTTTGACATTTCAAGAAATGTAACCTTGAGTATACATCTTCATATGTATATCTCACACGTTTTCGCTGCAAAACACTTTGATTAGGATAACTCTATGTTATGAAGTTGTGACACGTGTTATTGGGTAACCCACCTTAATCAGTTCTCCTTTATGTGTATGTGTTATAAGTATCCAAATGATCATATATGATCCTAGCTTTTTATTTATGAGTGACATTTCCATATACTTTAATGTTAAGTAATTGTCCATTTCCATTTCTTATTGTTCACCCCAAGTCATAACCCCGGTTAATCCGTCATTGGAATAGTGGGCTGTGACAGAGTGGTATCAGAGCGGTTCGTTCGCTCTGGCCCTAGAAACCTTATTCTAAAGAGTCGAGTCTAGTTTGATTCTTTATACTTACATGGGTTCATATGGCACCGCTCAACACTCCATTGCATCGTGCTCAATCAAGGAAAGAAGGTAACTGCAGTTTCAACGTTTTAAAGATGTTAATGTTCTAAAATGCTTCATGAATATGTTTATGTAAAGAGCATGTTATGATGAAATGTTGAATGTTTTGCCTTTCATGGCATATTTTCGCAGTCTATGATGTTATGATCAGATGAATGATAGAAAAGTGACATATGTTTTCCCAGAGAACATAGATTGCTATAAGATGCATGATCACAATTTCAAAAGAACATAGACTACTAGATTAGTAGGATATCTCTACAATCTAGATTCTTAAGGTAATGATTTAGAAGAATGAAAGAGAACTTAGAACGTCTCAGCTCCCTTAAGAAAATGATGGTTCTTTTGAACTACAAAGAGGAATGAAAAGATATGTACGAGGTAAAGGAAAAGCACAGAATGACGATACAAGACAAATTCAAGGTAAACGTTGCATCAAAGGTTGAACCATAGTCTCTACGTTCGAATGTTCAATTGCGACGGAATATCAAATCGACTTTTGCTACAGGATAGATTTTATGAATAGTGTGTTTTGCCTGTGTACGTATGTCTGTGTGTATATGTCTTAAGAGAGGTTTGGAGTTTGAGATCAATAGGATAGAGAACCTTAAGATAAGTTTAGTTGTCATAATGAACTTATGTTTTGTTATGCATAGTATGTTCATGGCCTTCCAAGTTCGGGACGATGTTTCCCGTGTGACTGGGAGGTGATGATGTTGGACCTGGCCAGTCCACATGATCCAAATCTCAGTAGACGTCTTTTGGGTTGAAAACCCATGTGTTTCAACTTTCGATTGAAAAGCCAGATGGGCTCTTACTCGAGGTCATTTTGTTCGACCTAGTAGTTAATCATTTCATACCCTCTGGTCATTCTTTTGATTCTCTTGAACAATTTCTACAACACCTTGCTTTGATGTTGTGTTGAGTTTGAGCCTTGCAACTCGTGAGTTGTCATAATAGATTCCCTTGTTTGATAAGACCAAGAAGTGTTAGTCTACCGATATAGTATACTACCCAAATTAAGACCAAGAAGTTACTGTTATGGTAGTTCAATTTATATATGTATGCATGAATGTATTTTCGGCTATGTCCACTGAGTATTTTTATACTCAGCCCTGCATGTATTTCTAAATGTGCAGGTTGAGCAACTGATGGAATGGAATGATGTTGAGCGGGTGTTCCTTTGACATTTCAAGAAATGTAACCTTGAGTATACATCTTCATATGTATATCTCACACGTTTTCGCTGCAAAACACTTTGATTAGGATAACTCTATGTTATGAAGTTGTGACACGTGTTATTGGGTAACCCACCTTAATCAGTTCTCCTTTATGTGTATGTGTTATAAGTATCCAAATGATCATATATGATCCTAGCTTTTTATTTATGAGTGACAGATCCATATACTTTAATGTTAAGTAATTGTCCATTTCCATTTCTTATTGTTCACCCCAAGTCATAACCC
This sequence comes from Salvia miltiorrhiza, assembly GCF_028751815.1. Lineage (NCBI taxonomy): Eukaryota > Viridiplantae > Streptophyta > Magnoliopsida > Lamiales > Lamiaceae > Salvia > Salvia miltiorrhiza. Next base: position 7,928,344 of record NC_080389.1, read on the forward strand.
CGGTTAATCCGTCATTGGAATAGTGGGCTGTGACAGATCTCTAACAACTTTCAGCAACATCGCCTCCAAGGCTTGAGAATGCAGTAAACCCTAAAAACACGAGCTTGCCCCCGAGTTTTGCAAATCAATCTGAGGCGGTGCAGCCTCACCAACCTTATGGTACCCGTTTCTTCGTTGTGGTTTTGTAGATAGACTACAACACCGATAATAATAGAATTCTACCACACCGATCGGTGAAAAACCGGTTTCTATCAACATTTTTATTATACAATTTTAATGGGAAAAAGATGAAAAATGAGCTGGAATAATATGCTCAAAACCTTTATACGAAAATTTGATGATAATTAATTAACCTTGACGGCATTGTCATGTCGTTATTAAATTTTGAAAAGTTGTTAGATTGATATTTAAAACTTGGTGCAAGATATTTTAAGTAATTGTAATGAAGATGATAATTGATTATATCATATGTGATTTGATATTTGTTATTTATTACTCCCTCCGTCCGCGATATCGTTTCCACATTTGCCATTTCGGTCCGTCCGCGATATCGTTTCCACTTCCATTTATAGAAGTAGGGTCCACAAACTTCCACTCACAACAATAGTGGGACCCAAACTCCACTCACTACATATCCACTACTATCCACCACTTTTCTTAAAACCCGTGCCATCCACAATGTGGAAATGATATCGCGGACGGAGGGAGTATTTTTGTTATAAATTAAATTTTATTTTATTCAAAGTCCTTTTCATAGGGGCTACAAAATAATTCCCCCCCGCCTCCCCAAATAACCTATAAAACCTGTTAAAAACCGATTTCTATTAGCCTATTGCGTAGTGCGTGGTGTCCATCAATACATAACAAACCGGTAAAAGATGTGCTAATAAAAACAGGTTAACCGGTGTCTTACATACCTACGACACCAGTTATTAACCGGTTTCTATCAGCACATTTTTTTCTACCCCTACGAAACCGGTAGTTTGTGCTAATAGAAATTGGTTAAAAACCGATTTCTATCAGCATTTTTCTTGTAGTGTGGAACTCAAGCATGAGCTCACGTCTTTATGGAAGACTACCTTTGATTGGAAATTAATCCCTATGGAACAGGGCTATCACGATGAAATTTACTATGGAAGCGGATAAAATTGCGGCAAAAAGTAAGCCAATTTGGGAACTTGCCATAGGACATCTGCGATTGAGAGAATGGGTCAAGAGTTTTGATCAGTATAAAGAAACATTTGCGCGCCTTAGCTCAGATTTGAGTGCGGATTTACTACCTGCCCATGGATTCTGGCAGTCGGAGATAATTACGGGCCTAGGGCATGCTATGGGACAGCATATGCGGATTGATGGTGCTACTGCAGCGGGATGTGGGACATGTTGGAAATTGGTTGTGAGTAACCAATGTTTAATAATTTTTCGAGTACCGAAAATATTTAATTTAGCAGAATTAAATGGGACAGGATCGATCTACATTCCGAGTAGATGATCGTAGTATATTTATTTACTCAAAACCGATTTCCGGTGAGTGAGAAATAATTGTTTAAAGTTGGGTACTTGAAACATGGAGTTGTGGGAAAAGATAAGCATTAAATAAGATTTAATACTTATCCCACATCGGGATGTGGATCACCTTTATTACAATATAAAAGCTATTACATCACAGGATGTAATAAAACTGTGTGCACACGTGACGGGTTGCAAAGCCCACACGCGCGCGCCGCCGCCCGCCCGGCCCCGGCCCCGGCCCCGTCGCCCGGCCCGTCCCGTCCCCGTCACCCGACGCGCGGCCGTGGACTTGGACTTGGATCTTGGCAATTGGTCTTTGGGTGGTCTTTGGGCCTACCCTAGGCCCACATCGACTCTTATCTCATGGCAGATTCAAACAGCAGGGCTGTTACTGCTGTAACCCCCGACACCTTTTGAATACCATCAATGGTATTAATCCCGCAGGCTCCTCCATTTGATGTGGACTGTGCCTATAAATAGGACAGCCTCCATGCATCATCTACACAACTGAAACAAGTATTTTACACCAAAACTCTGCTGCACTCTGCATCATCTGTTGAGTTATGTTCTCGCCTCGTTCCAGTTCGCCGGAGCTCGTTGGTCTGCTGTGCTGCTACCTACGAGACGAAGCCGTTTCATCTTTGGGGACGACACGCCAAACCGAGAGCACTACCGGGGCGTTTCTCGTCTTGCGGACAGAGGACCCTCCTCGACTCGGCTATTTCCTGGTTTATTAGATTGTAATTTCAATACAATTTTTCCCTTGTATTCTCATCTCCTACATTTCTGTGTTCCATTGTACTACGCCCGCGAGCTTGTAATCCAACAATCGCAAGACGAGATAAGCTTGCAACGTGGGAGTATTTTGGACATGTAATTGAACTTAAAACTTTCGGAACTTAAACACCTTTGCTGGAGATGTCGACCGGTCCTGCGAACTCCACCGAGGCTGCCAATGCCGTTGCCGCCGCCTCCGCCGCGGCCGCATCAACCGTGGCACCCGCCACCTCTGCCGCTGCTGCCTCCACCTTTAGTGGTGGTCATTTTGGTGTTCCAACACCGCTACCTTTCTTGTTTGGTGCTAACCAAACGACTCTTGGAGGAGATAGTTCCGTGCAAGGAACGGTTGGCCCAACTCCGTTTGGGTCAACGATTGGTTCCACTTCGAGTGGTTCCGTGGGGTCCACTTTTGGACGAACGGTTGGGGCCTTCGGGACCAACGTGGTGAGCTATGGCAACATAGCGGGTTCGGTGCCAATGCAGCCCTCGAGGGCGAATGCAATAGCAGAAAAGCCACCTAAGTTTGGTGGGTCACACTTCAAAATGTGGTAGCACAAGATGATGTTATACATCACGACTTTGGGCTTGGTCGATTTCCTGTGGGAAGATGAGCCACCTGCGCCGGCGGACAACGAGACCAGTCTCTGGGTGCATGCCGCGTATGACGATTGGCGCTATGGCGACTATCTTTGTAAACATTTCATTTTAGAAGGTTTAGAAGATAGTTTATACAATGTATACGCCAATGTAAAGACCTCCAAACCACTTTGGCAGGCACTAGAGAACAAGTATTGTAGTGATGATGTAATAGCTAAGTTCTTAGACTTTAAGATGATCGATGGTAGATCGATCATGGATCAAGTGCAAGAATTCCAACTTATCTTGCATGAGTTGGAATCCGAAGGGATGAAAATGCCCGAAGCTTTCATCACTGCGGCGATTATCGAGATGCTACCGCCAAGCTGGATTGACTTCAAGAGCTACCTTATGCAGAACAATGAGGAGATGACTCTTGAAGATCTCATGGTTAAGCTGCGCTTAGAATTTGACGTGAGGGAATGTATGACCAAGGTCGAAAACTCATCTCAAGTCAAAGGCAACTTGTTGGAGAAAGGCGGTCCCTCCAACAACAAGCTCGCCAAAACGCCAAGGACAAGGGCAAGGCAAAAATGAAGGATTGCTACAATTGTGGCAAACCGGGTCACTTGGCAAAGGATTGCTACAAGCTCAAAAAGAAGAAGGCGAGACGTGATATCATTATCATTGAGTAGAAGTTGATCAAAACAACTTGGCGGCTTAGACTAGAGTTTGAGTCCAAGTTGTTATAATCATTGTTTAGATAGCACTTGGTAGAGCATAGCCAATGAGCTTATCTAACTCAATAATAATAAGAATGAGTTTATTTCTTATCTATTTGAGTGTTGTGATTTATAGCATTGTAGACATGTGAATCTAAATGCGATAAAAAGATTAGTAAATATGGATTTACTAAAAATAAACGAGTTTAACACTCAAAACAAATGTCAAATTTGTGTTGAAGCAAAAATGACGAAGTCTCCGTTTCATTCTGTGGAAAGGAGCACTAAACCTTTAGAACTAATCCACACCGACGTGTGTGATCTAAAGTTTGTGCAAACTCGAGGTGGTAAAAGGTACTTTATCACTTTTATTGATGACTGCACAAGGTATTGCTATCTTTATCTTCTAAGAAGTAAAGATGAGGCTATTGAAGCTTTCAAGAACTTCAAAACAGAAGCCGAGAATCAACTTGGTAGTCGAATTAAGATGGTTCGAAGTGATAGAGGAGGAGAATATGTTGCTCCGTTTGAAGAATTATGCAACGCTAGTGGTATAATACATCAAACAACTGCTCCATATTCACCTCAATCTAATGGTGTTGCTGAACGCAAGAATCGAACTCTTAAAGAGATGATGAATGTCATGTTGATTAGTTCTGGGTTACCCCAGAACATGTGGGGGGAGGTGACAAACATGGTTTTCGTACCTCAATTCCACATGTTTTGTTGTCATTTCCCTTCATGTTTTGCTTGTGAATGCTTGTTTGTGCCCGAATATTTAGTTTTATGAAGATTTGATATCTTTGTGTAGTTTTGGAGTAATTTCAGGAAAAATCAAGGATTAATTGGAGGATTTTGAAGATATGATATTGAAGTACGTCTCGAGAGGAATCCGTGAGCGCAAACGGCGACCAAATCCGAGTCCGGACGAGGGAGAACGGAGCAAAACGAGCGGACTGTGCAAAACGCCCAGTACCCCGCGGTCACCACCCGCGGCCGCGGGGTAAGACCGCGGGTCAGCTGTTCCCGACTCAGGAGACACCCGCGGTCACCACCCGCGGCCGCGGGGTGGGACCGCGGGTTTCCTGAGCATCCCCCACGTTTGAAGGCCGCGGACGCGGGCCGTGACCGCGGGAAAAGAGCGGAGCATCCCCAAGTGGGCCCCAGTCGCGTTTTTCAGCCCTTAACCCCCATTTTTCCCCTTTTCCTCACACTATTCATCATCCCCAACATTCAACACACCCATTTTCCATCTTCCCCAATTCCTCCACACCAAACCCTAGCCTCCATTACCACATCTTTTTACCAAGATTGAAGGCATTGAAGAGGAGAGAAGATTGAAGAAAGCTCATTAATAGGATTTGTCACTTCTTACTCTCTCTTTCATTTATGTATTTCTTTGATTTTGGTTTGTTGTTTGTGAACATGTTTGGATAAAATCCCCCATTGGTTTGGGGATTAGGCTAGTTGATTATGTGATGGATTGATTATTATGCTTAATATATGTATTGATTATTTCCTTGTTATTATCTTTTCAAGCCCTAGCTTTAATTCTTGTATGGATTGTTGGCCACTTTCTATGCATTTCTAATTTGTGATTTGAATCGGGAGAGGATAATCATAATAGATTAGGAGCTTGAAACATATTGACTCAATAAACCGGGAGGTTGAGAGTTGGGTGAGAGTTTACCGATCATTTGTGCTCTTGGGAGTTATAGGTTAGAAGTTGACCGGGGACGGCAACTATGACCCGTAATCTACAGTTTTAGTCGTCCGGGAGGGGGCTAGAACTAGTGGGGAGATCACTCTAGATAAATAGGAATATCAAGACTAATATTGAGCTAATTGAAGTCCATTGCTAATCCATCGTTGCCTAATCCCTAAACCACCTTCATCACTTAATTAATCCACTTTATTTGATTGTTCTTATTTTGTCTTTGAATTTGTTAGTTAATCAAACCACTCACCTCCTTGTTTAGTCTAAATAGCTCTAGCATAATGACTTAAGGTAATCACGAGAATTTGACTACTAATCCTTGTGGAATACGACCTTGCTTCCCTATATTACAACTACCCGTATACTTGCGGCGTAGTAAAAATAATAGCGAACAAGTTTTTGGCGCCGTTGCCGGGGATTAGTTTAGTTTGATTGTTTGTGATATTTTGAATCATTGTGCTTAACTACTTTAGACATTTTACTTGCTTTATTTTTGTTTTCTATTTTAAGATTGTGTTTTGACTCGTTGTTTCTTGTTGGTTGGTAGGTAGTGCATGAACACAAGGTCTAAGGGTGCTCCTCTTATACCCATTGACCTTGAAGTTGAAGCTTTTTGCCGACACAACAAAGCAAGAGCGAGAAGAGAGAAAGAATTGGAGGGAAGCATGGCGGAAAATCAAGAATTGATCCTCCAACTCCAAAGACAATTGGAGGCCATGCAAGGGCGAATCAATGAGCAAGAGGCTCAAAGGAATGCACCACCACCACCACCTATTAGCAATATGTTCCAACCCGTGGTCCAACAAGGGGGAGTGCATGCCCCAAGAATCAATGCCAATAATTTTGAGCTCAAGCCGGCCCTCATAAATATGGTACAACAAAACCAATTCGCCGGTCTTTCTCAAGATGACCCGAATGGACATCTTGGAAACTTCTTGGAGATATGCGGCACCATCAAGATAAATGGAGTCCCGGAGGATGCCGTTCGACTTCGACTCTTCCCCTTCTCACTAAGGGGCATGGCCAAGACATGGTATCAATCTTTAGAGGGTGGTTCTATCACTACATGGGAGAAGATGGCTCAAAAGTTCCTCAATAAATTCTACCCTCCGGGCAAAACCATGAAGATGAAGAAGGACATAGTCCAATTTCACCAATTTGATGGAGAATCCTTCTATGAAGCTTGGGAGAGATTCAAAGAGATGCTAAGGAAGTGCCCTAACCATGGCTTAGATCAAAACACAATCATTTGTGTATTCTACACCGGGTGTAGTGGTGAGATGCAAAGAGACATGAATGCATCGGCCAATGGAGCATTGTTGGAGAAAAGCCACAAGGAGGCCGCCCACATCATAGAGAACTTGGCCGCCAATAGCTACCAATTTCCGGGGGAGAGGACTATTTTGAAGAAGGTGGCGGCTACAACAAGCTCGGATCCGATAGCTCTTTTGACGGCTCAATTGACCGCTATGAATAGCAAAATTGATGCTATGTCCACATCAAAGCTGGAGCCTATAGTGGAGGAACGAACCAACATTGAGGATGTGCACTACATTAACAATAATCGAGGCTTTGGAAACTTTCATCCTCAACACCAAGGAGGGTATCAAGGGCAAGGGCAATACAATCAAGGATTTCAAACAAATCGCCACCCAAATCTTGCCTATGGTAATCCCAACAACTTCTTGCAACCACCACCCGGATTTGCAGTGAGCGATGGTATGATCAAGGAAGAGAAGAAACTCAACCTTGAAGAGATCTTAATGAAGTTCATGACCGCCACACAAGCTCACATGACAAAAACCGATGAGAGGTTGGAGGCTCAAGCAACCCAATTGAAAATGCTTGAGATGAAAGTGGGGCAAATTGCCGAATCCTTAAGCAATCAACGCCAACAAGGGCAATTTCCAAGCAACACTATTGTAAACCCTAAGGAGCATTGCAAAGCTATTAACATACTAGGTGAGACAACCTTTGAAGAGTCCAAGATGTGCTTGGGAGAGGATGACATGGTTGAAATAGAGAAGAGCAATGATGGAGGCATTTCTTCAAAAATGCAAAATGATAAAGAAAAGAAGAAGGAAGTGTACAAAGCTCCACCTCCTTATTGCCCACCAATCCCCTTTCCTCAAAGGCTTCCCAAGAAGAATGTGGAGAGTGAGTTCTCCAAATTCCTTGAAATCTTTCGGAAGGTGAATATCAACATCCCCCTTGTTGAAGCTTTGCAACAAATGCCCAAGTATGCAAAATTTCTCAAGGAAGTTCTATCCAAGAAGAAGAAATTGGAAGAATTTGAAACGGTCAACCTCACCAAAGAATGTTGTGCCGTTCTTCAAAAGAAGCTACCTATTAAGATCAAGGATCCCGGGAGCTTTACTATCCCATGTGATGTTGGAAATGGTCGTTTTGGAAAGGCCTTGTGTGATTTAGGAGCAAGCATAAATTTGATGCCTCTCTCCATCTTCAACAAGCTTGAAATAGGAACCATTAAGCCAACCACAATTGCTTTGCAAATGGCGGATCGTTCCGTTTCATATCCTAAAGGGATAGTGGAAGATGTCTTGGTGAGGGTTGAAAAATTCATTTTTCCGGTGGATTTTGTGGTGTTGGATATGGTTGAGGACAAGGATGTACCTTTGATCCTTGGACGTCCATTCTTGGCGACGGGGAGGGCTCTAATTGATGTTGCAAAGGGCAAGCTCACATTGAGAGTGAATGATGAGAGTGTTACCTTCTCAATCCACAAAGCTCCCAAGCACAAAGATGAGGAAGAAAGAATGAAAATGGAGGAATGCAAAATGATGCAAGTGATCGAACCTTGCATCAACTTGAAGGAAAAATTGAAGAAAGAAAAGGGAGAGGAGAAATCTCCAAGCTTGGAGTTGAAGCTTCTCCCCACACACTTGAAGTATGCATTATTTGGTGAGAATGAGATGCATCCAATGGGGCAAGACCGTGTACTCCAACTCAATGAGTTAGATGAGTATCACGCATTTGAGAAGTCAAGCCTCTACAAGGAGAGGACAACAAGTGCTAATGACGAGATGATGCACAAACGGGAGTTTGCACCCGATGATGAAGTCCTTCTCCTCACCTTCCGTCAATCACTACCTCCGGAAGAGCCAAGATCGAAATGGTCGGGTCCTTTCAAAATCAACAAGGTTTTCAATAATGGAGCAATTGAATTGAGAAAGAAAGATGGAAGAACCTTTGTGGTTGAGAAGGAAAGAATCAAGGTGTATTTGCCCTTGAAACCAAAAGTTGAAGTGTTCGTTGGCACCATCCCCGAGCCATGACACCATCGTGAAGACGTCGAGCTCACGACGTTAAACTAAGCGCTAGTTGGGAGGCACCCCAACAAGGTACCCTTTAATTATTGCAAGTTCAATAAGTACACACATATATAGGTATTTATATATTAATCTATGTATATATTTATATATGTGTGTGGTTTATCTTTTTTTTTTATATGTTAGTTTTTTTTGTGTGTCCGAGACAACTTCTCTTTCTCTTTTCCTCCAAACTCATTTCCACTTTGTGTGAAATAAGTTTGGGGGGAGGGGAGAGATGGATTAGTTGTCTCATCTATCTTTTGCTTTACTTATTTTTGTTTGTTTTTGTTTTGTTGTCATGTTTTTGTTATTGTTGAATAAATGAAAGCTTGAGAGTTAGTTAAGTTGATATTTTTGTTTTTGTTTTGCTTGGGATAATTGTATCAAACTTTGTGATGTTGATTGAATGTCATTGGGCTTATGATATAAATTGTTTCTTGGAAAAATTGTGTGTATCACTTGTGGATTATGCATGAAAAGTTTGAACTTGTGACAAGTGAGTTAAATGTTTTGCCTCCAAGAACTTGAAAATGAGCTTGTGAGAATTGAGCCTTTGATTGTCATACATTTACAATCTCATTTTGTTCTTGAGTGTAAATCATTTGAGCATGTGTGTTGATCTCTAGAACTTGCCATGAGTCCTATCTTGAAAATAAAAGTAGATGTGTTGTTAATATTGAAGTGATTTAAGGCCATCTTTGTTAGCCACTTAACTCAAATTGTGTCCAAATTCTCATTTGATCCTAGTTTACCCCTTTCGTGCCTTGTAGCCTTTCTTTTAATGAACCAATGATAAAGGGGTAGAACTTAGAGTGTTAGTGGTTGCTTTGATGAAAAGGTTTGGGAAATGATTGAAATTACTTGTCTAACTTTGATTGAGTGAAAATCACTAGTCCCATATGAGCTCAAAAAGAAAAAAAAAAATGGCGATTCCACTGGGGAAAAAGAAAAAGAAATGAAAATGAATGTGACTAAAAGAGCATAAAGGGGAATGATTTGCCTTTTGAATCATGGCCATGATAGATATCACTAAGGATGAAAAGATGAAATGTAGGGATTTTGGTTTATGTTTGATAAGAGAAATAGTGAAGTCGATTTGTTCATTATGATTATTTGATCGTGGGATGAGTCACTTTGCCTAAAAACTACTCACCTTACCAAAGAACCCTCATTACAACCCAAGGAAAGCCCTTTGTGATCTTTATTTATAACACATTGAAGTATAGAGAGTTAGGATAAATGGCAAGCTTATGGTAGATTGCATACTTGTTTCAATTTGAGTGCAAACACGTCCATTCTAAACACTTGAGAGTTGAGTGCGTCATTGAAACATCCACCTTGTGAGGATTCAAGCTTCGATGCTATAATATTGAACTCACTATCACTTGTGACTTCTTGGAATGCATTTCTGCTTGTGATATACTTTTGAAAGATTTTTAAAATTGTTGAAGCCCTTGAAATGACACCAATTCATGCTTACATGTTTGTTTACTTTTATTTCTCTTCTCTTCGTCGTTTGGGGACAAACAACACTTTAAGTTTGGGGGGTTGACAAACATGGTTTTCGTACCTCAATTCCACATGTTTTGTTGTCATTTCCCTTCATGTTTTGCTTGTGAATGCTTGTTTGTGCCCGAATATTTAGTTTTATGAAGATTTGATATCTTTGTGTAGTTTTGGAGTAATTTCAGGAAAAATCAAGGATTAATTGGAGGATTTTGAAGATATGATATTTAAGTACGTATCGAGAGGAATCCGTGAGTGCAAACGGCGACCAAATCCGAGTCCGGACGAGGGAGAACGGAGCAAAACGAGCGGACTGTGCAAAACGCCCAGTACCCCGCGGTCACCACCCGCGGCCGCGGGGTAAGACCGCGGGTCAGCTGTTCCCGACTCAGGAGACACCCGCGGTCACCACCCGCGGCCGCGGGGTGGGACCGCGGGTCCCCTGAGCATCCCCCACGTTTGAAGGCCACGGACGCGGGTCGTGACCGCGGGAAAAGAGCGGAGCATCCCCAAGTGGGCCCCAGTCGCGTTTTTCAGCCCTTAACCCCCATTTTTCCCCTTTTCCTCACACTATTCATCATCCCCAACATTCAACACACCCATTTTCCATCTTCCCCAATTCCTCCACACCAAACCCTAGCCTCCATTACCACATCTTTTTACCAAGATTGAAGGCATTGAAGAGGAGAGAAGATTGAAGAAAGCTCATTAATAGGATTTGTCACTTCTTACTCTCTCTTTCATTTATGTATTTCTTTGATTTTGGTTTGTTGTTTGTGAACATGTTTGGATAAAATCCCCCATTGGTTTGGGGATTAGGCTAGTTGATTATGTGATGGATTGATTATTATGCTTAATATATGTATTGATTATTTCCTTGTTATTATCTTTTCAAGCCCTAGCTTTAATTCTTGTATGGATTGTTGGCCACTTTCTATGCATTTCTAATTTGTGATTTGAATCGGGAGAGGATAATCATAATAGATTAGGAGCTTGAAACATATTGACTCAATAAACCGGGAGGTTGAGAGTTGGGTGAGAGTTTACCGATCATTTGTGCTCTTGGGAGTTATAGGTTAGAAGTTGACCGGGGACGGCAACTATGACCCGTAATCTACAGTTTTAGTCGTCCGGGAGGGGGCTAGAACTAGTGGGGAGATCACTCTAGATAAATAGGAATATCAAGACTAATATTGAGCTAATTGAAGTCCATTGCTAATCCATCGTTGCCTAATCCCTAAACCACCTTCATCACTTAATTAATCCACTTTATTTGATTGTTCTTATTTTGTCTTTGAATTTGTTAGTTAATCAAACCACTCACCTCCTTGTTTAGTCTAAATAGCTCTAGCATAATGACTTAAGGTAATCACGAGAATTTGACTACTAATCCTTGTGGAATACGACCTTGCTTCCCTATATTACAACTACCCGTATACTTGCGGCGTAGTAAAAATAATAGCGAACAAGTTTTTGGCGCCGTTGCCGGGGATTAGTTTAGTTTGATTGTTTGTGATATTTTGAATCATTGTGCTTAACTACTTTAGACATTTTACTTGCTTTATTTTTGTTTTCTATTTTAAGATTGTGTTTTAAAGACAAGGGAAAAGAAGAAGCTAGTACAAGCAACGATACTAGAGAAGAAGCTACTAGTTCTGAACCTGTTGAGACAGTGCCCGAATCGCGAAAGCGACCAGGCCCTGACCTTGAAGTGTCAAAACCAAGACGTAGTAAACGAGGCAGGATTGCCAAGGACTTTGGACCAGAATATATCGCCTTCATGCTAGATGAAGAACCTTCATCTATCAAAGTGGCGTTTTCTAGACCAGACGGGCTACTCTGGAGGGAAGCAGTCCAGAGTGAAATTGACTCAATCATGCAAAACCACACTTGGGTGTTGGTTGATTTACCCGAAGGTTGTAAACCCTTAGGATGTAAATGGATCCTAAAAAGGAAATATAAAGCTGATGGATCAATAGACAAGTATAAAGCGCGCTTAGTCGTTAAAGGATTTTAGCAGCGTGAGGGGTACGATTTTTTCGATACCTATTCACCAGTGACAAGGATTACATCTATTCGAGTGCTTCTCGCGATTGCAGCTCTGCACAATCTTGAGATTCATCAAATGGATGTTAAAACTGCGTTCTTAAACGGTGATCTAGAAGAAGAAGTCTATATGGAACAACCTGAAGGGTTTGTAGTACCTGGACAAGAGAAAAAGGTATGCAAGCTAGTAAAGTCTCTCTATGGACTGAAACAAGCGTCGCTGCAATGGCACTTGAAATTTGACAATGTCATGTTGTCAAATGGCTTCAAAATCAACGAATGTGACAAATGTGTCTACATCAAGAGCACTAGTAATGGGTACTGACTCATCCAAAAACACCTAGCGGATGGACTCGAATTTATACGAGGTCGTCCTAGGGCGGTAAGGTGACTCAAGTCGTCTCACAAGGAAGACTTAGCAGGGCTCTAATCGTATTGCTCACAAGAAACAGAAATAAAACCTAAACATTCTAATCGGATAATTGGGGCTGGCACTGACTAACGCTCTAACACCGGTACGTAATTGAAATGAAGCAGTAAACATTAACTAATGCAGAGACATGTACGAACACATATAAGAACTAAGAACACGGCAATTAAACATTAACGGAATCAACTAGGGTTTCAATCTTGAACTCTGAACCAAACAATCATAAACTCGTAAGCATCGACGATTAATTACTATCTAGGCAAGAAACTAAATCAAGCATCCAATTCAAATGCAAAGAAAATCTTAATCTCCATAAAAAGGAATCTCTAAACTTTCACCAACAAGAAGGGAAAAACGTAATCAATAGCAACGAACTACGAATCACGTAGATTATCTAAACTCAACAACAATCATCTCTAATCATTACATCCATCAAAGCATAAAACACAAAACTTAATTAACCAAAAGATTCATATAACCAAGAAAATATAGCATCAACAACAATAATCTTCAATCATCATATATATTCATCAAAGACAAGAAACAAAAACTCAAATAACCAAGGGATTCATAAACAAAGAGAATCAAAGGGAGTTCTTACAAAACATAGCAATCCAAGGAAAACCAATCCGATGAAGTGTTAATTGACATCCAAAGCAATCCAATGAATCCACAATCGAAAGTAATTGATTTGAAACTCTAAAAACCCAAGGAAAAATGTGGAAATCGCCTCTAGAGGCTGCTGGGTTCGAGAATGATAAAGTAAAACCCTAGAAAGGGGTTTTTAATCGAAAAAAACGTACTGTCGGATCTGCACAGAGGCGGCCGCCGCCGTGTAACGGCGCCGCCGTGAGGGCCTTTCGCAGAATGGGCACGGCGGCCGCCGTCCCACGGCGCCCGCCGTCTACTGCAATGCGCAGCGGTTTTGTTTTGGCCTGTTCTCCCTCGTTTCAAGTCGGATTTTGGATCCGTTTTCGCCTACGAACTCGTATCGAGACAAACTTCGATTCTTATTCAAACCAATCAACTAAATTCTGACTTTATTTTTGTCCACATATCAATCAATTTGAGCACAAAATCCTGAGACCACAAAATTAGCACAAAAGCTCAAATCATTCAACTCTTAAGTGAAAGAGACCAAAATAAAAGTCAATATAAGACGTAAATACCCAGAGATTCATCACAAAATAGGGCTAAACAACCCCCCCACACTTGATCCTTTGCTTGTCCTCAAGCAAAGTCACGACACCAAAAGATAGTTCACAAGAAAACTTCCTCACCATTCACATCTCCAACCAATCTAAGTCTCTTAGCCATTCACATTCCTCACGAGATGTTCATTGTTAAGATTTTAAGAAGCAACAACCACATGATACAATTCAATCCGATCAGACCCAATTCTCCGCTAGAGGTGAATTCCCTAATGTGATTGCCTTTATAATCAAATCCCATTTTCCTTGAAGATGATAAACATTCAAACCAAAAATAATTTTATACATCTTTCTTTTAAAGGTGATGTTATTCCATTCTCAATAGATGGGCCAACTTTCGTGAGATCAACACTTTTGGAGGTAATCCAAAATGTTCTCACGTGGTTTTCCATGCTCATAACACTACCGTCAGAGGAGCAGAGACCCAGAGCTATAGAAAACTTCACAACAAACCAACATTCAAACTCAAGGGATAAGATCGTAGGCTATCACAATGAAAACACTCCCTCTAGCATCTACCGGACAAATCACGTCAAGAATAGCTCATAAGGGTGTTGCATCCAAAACATCAAACAACTTACATCAAGAGAGGAATATGCATAGCCTGAGAGACAAAGATAGCAACCAAGCCAACACAAAGCATGAAATTTACTTGTGAACAAATCATCAAAGTGTGCATTATTACTTGAAGCCAAACAACAATCAAGATAAAGGAGACCATTTGCCCCACACAAGAAAGCCCAAAAACACAACAAAAAGGCACCCATAGGATCACAACTACCAACAAACACCCTCCCCCCCACACACTTAAACTCTGGCACTGTCCTCAGTGCAAACAAAAAGAGGGGTGAAGGAGGAAACTTCCCTAAATTCCGATCCAGTGGTGAGTCTGTAGTGTCCCACGATGTTTGCCTCTCTCTCATCCAAAGAACAAGCAGTCTCCAACGCAACAACCTGCACCAAACAACAGATGCAACAAATCACAACACAAACAAAACGACAGAAAAATGAAACCAGAAAAAGCAAGAAAACATGGGTTGCCTCCCATGCAGCGCTAGTTTTTAAGTCGCCAGCCCGACTAAGAAGGTCCCTTAACCAAAATCCGATTGGAGCTCCAGCTGTCTTAGCGCCCTTGTAAACACATCTTTTTGAATTGCAGCTGCGGGTCCTCCAAATGAGCGTTCCATGCTCATATCATGAGATGCTCCTCTATCCACCCATCCAAGGAGATTGAGTGACATAACCTCATCGAGCTTCTCTTCCAGTGGCAAGGCAGACAGGAAGCCTTGCTCTATGTCATATTCCTCGTGCAGCTTATCCAGAGATTCATGCTCAATGTCAGCCTCATCCTGCAGGTTAGCAAGGAATTCCTCCACGATCTCGTCCTCCTCTTGCAGCTGATTAAGGAATTCCTGCACAATATAGTTCTCATCCAAAGCATCAAATGCTTCAACATAAGAGCAGGTTTGAATTAAGCGAGTGGGGGTAGTAGGTTTTTGATCAAAAACAGAGAATGTTACCGCTCTACCCGCCCCCTACCATACTTACAGTTCCCGTACCCACATCGATGCGAGTACGGGTGGTAGCCATAAAGGGTCGGCCAAGTAGCACGAGATGCCCATTCTCGCCTCTAATCCCTTTTCCCTCATCAAGTACAACAAAATCAGTGAAAACACTAATCCCCCTCACGACCACCTCAACATCCTCAACAAGGCCTCGTGGGCTGCTAATGGAGCCGTCAGCTAGCTCTATCTTAATGTTCGTGCATTTCAGCTCTTTATTTCCCAACCTCTCAAAAATATCAAGCGGCATCAAATTGACTGCCGCGCCCAAATCAAGCATTCCCAAAACCTTTTCAACCCCACCTAAGCTAATATCAAAAATAAAGCTACCTGGATCTCCTTGCTTGGGTGGTGGTTGGTCTAGTGCAACAGTGACGGGTGGCAGTGGCTCACTGGGGCATTGGGTAGCCTTGATTGCCTGCACAGTTTTGCTTCTCCATCTCCCCATGGTTATTGGGGCCTTGTCCTTGACTACCTCAACGGCATGAGCTTGATGCGGCTGTTTGTCCTGGTTTGGGAACTTTCCGGTCGGCTGTTCTTGCTGCAGCTGATTCAGGGCTCCTGTAAGTTGCCCAACTGTAGTCTCGAGACGCTTGATGGTAGCACTCTGAGACTCCATGTTCTGTTTGGTCATCTCCATGAAAGACTGCATGGTGTCCTCGAGAGACGGCTTCTGTGGTTGAGCTTGCTTCTGAAACTGTTGGGGAGCATTCTGGTATTGCTGCTGCTGCTGCTGCTGAAAATTCCCTTGTTGTATAGGAAACTGTTGATACTGCTGATACTGCGGGGGCTGCTGTTGCTGATAAGCTTGAGTGTAGTTCTGCTGCTGAGCTCTCCAACCCGAGTTGGAATTTTGTTGCCCTTGATTAAACACGGGCCTCTGTTCAAATTGAGGCCTCCCCGGATAGCTCTGAGCAGCATAGACCTCTGCTTCTCCTTCAGGTGTGCATTCCCCCATGCGATGGCACGCGTTGGTTCCATGACCAAAATCGCCACATATGCCACATCCTTCTGCTGGTGGCGCATGAACTGGTGGAGCCTTCACCTGGTTCATCGTGAGGTGTTGTACTTGCCTCATCAGGTCCGCTACTTGCTTCTGAAGCTCATTGTTGGGAGCTACTGCATTGGCTTCAACCCTCCTTCCTCTAACTGATTTCTGTTGAGAACTCGCGGCAAGTGTTTCGAAAATCCCTTTGAGCTCATCAGCTGTCTTCCGGGCAATGTTGCCCCCTGCTGTACTGTCCACCATAAACTGTGCCGTCTGGATCAATCCGTCATAGAAGAATTGCATCAACATGACGGGTGATAGCTGGTGCTGCGGGCACTGGCGGAGGAGCTCTTGGAATCTCTCCCAAGCCTCGTGGAAAGGCTCGTCAGCTCCTTGCATGAAGTCCATAATTTGGCTCCTAATCTCTTGAGTCTTGTGATTAGGGTAGTACTTGAGCATGAACTTCTCACACGCCTCTCCCCATGTAGTGATGGAGTTCGGCGGCAGGGACAGCAACCACGTTCTCGCCCGGTCCTTGAGTGCGTAGGGCAAGCACTTGAGTCTCAACTGATCCTCGGTGAGTTCCAGCAGTGGGAAGGTCTGCACTTGGGTGCAGAAATCACGGATGAACTGCAAGGCGTCCTCACTGGGCATCCCATAAAAGAGCGGCAACAGGTTTGAATCATTGGGCTTCAGATTATAATTTCGGACCGCCGTGGGAAGCACTATAGCTGACGTGCTAGTGGTCCCAATAACTGGTCTGGAAAAATCTCCCATGTACTGAACATTCTTCTCCGCCATTGCTTCTTGGTCAGGATTGGGCCAAGCTTCTTCTTCTTTTTCAGAATGCACTGAAAGTGTCTCCTCAAAAGCTTCCAGAATGGGATTGGAAGCAATTCTCTCTTCACAATTTTTCTCTCGAAACTGTGATTCCACAAAACTTCTCGAACTGGACTCGGACTCCTTCTCCAGGCTTGAAAGAACCTCCCGAGGTCGATGAATGTTGTCGTAGTAAGGTGCAAGCTTTCTCTTCAAGCTTCTACGTCCTTGCATACACAACACGAACAAACAAATCAAACGCACCGGAGGGAGAAAATAACCGAGTCAAAAGAAATAAACAAAAATAAACACGGAAAACAATGCAACACAATCAAATGCCTAAAGCCTTCCCCGGCAACGGCGCCAAAATTTGACTCATCCAAAAACACCTAGCGGATGGACTCGAATTTATACGAGGTCGTCCTAGGGCGGTAAGGTGACTCAAGTCGTCTCACAAGGAAGACTTAGCAGGGCTCTAATCGTATTGCTCACAAGAAACAGAAATAAAACCTAAACATTCTAATCGGATAATTGGGGCTGGCACTGACTAACGCTCTAACACCGGTACGTAATTGAAATGAAGCAGTAAACATTAACTAATGCAGAGACATGTACGAACACATATAAGAACTAAGAACACGGCAATTAAACATTAACGGAATCAACTAGGGTTTCAATCTTGAACTCTGAACCAAACAATCATAAACTCGTAAGCATCGACGATTAATTACTATCTAGGCAAGAAACTAAATCAAGCATCCAATTCAAATGCAAAGAAAATCTTAATCTCCATAAAAAGGAATCTCTAAACTTTCACCAACAAGAAGGGAAAAACGTAATCAATAGCAACGAACTACGAATCACGTAGATTATCTAAACTCAACAACAATCATCTCTAATCATTACATCCATCAAAGCATAAAACACAAAACTTAATTAACCAAAAGATTCATATAACCAAGAAAATATAGCATCAACAACAATAATCTTCAATCATCATATATATTCATCAAAGACAAGAAACAAAAACTCAAATAACCAAGGGATTCATAAACAAAGAGAATCAAAGGGAGTTCTTACAAAACATAGCAATCCAAGGAAAACCAATCCGATGAAGTGTTAATTGACATCCAAAGCAATCCAATGAATCCACAATCGAAAGTAATTGATTTGAAACTCTAAAAACCCAAGGAAAAATGTGGAAATCGCCTCTAGAGGCTGCTGGGTTCGAGAATGATAAAGTAAAACCCTAGAAAGGGGTTTTTAATCGAAAAAAACGTACTGTCGGATCTGCACAGAGGCGGCCGCCGCCGTGTAACGGCGCCGCCGTGAGGGCCTTTCGCAGAATGGGCACGGCGGCCGCCGTCCCACGGCGCCCGCCGTCTACTGCAATGCGCAGCGGTTTTGTTTTGGCCTGTTCTCCCTCGTTTCAAGTCGGATTTTGGATCCGTTTTCGCCTACGAACTCGTATCGAGACAAACTTCGATTCTTATTCAAACCAATCAACTAAATTCTGACTTTATTTTTGTCCACATATCAATCAATTTGAGCACAAAATCCTGAGACCACAAAATTAGCACAAAAGCTCAAATCATTCAACTCTTAAGTGAAAGAGACCAAAATAAAAGTCAATATAAGACGTAAATACCCAGAGATTCATCACAAAATAGGGCTAAACAGGTACGTTATGGTGTGTCTCTATGTAGACGACATGTTGATTATGGGAAGCAACAATCGTATCATTGTTGATACAAAGAACATGTTAAAAAGGAATTTTGACATGAAAGACATGGGGTTAGCTGACGTGATCCTTGGAATGAAAATTCTCAGGACCACCGATGGAATAACTTTGACACAATCTCATTACATTGAGAAAGTGCTCAAAAGGTTTAATGCGTTTGACAAATCGCCTGTAAAAACCCCATTAGAACTCAACGTTCACATGAAGAAGAACATGGGTGAACCTGTCGCACAGGAAGAATATGCAAGGATCATTGGGTGCCTTATGTATATTACAAATTGCACTCGACCTGATCTTGCATGCCCAGTGAACAAATTAAGTCGCTATACAAGCAATCCAAGTAAAGAACATTGGAAAGCACTTGAGAGAGTTTTGAGATACTTAAAGTATACTCTAAACTTTGGAATACACTACACGAGATACCCCCCGGTACTTGAAGGGTACTGTGATGCTAACTGGATATCCGACGCGAAAGACTCGTTATCAACGAGTGGTTACGTGTTCACTATAGGGGGAGGAGCAATCTCGTGGAGGTCTGCAAAACAGACATGTATTGCTAGATCCACCATGGAATCAGAATTCATCGCTTTAGACAAAGCAGGTGAAGAAGCCCATCGGTACTCGAAACTTTTTGGAAGATATTCCATGTTGGTCAAAACCCGTGCCGCCCGTCATGATAAACTGCGACAACCAAGCAGCTATTGGGAGGGCGAAAAGTGGGTTGTACAATGGTAAGTCTCGACACATACGTCGACGACATAATACCGTAAGACATTTGATCGAAAGTGGAGTTATCTCAATTGACTATATAAAGTCAATAGATAATCTGGCCGATCCGCTCACTAAAGCTTTGAATCGAGATCAGGTGTATAAATTGCTAGAGGGAATGGGTGTAAAATCCACAAAATAAGGATGATTATAGTGGTAACCCAATCATGATGACTAGAGATCCCAAGAACGTGGTTCAATGGGAAAACTAAGCTATAAGATTCCAAGTAGAACACTCAAACTACTTGCATTCCCTAGACAGCAACTGAGTGTTGAAACCTGCTTAGTGGTAAGGTTAAGTCATTGACTTTTAATGATTCCTAAACACCTCAGGGAGGTTGAGTATAGCAGGATACTCGGAAAAGAATCACCTATATAAGTGAGATGTGGGGGCCGCATCGACCTAACACTTATGAATCCAAAGAGCTGTCCAAGGCCCGCAAATGACAAAAACGTGAGAACGAAATGAGGTTGAGGCGTTAGTGTGTTAATACTGTTGTCTCGGTATACACGAAGGAGAAATGGTTCAAAGACATCAAGTTCTACCAATTCACCAGTATATCCGATAGTATTAACTAAGGATGGTTCAAGGCCGCAAACCACCTATTCTAATGCACTAAGGTCTCTTGAGAACAGAGCTTGTGTCTGCATTTGCATTTGGCTATTTCCACTCATGTGGGGGATTGTTGGAAATTGGTTGTGAGTAACCAATGTTTAATAATTTTTCGAGTACCGAAAACATTTAATTTAGCAGAATTAAATGGGACAGGATCGATCTACGTTCCGAGTAGATGATCGTAGTATATTTATTTACTCAAAACCGATTTCCGGTGAGTGAGAAATAATTGTTTAAAGTTGGGTACTTGAAACATGGAGTTGTGGGAAAAGATAAGCATTAAATAAGATTTAATACTTATCCCACATCGGGATGTGGATCACATTTATTACAGTATAAAAGCTATTACATCACAGGATGTAATAAAACTGTGTGCACACGTGACGGGTTGCAAAGCCCACACGCGCGCGCCGCCGCCGCCCGCCGGCCCCGGCCCCGTCGCCCGCCGGCTGGCGCCCGGCCCCGGCCCCCGGCGCCGGCCCCGGTCCCGGTCCCAGCCCTGGCCCGTCCCGTCACCCGACGCGCGGCCGTGGACTTGGATCTTGGCAATTGGTCTTTGGGTGGTCTTTGGGCTGGCCTTTGGGCATACCCTAGGCCCACATCGACTCTTATCTTTTTGGACCAACGAAAACTTGGTTCGAAGGGGACGAGGCCCAACTCGGTTGGGCCTACGCGCATGCACACGAAGCCCACTAGGGCTTGGCCCGGGAGGACCCTTGGTCTCCCAGGAAGCTTCCCACGTAACTGCTGCTGTCGGAGGAGTCATGGCAGAGCTGTTACATCTGTAACCCCCGACACCTTTTGAATACCATCAATGGTATTAATCCCGCAGGCTCCCCCATTTGATGTGGACTGTGCCTCCATGCATCATCAACATAACTGAAACAAGCATTTTACACCAAAACTCTGCTGCACTCTGCATCATCTGTTGAGTTCTGTTCTCGCCTCGTTCCAGTTCGCCGGAGCTCGTTGGTCTGCGGTGCTGCTACCTACGAGACGAAGCCGTTTCGTCTTCGGGGACGACACGCCAAACCGAGAGCACTACCGGGGCGTATCTCGTCTTGCGGACAGAGGACCCTCCTCGACTCGGCTATTTCCTGGTTTATTAGATTGTAATTTCAATATAGTTTTTCCCTTGTATTCTCATCTCCTACATTTCTGTGTTCTATTGTACTACGCCCGCGAGCTTGTAATCGCATGTTATAATCATCCTTATAGCTTGTTGGATTATTTTGTGGATTTTATAAGCTCGCGGGCGTAGTTACAATGAAACAGAAATGAAGGAGATGAGATTACAAGGTGAAAACTGTATTGAAATTACAAGAAAATGAAACCAGGAAAACAGCCGAGTCGAGGAGGATCCTCTTTCCGCAAGACGAGATACGCCCAGGTAGTGCTCTCGGTTTGGCGTGTCGTCCCCAAAGATAAAACGGCTTCGTCTCGTAGGTAGCAGCACCGCAGACCAACGAGCTCCAGCGAACTTAAACGAGGCGAGAACAATGCTTCTGGACTATATGAGTGCAGAGAGTATGTGGATGCTAGAATGCAGATTTCTGTGTGTCTGGATGCATGGAGTGACTGTCCTATTTATAGGCACAGTCCACTTATGGAGGATCCCGTCTAATAATGACGGCAGTTACCAAGTAACCCCCACCCGTCCAATAATGACGGCAGTTACGTTGCAGTTACGTTGTAACTTCCTCCCGTCCAATAATGACGGCGGTAATAGTGGCAGTTACGTTGTAACTCCCTCCCGTCCAATAATGACGTTCAATAATGACGGGAGTTATGGAGGTGTGGAAGCTTCTAGTTGGGAGACCAACGGGTCCTTCCGTCGGGTCGAGCCCCTTGTGCATGTGTGGGCCCAAACGATTGGGCCTCGTTCTTTGGACCGAGAAATCGTTGGTCCTTTGGGAACTAAGGGTAGGCCCAAAGACCAACCCAAGAACCAATTGCCAAGATCCAAGTTCACGACCGAGGTCGGGGACCGGGGCCGAGCGAGCGACGGCGGCGCGCGCGTGTGGGCTTTGCAACCCATCACTTGTGCACATCTCTTTAATTACATGCACGGATGTAATAACTTATATAATGTCTTAATTATCATCCACAAATAATGTGGCATAGGCATTAACATCTTTTTAATGCTTATCTCTTTCCACAACTCCATATTTCAAGTACTCAACTTTAAATAATTATTTCTCACTCGCCGGAAATCGGTTTTGAGTAAATAAATATACTACGATCATCTACTCGGAACGTAGATCGATCCTGTCGCATTTAATTCTGCTAAATTAAATGTTTTCGGTACTCGAAAAATTATTAAACATTGGTTACTCACAACCAATTTCCAACAATCCCCCACATGAGTGGAAATAGCCAAATGCAAATGCAGACACAAGCTCTGTTCTCAAGAGACCTTAGTGCATTAGAATAGGTGGTTTGCGGCCTTGAACCATCCTTAGTTAATACTATCGGATATACTGGTGAATTGGTAGAACTTGATGTCTTTGAACCATTTCTCCTTCGTGTATACCGAGACAACAATATTAACACACTAACGCCTCAACCTCATTTCGTTCTCACGTTTTTGTCCTTTGCGGGCCTTGGACAGCTCTTTGGATTCATAAGTGTTAGGTCGATGCGGCCCCCACATCTCACTTATATAGGTGATTCTTTTCCGAGTATCCTGCTATACTCAACCTCCCTGAGGTGTTTAGGAATCATTAAAAGTCAAGGACTTAACCTTACCACTAAGCAGGTTTCAACACTCAGTTGCTGTCTAGGGAATGCAAGTAGTTTGAGTGTTCTACTTGGAATCTTATAGCTTAGTTTTCCCATTGAACCACGTTCTTGGGATCTCCAGTCATCATGGTTGGGTTACCACTATAATCATCCTTATTTTGTGGATTTTACACCCATTCCCTCTAGCAATTTATACATCTGATCTCGATTCAAAGCTTTAGTGAGCAGATCGGCCAGATTATCTATTGACTTTATATAGTCAATTGAGATAACTCCACTTTCGATCAAATGTCTTACGGTATTATGTCGTCGACGTATGTGTCGAGACTTACCATTGTACAACCCACTTTTCGCCCTCCCAATAGCTGCTTGGTTGTCGCAGTTTATCATGACGGGCGGCACGGGTTTTGACCAACATGGAATATCTTCCAAAAAGTTTCGAGTACCGATGGGCTTCTTCACCTGCTTTGTCTAAAGCGATGAATTCTGATTCCATGGTGGATCTAGCAATACATGTCTGTTTTGTAGACCTCCACGAGATTGCTCCTCCCCCTATAGTGAACACGTAACCACTCGTTGATAACGAGTCTTTCGCGTCGGATATCCAGTTAGCATCACAGTACCCTTCAAGTACCGGGGGTATCTCGTGTAGTGTATTCCAAAGTTTAGAGTATACTTTAAGTATCTCAAAACTCTCTCAAGTGCTTTCCAATGTTCTTTACTTGGATTGCTTGTATAGCGACTTAATTTGTTCACTGGGCATGCAAGATCAGGTCGAGTGCAATTTGTAATATACATAAGGCACCCAATGATCCTTGCATATTCTTCCTGTGCGATAGGTTCACCCATGTTCTTCTTCATGTGAACGTTGAGTTCTAATGGGGTTTTTATAGACGATTTGTCAAACGCATTAAACCTTTTGAGCACTTTCTCAATGTAATGAGATTGTGTCAAAGTTATTCCATCGGTGGTCCTGAGAATTTTCATTCCAAGGATCACGTCAGCTAACCCCATGTCTTTCATGTCAAAATTCCTTTTTAACATGTTCTTTGTATCAACAATGATACGATTGTTGCTTCCCATAATCAACATGTCGTCTACATAGAGACACACCATAACGTACCCATTACTAGTGCTCTTGATGTAGACACATTTGTCACATTCGTTGATTTTGAAGCCATTTGACAACATGACATTGTCAAATTTCAAGTGCCATTGCAGCGGCGCTTGTTTCAGTCCATAGAGAGACTTTACTAGCTTGCATACCTTTTTCTCTTGTCCAGGTACTACAAACCCTTCAGGTTGTTCCATATAGACTTCTTCTTCTAGATCACCGTTTAAGAACGCAGTTTTAACATCCATTTGATGAATCTCAAGATTGTGCAGAGCTGCAATCGCGAGAAGCACTCGAATAGATGTAATCCTCGTCACTGGTGAATAGGTATCAAAAAAATCGTACCCCTCACGCTGCTTAAATCCTTTAACGACTAAGCGCGCTTTATACTTGTGTATTGATCCATCAGCTTTATATTTCCTTTTTAGGATCCATTTACATCCTAAGGGTTTACAACCTTCGGGTAAATCAACCAACACCCAAGTGTGGTTTTGCATGATTGAGTCAATTTCACTCTGGACTGCTTCCCTCCAGAGTAGCCCGTCTGGTCTAGAAAACGCCACTTTGATAGATGAAGGTTCTTCATCTAGCATGAAGGCGATATATTCTGGACCAAAGTCCTTGGCAATCCTGCCTCGTTTACTACGTCTTGGTTCTGACACTTCAAGGTCAGGGCCTGGTCGCTTTCGCGATTCGGGCACTGTCTCAACAGGTTCAGAACTAGTAGCTTCTTCTCTAGTATCGTTGCTTGTACTAGCTTCTTCTTTTCCCTTGTCTTTACAAGGAAAGATATTCTCAAAGTAGACAGCGTTATTTGATTTCATCGTCATTCCTACAGTCATTGTTGGAATGTCTGATTTGTGAACCAAAAAACGATGTGCATTGCTGTTTAGTGCATACCCAATAAAGATGCAATCAATTGTTTTAGGTGGAGGCACTTGTACCTTGGCTAAACACCCCCACACTTTAAGGTATTTGTATGAGGGCTTTCTGCCTTTCCACAACTCATAGGGAGTGACGTCCCTTCCCTTGAGCGGTATTTTATTGAGGATATAGTTGGCCGATAGAACAGCCTCCCCCCACATGTTCTGAGGTAACCCAGAACTAATCAACATGACATTCATCATCTCTTTAAGTGTTCGATTCTTGCGTTCAGCAACACCATTAGATTGAGGTGAATATGGAGCAGTTGTTTGATGTATTATACCACTAGCGTTGCATAATTCCTCAAACGGAGCAACATATTCTCCTCCTCTATCACTTCGAACCATCTTAATTCGACTACCAAGTTGATTCTCGGCTTCTGTTTTGAAGTTCTTGAAAGCTTCAATAGCCTCATCTTTACTTCTTAGAAGATAAAGATAGCAATACCATGTTTTTTGCCTTGCCCTTGTCCTTGGCGTTTTGGCGAGCACGCTTGTTGTTGGAGGGACCGCCTTTCTCCAACAAGTTGCCTTTGACTTGAGATGAGTTTTCGACCTTGGTCATACATTCCCTCACGTCAAACTCTAGGCGCAGCTTAACCATGAGATCTTCAAGAGTCATCTCCTCATTGTTCTGCATAAGGTAGCTCTTGAAGTCAATCCAGCTTGGCGGTAGCATCTCGATGACCGCCGCAGTGATGAAAGCTTCGGGCATTTTCATCCCTTCGGATTCCAACTCATGCAAGATAAGTTGGAATTCTTGCACTTGATCCATGATCGATCTACCATCGATCATCTTAAAGTCTAAGAACTTAGCTATTACATCATCACTACGGTACTTATTCTCTAGTGCCTCCCAAAGTGGTTTGGAGGTCTTTACATTGGCGTATACATTGTATAAACTATCTTCTAAACCTTCTAAAATGAAATGTTTACAAAGATAGTCGCCATAGCGCCAATCGTCATACGCGGCATGCACCCAGAAATTGGTCTCGTTCTCCGCTGGCGTAGGAGGCTCGTCTTCCCACAGGAAATCGACCAAGCCCAAAGTCATGATGTAGAACATCATCTTATGTTGCCATATTTTGAAGTGTGACCCACCAAACTTAGGTGGCTTTTCGGCTATTGCATTTGCCCTCGGGGGCTGCATTGGCACCGATCCAGCCATGTTGCCATAGCTCACCACGTTGGTCCCGAAGGCCCCAACCGTTCGTCCAAAAGTGGACCCCACGGAACCACTCGAAGTGGAACCAATCGTTGATCCAAACGAGGTTTGGCCAACCGTTCCTTGCACGGAACTATCTCCTCCAAGAGTCGTTTGGTTAGCACCAAACAAGAAAGGTAGCGGTGTTGGAACACCAAAAAATCCAAACCGAAATAACATGCCAAGACGAAATAATTGCAAGACGAGATAAGCTCCGGCGATTACATGCGATTATTTAATCGCAAGACGAGATAAGCTTGCAACGTGGGAGTTTTGAACTTGTAATTGAACATAACATTTTCGAAACCTAATTCCTTTGCTGGAGATGTCGACCGGTCCTACGAACTCCACCGAGGCTGCCAACGCCGTCGCCGCTGCCAATGCCGCTGCCGCTGCCTCTGCTGCCGCCGCCTCCGCCGCGGCCGCATCAACCGTGGCACCCGCCACCTCTACCGCTGCTGCCTCCACTTTTAGTGGTGGTCCTTTTGGTGGTCCAACACCGCTACCTTTCATGTTTGGTGCTAACCAAACAACTTTTGGAGGAGAAAGTTCCACGCAAGGAACGGCACCACTTCCGTTCGTGTTTGGTGCTAACCAAATAACTTTTGGAGGAGAAAGTTCCACGCAAGGAACGGTTGGCCAAACCTCGTTTGGGTCAACATTTGGTTCCACTTCGAGTGATTCCATGGGGTCCATGTTTGGACAGAACGTTGGGGCCTTCGGGACCAACATGATGGGCTATGGCCATGTGGTGTGGATTTTACACCCATTCCCTCTAGCAATTTATACATCTGATCTCGATTCAAAGCTTTAGTGAGCGGATCGGCCAGATTATCTATTGACTTTTAATGATTCCTAAACACCTCAGGGAGGTTGAGTATAGCAGGATACTCGAAAAAGAATCACCTATATAAGTGAGATGTGGGGACCGCATCGACCTAACACTTATGAATCCAAAGAGCTGTCCAAGGCCCGCAAAGGACAAAAACGTGAGAACGAAATGAGGTTGAGGCGTTAGTGTGTTAATACTGTTGTCTCGGTATACACGAAGGAGAAATGGTTCAAAGACATCAAGTTCTACCAATTCACCAGTATATCCGATAGTATTAACTAAGGATGGTTCAAGGCCGCAAACCACCTATTCTAATGCACTAAGGTCTCTTGAGAATAGAGCTTGTGTCTGCATTTGCATTTGGCTATTTCCACTCATGTGGGGGATTGTTGGAAATTGGTTGTGAGTAACCAATGTTTAATAATTTTTCGAGTACCGAAAACATTTAATTTAGCAGAATTAAATGGAACAGGATCGATCTACGTTCCGAGTAGATGATCGTAGTATATTTATTTACTCAAAACCGATTTCCGGTGAGTGAGAAATAATTGTTTAAAGTTGGGTACTTGAAACATGGAGTTGTGGGAAAAGATAAGCATTAAATAAGATTTAATACTTATCCCACATCGGGATGTGGATCACCTTTATTACAGTATAAAAGCTATTACATCACAGGATGTAATAAAACTGTGTGCACACGTGACGGGTTGCAAAGCCCACACGCGCGCGCCGCCGCCCGCCCGGCCCCGGCCCCGTCGCCCGACGCCCGTCGCCTGGCCCCGGCGCCCGGCCCCGGTCCCGGTCCCGGCCCGTTCCCGTCACCCGACGCGCGGCCGTGGACTTGGATCTTGACAATTGGTCTTTGGGTGGTCTTTGGGCTGGCCTTTGGGCCTACCCTAGGCCCACATCGACTCTTATCTTTTTGGACCAACGAAAACTTGGTTCGAAGGGGACGAGGCCCAACTCGGTTGGGCCTACGCGCATGCACACGAAGCCCACTAGGGCTTGGCCCGGGAGGACCCTTGTTCTCCCAGGAAGCTTCCCACGTAACTGCTGCTGTCGGAGGAGTCATGGCAGAGCTGTTACATCTGTAACTGCTGTCGTAGGAGTCATGGCAGATTCAAACAGCAGGGCTGTTACTGCTGTAACCCCCGACACCTTTTGAATACCATCAATGGTATTAATCCCGCAGGTTCCTCTATTTGATGTGGACTGTGCCTATAAATAGGACAGCCTCCATGCATCATCTACACAACTGAAACAAGCATTTTACACCAAAACTCTGCTGCACTCTGCATCATCTGTTGAGTTCTGTTCTCGCCTCGTTCCAGTTCGCCGGAGCTCGTTGGTCTGCGGTGCTGCTACCTACGAGACGAAGCTGTTTCATTTTTGGGGACGACACGCCAAACCGAGAGCACTACCGGGGCGTATCTCGTCTTGCGGACAGAGGACCCTCCTCAACTCGGCTATTTCCTGGTTTATTAGATTGTAATTTCAATACAGTTTTTCCCTTGTATTCTCATCTCCTACATTTCTGTGTTCCATTGTACTACGCCCGCGAGCTTGTAATCCAACAGGACACTTTACTCGTATTTTAGTTGAAATAGATCTATCTCTAGCTGTACAAGAGACGAACATTCTTTAGCAAAAAATCAAGAAATAAAAATGGGCGACCATCGAGATAACTCGCAAGGAATAGGATAGACGGATGAAGATGATAAATGAGTCGGACTTAGGATTTAAAATTTTATTTCTAAGTTTATAAATCAACGTTGTTAGATGATTTGTAAAAATAGTTATGAATATAAATTAATATAATATTCTATTGCATAAAAAATCAACAACACAACACCAATAATAATAATAATAATAATAATAATAATAATAATAATAATAATAATATGCATTACATCATTGCCTTATAAACAAATTTTAAAATAAGGACATAATAGGTAACCCAAATTTTGTAAAACAAGGCTCTTTAATAATAGGTATAGATATAGATAAGAGAAAAGAAGGGAGATATTTAAAGACATAATTTTTTTGTATTATCCTTTATTTTTCAATGATAAATTTATCCATCAAAGCGAACACACCCTTAATATATTAGACACTTTCTCCGCTATCAATATTAAACAACTTTTCATACATATTTATGGGGCACGAAGAGAGTATATATGATTATATTAGTTGATTTTCAATCCTATTTACGTATAATCATCTAATCATTCATTCTTCATATATTTTATGTATCCGAGAATAACTGGAAAAGTGGAAACAAGATCAAATACTTCCTCTGTCCCCGTAATAAGTTCCTATCCATTTTGGGACATTACCCCACCACTAATAATACTTATTTATTCTTACTTTTCAACTTTTCACTATTCCACATTCTAATTATAACACATTTTCACCACTTCTAATACTAATTATTATACTTTTTCTCCACTATCAGTACACGCAACAATTTTTCCTTAAAACCCGTCCCGTCCTCCTACTATGAAGTTATTTGGGGACGAAGCGAGTATATAATTTAGTCATTATGGCCAAATCCAAAATCGAGTATACACCCACCACCCGACCTCCCCATAAACGATACGATGATGAAAAATTCGTAGATACATTTATTTTTGGGTAATTAATTGGTGTATAAATACATGAACTTTACTAACTTTTTGGTATTTAACATGAACTTTAAAACCTAGTTATAAATACATAAACTTTAAACTTATTCAATTTTTAACACATTTTTTGTATTTGATGAAATTATTGCTGACATGTCAAAATTAAAATTGAGTTGGCAAAATTAATCATCCAGCTGTCATCCAACTAATAAATTTAGTTATGAAGGCAGACATTAAACATCCGAAATCACACACACACTCCTCTCTCTCTCTCTCTCTCTCTCTCTCACCCCAACCCCCACCCTCGACAGACCCTCCTCTACTTGGCAGACCCTCTCCGGCGAGCAAAGCTCAAGCCCTTCTCCAACCGCGAACCTCTAGACGTCACACCCTTCCATAGGGCCTATTCTCCAGCCGCGAACTCTTCTACGACCTCTGCCAGGAACCCCTTCTCCTTCCTCCACGGCCTCTGCCGCCTCACTCTATGCTGCTACAACCAGACCGATCGCCACCTAGCACCCTGTCTCCTATGCTGCGGCCTCGTGCTCCGCCCGCGAGGTCTCCGCCTGCCGTGATGCTCATTCGACAACACCAAATTCATTCATCAATTTTCCAGAAAAGGCATGAAATTCGCCGCCTTGATTTCAGGTCTATGGGGGTGGGGGAAGGCTTGACGGGGGTTTGGGGAGGGGGAGCGGGAAGTGGCGGCGCCGAGGTGGGGGAAGGGTGAGGGTCCGACGGAGGTGTGCGGATGGGGGAAGGTAGCCTCCACCTCTCTCTCTCGCTCATCTCCTTCGCCCCCTTTCTTTCTCTCTCTCTCGAATTCACCATGTTCAACGGTGGTAGGGGACGACGGCAGGGTGGGGGAAGGGGGAAGGTCCACCCTGCTGGAGAAGTGCCGACAACGGAGGTAGGGAAGTGGTGGTGGCGGTGTGGCCGAAGGGAGATGGGGGATGGTCTGAGGGGGTGGGGGAAGGGGTGAAGGGGGAAGGGGGAAAGTTGACGTGTAGGATTTTATGTTTTAAAATTTTAGGTTTATATTTGTTCAATATTCAAATTCTTGATTTGGGATGTTTAATGTCTGCTTCATTAGTGAAGTTTATTAGTCAGATGCCAGTTGGATGATTAATTTTGCCAACTCAATTTATTTTTTGACATGTCAGCAATAATTTCATCAAATGCAAAAAATGTGTTAAAAATTGAATAAATTTAAAGTTCATGTATTTATAACTATATTTTAAAGTTCATGTCAAATACCAAAAAGTTAGTAAAGTTCATATATTTATATACCAATTAGCCTTTATTTTTTATGAATTCCCGCGATGGAATCTAGGAAGAGTAATACTTTTATTACTTGACCAAGACTCGTAGGCTTGAGCTTCTTCACATCTATGAATAGAATAGACCATGAGTTAATTTATCACAGCTGAGTATGTATCAATGGCTGCGACACAGAAAATTCAGAAAGTGCAGCCTCTCTTAGTCCGATTGGAGAAGAACAAAAATGACTACTTTCCGCAGGCGGTCTCCTTCGGTCCGTACCACCACGGCGAACCGGAGCTCGCTTTCTTCGAGGCCTTGAAGCCGAAGGCCGTCGAGTTGTTCATATCAGGCGGCCCAGAAGGATACGATGAGTCGTTCTACCACAAAAAAATTGTTGGCATCATCGGTGAAATACGAGACTGCTACGACGAAACCACGATTGGCAACGATGAGCTAGCCGCGATGATGCTCCGGGATGCCTCGTTGATGATAATCTTCATGGAGATGTACATTGACGGAAATGCAGAGCAGCCAGATGAGACGACGATGGACAAGATTAGAGGCATTGTGGATCTTTTTGGCATATTGCCAATGACGATTTTGTGGCGTGACTTGTTTCTGCTTCAGAATCAGATCCCTTTAGTCGTGGTGGAGGTTTTGATGGATTTAAGATGCGGGGAAGGTGAGGGCGAATACCAAAACTTGCTTAACAGGTATATTTCATCTCTTTCAATACAATGACATAATATTATCATGAGACGAGGTATTGGTGTAATAATCTATATCTATATCTATATTAATAGCAATAATTGGCACAACATGTAAATTGCTTATTTTATTCTTATTACATTTTATTAAGATTAATTTTGTAAATCACTCTAAAAAAGGTTATAATTTTATAAATTACGTATTATATATGTGTAAGAATATATTAATTAATTCATTATATATATATCTAATGTACATTTCAGATAAATTGCTAGCTATAGTTTGGATGCTACCACTGTACGTCAAAAAATATAGTAGTTTCTTCTTTTCTTATTCTTTTTTAAATTTATTACATTTTAGACAACTACTTCAATTTTTTTCTATCATATTTATATAAAACATTAGGAAATATATTTAAGGGAGATAAAGAACTTCAAAACGTGAACATAATATATTGGGGAATAAAATAAAATATGATGAATTAAACTAAACTTGAGAGACTAAAGTTTATTTTAAGCCTGTAACTTGGTCATTTTGTAAATGTAAGACAAATATTTTCGAGCTTGCAATTCTAGGACAAATTATTTTTTTGAGCTCAATTTGTCTTGTGCCGAATTTTTGAAAGCTTGAAACTTTTTGTCCTATATTTACAAAACAGCCAAAGTTACAAGCCTATATAAAAGAATTTTGGGCTCCTTACATAGTACTCCATCCGTCCCAATATAAGTAGTCACTTTTTTTTCAACACGCAAATTAAAAAATTTATTGTTATGCTTTAATTGAGTACGTGGTTCATATTTTTAAATGATTTTTTCTTTATCTTAATTATTTAATTAGCAAATTTGTCAATAAATGACTTTTTGGGGAAACTCTCCGCGTCGGCGAGATTTGTGTTGGGCGGCACTGTTGTGCGCGTGTGTATGTGTGCACAACGAGAGAGAGAGAGAGAGAGAGAGAGAGGGAGGTCATGCAGGGGGCGGGGTGGCAGCCGGCGATGTTGTCGTCCCCGGAGAAGAAGAGAGAAGGGGGAGGTTTTGTGTTTGGCGTCGCTATTGTGCGTGTGTGTGTGTTTATTGAAAGATGGTTTAGGTTTAATTAAAAAATTGAATTGAATTAATTAATTGGACTTAATTAAATAATAAATATTTCCATTTTGAAAAAGTTGCCACTTTTAGTGGGACAAACCAAAATGAAAGGATGGTCATTTTTATTGGGACGGAGGAGGAAGTACAAAATCTTGATTTTCTTGTGAAAAATATATGACAGGTTCTTGAATATGAGCATCTTCGGAGAGTATAGCAAGAAAAGAAAACTGTCTAGGAAGCCTCAGCACCTCCTCGAAGCCGTTCACATGCTGCTCGTCTTCGACTTTAAAGATGAGAGTGGCGATGCTCCAACTTGCTGCAAATTGCCCAAAGTTAAGAAAGCTGATCTAGAAAACGGTGGTGCAGAAACTAAAACTACTCATTCTCATGGTATAATCCATCGTCTTCTAAACTCTTGGGCTTGCAAGAACCAAGGAGCAGCCAACAAAAGCAAGTTCAAAAACATCAAAAACATGTTTCATTCGTTTCGTTCGGTGACAGAGCTTAAGGCAAAGGGCATCCATTTCAAACCAAGCCCAACCCAATCTTTGATGGATGTCAACTTCAAATCCAACTTCTTCTACGCCACACTCCAACTCCCCGTGTGGGTCGTCTCCACCGACGACAAGGTCATCTTGATGAACTTGATCGCCTACGAACTCAGCCCTAACAGCCGGGCCAACGGGGAGGTGGCGTCGTACATCAGCTTCATGAAGGCGCTCATGGAGAGGCCGGAAGACGTGAAGGAGCTGCGAGAGAAGAGAATCTTCATCAGCACGCTTGGCAGCGACCAAGAGGTTTTCAACATCTTCAAAGATATCAATACACACGGCTTCTTTAATCCCATGATTTTTGGTGCAGTGGAAGACAAGATCCAAGCACATTATAACAGCAATATCAAGACATGGATGGCTGAGCTCATCCACAATAATTTTCGATCTCCCTGGACCGTGGCTGCATTTTTTGCTGCCGTCGCATATCTTGCGATATCTGTCGGCCAGCTCTACTACGCCATGTATCCTCCAACTCAAGATTGATCACCATCTGTTTCAACTGTGTGTACCAATTAATAGTAGAAAACAAAATATTGGCTTTGGCCCCCAACTTAATTAATGCAATAAACGTTACCCAACTTTGACATTACTAAGGCTGCGTTTACTTTGATGGATAACACAAATTTATGCCTTTAAATGTCTCTTTCCTTTTTCAACATTTGACACAAAAAGAGATGCGACTTCAAGGATGGATAATATTATCCACTTTGAAGTGAAAAATATTATCCATCCTTGAAGTGAAAATAAGGAAGGAAAAATGGTGAGCATCTATTTTTGTATCAAATGTTGGAAAAGGAAGGAGGCATTTAAAGACATAAATTTGTGTTATCCATCATTTTTCATGGATAAATTTATCCATCAAAGTAACGCAGCCTAATACTTTTGATTTTTTACTTTCCTGAAGTGAAAAATATTATCCATCCTCACACACACAATATTTATCTCTCTCAATTTTGTCTTCAAATCTCACAACTAACTTAATTATTTTCTCCGACGCCGTGTGGCTGCGTGTGTGATTTTCTCGCAACTTGATTTACCAGAGTGCATACAATGCATGGTGTCTACTCTTTTCTCTTCTCCCAGCCTGGTTTTTTTTTGGTTTCGGTCATCTTTTCAATTTAAGTCTTGGATGGTATGTGTTTTTCATTATCATTTCTATATATATTATGCCTAGTTTTGGACGAAGCATCACACTTTTCGGCACATTGTGTATCAAATTTAACAGTAAACAAGTGTCGTAGTGAATGGACTGAAAAAAGTCTGTTAACAAAAAGGTAAATATATAAAAACACTACAAGGAAAACAAAACACAATTAAATGATCATTTACCCAGAATTAAACAACACACAGATTCACCTTCACTTCACAGAAAAAGTCAATTTCACATGTTCCCTACAAACCTTGTCTTCCGGGTAACCATCAAAACAAGTAAAGAATCAACTTCCTAAAAAAAGAAAAAAAAGAAAAAAAGAGAGAAATAAAGAATAGACTTTTAAAAACAAAAGATGCAACGAGCAAACCCACTCCATTGTAATCCTAACATATCAAGAAAGAGACAACAATAGCTAGTATTCACATACAATAAAGGTACGACCTAAAATCTATATCTATATCTATATCTATTCTATATCTATATCTATATCTATACTTATTATAAAAGAGCCTTGTTTTACAAAATTTGATTTGCCTATTATGTCCCTATTTTTTAATGTTTTAGGGTAATAATGTAATATATCATTTTATCATTATTATATTATTTTTGTTAGAAGAAGAATTCTACACTAATCACAATTTTTTGTATTCTTAAGCTATATATGCGATATGTATTATTATTATATGTATACTAATTGAACTCTAAATATGATTGGAATCACTCTTTTTTCCTAGCCTACACTCCAGAAAAATCCCACATTAATTGTTTCTCTCACCATCCAAGACTGCCGAAGAACGCATCTCAACAATTTTAAGACTGCCGAATAAAGCATCTCTGCCATCCTCAACCGCAAGCCCCTGTCGGAATCCTCCGACCGAGAGCCCCTCCAACAACAATACGCATATTTTGTTCGTGTTTGCCGGAGAAAAATTTAGGAGAGATTTACAGCTGTTATAAATAGGTTGCACTTTCGCTTGAAGCCTTGAATAGTTGAATGTAAGTTTTATGAGTATACAAGATATATAGATGCAACAATTCATTATATTTAAATGGTTCTATGATGTATACATACGTAAAAGGTGCTAACACACAGATGGTAAGACTGAATGCATCATTCAAATTATAAAAATATTAAAAAAAAGAACAGATCTAATTATAAGTTTGTTCAAGTAGTCACAAGGATAACCGACCTTATTATGTTATTCTTAAGTGATGGACTGGATGATTTTGTAGATGCAGATTTAGCAAGACCACCTTCCATTAATACTGCTCGCTCATCTTCTTTGATAGCTTCACTTTCCAATTCAGCCAGGTTATTATCCGAATGACTTTTGGGCAGAAAAGCAAGTCACTTTTCTTGGAAAACATTCCAAATATAAAAGCTTGAAAATCTATTGTGAGACTAAATTTACTGAAGTGGTTGATCTGACCCATCTGACCATCTTCACAAACTTGAAACATTAAAGACTCATCTCCGCCCCGACTCAAATTTTCGTGTACTTTTAGAAAATTAACTCTTGGGCCGTAACGCACACAACACACGAGTACAAAGCTCATTCCCTCGCCAATGTCGAGCGGCACCGATCAATTTGAAAGCTATCAAAGACATAAAATATTACTTCATCCGTCCATGAAAGAATTTTCTATCTTTTCTTTTTGGGACATCCACAAAAAAACTTTCTACTTATTTTTTTTATTATACCCTACCACTTATAATTACTCTTCTTTTTTATTTTTTTATAACTTCCAATATTAATTATAACAATTGTTCACTATTCCCAATTTTTTTTTTTTTGATCGGTCAAAGTCATGTTAGATGTTAGTAGTTAGTTCCCCATCCACTCCAAGAACCACCTTATCTCTCCATTCACCAAACTCCACCTTATATCTCCAATCACCAATTCGTTCCCAAGAGGGATCGAACCCGGGTCACTTCACTTAAGTGAGGACCCGGTGGCCAGTGGGCTAAGCCCCCTGGTTTGTTCACTATTCCCAATATGCTCAACAACTTTTTCTCTACTCTCAATATACTCAATAATTTTTTTAAAACTCGTGTCAATTCCTCCTAGAATTTTTTTTTTTTGTGGACGGATAGAGTAGATGATCTGGAGTACTAATTAGTGTATAAATGTAACACAATTATTATTAAAATGCGATTTTATTAAAGAAAAAGAAACCAAAACCCTTGAAAGCACAAAAGAGCAGACTAAGGGCCGAGCCTCATTAAAACCTTTTCATGGCAAACCCAAAGGGAAAAACCAGAAAAGGAAAAAGAGTGCTCGTCTAAAGAAACCAACCACGACCAGAAGAGCGGAAAGGAAAGTTTCTGGAACTCCGGCCTAACCATCGTCCCAAAATAGTCCTGGCTCAAACCAATCAAAATCAAAACAAACCAACTCGAACTAAAAAAGACAAAGGCCGGTAAGACGCCGTCGCCAATGTCAAACAAAAAGAAAAAGAAAGGAAACCTCAGCTGGTTATACGCCGTCGCTGAGTAAACCAAACCGAACACTAAATAACAAGACATAGGCCGGTAAGACGCCGTCGCCCAAGTCCCCCAACAAACCCGGTAAGAAGAGGTTTTTAGCCGGTTAAACGTCGTCGCCAAAAATCCCTCACTCACCCAAAACAAAACACGAAAATAAGAGAAATTTGGCCGGTTATACGCCGTCGCCAAAGATCCCCCAAACACCCACAACCAACTGAAGAAAAACTCCACCATCAGCCACAAAACCTGAACATCCACGCTCTCCCAAAGGCAAGGACAACACCAACCCAAGAAAAAGCCTTCTCCAAACCGCCGCCAGCTTAAGGTGCTATGATTGCGCCAGGAGCAAAGCAACAGCCCAGCACCTACTGCCCACCCCATAACCGCGACAAGGAGGAACAGAAAGCTGCACCCCAATGTTTGCTAGAAAATCCCAAACCAAACAAGCTATTATCAGCCATGCACGTAAAGCAGCGAGCCCTCTGCAACAAAGAACATACCCCCTGTAGACAATTAAATTTGTCGTCGAATTAAATCGTGCCACGTGTAAATTCATGAATTAAATATTCAATTATATTTTCTATTTTATTAAAAGGGATTTTATTCCTAAATTAAATAGATATATAATTGATATTTAATATAAATGAATTAATGAGCCTATTAGCACTCAAAAGCCTCAAGGTCCATGCATGGAGGCCCAAAGCCCATAAAGCCCATGAGGCCCACCTCCTACATCTATAAATAGAGGTGTTGGGTGCTCATAAATGACATCTTGGAGGAGTGCAAGGTTGAAGAGCACAAGAATTCTCTCAAGTGTCACAAGTGGAAGAAGTGGAGGATTCAAGCATTCTTCAAAGCTTCAAGTGATCAAGAATTCCATCAAAGCTTCAAGAGTTCAAGAATTCAAGACCTTCAAAAGCTTCAAGAGTTCAAGAATTCAAGACCTTCAAAGCTTCAAGAGTTCAAGAATTCAAGACCTTCAAAGCTTCAAGTGATCAAGATCTTCAAACCTTCAAATCTTCAAGTGATCAAGACCTTCAAAGCTTCAAGAGTTCAAGAATTCAAAACCTTCAAATCTTCAAGTGATCAAGATCTTCAAATCTTCAAGTGATCAAACCTTCAAATCTTCAAGCGATCAAACCCTCAAATCTTCAAACAATCAAGCATTCAAATCTTCAAGACCGAAAGCTTCAAGGCGTTTTTACAAAATTCTAAGGACGTTCTTCTCCAAATTCAAATCAACTTCGACGTGCAATTCAAAATCATGGCTTGAAGCCCTTTGGATTTATCGTCATCAAATCAAATATTTCAAGAACCTTCGAAATTGTTCGAGAATCAAATGGAAGAGAAGAATCAGAGGAACAACTAGAGATTGCAACCTGCAAAACTCTATCAAATTCTATCAAATTATCTTTGTAACGCGCTTTTGTATTTTCTTAAATTGAAATATAAAAATTTGTGTTTACAAATTTTGGCACGTCCGGTGGGACCTCTCTACCTCTCATCTCTACTCTTCACCAAAAATCTTGAATAATGTCTACTCAACCAAATGCAGCTGCTCCAGCTTCATCCAAAGCTTCTTCGGCAAGCGTCAGTATGATCACGCGAAGCAAAGCGAAATCGATGCAAGGAGTGTCCAAGCCGATCTTCCATCTTCCGTCCATCCATGAAGAAGATGACAACTCCGAAAGAAGCTTCACATTCCCCACCGAGAATTACCAACTCCATGCAAATGTCATGATGACAAACACTTCCACCATGGAGGAACAACTCTTGAACTTGACAAAAATGGTTGAATCTCTAACTAAGCACATCCAAGAGCAAGATGCCCAGATTGCAAAGCTCAAGGGAGAAAAAGGAGATTCAAGCCACGGCAACAATGATAGGGAATGCGAAGAAAGCGAAGAAGATGGAGAGAATAACGATGAAGAAACCTCCCTTCAGGAAATGACACTCCCTTCTCTGGTGGCCTTATTCCCATCGACCAACTCAAAGAGTTCATCGAAGCAACAATAAAGAATAACTCCGGTGGAAGCTCCAAGTCATCATTAACTTACTCCAAGCCATATACTCAGCGAATTGACAGCATGAGGATGCCTCTTGGCTATCAACCACCAAAATTTCAACAATTTGACGGCAAAGGAAATCCAAGACAACATGTGGCTCACTTCATTGAGACATGCAACAACGCTGGTACTTATGGAGATCACCTAGCCAAACAGTTTGTTCGCTCATTGAAAGGTAATGCTTTTGATTGGTACACCGACTTGGAGCCAAACTCAATTGACAGTTGGGAGCAACTGGAGCATGAATTCCTCAACCGTTTCTACAGCACTAGAAGAACTGTCAGCATGGTCGAGCTCACAAGTTCGCGCCAATTTAAAGAAGAGCCAGTTATTGACTATATTAACCGGTGGAGAAACCTTTGCCTCAACTGCAAGGATCGGTTGTCAGAGTCATCTGCTATCGAAATGTGTATCCAAGGAATGCACTGGGGATTGCAATATATTCTGCGAGGAATCCAGCCAAAAACATTTGAGGAACTGGCCACTAGAGCTCATGATATGGAGTTGAGCATGATGGCAAGCGGGATCGAAGGACCACCCATCCGAGAACCTCGCAAATTCAAGCCAGAATTCAAGAAAGGAAGCAAACCATCCGATGAAACACCAAAGAAAGAATC
Organism: Salvia miltiorrhiza; assembly: GCF_028751815.1. Taxonomy (NCBI): domain Eukaryota; kingdom Viridiplantae; phylum Streptophyta; class Magnoliopsida; order Lamiales; family Lamiaceae; genus Salvia; species Salvia miltiorrhiza. Next base: position 7,968,043 of record NC_080389.1, read on the forward strand.
CATGGCGATTAAGGCAACTTCGGTGAAATTCTTAAAGAGAGAAGCTGGACAAGAAGGCAACCAGAACACTCCACGAGACAATCAGAACTCTTCCCGAGACTTGGGGCAAAGAAGACCTACCTTGAAAGAAATGCAACAAAAACAATATCCATTCTTAGACTTTGATGTTTCAGGAATTTTTGATGACCTGCTCAAAGAAAAGCTTATCGAGTTGTCATTCATGGATCAATTCCTACGCAACAAGCTCATCTCATGGTTTTCAAAGAAGCAGACTTCAGTCGCCACCTCCACAACTGAAGCTGAATATGTTGCTGCCGGAAGCTGCTGCTCACAAATCCTGTGGTTAGTCCATCAGTTGAAGGACTATGGGATCGATGAAAAGGAAGTCCCAATCTATTGCGACAGCTCCAGTGCTATTGTAATCTCCCAGAATCCAGTTCATCACACCAGAGTTAAGCATATTGCTATTCGACATCACTTCATCCGTGATCATGTCGAAAAGAAGAATATCTCTGTGGAATGGATTCTCACTGCTGTTCAGAGAGCGGATCTGCTGACCAAGGCTCTTCCAGAAAAGAGGTTCAACGATCTGTGTGGAAAGATCGGTCTCATCAACCCTGAAGAGTGATGTTGTGTTTGAAGACTTTCTCAAACAGTCATGCTGACTGGTGGTCAACCAACTGCTGATTCTACGATCGCCGACGTGGAAAGCAATGAACTCAGAACGCTCATCTGAAGAAGAAGTTATCCTGATGATTCAACCAGGATCAAGTGGTATCGACTGACTACAATGTTCAGTCGATCAGTAAGTATTTAAAAAGCTTACTTTTAAAATCAGTTATTTCAGTTCAGAGTTTTGAGTTTCAGTTCAAAATCTTTCTCTAACTGATCAGTTTCTTTCAAAAACTTTAACTGATTGTTGGAAAATGGAATATCCAAGAAGGACAAGAGTTTTAAAAGGGAAAATCTGTTTTGATTGAACTTGTCCTGATCTTTTGCCAAAAATCTTTCCAACCCTTTGCCTCTGTGATAAAATTTCTTGAGAAGCTCATTGACATGACAGAATGCAATGATAACTCTCAACTTTTTGAAGTCTCAGTCCCCTGCAGTGACGGCGGACGTGAATTTTTCTTCAAATATATTTTAGGCACAGTTTTCGAAAAACTTTTCATCTTCTTACGTGGTACACATCTTGTCTATTTATACCATGTTGTCTTCACTATTTTTTTTCTGCATCAACTAACAACTCTCCACAGCCTTCACTGTGAGAAAAACTTTCAATCCTTCCAAAAGTTGCAAAGAAAAATTGTTCCGACTAAAGGAGAAATCTATGATTGCAAAGTCATGGAGTGGAAGAATGACGTCACATACTTGGTCTTCACCGGACCCTTCCACTGGATCTCAACGTCTCTCCGACGTCAAAGTTTGCTCTACCCTCACTTGTATCCAGCGAAGCGAGTGTCTTCCATTCTCATGCCTGGCGCCAAGAAGTTTCCCAGCTTCTGGAGGAGATCTACCTTATCGCATATATTGCACTCCTCCCTGGCTCGCAACAAACAACGAGACCTCTCTCGTTGTTGGCCGGCATCTTCAGCCGCACCAGGTCTATTCTTCAAAGACCCAGTGCCAGCGAATCGACGGTGTTAGTCTTCTCAGCTGCCACCGGTTTGATTCTTCCTTCTCATGCCCATCTTTCATTCTCTCTTTCTTTCCAATTCACCAACTCTTCCTTCTCCTCATAAGGCAGCCCTCTCCTCTTTCCAAGGCAGCCTTCTTCTATCTTTCGTCTTCTACGTTTTCCTGTCCTCCTTCGCCTTCTTCGTCTCCCTCCTCTCCTCACCTCATCACTGGCGTCCTCCTCTTCCGCATATCTGGACTCACCCTGTTCTCGAATCTTCTCACGAGCTTCTGAGACTAGGAGTTGGGTACTGTTTGATCATTGCCTCCATCATCAGCTCTCTTTTTGATGTTGCCAAAAAGGGGGAAAGTCAGAAGTCAGAGAGAAACCTTCCCTAAGTTTGCTCCTGTCCCTTCTTTCTTGACTGAAAATGAGATAGCAAGGATCACCAGAAGTTGTAAGGATGACGTTCCAGTAAAGACCTCAAATCAACGGAAAACAAGTGAGAGTGGAACAAGCTTAGGAACATGAAGACACGAAGACAAAAGATGAAGATCAAGAAGTTCAAGGCGCAGCCAAGCAGACTGCTGGAGTCCATGGGTTATCCATGATGTTTTTGTTTTTCTATTTTACTCCAATGTAAGTCTTGCTCTGTACCTCGACTGATGGCTTATCAGTCTTTTATTAATGAAAATAACTTCTTTTTGATCTCAACCTGAAGACAATGACTCTTTGTCCAGGCTCTGATTATGTTTTTCTGTCTTCTCCTTGTTCTATTTTTAGAACAATTTCGTTCTTAACACCAAGTACAAGTTTTTAGGTTCTATTGTTAAGGGGGAACTGTTTTCACCCCAGGTTTAGAACATGTACTGTGAGTTCAGTCTTTTTGTTGTCTAGAACTGCTGTGTGGTTTTGGCATCATCAAAAAGAGGGAAATTGTTGGGAACCTTGTGGAATATCCTAACCCTTGTTTTGATGATACCAAAATTCATAAGACTTAATTGTAATAGACTAGAATTGCTTTGAACTCAAGTGTTAGAGTTCGGTTCTAGTTTAGCTTGCGGTGTCGAAGACTGAAGACTGAAGACTGAAGAACGAAAGACTGAAGACTGAAGACTGCAAATACCAACTGAAGTATCAGTTGAAGACTGATTACTTAATGCGCGCAATGGACTGATACTAAAGTCAAGTATCAGTTGAACATTCCTCCTAGGACTGATCTTCCAACGTTCAGAGGAAGCCACGTACTCATAAAGTACAGCCGCATTAAATGCAGAGATCTCAGGATATCCTTATCTCTGCAGAGGTCATTCCTATCTGGTGGTTACTTTTCAGAGACGTCACATCTCCTGTCCATTAAGAGAGCCGTTTCCACCCAAACAAGGAACCTTGAAGATTGAAGCCTCAGCCCAAATTCAAATTGCTCTCCAACGGAAGAAATCTTGATGACGTTCTACGCCAACGGATCTATTCAAGAGTTCTCCTACAAATAGCGCTCGAGGATCACTTCAACCTTCACCGATTCAACGATATAAGCTGAAGCTCTGCCGAAATTGCTACTCAGCCTAAAGCTTAATCTCCCCAAAGCTTGAATCGAAGAAGAGAATTCCAAAGCCAAAATCAGTCACTCCTGATTACACATATTCTCTTAGACCTTAGGCAAACCTCTGTTTACCTAGAAGCCAAAGGTCAAACTTGCTTCAAAGAACTTGTTCTTTATAGTGAAGTTGGCACTCGTTCAAACCTCTCCCCCCAAAAGAGTGTTTGAGTGATTCGGAGTTCAGGAAGGTACTCTGACTCTGAGTGAGAAGTCTTAGCACGGGTTGGGCTGAGCAGAGAAATTCGACGCGAGTGAAGCGTGGGTCCTGAAGAAGGGTTTTCTTCAGTGGTACGGTTGTGTGCACCCGGCAAGCACACGGTTTGGTTTGCAGTGCACCTGTTAAGCACTTGCGGAGTGGATTGTTGGTCTGATCAACCAACCGTGGATGTAGGAAAAGGTTTTTCCAAACCACGTAAAAGTCTCTGTGTTGTTTACAACTTTCAGTTTTACATTCTTACTTGTGTTATTTCAATTGATAAACTGAACACTGATTAACTGCAAAGAGTAACCTAACAACCAACAACGTGCTCCACCAAGGCTATTGCGAAACTAAGTTTAATTTCCGCTGCGTATGATATCAGTCTGATTGATCTATCTTTTGATAGTCAGGAAGAGTGTTATCATCTTTGTCTTAGCAAACACGACTGAAGCCCTTACGTGCATCAGTTAAGTTCCAACAACTTAACTGATAACTCTTTACTGAAGAGCTTTCAGTATCAGTCGTCAATCCTGTTTGGTCAAAATTGTTTTCAGTAAAACAGGAGTCTGTGTTTGCATGCAAAGTTTCGTTTTGATCTCTGACTGAGATCCCTCTAATTGAGGATTTGAAAAATAGCCCATAGGTGTATTCCCCCCCATACACCTATTCGAGACCCTCTGGACCTAAAAAATAGCCCCGAAAGACCGACGTGCCCCGAACCCGAAAGACCGACTAGCCCCAAAAGACCAAAAAAACCCTTCAAACCCGAAAAACCGAAGGAAAAATCGAAGGAACCCAAAAAACCGAAGGCACCCGAAAGACCGACTAGCCCTGAAAAACAGCAGCCGTAATCTCATCGTCCTCCGGAATCCCAGATAGCACAACATTGTGCTGATCAGTAACCATCGTGTTAATCACCGCCTCAACAACCTCAATATCATCGAGAATGTCCCGGCTATCCGCGAACAAATGCATAAAATGATCCACAATATGATTAACGATGTCAATTTGATTATAGACTAACTCCCCATTAATCATAAGATGTGGAATAATTTTCGGCTTCTGCTTATATTTAGTCATCGCATGAAAGGAAGCAAAATTTCTATCTCCATCCTTTAGCCAAGCAATTCTACTTTTATGCCGCATAAGAGAATTCTTGTGAGAAAGAGCCGTGTTGATAGAAGCCTGCGCTTGAACCTCTTTATCAAACAACTCCTCCGTTTAACCTTCGCTAGCGATCTGTGATTGAACATCCAGGAGCTCTTGTTGAGTTTCCATGATCTTCTAGTCCACATTGCCAAACGAAGACTTGTTCCAATTTCCAAATTTTAAGCTCGCTACGAAGGTGCTTAATTTTAGCCATAATAGTGTAAATCAGACAGCTGCACTCCAAAGAAATCCTCCAATTATTTTCAACAATGGACAGAAAGTCAGGATGCAAGGCCCACATGTCAAGAAATCGAAAGAAATGGCGTCCATTCTGAGCAGGAGAAGTGCAATGAAAAACCAACGGCGAATGGTCCAAAGTCAGACGCGGAAGAGCCTGAGTGTAAACCTGCTGCCACATGTATATAATGTATTCTTTTATTATTATAGGTTAATTACGCCAAAAACCATGAACTTTGGGCCAATTTCCAAACTTGCCATGAACTTTTTTTTAATCAAAAATTCCCTGAACTTAAGGGGTTGAACAATTTTTCCATGCTTTTTTTGCTCCAGTGAAACTCTGAGCTGACATGTCGCTTACGTGGTAATACCAAGCCGACCTGTCACCTACGTAGTAATACCGAGCTGATGTGGCACGTACTTGGAAAAACAATAAACAAAAAAAATAAAAAAATTCATTATTTTCCCTCTCCCTTTCCCAAGTCGGGCGGTGGACCGCTGCTAAAGGACCGCCGCTGCCTTCTTCCGGCGAAGCAGTGCCGAGGAATACCACCTCCGCCATCCTCCTTCTCGCGCCGTTCCAGACCTCACGCCGCCTCCCATAATCACCAGATCAGTCGCCTTCCTCTTCCGCCGCATCGAACCCCCTCTACCGCCCTCTCTCTCTCCACTACCCTCCACCACCATCATCACCAGATCCGCCGCCGCCAACCACCCCCGCAGATTCTCCACATCGAAGCCCCTCTGCCACCGCTCTCTCTCCATAGCCCTCCCCCACTACCATCACCAGATCCGCCGCCACCAACCACCCACGCAGATCCATCGCTCAACCGCCCTCCACCACCATCATCACCAAATCCACCACCATCATCACTAAATTCCATCAACACCAAATTCACGCAGCAGCAGCTCCGATTCGCGGCGACAACGTCAATTCTAGGAGAGAGAAAGTGGAGAGAGAGAGAGAGAGACAACACACAGAGTCTGGTGGGGTAGGGCAGCGGAGGCGGCGATAGAGGGCTGGAGAAGACGCGGGGGAGGGCGGTGGAGGAGATGGCAGATCTGTGATGGTGGTGGGGGAAGGCGGTAGAGGAAGAGCTGTGGTAGTGGGGAAGGGCAGCGAAAGGAGCTGGAGAAGACGCGAGGGAGGGCGGTGGAGGAAAGGCGGTGGATCTGTGATGGTGGTCGGGGAAGGCGGTGGAGGAAGAGGTGTGGTGGTGGGAGAGGGCGGCGGAGGGAGCTGGAGAAGACGTAGGGGCGAACGGTGGAGGAAAGGCGACGGATCTGTGATGGTGGTTGGGGAAGGCGGTGGAGGAAGAGGTGTGGTGATGGCCGATGGGGGAGGACAGGGGCGGCGAAGGTGTATCTTTGCTGTGTGTGTGTGTGTGTGTGTGTGTGTGTGTGAGTGAGAGAGAGAGAGAGAGAGAGAGAGACAACAAACATGACAAAACGACGTCGTTTTATCACACTAAACAACGTCGTTTTATTAATCGTCCGACAATTCCACGTCATTTTTTCGGTAACTTAAAATGTGCCATGTCAGCTTTGAATTTGAGGATGTTTAGAAAGCATGGAAAAATTGTTAAATTAACCCCTTAAGTTTAGGGAAATTTTGATTAAAAAAAAGAAGTTCATGGCAAGTTTGGAAATTGGCCCAAAGTTCATGATTTTTGGCGTAATTAACCCTATTATTATTGATTCTAGCTTGTAATGTATTGAAACTATATAATCTATGAAAATGTTGTTCGTTATTATTACTATTATGTTTGTCTTTTAATAAAAAATGTCTAAAATGTACAAAATGCCCCCCAAAAAATTATAATGTATTGAAACTAATTTGTAAGATATTGAAATTATATAATCTATGAACATGTTGTTTGTTATTATTACTATTATACTTGTCTTTTAATAAAAAAATGTCTTAAATATATGGAATGTCCAAATTTTTTTTTGTAATATATTGAAACTATATAATTTATGAAAAATGTTGTTCGTTATTATTATTATTATTATGATGCTCGTATTTCAATAAAAATTGTCTTAATATACAGAATACTAAAAAAAAAAAAAAACTTGGGGGCTACCGCCCCGGTACAAGTTCAACCCCCCAAACTTAATTCGTGGCTCCGCCCCTGTTTGCTGGTATATGTACCATTCGTTCAGTACATTCAAGATGGCGATCGCACTGTAGAGTGCGCCTCTAATGAGAATATCACTATAAATTTGGTCATTCTTGATTATCATATCGCACTAGGACATAATCACATAAAGTTTTCAAGATGTTGTCTTTGTTTTCTTTGATTTTTCTCAATGTTTTGGCCCTTGCTGTCATAATTATCATTGCTGTAGTGTATTCGTTTTCTTTGATTTTTCTCATTGTTTTGGCCCTTGCTGTCATAATTATCGTTGCTGTAGGTAATCGACCTACTAATAATTCGATTTTTATGTTCACATATCATCAGTGTTAATTATTAATTGTTTATTTGTGTGATGTTGCTTGCAGTTTCTATGTTACTTCGTTGGCAAAAGACGGTTTCCTCCGGCGAAGATAATGGGGCGGTAGTGTCAGAGGAGTTTCTTAACGAGAGAAACTTGAAGTGCCCCGAAAAACCGAAGGAACCCGAAAAACCGAAGGCACCCGAAAAACCGAGCCCCCCCTGCGCCCCCCCGAAGGCGTGGTTCGGAGATATAGATGATGAACCCACACAAATGGAGTACGATACGGCCAATCTATGGCGGTTGAGAGATAGGACCAGCAGGCCGCAGGGATAAGACTTGAGGTCGAGACATCCAATAATATATCTATTCTCCTGCATTTACTGCTCTTTCTCAATGGTTTGCAGACAATAATTTTGTCAATTTCATGTTCATCAATTTACTTGTATTTCCTTTCGTTTTCATGGGAAACTCGTCCTTCTTTCTCTCTTTTTCCACTATAAATTGCCATGGCTTTCTTTGCTTTCCGTTTCATCATATCATCGCTTTAATTAACTACCTAATCTCTCTTTATTGACACTGGGTTTGAATGGATTGTTAGACGTAAGTAATTCGGATCAGGTGAGCTGCATTCGGGAGGTTCGGGTTGTCGAAACCAAACCTAACCAGAAAAAAATCCAAATCTTTTTAATTTTTCAGTTAAATGTAGTTTATGGTCCAAACTTTGAGCACATTTATAAAAATGGGCCGAATTTTAATAATGACAAAATAATAAAGTGAACTTTGTAGTCGTTTGCCTTAACTATAAAAAACAAAATGACGTGTACTTTGAAAGCATTTGTAAAAATAGTGTGAACTAAAAAAAAAATGGTCTAAACTTTTTTGAAAGTTGTAAAAAAGGCTTGAGCTTACGCTCTCGGACTTGAACTATGACAAAAACGTCATAGTTGACATGGAAAATATGTGAAAAGAGAGTTGTCGTGAGAAAGAGAACGCATGACATAGGGAGACCGGAAGAGATTTATTTTATATAACAATAAAAATTAATTTAATTCAATTCATTTAAATTTTCCTAAACTAAACACATACTAAAAAAATCAGGGATAATGTCCAAACATAAAACAAAAACTTATATTTTATAAATTAAAACGTATTCAAGTAATTATCGAATACTATTATACAGTTTGGGATGAGAAAGTGAAATAAAATCACTTTTTAATTAAAGAAACATGCTTTTAACATATTTTTTTGTAATAATTTTATTTGTCTTTTAAAACTTTTTCCAATGAATTGTCGAAATACTATCGGATTACTCTAAAATATTAATTTAATTTTTAAATACATATTTATAATTTGTAACGTAAAGTGATTTCATGTAATAAAAATCAACAATTTAGGTAAAAAGTGTAGTTTTTTCCCCTCAACTTAAGTAGATGCTTCATGTTTTGTCCTATACTTAATTTTTGCACATAACATAATTTATAATACTATTTTCTAATTAAATTTTAAATGACCTGTATAAAATCGCTAACTATTAGTAATATATTAATATTATATGCGCCATTTACTATTACATGAAAAAACTTACATGCGCTCGTGCCATCGTGTCAAACTAAATTCGACCCCCACATCTATTCTAAACTCGAACTTGTGACCTATTATATAAAACTAACAATTAATTTGAATACCCCCTCAAAAACAAAAAAAAACACACACACAATTAATTTGAATAAAAATAGTAGCGTATTACAAATAAGGCTGCGTTTACTTTGATGGATAAATTTATCCATGGAAAATGATGGATAATAAAAATTTATGCCTTTAAATGTCTCATTTCTTTTCCAACATTTAACACAAAAGCATTTTTCCTTCCTTATTTCACTTCAAGGGTGGATAATATTATCCCTCCATTTTTGGTGTGATAATATTATCCACCCTTGAAGTGAAAATAAGGAAGAAAAAATGCTCTTGTGTCAAATATTGGAAAAGAAATGAGACATTTCAAGACATAAATTCTTATTATCCATCATTTTCCATGGATAAATTTATCCATTAAAGTAAATATAGCCTAAAGGTACTATAAGACTAAGCGCATGGGCGACAACCTCTTGCTACTGTACTGGTAGAGGATACCATAGAAACATGTATATTAGATTTACAAAATAATCTCTCTTTTGTACAAAAAAATTCAATCCATGCAATTGATACAATCAAAATATTTTAAAATAGCCTCTCACGTGAGGAGTATTTAAGTAATTTTATATTTATAATTATAATTAATAATAAATAAACATAGTAATTAGATATATTGGGATAATGAGATCAGATTTTTTGATTTGGGCGCTTAGATGAAGAGTTCTCAGAAGTTATATTTGATTCTACCGATTGCCACTGTTACAATAGAAAGAGCTTTTCAATAATGAAGTTCATCAAGATTGCTCTATGCAATTGCATGGGAGACAATGATTATTTAGTATCTTACATCGAAAAAGATGTATTTGTAAATGTAACTAATGAGGCGCTTATGCAGCAGTTTGAAAACATGAAGAACATAATAGAAATATTATGACATTGTTCCTGTTTGACTTATTTAAATGTTGAACATTTATGTTAAATTTTTGTTAATAGGCAAAAATGCCCACTTTGTTATGTTTTTTTGTAAAAATGCTCTCTCTTATCATACAAAGCATTCTATGCCCTAATTATGTGAAGTGCCTAATTTACCCTTTGATGTTGATGGGTTTGCTTGGTTTTTTGTGAAAGTCTTACACATTTGACCGATTTGACAGCCATCAGTCATAAAAGTCAACGATTTGACAACTATCAGTCAAGAGTACATATGATCGGGAGTGACTAAATTATGTGTCCGGCCGGCCGGACACATGATTTTATCGGCCGGACACATGATCCGACCGATAAAATCATGTGTCCGGCCGGTAAATTATGTGTCGGCCCGGTCGGACACATGATTTTATCGGCCGGACATGGACACATGATTTTATCGGTCGGATCATGTGTCCGACCGATAAAATCATGTGTCCGGCCGGTAAAATCATGTTTTCGGCCGGCCGGACACATAATCTAGCCACCCCCGGTCATATGTACTCTTGACTGATAGTTGTCAAATCATTGACTTTTGTGACCGATGACTGTCAAATCGGTCAAATGTGTAAGACTTTCACAAAAAACCAAGTAAACCCATCAAATCAAAGGGTACTTAAAGAATATGGCATATAATGCTTTGTATAATAAGAGAAGCCATTTTTACAAAAAAAGATAAGGAAGTGGGCACTTTAAATTTTTACTCAAATTTTAATGGAATTAATATTTTATTAAATTATTATTTATTATTTTGTTATGATTAATATTTGGGCCCCGAGTCAGAAGTCTGGCTCAAAAGAAAAAAAAAATCCACTCGGGACAGATCAATCAATTCAAGCAATCCTCTTGTACATCATAACTTAGGGGGGTGTATTAGTTCAAGACTTTAATGGATTTCTGCAGACTTTTAAAGTCTGGGTGTATTAGTTCAAGACTTTTAAAAGTCTGTGAAAATCTTGGTGTATTCGTTCAAGACTTTTAAAAGTCTATATAAATCTGGGTGTATTCATTCAAGACTTTTAAAAGTCTATGAAAATCTGAGTGTATTTAAAAATCTACGGATTTTATCATTGGACTGATTTCCATGAATTTCATTCAAAAAATACACGTGAACAAATCTGAGCTCGGACCATGAGAATTCACAAAATCTTGCAAAATCACCGCGGCCAAGAAGCCAGCGGGCGCTGGACCCAGCGCTCGTGTCCAACGAAGCCAGCGCTCGCTGGGGCGCCGCGGCCGCTGGCTTCTTGGTAATTCTGCACAGTCAACTTAGTGGGGGGGGGGGGGAAGAGGAGAGAGAAACCATATCGATATCAAACCAATATGTATACATAAAGTGGGACACGTGTTCACATTATATGGTCCATGTGCAGCTTTCTTTATTGCGCTTGGCTTGGCATGGAATTTACTATTGCTATATATGGTTATGGCAGGCCCATAACTTTTGGGCAGCCATGCACTCTTGGGAGTAGTAATTTCAAGAAGCCAGCGGTCGCTGGGGTTCCGCGAGCGCTGGGCCTCAAGCGCTCGCGTGAACCCAGCGCTCGCGGGGCTTGCAACGCTCGCGAGGTCTCCACGCTCGCTGGCTTTGTGGATTTCAACTCCGAGAAAATCATGACAAATTCTTACTAATTCATTAAAAATCCGATCAAGAATTCATTCAAAATCATGAAGAATCCGTGAGAATTCTATAGACTTTTAAAATCCACGGACTTTTAAAATCTACATAAGTCTTGAACTAATACACCCCTCTTAATTTCATCTTTAAATTTGGCATCACATGTGTCCTATCACTGTCCTTTAATCAAAATTGAATGCCCTTCATATAATTAGGTAATTGTGTACATATAGTTTTTTTTTGTTTTTTGTTTTTTTGAATTATACTTATAGGTTCACTTATAAATTGTTTAATTATTAATTGTTCTAGAAAATACATCATTTTTATATAGAGTGTGGTTTCAATGATTTTTTCGTGAGAAATGAGAATAACAAATAAATCAATAAAATCTAAGAATAAATTAATACTCTCTAAGTGCACAATATCATTAACACTTTGTCGACGACAAGAACTTTAAGAAAGTGATGGATAGTAGTTGTAGTAATGGGTATTATTGAGAGTGGAGTTTGATTTCCACTATTATTAAGAGTGGAGTATGTGTACTCTACTGCTATAAATGAAGTGATAAAGATATTATGGACGGACCAAAATGACAAAGGTGGTAAGGATATTGTGGACAGATCGAGGAAATATAACTCACAAGTAGCCGTATCTAGTTAATATGGTAAAAATCTCACCTCATCCACGATTCGAACCCAGATGAGAATGCCTACTTACGCGTTACATTGATTTATTCATAGAAATTATTAAATTATTAGTATGTGTTCACACGCTTTCTCACAATTTTCAATGAAACCTTTCTATCTCTCTCTCTCTATATATATAGGGGGCCGCTCAAATGAGCCCCCCTAATTTTAGTGAGATCTAGGGCACGATCTGGTGCGTTTATTTTATCAATCCTATGACTGATATTGTATCTGGAGGATGATTTTTTTTTTCGCAGGGTTTGAATCCTGGAGGAAGCAGAATATTTTAAATTTTGTTATTCATCAGTATATACTGCATTGTTCATCAGTATATACTGTCTTGTTCATCAGTATATATTGTCTTGTTCATCAGTATATATGTCTTATTCATTATCAATTTTTTAAATTTTATTTTTCATCGGTATTGTTAGGTCCGGGGGGGTCTCGAATAGGTGTATGGGGGGGGGGGGGGAATACACCTATAGGCTATTTTTACAACAATCTACTGACCTCAATCAGAGGGATCTCAGTCAGAGATTAAAACGAAACTTTACACGCAAACAAAGACTCCTGTTTTACTGAAATCAGTTTTGACCAACAGGGTTGACGACTGATACTGAAAGCTCTTCAGTAATGAGTTATCAGTTAAGTTGCTGGAACTTAACTAATCCAAGTAAGGGCTTCAGTCGTGTTTGCTAAGATAGAGATGATATCACTCTTCCTTACTATCAGAGGATAGTTCAGTCAGATTGATATCATACGCAGCGGAAATTAAACTTAGTTTCGAAATAGCCTCGGTGGAGCAAGTTGTTGGATTAAGGTTTCTCTTTGCTGTTAGTCAGTGTTCAGTTTTATCAATAGAAAAGCACAAATAAGAATGTAAAACTGAAAGCTGTAAATAACACAGAGACTTTTACGTGGTTCGGAAAAACCCTTTCCTACATCCACGACTGGTTGATCAGACCAACAATCCACTCCGCAAGTGCTTCACTGGTGCACTGCAAACCGTACCCGTGTGCTTACCTGGTGCACACAACCGTAAACTGAAGATAACCCCTCTTCAGCACCCACACACCTCGCGTAGGATTTCCCTGCTAAGCACACCTCGTGCTCAGACTTTTCACTTAGAGTTCAGAGTACCTTCCTGAACTCCGAACCACTCAAACACTCTTATGGGGGAGAGGTTTAAACGAGTGCCAACTATACTTACAAAGAACAAGTTCTTTGAAGCAAGTTTGACCTTTGGCTTCTGGGTAAACAGATATATGCCTAGGGTCTAAGAGAATGTATGTAATCAGCAGTGACTGATTTTGGCTTTGGAATTCTCTTCTTCGATTCAAGCTTTGGGCGGTTAAGCTTTAGGTTGAGTAGCAATTTCGGCAGAGCTTCAGCTTATGTCGTTGAATTGGTTAAGATTGAAGTGATCCTCGAGCGCTTTTTGTAGGAGAACTCTTGAATAGATCCGTTGGCGTAAATCGTCCTCAAGATTTCTTCCGTTGGAGAGCAATTCGAATTTGGGCTGAGGCTTCAATCTTCGAGGTTCCTTGTCTGTGTGGAAACGGCTCTCTTTGATAGACAGAAGATGTGACATCTCTGAAAAGTAACCACCAGATAGGAATGACCTCTGCAGAGATAAGATATTCTGAGATCTCTGCATTTAATGCGGCTGTACTTGAGCGTACGTGGCTTCCTCTGAACGTTGGAATATCAGTCCTATGAGGAATGTTCAACTGATACTTGACTTTAGTATCAGTCCTTTGCGCGCATTAAATAATCAGTCTTCAACTGATTCTTCAACTGATACTTCAGTTGGTATCTGCAGTCTTCAGTCTTCAGTCTTCGTTCTTCAGTCTTCAGTCTTCGACACCGCAACTAAACTAGAAATGAACTCTAACACTTGAGTTCAAAACGATTCTAGTCTATTACAAATAAGTCCTATGAATTTTGGTATCATCAAAACAAGGGTTAGGATATTCCACAAGGTTCCCAACAATTTCCCCCTTTTTGATGATGCCAAAACCACACAGCAGTTCTAGACAGCAAAAAGACTGAACTCACAGTACAAGTTCTAAACAAGGGGTGAAAACAGTTCCCCCTTAACAATAGACCTAAAAACTTGTACTTAGAGCAAGAACGAAAACAGTTCTAAAAACAGAACAAAAAGAAGACAGAAAAACCATAATCAGAGCCTGGACAAAGAGTCATTGTCTTCAGGTTGAGATCAAAAAGAAGTTCATTTCATTAAAAAGGACTGATAAGCCATCAGTCGAGGTACAGAGCAAGACTTACATTGGAGTAAAAAGAAAAACAAAAAACATCATGGGGAAACCCATGGACTCCAGCAGTCTGCTTGGCTGCGCCTTGAACTTCTTGATCTTCATCTTCTGTCTTCGTGTCTTCATGTTCCTAAGCTTGTTCCACTCTCACTTGTGTTCCGTTGAATTGAGGTCTCTTCTGAAACGTCATCCTTCTGGTGATCCTTAGCTATCCCATCTACAGTCAAGAAATAGGGACAGGAGTAACCCAAAGAAAGGGTTGCTCACTGACTCTGACTTCTTTCCCCCTTTTTGGCAACATCAAAAAGAGAGATGACCATGGGAGCTGAAATCAAATGAGACTTCAACTCCAATTCTCATGTAGTTGTGATGACGACTTGAGAAGGGGAGGAGTCCCGAATATGCAGAAGGAGGAGGACGTCAAGAGTGTGTGGAGAAGGATGAAAAAGAGAGGACGGAGAAGGCGGAGAGACAGAGAAATGGAGAAGAGCAATGTGAAGGAAAGAAAAGTATGCATAGCATCGTTAGAGATAATCATGAGATGCAACTATACATACGATCCGGAGAGCGAGGAGACAGACGAGGAGAGAAGAAAGAGGAGTGCGAGGGGAAGGGAGGAGAAACGAAGGAAATGCATGGCGAGGCGTTGATGAAAGAAAAGGATCAAAACGCGCCTTGTCATACATGGGAGAGAAGAAGATGTGAAGATGGAGAATCGAATCAGTGGTAGTCGTGAGGACTAGCACTGTCGATTTTGCGCCGGATGGCAATGAGCTTCTGCCCATTGTTGTTGCACCACATGGAGGCTTCACCAAAAAGGCGAGAAGCTTCCTGAGAATCAGGTGAAGTCTGTCCATATTTAGACAGGAACTTCCAATCCATGTGCCGGGCATGAGGATGGAAGACGCTCGCTTCGCTGGATACAAGTGAGGGTAGAGCAAACTTTGACGCCGGAGAGACGTTGAGATCCAGTGGAAGGGTCCGGTGTAGACCAAGTGTGTGAGCGTCATTCTTCCACTCCATGACTTTGCAGTCATAGATTTCTCCTTTAGTCGTAATAATATTTCTTTGCAACTTTTGAAACAATTGAAACTTTTTCTCATAGTGAAGGCTGTGGAGAGTTGTTAGTTGATGCAGAAAAACTGTGAAGACAACATGGTATAAATGGACAAGATGTGAACCATGTAGAAGATGAAAATGTTTTTCGAAAACTGTGCCTAAAATGCAATTAAAGAGAAAATTTGCGTCCGCCGTCACTGCGAGGGACTGCGTCTTCAAAAAGTTGAAAGGCATCATTACATTCTGTAATGTCAATGAGCTTTTCAAGAAATTTTATTGCAGAGGCAAAAAGGTTGGAAAGATTTTTGGCAAAAGGATCAGGACAAGTTCAATCAAAACAGATTTTCACTTTATAAAAATCTTGTCCTTCTCGGATATTCCATTTTCCAACAAATCCAACAATCAGTTAAAGTATTTGAAAGAAACTGATCAATTAGAGAAAAGATTTTGAACTAAAAACTTAAAACTCATAACTGAAATAACTGATTTTGAAAGGTAAGCATTTAAAATACTTACTGATCAACTGAACATAGTAGTCAGTTGATACCACGTGATCCTGGTTGATTCATCAGGATGACTTCTTCTTCAGATGAGCATTCGGACTTCATTGCTTTCCACGTCGGCGATCGTAGAAGCAGCAGTTGGTTGACCACCAGTCAGCATGACTGTTTGAGAAAATCTTCAAACACAGCATCACTCTTCAGGGTTGATGAGGCCGATCTTTGCACATAGATCATTGAACCTCTCTTCTGGAAGAGCCTTGGTCAGCAGGTCCGCTCTCTGAATAGCAGTGGGAATCCATTCCACAGAGACATTCTTCTTTTCGACATGATCACGAATGAAGTGATGTCGAATTTCAATATGCTTTACTCTGGTGTGATGAACTGGATTCTGGGAGATCGCAATAGCACTGGAGCTGTCGCAATAGATAGGAACTTCCTTTTCGTCGATCCCATAGTCCTTTAGTTGATGGACTAACCACAGGATTTGTGAGCAGCAGCTTCCGGCAGCAACATATTCAGCTTCAGTTGTAGAGGCGACGACTGAAGTCTGCTTCTTTGAAAACCAAGAGATGAGCTTGTTGCCTAGGAATTGACATGTTCCGGAGGCTGATTTGCGATCAAGCTTGCATCCACCGAAGTCTGAATCTGAATATCCGGTGAGTTTGATGTCGTCGTCTGCTGGATACCACAATCCTAAATTGGGTGTGCCTTTGAGATATCTCAGAATCCGCTTAGCTGCATCCAAATGAGCTTCCTTAGGATCTGATTGATATCTTGCACATACCCCGACTGCAAATGCGACATCAGGTCTGCTAGCAGTCAAATACAGCAAAGATCCAATGATTTCTCTGTACTTCTTTGAAGAAACAGAGTTTCCTTCTGAACCTGGATCAACTTTCCAGTTTGTGTTCATTGGGATCTTGACTGACTTCATGTGCTGAATACCGAACTTAGCTATCAGCTCCTTGGCATACTTGGACTGACTGATCAGTATTCCTTCGTTGGTCTGCTTGACTTGCAATCCGAGAAAGAAATTCATTTCTCCCATCATGGACATTTGAAACTTGTTGGTCATGATGTCAGCAAACTTCTTGCACATGCGTTCGGATTTGGATCCGAAGATTATGTCATCGACATAAATTTGAACAAGCAAGAGATCTTCTCCTTCTTTGAGAGTGAACAAAGTTCTGTCCACAGATCTCTTTTTGAAGCCTTGTTCAACCAGATACTCCGAGAGAGTATCATACCACACTCTTGGTGCTTGCTTCAATCCATAGAGCGCTTTCTTCAGCTTGTACACCTTTTCTGGTCCAGCAACCTCAAACCCTGGAGGTTGTTCTACATAAACTTCATCTGTGAGCACTCCATTGAGAAATGCACACTTGACATCCATTTGGTGTACCTTGAAACCTTTGTGAGCTGCGAAGGCTAAGAAGAGTCTAACTGCTTCCAATCTGGCAACTGGGGCGAACGTCTCATCGTAGTCGATTCCTTCTTCTTGACTGTATTCTTTAGCCACTAGCCTTGCTTTGTTTCTCACAACGTTTCCTTCTTCGTCTTTCTTGTTCTTGAAAATCCATTTCAAGCCAATCACCTTTGCATCGTCTGGTCGATCTACAAGCTCCCAAACTGAATTCCGGTTGAATTCATTGAGTTCTTCTAGCATTGCGATGACCCATTGAGTAGACTTCATAGCTTCTTCAATATCCTTGGGCTCTGTAGTTGATAAGAAACAGCTGAAATTCTTATCTTCGTTGATGCAGTTCTGATTGATGTCGAAGACGAGGTTGCACATTGATCTCCGAGTCTTGACGCCATCTCATGGTTCTCCAATGATGTTCTCCTTTGAGTGGAGCTCAAACCATCTTCGATACTTCTTGATCTCTTCTGGAGATGGTGGGGCTTCTTCGGTCAGAATGGTTCTGAGGTGTTGAGCACCTTCTGGAGCAGGGGAGAGTTGAGCTGGGGCGGCTTCTGCGCGTTCAACTCGAACTGGAGCTCTCCCTTGACTGATGCCATCTGCATTGGCTCCAGTCTGAACTTCAGACCTTTGGTTGATCTTCTGATACTGAAGCATCTCAGCATCTTCATCTTTGCCAGGTCCCCACACCAAGACAGTAGAGGGCTCGATGTTGTGGATTTCAGCTTTGGAACCTTCAGCGATCTGAACACACTTTTCAGCATCTTGTTCCCTGAAACCATCTGTAGACTCATCAAAGATCACATGAGGTGTTTCTTCAACACAAAGAGTTTGAGTATTGAACACTCGATAGATTTTGCTTGAACGTTCTGTTCCAGAGTATCCAAAGAAGACTCCTGGATCAGCCTTGCTATCGAAAGTATTCAACCTCTTCTTATCATTGTTGTGTATGAAACACTTAGAACCGAAAGCATGAAAGTAGGCAATCGATGGCTTTCTGTTCTTCCATAACTCGTATGGAGTTCTTCCATGTCTCTGAGTGAGGAAGGAGCGATTCTGCGTGTAGCATGCGTTGTTGACTGCTTCGGCCCAAAACTTCAAGGGGAGTTTTGACTCGGCTAGCATCGTCTTTGCTGCTTCCTTTAGAGACCGGTTTCTTCTTTCTGCAACTCCGTTCTGCTGTGGAGTTCTTGCTGCAGAAGTTTGATGACTGATTCCTTGTTCATCACAATACTTACGAATAACAGTATTGAGGAACTCAGTCCCACGATCTGATCTGATGCTGATGATGTTGACTTCCTTTTCAACGCTCAGTCTTCTCAGCAGCTTTGGCAGTTCCTCCAGTGTCTCTTTCTTATTGAAGAGAAAGATAACCCAATTATATCGTGAATAATCATCCACAACTTACTAAGGTGTACTTCCTACCGTTGTAGCTTCTTGGAGTGATCGGGCCAAACAGATCCATGTGAAGTAGATGCAGAATCCTTCCAGAGGAGTGTCCTGACTTTGACTTGAATGACGTCCGCGTCTGCTTTCCTCTGAGGCATGCTTCACATTCTTGCTTCTTCTGGAACACAATAGAAGGAAGGCCTTCTACCAGTTGATGTTTAGCAAGTTTGTTGATCGTCTTGAAGTTGAGATGGTTGAGTCTCTTGTGCCATAGCCAATTGAGCTCCGAGCTGCTCTTGCTGATGAGGCACGTTTCTGGTGGGCTGTCTTCCCAAGAAACGACGTAGAGACTCCCTTGTCTGAATCCTTTCAGAACCACCTTCTTTTGATTGTTTCTAACAGTGAATTCATCCTTCTTGATCTTCACTGTGAAACCACTGTCACAAAATTGACTCACAGACAACAGATTATGTTTAAGACCAGAAACAAAGCTAACATTACTGATACTAGCGTTACCCATGTTGAGCACACCGTAGCCTTTTGTTTCTCCGATTGAGTTGTCTCCGAATGCAACTTTGGATCCAGCTTTCTCAACATACTGAGATAGATATTCTTTGTAGCCCGTCATGTGCTTCGAACAGCCACTGTCCATATACCACGTTCTGATTGAAGCTTTGGCCTCTTCCTTCTTTTTATGTTTCCTGACATTGACCTGCAAGGAAGAGTTGCTTCAGGCACCCAATCAAGCTTTGGGTCCTTCGATGTTAGCTCGAGTTCCCTTTGGAACCCATATCTGCTTCAGAATTGGTCTGGCTGATCTCTTGCGCTTTGTTGAATGTCTGATCGATGTCGTTGGCGCTTCAGGTGGCACATGAGCATTCTTCTGTTGAGAAATCCTTTTGAAGGCCTCACTCTTGTAGCAGTTCTGTTTGATGAGTGGTTGAGGTCTTCTTTGCTCGGCGAAGTATCTTCCCTGAGATACTCGAGTCTTTGCAGACTTTTGGAGACTTGGCTGATGTCCAGTAGCTTGTTGTCGAGGATGGCTCTTGGCTCGTCTGGACTCAGCATTGCTTGGTCTCCATGGATGTTGTTCCTTTTGAAACTGAACTGAGGATGTCAGTTTCTGACTGAAGTGGCTTTTCTTCCCCCTGGATTGGTGAGGAAGATTCTTCTTGGCTTCTGATGTTCATTCCCTGATTTTTGACTGAAATCTGCTTTCCAGCTTTCTCAGTAGAATGATCTGGTTGGGGGCCTCCTTAGCTCGTCTGAAGCTTCGTGGAGGAGGAACATTTGATCTAGTCATTAGTCCGCGCTTGCGAACTTCATCCATATCATGATCTCTTGATTCTTATGAGGTTGTGATTTCAGAAGGATCGTCCTTAGAGATGATCATGATATCCTTTCCTTTGACAGCTGCAACCTTTCCTCCGATGATGTTGACCAGTCTTTTCGATGGAAAGTTGCTCATCATGGGAGACTGTATCATGCAGTTCTTGACTGTTTCTTCCAGCTTGTGATTGAGCCTCTTGATTTTATGAGATGCTCTTTCACATTCTGAGTTGGAGATTATGAGCTCTTCTTCCAGTCGGCTATTCTCCATGATTAGCTGATCAAGACAAGTTTCATCCGGAAAGTAGATGATTGTCTGATTCTTAGCTCGTTCATCATTGATCTCCTTGTCCATTTTCTGATTCTGCTTGAGGAGATCTTCGAATATTTTCCTCAGCTGACAGTGATCAATCATGAGCTGATCAAACTCGTCAGTTTCATCGGATGAGCTACCTCCAGATTCTGAGTGGTCTCCTGAAAGCATCAGGAAGTTATCAGTATAAGGAGTTTTTGAGTGAGAGTTTACCTCTGAGCCATTCATTCCATTGTCGTAGCTGTTGTCAGCCACGCTTTCTGATTCATTGGCCATCAGGGCTCGGCTCTCATCATCTGAGCTGGAACTGTCGAAGTCGGATGATTCTGATGTGTCTTTGGAAGATTCAGCATCGTCAGCAACCATCGCTTTCTTCTTCGAAAAGATACGATCTTTCTTAGCTTTCAGTTCTCTGCGCTCAGCTGGAGTCAGATCAGGGCATTCATGTCGAAAGTGCCCTTTCTTTCTACATCCAAAGCATTCCATATCTTTGATGTCGTAAGCGGCTGACTTCTTTTCTCCGCTTCGATCTGTGGAATGTCTGGAGTTCCCTTCTCTTTCTTTTCCCTTGTAATGCTGCTTGTGGAACCTTCTGTACTTCCGGAACTTGGACTCCATCTTGTTGAATCTTTCAGTCAACAAAGCATATTGACTGAAGAAGTCCTCTGGGTTGAGTTCCGTTGGCTCCTTGATTTGCTTCTTGCATTCTCTGGTTGAGGCCTTCAGTGCAACTCCTCTTGAGGTTGATGGACCATCTTCGTCTGATCCTCCAACCTTCTTGTTACCAAGATTTCTCAGAAGGTCGAACTCATTTGCCATGAGATCGGAGAAAAGCTTGTTTGTCGGGAGCTGACTGAATCCTGGCTTATGCTGATGAGCGACTGAGTAGATCTGCCATTCTTCTCGTGTCAGTGCTCGAAGAATCTTCAGGTTGATTTCTCGTTGAGTGTATTTGTCTTTGGAAATGGATTGAACTTAATTCAAGATTTGGTTGAATCTAAGTTCCATTTCCTCGACAGATTCATTCTTGAGCATGAGGAAGGAGTCGAACTTCTGGCAAGCTATGGATAGCTTATTCTCCTTGATTTCCTCGGAACCTACGCACATTCTTTCCAGAATGTCCCACATCTCCTTTGCTGTTCCGTACTTGATGATCTTCATGACATGCTTGTCGGGAACGGTGCCGGAGATGATGCTTTTGGCGAGGTTGTCTAACTCATCTTGCTTCCTTTCTTCTGTGGTGAAGTCTGCCTTTGACTTGGGCTGGACATCATCATAAGGATCCTGTCGGAGATCAGCAGGAACCCTTTTGATGGTTTCGGTGATGATGATTGGACCGCTGGTGATGACTTCCCACATTCGGCAATGTTGGGCGGTGAGGAAGCTTTCAAGCCGAAACTTCCATATGTCGTATTTTTCAATACTAAACATAGGTAGAGAAGATAATCTGTTGTGGTTAGTCTCCATCAAAAAAGAAAGAATAGATAACAGCAGATAGAGCAAATAGCAAGCACAAAAAGAAAGAGTAAAACTTTTTCGAGACCTTTAAGACAAATGATCTAGTTCAAGTAGAACCTAGTCAGATGCAGATAGTTCTTGCGAACAACCAGCTCTGATACCAATTGTTAGGTCCGGGGGGGTCTCGAATAGGTGTATGGGGAGGGGGGAATACACCTATAGGCCATTTTTACAGCAATCTACTGACCTCAATCAGAGGGATCTCAGTCAGAGATTAAAACGAAACTTTACACGCAAACAAAGACTCCTGTTTTACTGAAATCAGTTTTGACCAACAGGGTTGACGACTGATACTGAAAGCTCTTCAGTAATGAGTTATCAGTTAAGTTGCTGGAACTTAACTGATCCAAGTAAGGGCTTCAGTCGTGTTTGCTAAGATAGAGATGATATCACTCTTCCTTACTATCAGAGGATAGTTCAGTCAGATTGATATCATACGCAGTGGAAATTAAACTTAGTTTCGAAATAGCCTCGGTGGAGCAAGTTGTTGGATTAAGGTTTCTCTTTGCTGTTAGTCAGTGTTTAGTTTTATCAATAGAAAAGCACAAGTAAGAATGTAAAACTGAAAGCTGTAAATAACACAGAGACTTTTACGTGGTTCGGAAAAACCCTTTCCTACATCCACGGCTGGTTGATCAGACCAACAATCCACTCCGCAAGTGCTTCACTGGTGCACTGCAAACCGTACCCGTGTGCTTGCCTGGTGCACACAACCGTAAACTGAAGATAACCCCTCTTCAGCACCCACACACCTCGCGTAGGATTTCCCTGCTAAGCACACCTCGTGCTCAGACTTTTCACTCAGAGTTCAGAGTACCTTCCTGAACTCCGAACCACTCAAACACTCTTATGGGGGAGACGTTTAAACGAGTGCCAACTATACTTACAAAGAACAAGTTCTTTGAAGCAAGTTTGAC
Organism: Salvia miltiorrhiza; assembly: GCF_028751815.1. Classification (NCBI taxonomy): domain Eukaryota; kingdom Viridiplantae; phylum Streptophyta; class Magnoliopsida; order Lamiales; family Lamiaceae; genus Salvia; species Salvia miltiorrhiza. Next base: position 7,990,911 of record NC_080389.1, read on the forward strand.
CTTTGGCTTCTGGGTAAACAGATATATGCCCAGGGTCTAAGAGAATGTATGTAATCAGCAGTGACTAATTTTGGCTTTGGAATTCTCTTCTTCGATTCAAGCTTTGGGCGGTTAAGCTTTAGGCTGAGTAGCAATTTCGGCAGAGCTTCAGCTTATGTCGTTGAATCGGTGAAGATTGAAGTGATCCTCGAGCGCTTTTTGTAGGAGAACTCTTGAATAGATCCGTTGGCGTAAATCGTCCTCAAGATTTCTTCCGTTGGAGAGCAATTCGAATTTGGGCTGAGGCTTCAATCTTCGAAGTTCCTTGTCTGTGTGGAAACGGCTCTCTTTGATCGACAGGAGATGTGACATCTCTGAAAAGTAACCACCAGATAGGAATGACCTCTGCAGAGATAAGATATTCTGAGATCTCTGCATTTAATGCGGCTGTACTTGAGCGTACGTGGCTTCCTCTGAACGTTGGAATATCAGTCCTATGAGGAATGTTCAACTGATACTTGACTTTAGTATCAGTCCTTTGCGCGCATTAAATAATCAGTCTTCAACTGATTCTTCAACTGATACTTCAGTTGGTATCTGCAGTCTTCAGTCTTCAGTCTTCGTTCTTCAGTCTTCAGTCTTCGACACCGCAACTAAACTAGAAATGAACTTTAACACTTGAGTTCAAAACGATTCTAGTCTATTACAAATAAGTCCTATGAATTTTGGTATCATCAAAACAAGGGTTAGGATATTCCACAAGGTTCCCAACAGGTATATACATCTTATTCGTTAGATATACCTCTTGTTCATTAGTATTTTATGTCTTATTCATTGTACTCATGTTATACGAAAAATAGGGGGTCTCACTGGAGCGCGCTAGGGTTAAGTTCCATGGAGAAAGATATATAAGTAGAGAATGAATAAACATTGAACATGTCATGATAACATGTCAATTAATGTGATTGAACATACCAATAATTTTGTTGAACATTTAGGGGTTTGGGGGTTTGAGTTCTGTATAAGTTCAACATAATTCCCTTTGAACATTAAACGAACGAATGTTGACCGTTAAATTAGATAAGATCAACGGCTGAAATTGTTTTTCCTATCTTTGCAAACATTTACTTATCCATTGAACTTTCTCCTATATATATATGGTTAGTTTCTATGGAGAAGCAAAAAAAGTAGAGAATAGAGAAGCATTGAACATGTCATGAACATATCAGTAGAAAAATAGAGAAGTAGTTGAACATGTATGAACTTTTGGGGGTTGAGAGGTTCGATGGCTGTCATGTTCAACACAAATTTTCGTTGAACATGGCGTGAATCAATCTCAGCCGTTAGATTAAATAAGATCAATGGTTGAGATTGTTTCTCATTTCTTTGCAAATATTTGCTTCTCCATAGAACTCTTCTTTCTCTCTCTCTTGCTCTCTCTCTCTCTCTCTCTCTCTCTCTCTCTCTCTATATATATATATATATATATATATATATATATATATATATATATATAGGGGCGCGCTCCAGTGAGACCCCCTATTTTTCGTGTAACATGAGTACAATGAATAAGACATATAATACTAATGAACAAAACGTATATCTAATGAACAAGATGTATATACTGATAAAAAATAAATTTTAAAAATTTCTTAATGAATAAGACATATATACTGATGAACAATGCAGTATATACTGATGAATAAAAAAAATTAAAATATTCTGCTCCCTCCAGGATTCGAACCCTGTAAAAAAATCACCCTCCAGATACAATATCAGTCATAGGATTGATAAAATAAATGCACCAGATCGTGCCCTAGATCTCACTAAAATTAGGGGGTCTCATTGGAGCGCCCCCTATATATATATATATATATATATATATATATATATATATATATATATATATGGTTAGGTTCTATTGAGAAGCTGTAAATGAGATTAATGAACATATCAATAATTTCTTTGAACATATCAATATAACTGATGAACGTACGAATTTATTTAATTTGTCAAAAAAAATGTCACCGCTGGGGATCAAACCCCAAATCAAGCGCGCGTTCATAAATATTAATTGACATGTTCATCAAAATGTACTAACTTGTTCATATCTATTAGATTGCTTCTCAACTTCTCAACACATTTGAGTTTCTCAATTGAACCTCTTTCTCTCTCTCTCTCTCTCTCTCTCTCTCTCTATATATATATATATATATATATATATATATATTTCTCCATTTTCGTAATGACGCATGCCATGATGTATTTTTAATTTCTACTATTCACTTTTTGACTTTTGTACATTTGCTTTTTGAAATTTGTAGTTTGTTGTCGGGAGGATCTAGCTATATAAATTAAAGACCTATATATATATATGTATATATATATATATAGGGAGTGGATCACATAGATCCACTCCCTTATACTAGTATATACTCTCTCCGTCCCATTGATCTTGTCTTATTTTCCTTTTTCGGTTGTCCCATTGATCTTGTCCTGTTTTTATATTTGGTAATGATTTTACACTACAAACAATATGGCCCCACACTTTTACTACACTAATATATACTCTCCTTAATAATCGTGCCCAAAAGAAATGAGACAAAACTAATGGGACGAAGGGAGTAGTATATAACGGATTGTCACACATTTTGAACATGTGGCGCGCTTGATGTGTGTGATTTAATTATCTAGATTTGTGTAATTTATCGTGTGTTTTATTTGATATTGCCCAAGTTTGTTGATATTTTGTGTAGGATTCGCATGAATGGTGAATGGAAGCTGGTGGATGTTAAGAATTGAAGAAATGCGTGAATTCATTGAAGTTGGCGTTGATTTTGAAGAAGGGATTAGAGATTGGGCTTGGAGTTATTTGTTCTAGATTTAATTAAGCCTAAAATTCTTATTTTTATTATAGGGTTAAGTATCAAATACGCCCCAAACATAGAGGCCCTTATCACGTCTAGCACCCTATCGTCGATGTAGGTTCAACTAAACCCCCAAAGTCCTTAATTTCGTGCAATTAGCCACTCCGACTTAACGGTCGTTTAACACCATTAGCAGAGGGTTTAATTGCACCAAATTAAGAATTTCGGGGGTTTAGTTGAACCTAAGTCAAATATAGGGTGCTATACGTGATACGAGTATCTTCCCGTTGACCGCGGCGGAGAAAAACTTCTTCCTCGGAAAGGTCATCCCTGCCTTGGGCACCAGTGTCCATGTCCATGTATCGCATCGCAGCATTGCCATCCGACAGATGATGTATATTTTCTGGCCAATTGAGACCAATCAAAAATGCTAGAAGAAAAAGAAAGCAGAGACACTATGGAAAAAGGTGTGGTGGCGGAGGCGGAGGCGGAGGAGGTGGAAGGCGGGGGAGTTGAGAAGGTAGGCCCAGCGGCAACAGACGGAAGGGATAGAAGTGAGGGTGGAGTGAGGGACTCTAGAGAGACATTCTAGAACAAGGTCATCGGGGAGGCTCGAAATGGTGCAGGAACAATAATAAAAGCTTATGCTCCAAAAAACTTCATGCCTACTCATTTATTGGAGACTGGGGGGGAAGATGGGGAGTAGCTGATGAAGAGTCAAATACTCATCAGCGCTGGACATCCGCTTATTATTATTATTATTATTATTATTATTATTATTATTATTATTATTATTATTATTATTATTATTATTATTATTATTATTATTATCTACATGCGCTGGCACATCAACTGGGATTAAGAGTCTTCAATCACTTAAGAGGAAATTTACTTGCGTAGGCGTGGTCAAAAGAATTCCCCGGCACAGACAGAAGAAGGATCTCATTCCTACTACCCGGCCAAATCAAAGAAGCTAAACTCCACGCTGCACTGCCAATATGCATACCTACGCAGGCAAAAGATGTACCTTTCAACCGAAAAGCTGCAAGTTAGTTAGTAAAGAATGAGCCTCGGATAATGATAGTAATTCGCTTTTGTACACGTAGAGTACGCCAGGACTTAAAAGGTCCGAATTAGCCTTGATCTTGTAATCTCTATAAATACCCCTTCATCTCATTATAACAACCAGAATGAAAATGATACCAAAAAGATATTACAAGTTCTTCAGTTTAGTTCTCTACTTTTTCAGTGATTTGGAGGACTTCGGGTTAAAATCCCGTCTATATTTCTCGATTACGGGTTATGATGCTTTTCTATTTCACCATATATATATATATATATATATATATATATATATATATATATAGGGAAAGGTTCAAATGAGAAGGTGTAAATGTAGTGAGAAATGAGAAGTAATCTCATCCGTTGATCTTATCTAATCTAACAGTCAATATTTATTCACGCTATGTTCAACATAGTTTTATGTTGAACATATAGGGGGTCGAACCCCAGAACCCTAAAAAATGTTGTATATGTTCAATGGATTTTGATGATGTTCAACGAAATTACTGATATGCTCAATATATTTTGATGAACATGGGTCTTCTCAACATTTGAACGTTCATCAAATCTGTTGAACATGGCGTGAATAAATGCTGATTTTTTGGGGGTTGTGGGATTCGACCCTATATATGTTCAACAAAAAAATTCCGTTGAACATAGCATCAATAAATGGTGACCGTTAGATTAGATAAGATCAACGACTGAGATTTGGTCTCTGCTCTTTGAATATTTAGTGGTCTCCATTGAACTTTTCCTTATATATATATATATATATATATATATATAGATATATATATATATATATATATAGGGTTAGTTTCTATGGAGAAGCAAAAAAAAAGTAGAGAATAGAGAAGCATTGAACAAGTCATGAACATATCAGTAGAAAAATAGAGAAGCAGTTGAACATGTCAAGAACTTTTAGGGGTTGGGGGGGTTCAATGATTGGTCATGTTCAACACAAATTCCCGTTGAATATGGCGCGAATCAATCTTAGCCGTTAGATTAACTAAGATTACTGGTTGAGATTGCTCTCCTTTCTTCGCAAATATTTGTTTCTCCATAGAACTCTCTCTCTCTCTCTCTCTCTCTATATATATATATATATATATATATATATAGAGGAGAACTATAATAAAAACACTATTAAGTGTATAAAATATAAACGTTTCTTAATGTACGAATTTTATGTAGAACACGTATGAATTTATCCAACAGAGTTACGAATTGTGAAAAATAAATTTTTGTTACCTTTGGGATTCGAACTCAGGACTACGAATTCATCCAACAAGGTTACGAATCAACCGTAGATCTTGATGATCTAAGGGCTGAATATCATTTATATTTTATATACTTAAGAGTGTTTTTATTCTAGCCCTCCCCTATATATATATATATATATATATATATATATAGGGTTAGGTTCAATGAAAAAGGCCTAAATGTAAGAGAGAAGAGAGAAGAAATCTCATCTGTATCTAATCTAAGTGACATGATTTATTCACGTCATGCTCAACAGATTTTTTATTGAACATTCGTGAACATATACAATATTTTTGGGGGTTCTGGGATTCGACCCCCCATATGTTCAACGGAAAAATTCGTTGAATATGGCGTGAATAAATCATGTCCGTTAGATCAGATAAGATCAATGGATGAAATTACTTCTATCTTCTTTCTTACATTTAGGCATTTTTCATTGAACCTTAACCCATAATATATATTCTTTTATTTTTCTTTCTTTCGAAATGTACCAGTTAAGTATTACTGATTTCTTTCTTTATGTTCAGCTTTTATCCTTTCCTTTTCATTTCTTTTGTTTTGCTTTTTATTTTTATTACGTTTTATTTTAACTAATTCTTGTTTTGTTACGTTTTGTTTTAAATACACAATTACATTTGTTTTAAATAATTTTTTTTCTGCTTTAAATAATTTCTTTTGTTATGCTTTAATTTATTTTTATTCTAATAAAAAATAATTAACAAATTAATTTATATTAAATTATAATAAATAAATCTAAATTAAAATAAAATATAAATAAATATTAAATGAATTGAAAGTGGATTCATAACTATGTAAACAAAAATTTGAATTTGACTAAATATTATTGAAGTACATATGATTATTTAAATTTGACTAAATATTATTGAAAGTGAAATATGTTAGCCATCACATGTATCCTCTCTCTGTCACAATTAATAAGGGCCAAGAACCATGTCCTCTCACTGTCATACACAATTAATAAGGGCCAAGAACCATGTCCTCTCACTCTCACTCTCACTCTCACTCTCACGTTCCCACTTGCCGACTTGCGGCCCTACTAATTAATTAAAACAACCTTCCATTGAATATTGTGTTACATCTATAGGCTAATTAGTAACTGACGTGTGTGATTTAATTATCTATTTTTGCGTCGTTTGCCGTTGATTTTACTATGATATTATCCAAATTGTTAACATTTGGCGCAGAAATTAGATGGAGTGTAGAAGAAGGCTCGTGGATGAAAAAAGTTGATGGAAGTCGAGTATTTGTTGAAGATAGCGTGTTTTTGAAGAGGAATTAAAGATTGAGCTTAGAATTAATTATTCTAGATTTAATGAAGCGTTAAACTCTTGTTTTATTATTTATTTTGGGCTTAAGTTTTGATAGGGCCGAAAACAACCCAATTTTGTGGGCTAAGGGTCGGCCACTATAAGGGATTAATTCCCTAATTTTGTTTCCTTAGCATCAGCATCGCTGGGTGCGAAGGCCGGATCGAACCCGGCCTATCGCACCCAGCGCCGTTGCTGCACCCGGGAGCGAAGGGAGGGGGGCGATGGGTCGCACTCGGCAATAGTGGGAGCGAAGGAGGGGGCGTGTAAACACGCGCCCCTTTTCAAACCACTTCTATTGCACCCACTATGGGTGCAAGCGTTGCTGGAGTGGGTGCAAGCGTTGGAAGCGTTGGAGGTGCAAGCGTTGCTGGAGTGGGTGCAGCGTTGGAGGTGCGCTTAGCTTAGCCGCCTTATTAGACTCATAATAGGAGTTGACTTTTAATTACCTAGGATTCCTTTTTAATTGTAGTACTACACGTGATTGCTTTGCTTTTATATTAGGTTTTTATTGATTTGGCACTACACAATTTCATAGTTCAGAATTACTACTATAAGGGATTAATTCCCTAATTTTGTTTCCTTAGCTTAGCCGCCTTATTAGACTCATAATAGGAGTTGACTTTTAATTACCTAGGATTCCTTTTTAATTGTAGTACTACACGTGATTGCTTTGCTTTTATATTAGATTTTTATTGATTTGGCACTACACAATTTCATAGTTCAAAATTACTTTGTTTGCTTTTGTTTTGCTTTGGAGTTGGCGGCTACTTGAAGATTTTGCAGCTGACGGTTTATTTGTTATTTTTGATTATAGTGTTGATTTTATTTATTTCGCAATTTAATTTATTTTCTTGTTTCATGTTTACTTTAATTTATTTGCTTGTTCTTTGTTTAATTATGAGTAGCTAAATTTTTAATTCGGCGAAAATAATGAAACACTAATTTATTAATCTGTGAGACCTAATTGATTTTAAAATTGGTTCATATTGATTTCGATTTATTCCTAGGGTTTAAAGATAATTCTGATTTTGTTTAAGCCTGATCAACTTAGATTAATTTGGATTACAGTCAATTAGCACCTCCAATCCATAATTGTTGGAATATGGATGATTAGTGATAAAACTACCGTGTTCATAGTAGGAATAAATTGGTAGATTAATTATTACTAGCGTATCTAGGATAATTGGTCTAAACTGGGTTCCTTCTTCTTAATGCTGTTAGAATATTAAATCTATGACTGCATATCCAGCTAGGTTATATTTTAATAAGGGAAATAGGCAGGACCGACGTATCCAGCCGTCTATCGACACCGTAAGTAGGAATTGTGATATGTCAGTGCGTATCACGGTATCTTATAACTAGTTGGTTGATAGGGATTAATTAATCTTTGCGTCGATGATCAGAGCATTGAATTATTGTGGATTTATTCGAGCCGAATTACCTTTTTATTGATTAATTTCTAGATTCTTATTTGAATTCTTGCTTTCTTAGTTATAATTAATTTTCTCAAAATTAAGGCGTGGTGGCATCACCAAAAATATAGATTTTAGGGAATTGAATGATTTACCTGCTCTCTGTGGGATCAACCCTGCTTGTCATTATACTAATTAGTTGTTGATAATTCTGCAGGAATTATTTGGTGGAAAACGACGTCCACCAGTAACTATAGCGGAATCCCATCAACATGGAAAAACATGGAAAATGAGGATGTTATGATTTAATAGTTACGACCCCCAAACTTTGAATGATAAATACTCCCTCCGTCCACTAATTCAAGGCATACTTTCCTTTTTGGTCCGTCCACCAACTCAAGGCCTATCTATTATTAGTAAGTTTTTATTCATATTTTAATTGGTGGGTGCCAATAAACAATATACTTTTTCTCCACTCAACTAATAAACAATATATTTTGTGGGTCCCTTTCTCCACTCAACCAATAAACAATACATTTTGTGGGTCCCTTTCTCCACCCAACTAATAAAAGTATAATTTTTCTTAAAACCCGTGTTTTGCCTCCTAGGTCTTGAATTAGTGGACAGAGGGAGTAATAAATTTGTTATACGTAAGGGACAATACAACGGTGTTGTGCATATAGTCATGCATAACAAAAAAAAAAACCCGTTATTTATTATAATATGATGCGTTTATATATAATGTTAAATTATCGTGATCTATAACTTAGTAGATAACAGTACGATACGCTCATACGTACCATTGTATTACTATTATCTAATGTATTAATTATACATAACAACTTCATGTGTTGATACATATGACGCTTGTGTACCATTATCTATAACTGTTATAGATAACGGTTGTGACCGTTATTATAGAATAGATCAATCGTTATGTATTCCAACTATAGCTTTCAACATATTTAATATTTTATTTCTCAATTTTCTTATTATTTATTTTTAAAAATAAATAAATAATTTTAAAATAAAAAAATGATAAAATCATCGATAACATAAATTCTACCATTCAAATTAGAATAATTGGTTTTTGCTGATCTAGTTGAGAAATAAATTCTGCCATTCAAATTAGAATCATTGGTTTTTGCTGATCTAGTTGTTTTTCTCAAGAAAACGAAATGAGGTGCTCATTCATGTACAGGACAAATTACATGAGCTTGAACTTTAATTAGGGAATTTTCATAGATGATGTATTATAATAAAGGGAATTAATGTACATCTGAAGTATTGATGGGAAATATATATATTATCAATTGAGAATTCCTACACGATTAAGATCTAAGAATAATTCTATGACATTCATCAACGAGAATCTAACGGACATTAAAATATGAAATTTGGGCTATTTAATTCAACAAATTCATTTTAAATAGAGTTAATTACGCGAAAAATCATGAACTTTGGTCGAATTTCCAAGTTTTTCATGAACTTTTTTTATTATCAAATTTTTCCTGAATTTAACCAACTGATCAATTTTGCCATGATTTTTACCTCCGGTGATGCTCCGATCTGAGTTGGCACCTACGTGGCATTAATAGAAACGACGCCGTTTTATAAGAGGGTATTGAAAGACGTCGTTTTGAATGGAATTCACGTCAAACGACGTCGCTTCATTCCTTAGGGTTAAATAAGATTAACCCTAACATAATTTCGCCGCAATTTTCTTACATTCACCATTATCAAAAGCTTGACTGCACCGTTTGGGGAGAAATTGACTTGGGGAAGACGAGATTTTGCAAGAACGCGCCGAGAAGAAGACCAATTCCAGGAGATATTGAAGACGATATTTGACGATATTTTTGCAAAATGGGGGACATGTATATTCCTTTGCCACTGTATAGAACTCGTCAACCCTAGCTTTTTGCCGCCCTTATTTCACGATTTAAATTAGAATCTTTAGAAAACTGGAAACTGATGTTTTAATGTGTATATGTGTATGTATCTGATTCTTTGAATTTTGAGGTGGATTGCAATAATTTTCTTTCTATTTTTTTATTTCCGCAGTTACGAATTTGGGTTGTACATTCACCATGGTGGGAAGTTTGTCAGCTTAGGGGTAGGTAGATTGTACTCTGGTGGTGAAGTTATAAGTAGATTCGGGTTAGATAAGGATATGTTTGGTTATCTTGACCTAGAGGACGAAATCAAGAAGCTTAGGTATACATCTTGGAGGTGTTTAGCTTTTAAGGTTCCTAGAACTTTAGTTTTCATGGATGTGTGGGAAGATGACAGGTAATGCAAATGATTAAATGTGTTACTTCTACAATTAAGTCCATAAGTGTATATGTAGATGATGGGAAGAAGGGAAAAGTGGGGAAGATGAAGGCTGTCACTCAAACCATAACTAAGACAATAACCAAGATTGTCACTACCACTAAGAGTAGTATTGACAAGGGGAAGGGCAAGGTGAACCAATCTAAAGGAAATGAGAAGGTTGCTCAAATTAAGGGTCATGTTATGATAGTGGAGGAGCAGAATGTTGCGACAGAGGCAACAAAGGGTAAGGAAAAACTACATGTAGTCACACCTATTTTAGGGATGGATGACCTGTATGATACAAATGAAGATGATGATGATTATGTTCCTCAACATCTTCAAGAAGAAGAGGATGTGGAATTAGAGGATTCTTTGGGTGATGAAGAACTAGGGTCAGGAGATGAAGAGTATGAACATGCAAGGACAAATGTGAGGGAGAGTATTGGTGTTGTAGGTGATATGGAATCAGTTAAGGGGACTGAAGAAGATAGGTTATCAGAATATGAGGATTCTGATAAAGAAGGGGATGTCAGTAGTGACTCTGATGGTGAAATTATTAGGATAAAACACCCTAAGCCTGTATATGATCCGATGGGAGATATTGCAGACTTTAAAATGGTCTTAGGTAGGGGTATCGATCGGTTCAGGTTCGGTTATCTGTACCTGAATTTTCGGTTACCCGAACCCGAAATTGCCAAATTTTAATAACCGTTTCCGAACCATTTTAGGTGTTCGGTTACCCAATAACCACTTCGGTTAACGGATTGGGTTATTTGGGTATCCGAAATACCCATTAAAAAAATCACAAATTCTAAAAAAAAATTGCACAATTATTCAAAACCTAGTAATTATAAACCCCATTTCTGAATCAAAGTAAACACCAAAGAATCAGATTATACCCTTATCCTTGAATTAAGCATAGAGCTCAGATAACTCAGTTTAATTGGAGTTTGTGTAACCACTTTTCATCCAATCAAGAACAAAGTCACAATTAAAAAAAAAAAGATAGAAAGAGAAGGGCAATATGCAAGCTGCATCGTTCAATTGAAAAGATTGAAGCATCCAACAAACAATAACCATTGTTTCTCATTGTGCAGCCATGAACAGTGGCAATGATTTCTCAGTTCAATATTCTATAAACTTAAGAACTGAAAGATAGGGCTTATTGTTTGCGTGAGTTGCAGGCGGCGGACGGACGGCGGTCTGAAAGAGAAGTTGCGTGGCGACTCATGGTCGAGCGGCGGCGAAGTCTGGCGATTTGCGGAGGTCAGCGAATGTTGCACAGGAGGAAAGCGGCACCGGGGACTTGCAACGGCGTCCCCGATAGGCGATGAGAGATGAAAGGGTAGGGCGAAAGTTCAGCGGCGGGGTTTGGGAATCGGGCTGCCGAATTGCAGATTAGAATTTAGGGCTTCAATTTCAAATAGTTATTAATTTACAATTTTACAATTAAAATGTATATATATATTAAATAATTAATTAAATAATTTTCAGTTATTCGGTTAATCCGAATCGGTTATCAGGTTAACCAATACCCGATTTTTTTTAAATGATAATCGAAATTGACCCAATAACTAAAATTTTCGTTTATTGGATACCCAAACCCAGAAATTTCGGTCCGGTTAATGGATTAACCAAAATCCGATAACCAATTAGACAACCCTAGTCTTAGGCATGGGCTTTGATGATGGTTTTCAATGTAAGAAAGCACTTATATCTTGGAGCATTGTTAAGGGTTATCCAATACACTTCAGGAGGGTAAACAAGGATCAATGTGAGGCCTATTGCGAGGATCCTTGTGGGTGGAGAGTGTATGCTAGTATGGTCAAAAAGGAAAGTTCTTTGGTGGTGAGGGTTTTAGGTACTGATCACACATGTACCTTTGCAATTGCTAACAAATAAGCAAGTTATAAGTGGTTGGGAGAAGAATACATTGAAGTCTTCAGGGTTAGGCCTCAAATGATGATTGAGGAGTACATGAATGATGTTAAGAGGCGATTTAACATAGCTATTCCTAATGGTAGGTTGTATAGGGCTAAGGCACATGCCTTACAGCTGTTGAGAGGTACTGTAAAGGGGTATTACAGTAAACAGAGAAGTTATATTGCTGAGTTTATGAGAGTAGGCAGAGAGGGAAGATTTCAGCTATTATGTGGTGATGGAACTATCTTTCAGGGGCTGTATATTGGGTTTTCAGCTTTGAGGAAGGATTTTTCTGGAGGGATGTAGGCCTATTATTGGTTTAGATGGGTATTTCTTGAAAACACACTTAGGAGGTCAATTGCTATGTGCCATAGGGAAGGATGGTAATAACCAGATGTATCCAATCGCATGGGCAGTAGTAGAAGTGGAGAATGAGGCTTGTTGGAGGTGGTTTTTATGGATCTTGCTCGAGGAGCTTGGAATCAATGATGGCAATGACTTTACCTTGATATCTGATCAACAAAAGGTTAGTGTCAGTTGTTCAATTGAAGTGGTTATGCCAGTGTGAATTTTGATTAATTGTAATGGTGGTTGTACTTTGTATATTTTCTGATTATATTGTGAATTTTGAATGATTGCAATGGTTGTACTTTGTATATTTTCTAATTATATTGTGAATCTTGGTTGATATGCACTGATCTTGGTTGGTCTGTGATGCAGCCAGAACAGAGCTAAACTCGCGCCAGAACAGAGCTGAATCCCGCGCCAGACCAGAGCTAAACTCTCATCAGAGCAGAGCTGAATTCTGCGCCAGACCTGAGCCAAGCTCGCCAGATCTGAATCCGTTGTGCCAGAGCAGAGCAGAAGGTCTTCAGAGCAGAGCAGGGCAGACGTCCAAAGCAGAGCTGGCTGAAGTCTGAGCAAAACTAAGTTCCAGAGCTGACGGAAGTCCAGGGCAGAGCTGGCGTTCCAGAACTGGCGTTCCAGAGCTGGCATTCCAGAGCTGGCGATTCCAGAGCTGGCGTTCCAGAGCTGGAGTTTTCCAGGGCTGGAGTTTTTCGGCGCTGGAGTTTTTCAGAGCTGGAGATTTTCCAGAGCTGGAGTTTTTCAGAGCTGGAGATTTTCCAGAGCTGACGTTTTCCAGAGTTGGCGTTTTCCAGGGCTGGCATTTCCAGAGCTGATGTCATCGCTAGTTCTTGTCTAAACTTGTTGAACAAGTTTCTTTTGTTTCCTTGTTTTTAGTTTCCTTGTTTTTACGTTTATTTCCTTCATTAGATTAGGGTTTAGTTTGCCTATATATATGGCTGCTTGTGGAACGATTAGAATAACTTTTAATATATATTTTATCAATCAAATACGTGAGTTTATTCTCTCTCAAGGACTTCGAGTTCTTCCTGAATTTTGCCCAAGCAAATTTAATTTATCGACGTAACGGCGAGATCATCATCCCTCATCGCGTGTCATTCATCGTCCCCGAGTTGCTGCATCAATCACATCGTTGGGGTTTAGGGATCCGTTCTCTAGATAACTTCGTAGGTTAGATTCAGGGGTTTTGGGATATTCCATCCTTTTATCTTTCCTGTTATTTTAATTCTCATTTTCAAGGCTTCCGCATAGCAGGTTTGTTGAACTGTTCGCCATAGCTCTCTTCAACCCTGCAAGATTCAGCTCTGCACCGACAAGGTTCTCATCATCCTGTCCAGGGCTGGCGAGTTCAGCTCTGCACCGGCGAAGACCACATCATCTGGTATCAGCTCGTTCAACTCTGCAAGTCTCACGTTCTAAGTCTTTTCGTGCGCGTGTGTGCGTTCAGCCCTGCAAGATTCAGCTCTGCCCTGGCGAAGCTCCCATCATCTGGTATCAGTTTCCAGGTTTCGTAAGGGTCGAAATTTCTAGGGTTTGTGTCGAAATTTTTCGTTTACCAATTCACATCATTTGGTATCATCATCCAGGTTCTGTTTCTGCGTTCATTCAAGGGTAGACATTTTCTAGGGTTTTCTGTTGGGTTCTGTTCATAATTTTTAGTCCGTTCTAGAGTCAGTATCTGGGTAGCACGTTTTTGGAGTTTGGAGTCAGTTTTGTTTGGAACGTTCTGTCCTACTTATATAATAAGTTTTTCTCGTGTTTTAGGGTTTTGTCTTTTCTATTTGGGTCTTTACGTTCTTGAGAGATTATGAGTGTGAGTTCAGCAAATTACTGCCATCCGACAGTTTTTGATGGTTGCAATCGAGATACAAAGTGTCGTACATGTCAGGGTTTCAGATCCAATGAGAGTGAGCAATGGGAGAATCTCTTTCACACGAGAGTTCTTGTCCAAGACAAGTTGTGCAGTGTGATCATTGATGGCGAAAGTTGCACGAATATGGCAAGTAGATTCATGGTGACGAGATTGGGGCTGCCCGAGTTGAATCAACCCAAGCCGTATTGTTTGCAATGGCTGAATGAGACCGGCGTCGTCGAGGTCACCAAGCAGGTGAAAGTGTCTTTTCGCCTTGGGAGGTATGAAGACGATGTTTTGTGCGATGTTATTCCCATGCAGGCGACCCACATTTTGTTGGGTAGACTGTGGCAGTTTGATGACAAGCTACTCATGATGGATTCACCAACAAGTACTCATTTAAGTATAAACACAGGAGGGTGGAACTTGTTCCACTTAGCCCTCAACAAGTTTATGAGGATCACGTGAAACTGCAGCAACTGCACAAGGAGGCGGATGAGGTGCAGTCTAAGGCGCAGTCGGTAGAGACAAATGAGATGCAGGTTGAGGTGGACATTGATAGAGAGGTTGTTGCTATCAAAGATGAGGCGACCGATCCCGATATGCCAAAATTGGAGGAGACCGACGAAGAAGTGGCAGTTGTGGTGGAAGTCGATAGAGAGGTTGCTGTCCAAGCGTAGGAGTCTAATCTTACATTGCTGAAATTGAAGGAATCACGTGAGGAAGTGCGTGAGGACTATACTCCATCTATTTTGGAAGCACAGGCTTTGCTAGGTCCTGAGGGTCTCAAATAGGTGTATGGGGGGGGGGGAATACACCTATAGACTATTTTTAACTTAATCTACTGACCTCAATCAGAGGGATCTCAGTCAGAGATCAAAACGAAACTTTGCACGCAAACAAGGACTCATGTTTTACTGAAATCAGTTTTGACCAACAGGGTTGACGACTGATACTGAAAGCTCTTCAGTAATGAGTTATCAGTTAAGTTGCTGGAACTTAACTGATCCAAGTAATGGCTTCAGTCGTGTTTGCTAAGATAGAGATGATATCACTCTTCCTTACTGTCAGAGGATAGTTCAGTCAGATTGATATCATACGCAGCGGAAATTAAACTTAGTTTCGAAATAGCCTCGGTGGAGAAGGTTGTTGGATTAAGGTTTCTCTTTGCTGTTAGTCAGTGTTCAGTTTTATCAATTGAAATAGCACAAGTAAGAATGTAAAACTGAAAGCTGTAAATAACACAGAGACTTTTACGTGGTTCGGAAAAAACCCTTTCCTACATCCACGGCTGGTTGATCAGACCAACAATCCACTCCGCAAGTGCTTCACTGGTGCACTGCAAACCGTACCCGTGTGCTTGCCTGGTGCACACAACCGTAAACTGAAGAAAACCCTTCTTCAGCACCCACACACCTCGCGTAGGATTTCCCTGCTAAGCACACCTCGTGCTCAGACTTTTCACTCAGAGTTCAGAGTACCTTCCTGAACTCCGAACCACTCAAACACTCTTATGGGGGGGAGGTTTGAACGAGTGCCAACTATACTTACAAAGAACAAGTTCTTTGAAGCAAGTTTGACCTTTGGCTTCTGGGTAAACAGATATATGCCTAGGGTCTAAGAGAATGTATGTAATCAGCAGTGACTGATTTTGGCTTTGGAATTCTCTTCTTCGATTCAAGCTTTGGGGCGGTTAAGCTTTAGGCTGAGTAGCAATTTTGGCAGAGCTTCAGCTTATGTCGTTGAATCGGTGAAGGTTGAAGTGATCCTCGAGCGCTATTTGTAGGAGAACTCTTGAATAGATCCGTTGGCATAAATCGTCCTCAAGATTTCTTTTGTTGGAGAGCAATTCGAATTTGGGCTGAGGCTTCAATCTTCGAGGTTCCTTGTCTGTGTGGAAACGGCTCTCTTTGATGGACACGAGATGTGACATCTCTGAAAAGTAACCACCAGATAGGAATGACCTCTGCAGAGATAAGATATTCTGAGATCTCTGCATTTAATGCGGCTGTACTTGTGCGTACGTGGCTTCCTCTGAACGTTGGAAGATCAGTCCTAGGAGGAATGTTCAACTGATACTTGACTTTAGTATCAGTCCTTTGCGCGCATTAAATAATCAGTCTTCAACTGATTCTTCAACTGATACTTCAGTTGGTAACTGCAGTCTTCAGTCTTCAGTCTTCGTTCTTCAGTCTTCGACACCGCAACTAAACTAGAAACGAACTCTAACACTTGAGTTCAAAACGTTTCTAGTCTATTACATATAAGTCCTATGAATTTTGGTATCATCAAAACAAGGGTTAGGATATTCCACAAGGTTCCCAACAGGCTTTGCCGCAAGCTAAGGGTATTGAACAGGAGCAGCGCTGTCATGGTGCAAATAAGTTCGAACTGATCTTGTTCAAGCAACCTAAGATGCCATGGAATATTGATAGGGGAGATACCAAGCTGATGAAGTTGGTGAAGGTTCCGTTTCCAATAGACAAGTATAACAGTGCAGTCTTTTGTGATGCAGCGCTGATGGTTGAAGCAATCATGGCTGTTCGGAAGCAACCATGGCTGTTCGGCAGAGACGTGAAGCACGGCGGTATTTTCAACAATAATTTCTTCATGTTCAAGGTTTGTGTTCAACAAGACAATTCTACGTTTGAGCCGAAGCATATGGTTTTTGATCCCGGCAAGATGAATGATGGACAAGAGAGAACAACTAGGGTCCATCAATCGTTTCTTGCAACAAACGAAGATCTGATTTTTGATCCCGGCATTGGCATTGACAACTTGGATTTGAGGACAAATCCTCTTCAAGAAGAGGGGAATGATGCAGCCAGAACCGAGCTAAACTCGCGCTAGAACAGAGCTGAATCCCGCGCTAGACCAGAGCTAAACTCGCGTCAGAGCAGAGCTGAATTCTGCGCCAAACCTGAGCCAAGCTCGCCAGAGCTGAATCCGTTGTGCCAGAGCAGAGCAGAGCAGAGCAGACGTCCAAAGCAGAGCTGGCTGAAGTTCTGAGCAAAACTAAGTTCCAGAGCTGACGGAAGTCCAGGGCAGAGCTGGCGTTCCAGAACTGGCGTTCCAGAGCTGGAGTTTTCCAGGGCTGGAGTTTTTCGGCGCTGGAGTTTTTCAGAGCTGGAGATTTTCCAGAGCTGGAGTTTTTCAGAGCTGGAGATTTTCCAGAGCTGGAGTTTTTCAGAGCTGACGTTTTCCAGAGTTGGAGTTTTCCAGGGCTGGCGTTTCCGGAGCTGATGTCCTCGCTAGTTCTTGTCTAAACTTGTTGAACAAGTTTCTTTTGTTTCCTTGTTTTTAGTTTCCTTATTTTTACGTTTATTTCCTTCATTAGATTAGGGTTTAGTTTGCCTATATATATATGGCTGCTTGTTGAACGATTAGAATAACTTTTAACATATATTTTATCAATCAAATACGTGAGTTTATTCTCTCTCAAGGACTTCGAGTTCTTCCTGAATTTTGCCCAAGCAAATTCAATTTATCGATGTAACGGCGAGATCATCATCCCTCGTCCCGTGTCATTCATCGTCCTTGAGTTGCTGCATCAATCACATCGTTGGGGTTTAGGGATCCGTTCTCTAGATAACTTCGTAGGTTAGATTCAGGGGTTTTGGGATATTCCATCCTTTTATCTTTCCTGTTATTTTAATTCTCGTTTTCAAGGCTTCCGCATAGCTGGTTTGTTGAACTGTTCGCCATAGCTCTCTTCAACCCTGCAAGATTCAGCTCTGCACCGGCAAGGTTCACATCATCCTGTCCAGGTCTGGCGAGTTCAGCTCTGCACCAGCGAAGACCACATCAGTCTGTGATGCACTGAACATAGCTATCAACTTATGCATGGTCTAACTAATGTAGTGAAGGAGTTGGCCCCAATGGCAGAGCACAGAAACTGTGCTCGCCATGTCTATATGAACTGGATTTTTTTTTCCAAAGGATTGGCATTGAAGAACCAATTCTGGCAAGCAGTAAGGGCAACATACACAGAGGAATGGGATGAAACAATGGAGACTCTAAATAGTGAAAATGCATTGGCATATGAGGATTTACTTGCAAGAGACCCTGCCAGGTTTTGTAAAGCATTTATCTCTACAATTGTTAGGTCCGGAGGGTCTTGAATAGGTGTATGGGAGGGGGGGGGGAGGAATACACCTATAGGCTATTTTGACTTTAAACTTAATCAAAACAAAATTTCAAACACAAACTCACTCAACTTGTTTACTGAAAAGAGTTTTGACCAAAATAGAGTTGACGACTGATACTGAATATTCTTCAGTAAGGAGTCATCAGTTAAGTCAAAGACCTTAACTGATACACGTAAGACTTTAGTCGAGTTTGATAAATAGAGTTATGTTATGAATCTTTACTGACTATCAAAAGATAGATCAACTAGATTAATAACACACGCAACGGAAAACTTTTGTTTCGTAAAGCCTGTGTAGTTAAACACGTTGTCAGTCTTTAGGTTTCTCTTTGCTATTAATCAGTTTTCAGTTTAAGAAGGTAAGAGCACAAGTAGGAAAGTAAATACTGAAAACTGTAAATAACACAAAGATTTTTACGTGGTTCGGACAACACTTCCTACATCCACGGTCGGTTGATCAGACCAACAACTTCACTGGGCAAGTGCTTACCGGCGCACTGCAAACCTGAACGTGTGCTTGCGGGTGCACACAACTGAAACAACCGAAGATCCAATCTTCAGTACCAACACACCTGGTTGGATTTCTCACTCCTAGCACACATTGGGCACTAGGACCTCACGGAGACAGAACACCTGTCTGAACTCCTTTTTGATACGAACACTCAATTCGGTAGGTTGAAGAGAGCTTTGAAAACTTGCCAACTAAACCACAAAGAATAAGTTCTTTGCAGTCAGTTTTACCTAGGCTTTGGATATACAATATTTTCCTAAGGTCTAAGAAAATATATGTAATCAACAGTGACTGATTTTTGGCTTTGTAATTCTCTTCTTCGATTCAACCTTTGGAGAGGTTTGATTTAGCTGAGTAACAAATTTGGCAACGTTTCAGCTTATCTTGTTGAATCGGTGAAGATTGAAGTGATCCTTGAACGCTATTTATTGGAGACGTCTTGAATAGATCCGTTGGCGGAGATGGTCTTCAAGATTTCTTCCGTTAGAGAGTAATTTGAACTTGGGCTGAGGCTTCAATCTTCAAGTGAGAATGGCTACTTTGAAGAGCAGGAGATACGACATCTCTGAAAAGGTTGTCACCGAAAAGGAAAAGCCTCTGCAGAAAAAGGATGATCTTGAGATCTCTGCATTTAATGCGGCTGTACTTCTGGAGTGCGTGGCTTCCTTTGAACGTTGAAGGTTCAGTCCGAGGAAGAATGTTTAACTGATACTTGACTTTAGTATCAGTCCGCTGAATCCACGTGGCGCACATTAAGTAATCAGTCTTAAACTGATTCTTCAACTGATGCTTTAGTCGGCATCTTCAGTCTTCAGTCCTTCGTTCTTCAGTCTTCAG
This sequence comes from Salvia miltiorrhiza, assembly GCF_028751815.1. Classification (NCBI taxonomy): domain Eukaryota; kingdom Viridiplantae; phylum Streptophyta; class Magnoliopsida; order Lamiales; family Lamiaceae; genus Salvia; species Salvia miltiorrhiza. The sequence continues at coordinate 8,010,777 of NC_080389.1, forward strand.
TCTTCAGAACAGCAACCAACTAGAAAAAAAACTCTAACACATGAGTTCAAGCAGTTGTAGTCTATTACAATTGAAACCTATTGATTTTGGTATCATCAAAACTATGATTAGGATATTTCATTAAGTTCCCAATAATTTTCCCCTTTTTGATGATGCCAAAACCACACAACAATTCTAAGCAAGAAAAAGAATGAACTCAAAGCGCAAGTTATTAAACAGGGTCAATACTATTCCCCCTTAACAATAGAACCGAAAACTTGCACTCCGAAGGAAGAAAGTTCAACAAAATAGAACGAGGACAAAACTGAAAGACATTAATCAGAGCCTGGACAAAATGTTATTGTCTTCAGGTTGAGATAAAAAAGAAGTTCTTTTCATTTAAAATAACTGATGAGAAATCAGTTGAGGTACAGAGCAAGACATACAAGGGAGCAAAAACAACAAAGAAAAACACATGTGAAACCCATGGACTCCAGCAGTCTGCTTGTCAGCGCCTTGAACTTCTTGATCTTCATCTTCAGTCTTCATGTTCCTAAGCTTGTTCCTTTCACACCTATTTTCCATTGACTTGAGGTCTTTCTGGAACATCATCCTTAAACTTCTGGTGATCCTTTTGCTTTACCATCTTCAATTTTTCGAGAAGATGCAGGGAACTACCTTTGAGAAGGTTTTTCTCTAACTTCTACTTTCCCCATTTTTGGCAACATAAAAAGAGAGCTGATGATGGAAGCTATGATCGGATGGTACTCAACTCATAGTCTCAGAAACTCGTGAGAGGATTTGAGAAGAGGATGAGTCCAGAGATGCAGAAGAGGAAGACGCCAGTGGGAAGAGGGATGAGAAGGGACACGGAGAAGTGAAGGAGGCTGCCTTAGAAAATGAAGAGGGCTGCCTTGGAGGGAGAAAGAGAGGCTTAAGAAGAAGAGAGAGGGGACTAGGTTGGAGAAAGAGGGAGAATACGGGAGAGGGTTGTGAGAAGGAGAAATCGAATCAATGACAGTCGTGAGGACCAACACTATCGATTTATCGGCACGAGATCATTGAAGAAAGGACCATGTGTGGCTGATGATGCCGGCAGACAACGAGAGAGAGCTCATTGTTATTTCATGCCATGGAGGTAAGCAAGATATATGAAATAAGCTTGATAACCTCCGGAAGCTTAGAAGCTTCTTGGCGCCAAGCATGAGGATGGAAGACACTCGCGTCGCTGGATGTAAGTGAGGGTAGAAACAAGCTTGACGTCAGAGAGACGTTGAGATCCAGTGGAAGGGTCCTGTGAAGACCAAGTATGCGAGCGTCATTCTCCCACTCCATGACTTCGTTGTCATTGAATTCTCCTTTGTCGGAACGAAATTTTTCTGCAACTTTTGAAAGATTGAAAATTTCTCACAGAGAAGGTTGTGGAGAGATGTTAGTTGATGCAGAAAGCAAATGAAGACATCGAGGCATATATAGACTATATTACCAAGAAAGAAGATGAAAAAGTTTTTTGAAAAAGGTGCCTAAAATATTTTTGAAGAAAAATTTCACGTCCGCCGTCACTTCAGAGGACGAAAGCTTTAAAAGGTAAGAAAGATTATTGCATTTAGTCAAATCAATGAGATTCTCAAGATTTTCATTTCAGAGGCAAAAAGGTTGGAAGGATTTTTAAGTAGGGATCAGGACAAGTTAAAAACAAATTTCAAATCCTCTTAAAAGTACTTGTCCTTCACGGATATTTCATTTTCCAACAATCAGTTAAAGATTTTGAAACAAACTGATCAGTTAGAGAAAGATTTTTGAAGGCAATCAAAGACTCATAACTGAATTAACTGATTTTTAAGAGAGTAAGTTGAAGATACTTACTGATCGACTGATCATTGTAGTCAGTCGATACCACTATTTTGGGTTGACTTATAAAAATAAGTTCCCTTCTTAGATGAAGACTCATCTTCATTGATTTTCACGTCAGTAGTTGTAGAGCACCAGTTGGCAGAACAACAGTCATCGTGACTGTTTTTGAGATCCTCAAACACAGCATCACTCTTCAGGGTTGATGAGACCGATCCTTCCACAAAGATCGTTGAACCTTTCTTCAGGAAGAGCTTTGGTCAGCAAGTCTGCTCTCTAAACTGCGGTCGGAATCCATTCAACAGAGACATTCTTCTTTTCCACATGATCACGAATGAAGTGATGTCGGATTGCAATATGCTTGACTCTAATGTGATGAACTAGATTCCGTGAGATTGAAATAGCACTGGAGCTGTCGCAATAGATTAGGACTTCCTTTTCTTCGATCCCATAGTCCTTCAATTGTTGGACTAGCCAAAGGAGTTGTGAACCGTAGCTTCCCGCAGCAACATATTCAGCTTCAGTTGTGGAAGTGGCGACTGAAGTCTGTTTCTTTGAAAACCACGAGATGAGTTTGTTGCCTAGGAATTGACAAGTTTCCGAAGTTGATTTGCGATCAATTTTGCATCCTGCAAAATCCGAGTCTGAATATCCGGAGAGCTTGACGTCGTCGTCAGCTGGGCACCACATCCCTAAGTTGGGTGTGCCTTTGAGATATCGCAAAATTCTTTTTGTGGCATCCATATGAGCTTTCTTTGGATCTGACTGATATCTTGCACAAACCCCGACTGCATACGCTATATTTGGTATGCTAGTAGTCAAATACAGTAATGACCCAATGATTTCTTTGTATTTGGTTGAAGATACAGATTTTTCTTCTGATCCTGGATCTACTTTCCAGTTTGTGTTCATTGGAATTTTGACTGATTTCATGTGCTGAATACCGAACTTGGCAATTAGTTCCTTGGCGTACTTTGACTGATTGATCAGTATTCCTTCGCTGGTCTGCCTGAATTGTAATCCAAGAAAGAAATTCATTTCTCCCATCATGGACATCTGAAACTTCTTAGTCATAATATATGTTCGGATTTAGATCCGAAGATTATGTCATCGACATAAATATGAACAAGTAGGAGATCTTCTCCTTCTTTAAGAGTGAACAAGGTTCTGTCAACCGATCATTTCTTGAATCCTTGTTCCACAAGATACTCAGAAAGAGTATCATACCATGCTCTTGGAGCTTGTTTCAATCCATAGAGCGCTTTCTTCAGCTTGTACACCTTTTCTGGTCCTGCAACCTCAAAACCCAGAGGTTGTTCCACATAGACTTCATCGGTGAGCACTCCATTGAGAAATGCGAACTTCATATCCATTTGGTGCACTTTCAATCCTTTGTGAGCTGCAAAGGCTAAGAAGAGCCTGACTGCTTCCAATCTGGCAACGGGTGCAAAGGTTTCGTCGTAGTCGATTCCTTCTTCTTGACTGTATCATTTGGCTACTATCCTTGCTTTGTTTCTCATCACGTGACCTTCTTCGTCTTTCTTATTTTTGAAAATCCATTTCAAACCAATCACTTTTTCATCGTCTGGTCGATCCACAAGTTCCCAAACTGAATTCTGGTTGAATTCTTAGTTCTTCTTGTATTGCGATGACACATTGAATGGACTTCAAAGCTTCTTCAATGTCCTTGGGCTCTGTAGATGATAAGAAACAGCTGAAATTCTTATCTTCATTGATGCAGTTCTGGTTGATGTCGAGACGAGGTTTCACATTGATCTTTGAGTCTTCACACCATCTGATGGTTCTCCGATGATGTTTTCCTTCGAGTGGAGTTCAAACCATCTTCGATACTTCTTGATATCTTCTGTCGAGGGTGGAGGTTCTTCAGTCAGAATGGTTTTGAGTCCTTCAGCGGTTTCTCGAGCAGGGGAGTGCTGAGCTGGTCTTGCAGCAACAGGTTCGGCTTGTTCTTCGGCTGTCGGAGTTCCCCCTTGACTGATGCTGTCTGTAGTAGCTCCAGTCTAATCTTCAAACCTTTGACTGATCTTCTGATACTGAAGCTTTTCAGTATCCTCTTATTTTCTTGGTCCCCACACCAAGACTGTAGAAGGTTCAGTGTTTTTCATTTAAGTTCTGGAAACTTTAGTGTTATCAACACTTCTTTCAGTTTCCTGTTTTCTGAAATCATCAGTAGACTCGTCAAAAATAACATGTGGTGTTTCTTCAACACAAAGAGTTTGAGAGTTAAACACTCGATAGGCTTTGCTGGATCGTTCAGTTCCAGAATATCCAAGAAAAATTCCTGGGTCAGCCTTGCTATCAAATGTGTTTAACTTCATTTTATCATTGTTGTGAATGAAACACCGAGAACCAAAAGCATGAAAATATGAGATTGAAGGCTTCCTGTTCTTCCATAGCTCGTATGGAGTTTTTCCATGTCTTTGAGTGTGGAAGGAGCGATTTTGCGTGTAGCATGCGTTGTTGACTGCTTCAGCCCAAAACTTCAAAGGGAGTTTTGATTCGGCTAGCATCGTCCTTGCTGCTTCCTTTAAAGACCTGTTTATTCTTTCTGCTACTCCGTTTTGCTGAGGAGTTTGTTAGGTCCTGAGCGTCTCGAATAGGTGTATGGGGGGGAATACACCTATGAGCTATTTTCAAACAATCCTCAATCAGAGGGATCTTAGTCAGAGATCAAAACGAAACTTTGCATGCAAACAAAGACGCCTATTTTACTGAAAACAGTTTTGACCAAACAGGGTTGACGACTGATACTGAAAGCTCTTCAGTAAAGAGTTATCAGTTAAGTTGAGGGAACTTAACTGATGCAGGTAAGTGCTTCAGTCGTGTTTGCTAAAAACAGAGATGATAACACTCTTCCTGACCATCAGAGGATAGATCAGTCAGACTGATATCATACGCAGCAGAAATTAAACTTAGTTTCGTAATAGCCTCGGTGGAGCACGTTGTTGGTTATTAGGTTGCTCTTTGCCGTTAATCAGTGTTCAGTTTTATCAATTGAAATAACACAAGTAAGAATGTAAAACTGAAAGTTGTAAACAACACAAAGACTTTTACGTGGTTCGAAAAAACTCTTTCCTACATCCACGGTTGGTTGATCAGACCAACAATCCACTCCGCAAGTGCTTAACAGGTGCACTGCAAACCAAACCGTGTGCTTGCCGGGTGCACACAACCGTACACTGAAGAAAACCCTTCTTCAGTACCCACGCTTCACTCGCGTCGGATTTCTCTGCTCAGCACAACCCGTGCTAAGGCTTCTCACTCAGAGTCAGAGTACCTTCCTGAACTCCGAACCACTCAAACACTCTTATGGGGGGGGGTTTGAACGAGTGCCAACTATACTTACAAAGAACAAGTTCTTTGAAGCAAGTTTGACCTTTGGCTTCTGGGTAAACAGAGGTTTGCCTAAGGTCTAAGAGAATATGTGTAATCAGCAGTGACTGATTTTGGCTTTGGAATTCTCTTCTTCGATTCAAGCTTTGGGGAGGTTAAGCATTAGGCTGAGTAGCAATTTCGGCAGAGCTTCAGCTTATGTCGTTGAATCGGTGAAGGTTGAAGTGATCCTCGAGCGCTATTTGTAGGAGAACTCTTGAATAGATCCGTTGGCGTAGATCGTCCTCAAGATTTCTTCCGTTGGAGAGCAATTCGAATTTGGGCTGAGGCTTCAGTCTTCGAGGTTCCTTGTCTGGGTGGAAACGGCTCTCTTTGATGGACAGGAGATGTGACGTCTCTGAAAAGTAATCACCAGATAGGAATGACCTCTGCAGAGATAAGGATATCCTGAGATCTCTGCATTTAATGCGGCTGTACTTGTGAGTACGTGGCTTCCTCTGAACGTTGGAAGATCAGTCCTAGGAGGAATGTTCAACTGATACTTGACTTTAGTATCAGTCCATTGCGCGCATTAAGTAATCAGTCTTCAACTGATTCTTCAACTGATACTTCAGTTGGTATCTGCAGTCTTCAGTCTTCAGTCCTTCGTTCTTCAGTCTTCAGTCTTCAGTCTTCGACACCGCAAGCTAAACTAGAAACGAACTCTAACACTTGAGTTCAAAACAATTCTAGTCTATTACAGTTAAGTCCTATGAATTTTGGTATCATCAAAACAAGGGTTAGGATATTCCACAAGGTTCCCAACAGAGTTCTTGCTGCAGAAGTTTGATGACTGATTCCTCGTTTTTTGCAGTAGTCACGAATGACAGCATTGAGGAATTCAGTCCCTCGATCTGATCTGATGCTGATGATGTTGACTTCTTTTTCAACGCTTAGTCTTCTCAGCAACTTTGGCAATTCCAGCAGTGTCTCTCTCTTGTTGTAGAGAAATATTACCCAAGTATATCGAGAATAGTCATCCACGAGAACTAAGGTATACTTCATACCGTTGTAACTTCTGGGAGAGATTAGGCCAAACAGATCCATGTGAAGTAGTTGGAGAATTCTTCCAGAGGAGTGTCCTATTTTTGACTTGAAAGACGTCTTAGTTTTCTTTCCTCTTTGACATGCTTCATATTCTTGCTTCTTTTGGAACATAATAGAAGGTAAGCCTTCTACCAGTTGATGCTTAGCAAGTTTGTTGATCGTTTTGAAGTTGAGGTGGTTGAGTCTTTTGTGCCATAGCCAGTTGAGCTCCGAGCTACTTTTGCTGATGAGACAGGTTTCTGGAGGGCTATCTTCCCATGAGACGACGTAGAGACTTCCTTGTCTGATCCCTCTCAGAACCACCTTCTTATGACTATTCCTTACAGTGAATTCATCTTTTTTGATCTTCACTGCGAATCTGCTGTCACAAAATTGACTCACAGACAACAAATTATATTTTTGTCCAGAAACATAGCTAACATTACTGATACTGGCGTTACCCATGTCGAGTACACCATAGCCTTTTGTTTCTCCGATTGAGTTATCTTCGAATGCAACTTTTGATCCAGCTTTCTCAACATATTGAGTGAGATATTCTTTGTAGCCCGTCATGTGCTTCAAACAGCCGCTATCCAGGTACCATGTTCTGATTGAGGCTTTAACATCTTCCTTCTTTTTATGTTTCCTGTTTTTGCCCTGAAAGGAAGAGTTAATTTAGGTACCCAATCAATGTTTGGGTACTTCATTGTTAGCTCGTGTTCCTTTTGGAACCCATATCTGCTTCAGAACTGGTCTTGGTGTTGATCTCTTCCGCTTGGCTGATTGTCTGACTGAAGCGGTTGAATCTTCAGTTGGCACATGAGCTTTCTTCTGTTGAGCTTTCCTTTTAGGAGCTTCACGTTTGTAGAAGCTTTGTCTGGGGCAGTATTGAGGTCTCCTCTGCTCTATTGAGTATCTCCTTTGAGATACTTGAGTCATCCTTGACTGATGGAAACTTGACTGATGTTGCGGAACATAAGTCTTATGATATCCAGTTGCACACTGTTGTGGATGTTGTTCTCTTCGGAACTGAACTGGGTTCAGTTTCTGATTATATCTGTTGTTCTTCTCCCTTTGGACTGGTGAGGAAGACTCTGTTTCAGTCCCGATGTTCCTTCCCCATTCTTTGACTGAAATCTGCTCTCCAGTCTTCTCAGTAGAATGAACTGGTTGGGGGCCTCCTTGGCTCTTTTGTAGCATTGTGGAGGAGGAACATTTCTTCTTGCCAGCAGCTTTCGCTTTTGACTTTCTTCCATATCATGATCCCTTGATTCTTCTGAAGTGTTATCTTCATAAGTGTTAGTTGCTTCCTTGATCATGATATTCTTTTCTTTATCGGCAGGAGCCACCTTTCCTCCGATGCTTTCCACTAGAGCTTTTGAATGAAAGTTAGTCATCATGGGAGACTTCATCATGAAGTCCTTGACTGTTTCCTCCAATTTGTGATTGAGCCTCTTGATTTCATGAGAAGCTCTGTCACACTCTGATGTAGAAATTCTGAGCTTTTCTTCCAGTCGACTGTTCTCCATGATCAGTCCATCAAGATAGGTTTCATCTGAAAAGTAGATGATTGTCTGATTCTTGATCCGTTCTTCATTGATCTCCTTTTCTATTTTCTGATTCTGCATGAGGAGATCTTCGAACATTTTCCTTAACTGACAGTGATCAGTCATGAGCTGATCATACTCTTCAGTTTCATCGACTGAGCTATCTCCAAATTCTGAGTCATCTCCTGTAAACACCAAAGAGTTATCAGTATAAGGAGTTTTTGAGTAAGAGTTTACCTCTGGCCCATTTATTTCGTTGTCGTACCTGTTGTCTGCCACGCTTTCGGTGTCGTTGGCCATGAGGGCTTAGCTCTCATCATCCGAGCTGGTGGAGTTGAAGGCAGAAGATCCTGATGCAGATTCGGAAGATCCTGCATCGTCAGCGACCATGGCTTTCTTCTTTGCATAATTGCGTTCTCTCTTGGCTTTCATCTCCTTGCGCTCAGACTGCGTCAATTCAGGGCATTCTGATCGGTAGTGCCCTTTCTTCTTGCATCCAAAGCATTCCACATTTTTTAGGTTAATAGCGGTTGACTTTCTTTCTCCGCTTCTGTTAGTGGAATATCTGGACTTGCTTTCTCTTTCTTTTCCTTTGTAGTGCTGCTTGTGGAACTTCTTGTACTTGCGGAACTTTGATTCCATCTTGTTGAATCTTTTAGTCAATAAAGCATATTGACTGAAGAAGTCTTTTTGTTTGAGTTTCGCTGGTTCCTTTGACTGCTTCTTATTTTCTTTTGCTGAAACTTTCAGCGCTGCTACTTTTGAGGTTGATGGAGCATCTTCGTCTGATCCTCTAGCTTTCTTTGTTTCAAGGTTTTTCAAGATGTCGAACTCATTTTCCACGAGATCATAGAAAAGCTTGTTCGTTGGGAGCTGGTTGAATCCTGGCTTGTTCTGATGAGCGACTGCGTAGATCTGCCTATCTCCTCGCGGAAGTGCTCGTAGAATCTTTAGATTGATTTCTCGTTGAGTGTACTTGTCCTTCGAGATGGATTGAACTTCATTCAGGATCTGGTTGAATCTGAGTTCCATCTCGTCGACAGATTCATTCTTGAGCATGAGAAAGGAGTCAAATCCTTTATTTCCTCGGATCCGATGCACATTCCTTCTAGAATGTACCACATCTCCTTTGCAGTTCTACACTTGATGATCTTGGTGACGTGCTTGTCTGGAACTGTGCCGAAGATGATGCTTTTGGCGAGGTTGTCGAGCTCATCTTGCTTCCTTTCTTCTGTGGTGAAGTCAGCCTTTGACTTGATCTGGACTTCATCAAAAGGATCTCTAGATGGGTCTAGAGGAACCCTTTTGATCACCTCGGTGATGATGATGGGTCCTTTGGTGACGACTTCCCACATTCGGCAATGTTGGGCGGTGAGGAAGCTTTCAAGCCTAAACTTCCATATGTCGTATTTTTCAATACTAAACATAGGTAGTGAGAATACTCTGCTGTGGTTAGTTTCCATTGAAAAGAGAAAACAGAAAACAACAGATAAGAAAAGCAGTAATTACTTTTTGAAAAAGAAAGTTTTTCGAGACCTTTGAGGAAAAGGATCTAGTTCTGTAGAACCTAATCAAAACAGAATTGTTCTTGCGAACAACCTGCTCTGATACCAGTTGTTAGGTCCGGAGGGTCTCGAATAGGTGTATGGGGGGGAATACACCTATAGGTTATTTTGACTTTAAACTTAATCAAAACGAAACTTCAAACACAAACTCACTCTACCTGTTTACTGAAAAGAGTTTTGACCAAAACAGAGTTGACGAATGATACTGAATACTCTTCAGTAAGGAGTTATCAGTTAAGTCAAAGACCTTAACTGATACACGTAAGGCTTCAGTCGAGTTTGATAAACAGAGTTATGTTATGAATCTTTACTGACTATCAAAAGATAGATCAACTAGATTAATAACACACGCAGTGAAAAACTTTTGTTTCGTAAAGCCTGTGTAGTTAAAAACGTTGTCAGTCTTTAGGTTTCTCTTTGCTATTAATCAGTTTTCAGTTTAAGAAGGTAAGAGCACAAGTAGGAAAGTAAATACTGAAAACTGTAAATAACACAGAGATTTTAACGTGGTTTGGAAAACACTTCCTACATCCACGGTCGGTTGATCAGACCAACAACTTCACTGGGCAAGTGCTTACGGGTGCACTACAAACCTGAACGTGTGCTTGCGGGTGCACACAACCGAAACAATCGAAGATCCAAACTTCAGTACCAACACACCTGTTTTGATTTCTCACTCCTAGCACACACTAGGCACTAGGACCTCACGGAGACAGAACACCTGTCTGAACTCCTTTTTGACACAAACACTCAATTCGGTAGGTTGAAGAGAGGTTTGAAAACTTGCCAACTAAACCACAAAGAACAAGTTCTTTGCAGTCAGTTTTACCTAGGCTTTGGATATACAATATTTGCCTAAGGTCTAAGAGAATATATGTAATCAGCAGTAACTGATTTTTGGCTTTGTAATTCTCTTCTTCGATTCAACCTTTGGAGACGTTTGATTTAGCTGAGTAACAAATTTGGCAGCGTTTTAGCTTATGTTGTTGAATCAGTGAAGATTGAAGTGATCCTCGAGCGCTATTTATTGGAGACGTCTTGAATAGATCCGTTGGCGGAGATGGTCTTCAAGATTTCTTCCGTTAGAGAGTAATTTGAACTTGGGTTGAGGCTTCAATCTTCGAGTGAAAACGGCTACTTTGAAGAGCAGGAGATGCGACATCTCTGAAAAGGTTGTCACCGAAAAGGAAAAGCGTCTGTAGAGAAAGGATGATCCTGAGATCTCTGCATTTAATGCGGCTGTACTTCTGGAGTGCGTGGTTTCCTTTGAACGTTAAAGGTTCAGTCCGAGGAAGAATGTTTAACTGATACTTGACTTTAGTATCAGTCCGTTGAATCCACGTGGCGCGCATTAAGTAATCAGTCTTAAACTGATTCTTCGACTGATGCTTCAGTCGGCATCTTCAGTCTTCAGTCTTCAGTCCTTCGTTCTTCAGTCTTCAGTCTTCAGATCATCAACTAACTAGAAAAAGAACTCTAACACATGAGTTCAAGCAGTTCTAGTCTATTACAATTGAAACCTATTGATTTTGGTATCATCAAGACTAGGATTAGGATATTTCATCAAGTTCCCAACAACAATGTGTCTGAAACTTTTAATGGCTATATTCTTAGAGCTAGGGGGAAGCATATTATACATATGTTAGAGGAAATTAGAAGTGGGTTGGGGGAAAGACAATATAAGAAGTTAGAGCATGTAAATAGTGTCACTGATTCCATTACACTTGATGTTAGGAAGAAGCTTGAGAAATTGAAATCACAAGCTAGATTTTGTACTTCTCACCTTGGTCTAGGAGGTAAGTTTGAAGTCTCAAATAGAGATGATAGGTTTATTGTTTCTCTTTATAGAGGACATGCAATTGTAGGGCTTGGGAAATCACAGGTATACCTTGTATACATGTTGTGTCTGTGATTCATTTCATGAAGGAGGATCCAGCCTTGTATGTGCATAAATACCACAGAAACCTATCTGAAGGCCTACTCATTCCCACTTGAGCCAATCAATGGTGAAAGGCTATGGCCAAAGGCTACTGGATATCCAGTAGAGCCCCCACAAGTGAGGATCATGCTCGGCAGACCAAAAAAAAAAGACAAGGATGAGCAAGATCCCAAGAACCCTTCAAGGCTGAGAAAGACTAGTGCAATCATGACATGTCAAAGATGCTTACAGGTTGGGCATAACTCAAGGGGATGTAAAAATGATGAAGTAGAGAAGCATGATGGTGAGAAGAGAAAGCCTGGTAGACCAAGAAAACACCCACTGCGTGAACCCACAGACCCTATTGAGGCTGCATCAAGAGGAAGGGACAGGGGCAGGGGCAGGCCCAAGGGGAGTGGAAGTGGCCGGGGTAGGGAAAGTGGCAGGGGCAGGGATATTAACTGCGACCTCAATGCAAATTTCAACCAATGAGACATTAACCACAATCGGCGCTATTGATCGAGTTCCTGTCAATACCGCAATCAACAGCGATGCGATTACTACACCAACAGAAAACAGCCTTGCCCATAACTCCACCGATGCTATGGCGTAAACTCTCAACTTGTTGCTCATGAAGCAACTTATGAGCATAACAGGGATGTCAAGTTCCTTGTTCACCACACCAAAACCACATATTACCGCTCTGGGGAAGGATCCCCAAGTGCAACAAACTAATGAAGGCATCAAAAGAACCAAATCCATTATGACTAGAGGTACCAAAGACGGAGAGCATCTCGCTCTCCATGACAACACTGTTAGCATGGACGAACTTGATCCGAAGGATCGGGTGTACATAGAAGACGTGGGAGAATTAACACCAGAAGCATAAGAGGACTCACATAGTACTAATAGAGCCGAGATAGATAGGACAGTCGGTTTAGAGGAGATGCAACAACAAGTATGAGATCTGCAAGCAGTGCTAAAAAATAAGGAAAGTCTTAAGGAGCTTGTCTACGAAGAGGAAAACCTGGAGATTCACAAAGCACCGTTCAGGGGTCGAATGACGCGTACCAGAGAGCGAGAAACAAGAGAAGAACGGCCAGCTAAGAGACCTGTGAATAACGCCCTGGGGAGACAGCGAGAAGCAAGGAGTCCGTTTTCGAAGAGATTTTTGCAGATCTCATTACAAGCCAGTAACATTATCTGCATGAATGGTGTTTATGCTATTCTTTGTGTTGTATGTAATCTCTTCTACATGCATCTTACGCTTTGCAATCTGTCGTCTTCCTAATTTCTTTTCCTGGTCATCTGTTAGCATATTATATATGTATCGATTAATTTATCTTTTGTTATTATATGTAAAAGGACATTTTTATAACAATATGTGTCCAAATAGATGTTATCGAGAAAAGTTGTACATGTCTCTTTATTATTTGGAGAATAACAGTCTGATTTTTTATTTAGTTGTCAAGTTTTAAAATTTGAATTCACAACCAGCAATGGTATTGTGAATTTGAATTTGAAACCTTAAATTCAAAACCAATACCACTACAAAAAAAGCGCAATTACCGACGACATTTGCAGTCGGTAATCGTTGGGCGGCCACCGAAAACATGATCACCGGCGGCGGATTGCCGTCGGTAATTTCCTCTTCGGTGATTCTTTTACCGACGGCGGTCGTTGATCGGCGGCGACACCGCCGATGAACTTCGCCGGACTTTATCGGCGGCGGTGGCTGCCGGTGATTGGCGGCGGTGCTCTACCGCCGGTAATATTGACCGGACGGTGGTGGCGCCCCTCGTTGGGTGGCCGGAGTAATACCCTGCCGCCGATGATTAATGGCGGCTCGTTGCCGACTGTATTGTAATTTTATTTATTTTATTTATTTATTTATACCCTGACGAGCCCAGGTTTGTGCTCTGTTTTTGTGTTTGTTTTAGGTCTAGATCGAGTCTTTTTCCTTTAGTTTGTGTTGTTTGGTCGCCTGTGAGGGCGTAGTTCTGTGGCAGGACCAGCTTGTGGGCAAGAGGTGCTCCAGGGGTCGAAACTGCTGTCACCTTTCGTGAAAGAGGTATGCGCCGGAAGCAAAGGGGATTCGGAGGCAAAATCATCCCTTATGCCCATAAGTACCGCACGAAAGCTGACAGGCAAGAGGAGGAAAACAAGGGAAGAAGTCAAAAGCACAACAGATGGGCGAAGCAGGACTGCAAGTAGGAGCTTGATATGGGCCGAAGGCGGCAGCTATCCAAAAGAGACCGATGAGGCCAAACCACCGCCTTATCCCAAAGGAAACAAATCTTCAAGATACTAGGTCTGAAAATGGATAGCATCTCCATGCCTTGCATGGATCCAGCCGCAACACCATGGGCTGGGCCTTCTGTTGCCCAAATCGCACCTATAAATACCCGAAGAGCTTTCAAAGCCAAGGGTGCTGAAAGACCGATCTGTTGTGCAGTTTATTTTCATTCGTGAAGTTCAAGCTAGCCCAGGCTGTGGGCATAGTTCTAGGTTATTTGGCACATGTTTTGCACGGCACTTTTGGCCGTAAGTACTCATATTTCTCTTTAAGTAATTTCAGTTTGTTTTAATCATGTTTTTTGCTTTTGTTATTTACTTTATGTTTGGCTAAGTTTTATATCCTGATTTGGGCAAGATGATCTAAGCATGAACAATAAACTCGAAAGGTCTAATTTGGGCATAACAACTGTATGAGCGTATTCTCGATACACTAGGTTTGATTTCCACAAGGTTGTAACAACTTGGTTAATTAATTGATCACTAGTTAACTAGGGAGTTCTGGCCACAAGTAATACTTTGGGCACAAGGCGAAACACCATCGACCTCCAAAATAGTACAACGAGTGTTGGAGCCGTGATTGCTGTGAAATATCAGCGTAAGAGTCAAGTGGGTCTATCTAAATCTTAAAGCATTCTGGGCAAAGCACAACTAGCGATAGGTCATCGCAGAGAGCGTGGATATTGCCCGGGGTAGTTGATTTCCATTAGCTGAACCTTCTAAGGGATCATAAACTGAAAGGATAGATTGGGCAAGGGGTTTTTGCGTGCGTGACGATTGACAATAGGGGCGCAACAATTCTTATGCCTATAACCACTGGTGTGCGAGTATAGTAATTTGTCTTTGCACCAATGACCGAGTGTCTAGTTCATGTCTAGTGATTCGAACCCAAGTCAGGATTGTTTTGTTATTTGATTTATCTACCTTTGTTATTTCAGTTTAGGTTGGAAACTCCGTTTTGCCCATAAGCTCGTTGTGGTCAGAACACTGCAGAATACAGATCCCTTTTAGTGACACCCTTACAGGAGGAGTCACTGCTCAGTTCCCTGTGGATTCGACTCTAGACTTACCCTTAGCTAGTCTAGTTGTGGGTACAAGATATTTTATTTGCGCGAAGCTCAAACGACGGCTTCGTCAAATTGGCGTCGTTGCCGGGAACTGAGAGCGCTAGTAATTTCTTTTGTAATTTTTAAGTGTGAGTTTTGCCTTAATGTATGTTACTTCGTCGTACCAGGAGTGCAGGTAACGAAGACCTTTTGTTCAATGCGGAGATCGAGCGACTAGTCCGACTGAACAACGGGAACAGACGCAGGGTAGAACAAGAGGCACGAGAGAGACAAAGGCAGTTAGAAGAAGGAAGAGAGATGGCAGAAAATCTGGAACCAGCAAATGACCACGCCAACAAGACCCTCTGGGATATGATGTTCCCGTACAATCTAAACCTCCAGCCGTCTGCCATCATGTTACCGGAGATCACTGGAAATTGGGAGTTGAAACACACCCTGAATCAGATTTTGCCCAAATACAGTGATATGCCTGGAGAGGACCCTCAAAGGCACCTCCAGGACTTTGAGATGGCATGTGGAACAGTGCGCACCGCTAGTCAAGCTCTTGGCGAATACATCCGACTCCTCACTTTTTCGTTCTCTCTATTAGAATGAGCGAGGGAGTGGTTGTACGATTTGCCTGAAGGAAGCATTCAGACCTGGCAGGAGTCGCAAAGAAAGTTCTTGGAGAAGTATTTTCCAGCAGCCTGAATCCAAAACTTGAGGACTCGGATAAGCAACATCAAGATGGGATCGGGAGAGAACCTCTACGAGTATTGGGGAAGATTCAAACAAATGTTGGCCAAATGCCCGCAACATCAAATACCGGATCATGATCTTATTCGGTATTTTGTGGGGGGACTTCGAAGGCAAGACATGCAATGGTTGCACGCCGCCTGTGGAGGATCGATCCTGAACAAGTCTGCAGCGAAGGCTTTCAAACTCATAGCCGATATGGCCGAGAAATCAATGGATGAGGAAGGCACTATAGTCAGAACTGCTCCGGTACGAAACCCTTCTGCCCAAGACGATAAGTTGGATAAGCTATGCAACATGTTCGAGAAATTCATGACGAACCAAGGAACATCCAACCAAGGGACCCCCAACATCCGGAAACCTGTGAAGGCATGCCAACTTTGCATGGCAAATTCGCATGCAACCGATGAATGTCCACAACTTTTCGAAGATGAAGAGCTAAATGCTATTGGGCAACAGCCAGGAGGAAATAATGGTGGACAGCATTAAAAACCCTTTGAACTTTACAGGCAGCAGTACAACAATCGAGGGTGGAGACAGCACGAAAACCTTAGGTATGGCAACAATAACTTTTTGGGGCCAAACCAAGGGCAAACGAGCAATCCACCACAATACTCGCAACAACCTCAACAGGCAAGAGGGTCCTCCCTGTCAGAACTTGTGCACCAAATGGCACAACAACAAGTGAAATTCCAGCAAGAGACCGAAAAATTCATAATGGAGACAAGAGGGGGGATGCAGAATGTGAATTCCCAACTGTCACATCTTGCCCAAGCGGTAGCTCGACTTGAAAGCAAACAAGGGGAACTTCCTTCCCAAGTGGAGGTAAAGAAAGTGAATGCTATGACACTTAGAGGTGGAAAGGAATTACCCGAGGTTGTTAGAAAGAAAAATCAAGAGGAACCAGAGGTCAGCGAGGAGGTGAGAATGGGATCGGCAGATGAGGAAAAACTTGCCCAGGAAAGAGAAACCAAGAAGAAGGCAGCAGGGAAGGGCAAAGAGAAATTGAGCCAGGGTGAGCCCATAATCCCCTTCCCAGACAGAATGGCCAAGGAGCAAGAAAAGGAAGAACTAACCGAATTGGTGAAAATCTTTAAAAAGGTGGAAGTCAATATGCCCCTTCTAGTCGCATTACGCTCTATTCCCAGATGTACGAAATTTCTCAAAGAACTCTGCACTCGGAAAGTCAAATACACTAACGATGCAAAATTTCAAGTGGGCGAGTTAGTGTCCGCGGTCTTACAAAGAGATATGCCCATAAAATGTGGGAATCCTGGAATGTTCTACATCCCTTGTGTAATAGGAACCATGAAGGTGGAGAAGGCAATGCTTGACCTAGGCGCATCCAGCAACGTTATGCCTTTATCCATGTATCAGGACCTGGAGATAGGACCACTGAAGCCTACCCGAGTGGTGATTCAACTGGCGGACCGGTCAAACGTATACCCAGAGAGAATATTGGAAGACGTTTTGGTCAAAGTAGAGGAACTCATTTTTCCAGCGGACTTCTACATTCTTGACATGGGGAAGTCAAGAGCACGCGATCCAGTTATGCTTTTGGGGAGACCATTTCTAAAGACAGCCAGGACACGCATCGATTGTGATACGGGAAAACTGACATGTCAGTTCGAAGGGGAGACAGTGACATTCGACATATATAACGCCATGAAGCACCCAGCTGATACAGAGGTGGTAAAAAGTGTCGACATGATTGAGAAAGTTGTTGAAGAGGTTTTTCCCAGAGCAGCATTCAAGGAACCTTTTGATGTTATCATCCAGAATGGCATCACCGATGAAGATATGCAAGAGGAACCACTGCAGGAGGCGGTGAAGATGCTAAATGCGTGGAGCGAAGGAGTCAACCATACGGAGGCTCTAAAAATCCCTACCCTGAAGGAGGAAGACCGATCGGTGCCCTCAATCCATAGGGCCCCCAAGCTCGAACTGAAATATTTGCCCAAACATCTCAAGTACATATTTTTGGGCGATAATGACACTTTGCCCGTAATCATCAATTCAGAGTTGACACTCGAGGATGAAAACAAAGTCAAGAAGACCCTGGGTAAGTATAAGGAAGCTATTGGATGGCCCCTTGCCGATATTAAGGGCATAAGCCCTACCGTATGTATGCACCGCATATTGTTAGAAGAAGATGCAATTCCAGTCCGGGACCCCCAGAGGAAGCTAAATCCAGCCATGAAGGAAGTTGTGATGAAGGAGATACTCAAGCTACTGGATTTGGGCATAATATACCCCGTGTCCGATAGCAGGTGGGTAAGTCCAGTACACGTTGTGCCCAAGAAGTTTGGCATACAAGTGGTGGAGAATGAATTCCAGGAATTGATTGCTAAAAGGTTGCAAACCGGTTGGAGGGTATGTATTGACTACTGCAAGCTCAATCAGAAAACAAGGAAGGATCATTTTCCCTTGCCTTTCATCGATGAGATGCTTGAAAGACTTACGGGAAATCAATTTTTTTGTTTTCTGGATGGATACTCGGGATATATGCAAATTTGGGTGGTAGAGGAGGACCAAGGCAAGACCACATTCACTTGCCCTTTCGGCACCTTTGCCTATCGGAGGATGCCATTTGGGCTATGCAACGCCCCAGGCACATTCCAAAGGTGCATGATGAGCATATTCTCGAATCTACTTGAAAACTGCATCAAGGTGTTTATGGATGATTTCAGTGTCTATGGGCAAACCTTCGACTCATGTCTAGCCAATCTGGAAAAGGTGCTCAAAAGATGCATCGACAAGAGTTTGGTTTTGAATTATGAGAAGTGTCACTTTATGGTCAAAGAAGGGATTGTGCTCGGACATGTGATCTCAGGCAGAAGAATAGAAGTGGACAAAGCCAAGATTGAAATTATAGCCAAGTTACCATACCCAACAAACATCAAGCAGTTGCGAGGATTTCTTGGGCATGATGGTTTCTACAGAAGGTTTGTCAAGGATTTTGCAAAAATCGCTCAACCCATGACAAGGCTGCTCCAAAATGAAGTGGAATGGAATTTTGATGAAGACTGCAAGGAGGCTTTCCAGATCCTGAAGAATAATCTTATTTCCGCACCCATAATACAACCTCCAGATTGGGGGATGCCTTTTGAAGTGATGTGCGACGCCAGTGGATATGCCATAGGGGCAGTTCTTGGGCAAAAGCGGGGGAATGAAAGTCATGTCATCTACAATGCTTCAAAAACCCTGAATGGAGCTCAAATCAATCATTCCACAACGGAGAAGGAGATGTTGGCAGTAGTGTTCACCTTCGAGATGTTCAGGTCATACTTGCTTGGGGGAAAGACCACAGTCTACACCGACCATGCGGCCCTGAAGTACCTTTTGTCCAAAAAGAAGTCTAAGCCCAGGTTGATCCGATGGGTCCTGCTTTTGCAAGAATTCGACGTGGAGATTAAGGACAAGGCTGGAGCACAGAATCAAGTGGCCGATCATTTAAGCAGGATTGTGAGGAAAGAAGAGGGGGAACCGATCAAGAAGATGTTCCCTGACGAGCAGCTATTCTATTCTCAAGGAAGAAAGGAAGACCCTTGGTATGCAGACTTGTGCAATTACCTATGTTCTGGATATGTGCCCTCCGGGTACACTTATGCCTAGAAGAAAAAATTAGCAAAGGAAAGCAGGGAGTACATTTGGGACGACCCATATATGTGGAAGCAATGTGGGGACCAAATGTTACGAAGATGCATCCCACAAGAAGAGCAAAGAAGCATTCTAGAGTTCTGTCATTCAAAGGAGTGTGGAGGATATTTTGGGCACAAGCGGACTGCAGCCAAGGTGTTGGAATGTGGATTCTACTGGCCAACAATTTTCAAGGATAGTTACACTATTTGCAAGAACTGCCCACAATGCCAACGAGAAGGGAACATAACCAGGAGGAATGAAATGCCCATGATTCCCATTATGCCCGTGGAGATATTCGACATTTGGGGGATGGATTTCATGGGACCCCTTCCCAGTTCGAGAGGAAACTTGTACATCCTACTTTTGGTGGATTATGTCTCCAAGTGGGTGGAGGCAAAGGCGTCCCCGACGAATGACTCAAAGGTAGTGGTGAGTTTTTTGAAAACTAATATTTTTTGCAGGTTTGGTGTGCCCAGAGCAATCATCAGCGACCAATGATCCCATTTCTGTAATTTCTCGGTCGAAAACCTGTTCAAAAAATATGGCGTCCAACATCGGGTCTCAACAGCCTACCACCCACAAGCCAATGGACAAGCAGAACTATCAAACCGCTTTATCAAAACGATGCTGCGAAAGACCGTTGGCCCTACAGGGAAGGACTGGAGTTTAAAGCTGGAAGATGCCTTATGGGCATATCGCACCGCATACAAAACTCCATTCGGAATGTCACCATATAGAATGGTGTATGGCAAGAGATGTCACTTACCGGTGGAATTGGAGCACAAGGCCTTCTGGGCAGTCATAAAGTGAACTATGACTGGAACAAAGCAGGGCAAGCAAGATGGCTAGAGATCCAAGAGCTAGAAGAAATCAGAAGAGAAGCATACGACAATGCTGTACTCTACAAAGAAAGAATGAAGAGAAGCCACGATGCCCTGATCACAAACAAGCAGTTTAGCTTTGGGCAAAAGGTACTTTTGTACCAAACGCGGTTCAAATTTGCAAAAGGCAAACTGAGTACCAAATGGGCCGGACCTTTTGAAGTACAAGTCCAATTCCTAAATGGGGCCGTCGAAATCAAGAATCCAAAGTCAGGAGGAGTGTTCAAGGTGAATGGATAAAGACTGAAGGCCTACTATGGGCATGAACCAAACGTTGGGGAGGAACTAGATCTCTCCCCAACCACAAACCACCTGGTTTGATTTGAAGGTACCACGTCATGCTCGGGATGATAAATAGAGCACTGGCCAGGAGGTAACCTGGTGTTTCGAGTTTCTCTTTTTTTTTTGTTTGTTTTTGTTTTCTTTTTGTTTTCCTAGGAACTAGGTTATGCCCACAGTAGTGGGCAAGTGTAAGTTTCCCGCCTACGCGGGGGTTTGAATTTATTTGTGCAGGAATAAGGAAAACAGTTTTGGGCAAGAGCAGTCCAAATGAGGGGCATTGATCCAAAGGCGAGAGGGGGCTCTCGGGCAAGATGCGGCTGAAACCGCCTGACGCACGTCACATCAAGTGACAGTTGTCAGCCCTACCTCCAAAACCCTAAAACCTCTACCTACGACGTCACTACCCTAAATCATCCAACTTTCCATAATCACTACCCCTCTTTCTCGGCCCTTATCATACGAAACCACCACCCCGCCACCATGGTTTCCACCAGACCAAAGAACAAACTTAGAGGAATTCCCCAAGGCACAAAAATTGACCTCACCGGAGAAAGCACCACACCACCAAAATCCAAAACTTCGAGAAAAACCCCACGACCGAAACCTTTTCCGATGGAAACCACACCAACCCCGTCGTCCAAAACCCTGCCGCATGCTGAGAGCCCCTCGCCGGTGGATGAGAACATCATCGACCAACTCATGGAGGAGATAGACGCCCCAACTCTCGGCACCGATGAATAACATGCAGTCGCAGGCGAGGGCAAGGCCACACCAGAAATGGCGAAGAAAAGCGAAGAAGAGCCGTCTAAAAGGAAGCAGACTCCCTCCGCCCCGAAGAGGAAGAAGCCGGCGGCCGAGAAATCGGCCACGCCGCCCGAAGGATCATCAAAAGAGAGAAACGAACCTTCGGGTTCAGTGCTGCAGGAGGAGCAGGGAGAATCCGGCGAGGAGGCAGATGAGACACCAACCAAAAGAAGGAGGAAAGTGATGGCTCCGACCCCAATCCGGATGATCAAGGGAGAACCGGCGTCCGCCCCAAGAAGAAGGAAGAAGACGGCGAAGGGGATTGCTGTGCCCAAGATCCCAGATATGGATTCGCTGGAGCCTTTGGGCGTAGTAGGAAGGATAAAGAAATACTTTGACAACATCGGATGGAAGACATTTCTGGAGTGGCCAGGGCATGCGTATGAGGAAGTGGTGAGAGAGGTTTTCGACTCAATGCAGGTGGACATCAACCCCACTTGTGGGCCTCTGGGCATGAGCTTCTCCATGAAGGAAGAGACCAGAGATATGTTCGTGAACGAGGTGAACCTCAATTTGGGAATGGTGAAGCTAAAGGATTTACAAAAGAAGGAGTACAAGGATGCCAAGAGAGGAATCCCCACCTTCACTGCACAAGAATGGGATGTCATGTGGGCAGATATCGGCGATGGAGGGCAGTTCAAGACCCAAAAGGTCAAGGGGCATAGAATCCGCGATTCTGCCCTGAGGATGTGCCACCGCATCCTCTCCTACTCCCTCTTTGGCAAACTGGACAGCGGGAATGCAATGTCCAAAAAGGATCTCTACATCCTTTGGGCAATGCACAGCAAGGTGAAGCTCAACTTCGGAGCCTTCCTGATCGAACACATAGAGTCCATCATCAGCAAGCCTAATCAGAGGCTCTCCTGCATCCAGTTTACCACCGCTTTTGCCCAGGTGAATGAGATCGAGATCGAGGAAGGGAACACCTGGATAGAGGCAGAAAAGCTCAACATTGAAGCTTTGATCCATATGAGGGATGTAAGGATGGATCGCGGTGTACCCAAGTTTACCAACCCAGAGGAGAGAGAAGTTTCGGCGGTCGAAGGGAAAAGCCCTGCTGTGGGCAAAGGAAAGGAGAAGGTGGAAGAATCGGAGTCAGAGGACGAGGAGAACCAGCTGGACAGGATCGAGTCTAGGGTTGTGGAGATCCAGGTTGCGCTGGCAGCAACCCAAAAGGCCCTTCTGGCCTTCTTCAAGCACCAAGGGTTCAGGTACCCACCTGCACCTGCCCCCTGAATTATCACCCTCCCTAGGTAGTTAGTTCTTTTTTAGTTTGTTGTGTCTTTTGTTTGTTTCGTTCTTGTGTCTTTTGTTTGGTTTGTTGAGTCTGTCTGGCCAAAGCTGAGGAAAGGGTAACCTTCTGCCTGCACCGGTGTTTTGCCCAAAAGGCAACACATTTGGTGCAGGCACCCAAAGCATTGGCCATTTGTTGTTATCGTCATTTTTTTTTTCTGTTTTCGCTTGAGTCTGTTGTTTTCCTTAACCCCCTCCACACACCTACTTTGCTCAAGGCAAAGTGTGTGTGTGGGGGGGCCAAGGCTTCTGTTGTTGCTGTACTGGGTAATCCTTGTTCTCACACTCTTTGCCTCAAGGCAAAGTGTGTGAGTGGGAGGGAAGACCCAGTTTCTTTCTAGTTTCTTTTTAGGGTCTTGTTGTCAGCATCCTATATGATCAAGGTTATTCAAGTTTTGAAGTGAGTGGGATTTTCCAAGCTTTGTGCCGTATGTAGTTGAGGACGATGGATAGGGTTTTGGACATACCATATGAGGATTTGAGCTTTGATAAATGTTGTTTTATGCCCATAACAGTTTTTTCTTTCATTGTGTGAATATTGACATCTTGATTTGGGGAATGCTAGAACTTGCCTTGATTCTTAGTCGAACCCTGTGTACATAGCCTAGGTGTATTTAATGATTTAGGCAATTCTTTCTTTAGCCCACAGAACCAAACTGACCAACCCTACATCTATCACTTGCAAACCCCTTTTGAGCTTAATAATTCATTTGAATTCACTTATAATTTTGCCCAGAATTGAGCCGTCCCGGTCAAACTGAACTTAAGGGCAAAAGAAGGGAAGATAGTGTAGTGGACCTCATGGGCAGGACTAGAGCAGAGATTGCAAAAATGGGAAATCTGATCCCAAAAATTGAGAAAAAGTCCGTAAATAAAAAGAAAAAAAAAGAAAAGAGAAGAATAATGGGAAGAATGTGCTTAGGCCCGCAAGAATAGGCAAGGAATTGAAAAAAATCTGGGAGATCTATTGCCCATAATGAAGTTCAGAATGACCTTAGCCTCGAGCCAAAAATTTCTCACCTTATGCCCTAAGCCACGTTACAACCCTGAAAAGACCTAATGAGGTGCACCTAGGGCTTTTGACTAAAGGGGAAGATAATAGAAGATAGGCAAGCTTATGGTCAGAACCCAACAAGATGTCCAGAGTGAAAACACGAGCCTAAACACTTGAGAGAAAGAGCGGAAGGGGAGGAACATCCTTATGCCCATAACCTGATCTTGACTTAACTGATGGCACTTCGTTTGATTGATTTTGCTGCTGTTGTTTCTTTTTAATCATCATATACTGTTCGACTAAGAAAGTATAGCATGCTTTGTTGTTTACGTTTTTGTGTTTTGTTTGTCTATTTCCTCCGAGTCTGTGTGTGGGCAAAATCATACATGCACGCTTGAGGACAATCGTATTTAAAGTGTGTGCGTGTGATGAACCCAGGTTTGTGCTCTGCTTTTGTGTTTGTATTAGGTCTAGATCGAGTCTTTTTCCTTTAGTTTGTGTTGTTTGGTCGCCTGGGAGGGCGTAGTTCTGTGGCAGGACCAGCTTGTGGGCAAGAGGTGCTCCAGGGGTAGAAACTGCTGTCACCTTTCGTGAAAGAGGTATGCGCTGGAAGCAAAGGGGATTCGGAGGCAAAATCATCCCTTATGCCCACAAGTACCGCACGAAAGCTGACAGGCAAGAGGAGGAAAGCAAGGGAAGAAGTCAGAAGCACAACAGACGGGCGAAGCAGGACTACAAGTAGGAGCTTGATATGGGCCAAAGGCGGCAGCTATCCAAAAGAGACCGATGAGGCCAAACCACCACCTTATCCCAAAGGAAACAAATCTTCAAGATACTAGGTCTGAAAATGGATAGCATCTCCATGCCTTGCATGGATCCGGCCGCAACACCATGGGCTGGGCCTTCTGTTGCCCTAATCGCACCTATAAATACCCGAAGAGCTTTCAAAGCCAAGGGTGCTGAAAGACCGATCTATTGTGCAGTTTATTTTCATTCGTGAAGTTCAAGCTAGCCCAGGCTGTGGGCATAGTTCTAGGTTATTTAGCACATGTTTTGCACGACACTTTTGGCCGTAAATACTCATATTTCTCTTTAAGTAATTTTAGTTTGCTTTAATCATGTTTTTTGCTTTTGTTATTTACTTTATGTTTGGCTAAGTTTTATATTCTGATTTGGGCAAGATGATCTAAGCATGAACACTAAACTCGAAAGGTCTAATTTGGGCATAACAACTGTATAAGCATATTCCCGATACACTAGGTTTGATTCCCACAAGGTTGTAACAACTTGGTTAATTAATTGATCACTAGTTAACTAGGGAGTTCTGGCCACAAGTAATACTTTGGGCACAAGGCGAAACACCATCGACCTCCAAAATAGTACAACGAGTGTTGGAACCGTGACTGCTGTGAAATATCAGCGTAAGAGTCAAGTGGGTCAATCTAAATCTTAAAGCATTCTGGGCAAAGCACAACTAGCGATAGGCCATCGCAGAGAGCGTGGATGTTGCCCGCGGTAGTTGATTTCCATTAGCTGAACCTTCTAAGGGATCATAAACTGAAAGGATAGATTGGGGAAGGGGTTTTTGCGTGCGTGACGAGTGACAATAGGGGCGCAACAATTCTTATACCTATAACCACTGGTGTGCGAGTATAGTAATTTATCTTTGCACCAATGACCGAGTGTCTAGTTCATGTCTAGTGATTCGAACCCAAGTCAGGATTGTTTTGTTATTTGATTTATCTACCTTTGTTATTTCAGTTTAGGTTGGAAATCCCGTTCTGCCCATAAGCTCGTTGTGGTCAGAACACTGCAGAATACAAATCCCTTTTAGTGACACCCTTGCAGGAGGAGTTACTGCTCAGTTCCCTGTGGATTCGACTCTGGACTTACCACTAGCTAGTCTAGTTGTGGGCACAAGATATTTTATTTGCGCGAAGCTCAAACGACGGCTTCGTCATACCCCATAAGTATTTCTGTATTAATACAGTAGTGCATACGTTAGATGAACTTCTCAATCGGTTACCCACCTTAGTTGTCCTCTAAGTCAAGCGCGCTTAACTTTGAAGTTCCTTTCGAGTGGTCACCGGTACATAACACTCGTATTATTGATATATCTAGTACCTATTAATTCATTTAAACTCTATTTCAATATACAATATCATACATTCATAACCTTAGAATATGTCGAGATGATATCCAAGAGATGTCGTTAATTATTGATCGGTCTCGTTTTCTACTTATTTTTATGTCGAAAAAATATTTATTAATTAATTTATTTATTATTATTTTTTTTATCAATCTAGTTTGTACACCATAAGTATTTTAATTTGGTAATTGTAATGTATTTTGAATTTATTTGTATACGTCCTTATTTTTATGTCGAAAAAATATTTATTTATTAATTTATAATTAATATTATATATATATATATATATATATATATATATATATCAATCTAGTTTATACACCATTAGTATTTTAATTTGGTAATTGTAATGTATTTTGAATTCATTTGCGTACGTTGAATCCAATCACAATAAATAGGAGATGGAGAATGAGGTAAGTGCAATGTTGTTTGAAAACATGAAATAAATAGTTCAAGAAAACATAAATGTAAAAAAAATGCAAGTGTAATTTTGTTCCAAAACATGAAATAAATAGTTCAATCAAATATAAATACGTAGCAGTGCTGCTCAAGGTAGCTGACCCGACCACCTCATGAACTCCTCGAACTAAGCCACACGCTACCAAAGGCCTCACGTGCTGCTCGTTCGGCCTCAAGTGTTGCGAATTATGTAGCCATGTCCTCCTCAGCCTTCTGTAGACGCTCCTCCAGCGTGGAGATCCGTATCATACAGCTGTTGAGACATCGCGGAAGTGCCTGTGCTGTGAGTAGACCGCCTACTAACCTGGCTCCGGCCGACACTTCTAGTACCGTAGAGCCGTGACCTGTCGGGTTGTACGACCTCCAAGTAGATCTCATCCAGCCGGCTCTCTCGTCCAATCTCAACAGCAATGCGACGAATCTCCGCCTAATTCATACATAATAATGCAAAATTGTTAGAAAATATATACATTTAACTTTGTATTACTAATATTTGATTAAACTTAAACACTTACATCTAGTCTCTCATCCCTCAGTGACACAAAAAGTTCCATCCTTGCACATGTGGAGGCGGGGGAATGTGTTATAGTTCTGTTCAGTCTGGGGGAGTCCAGTCTCCAAGCTCTGTTCATGCATGTGTATAAGATAAATAAGTTATTATTTGCGATATTACACACACACACACACAGAGATATATATATATATATATAGGGAAGGGCTAAAATAAGAGCATTTCTTAATATATAAAATAATAATCATTTTCAGCCCTTAGATCATCAAGATCTACGGTTGATTCGTAATCCTGTTGGATGGATTTGTGGTCCTGAGTTCGAATCCTAATGGTAGCAAAAATTTATTTTTCACAATTTATACCTTTATACAACGAATTCATACGTGTTCTATGTAAAATTCATACATTAAAAATTGCTCTTATTTCTTATTTTAAGATGTGCTTCACGGTAGCCCACCCCTATATATATATATATATATATTACTTATGAACTTATTTGATAATTACTAACCAAACTCTACTGCAGGATACGAGTGGACTGAGACCCTCCAGCGTGCCTGCTGATCCCTGTACTGGATCCATCAGGCTCAGACATCCGGTTCGCACGCGCTCACAGGGAAACCGCCTGAACATCCTCCCTCGCCCAGTGTGCCTGGAGCCCAGTCCAGAAATCGTCAGACATGCCCAGAGGTTTATCCATAGTCTTCCCTGCCTCGATCTTCGCCCCGAGCTTCCTCTTGTAGTCGCTCATCAAGTCACTGTACCTTTTGCTGGCTTTCTACTCCTACATCGACCTAACCTCATGCTCATCCTCAGGCGATCAAACAAACTCTTTCGGTTGAAAGAAATAGTTAATTTAATATATACTCCCTCCGTCCCACCGCGCTTGAGTTGTATTCCTTTTCGAGCTGTCCCACCGAGCTTGAGTCATTTCTTTTTTTGGAAAAAATAAGGCAATTTAAAGCACTAATTTACAAAACTAATTGCACCTCTTATTACCTTCTCTCTCCTACTTTATCACTTTATTACCTTCTCTCCTACTTTATTACCTTCTATGTCCTACTTTATCACTTTTATATTACACACTTAAAACACTAATCTACAATTTCTTAATTCTCGTGCCCAAAAGAAACGCCTCAAGCTCAGTGGGACGGAGGGAGTAACATTTTAAAAATATATAATGATAAATTTATATGTACTATAAATTCAATTATACCTTTAATTCCTCAAAGTACGCGTCCTAACCCCCTGCGGAGTCAACCTCCAAGTGTACCCGTAATTGGGTTATGAATCCTCCTAAATATTTTCGTGCAGGCGATGGAGAGGCCTGGTGGCTCCTTCAACTCACTGTGTAAAAGTAATTTAAGGAATTATTTGCTATACGAGAAATAATGATTTAAATTAAAATACTTACTCATTAGGCATTCTCTCAAAGACAATCCTCCATCTGTCCCTAGTCGAGTTGGCCCTGATCTCGGCTTGGGATGGGCCTCTGGGCCTTCTAGCCTGTGAACTAGAAAAGTCTTGGGGAGTCTCAGGAATCATAGAAATGTGCGGCACGAACCCTGAAGATGTGTCATCAGTCTGCTGCTCATCTTGTGCAGACCGAGCACGAGAAGCAAACCCAAGTAAACCTTTACGAATAGACATGTTACCTGTTTCAAATTGATTGAGATAAGCATAGACACAAATAAAATATCATAAATTACTTGAATCAAACAAAAAATTTGACAGCATAACCCCACTATCCTAACTACCAAGTGCTCGACTCTATCAACAACTATAGTAACCATAGTGGTCCTAATTTACTAAGCTTATACTAGGTCTACCCGGCCCCTCATTGTCGAAACAATACAATACATATTAAGCAATAAAAAATAAAATAATTAAATTAAAAACAATCATTTGTTGGAAGAAGATACTTAAGAAATAATCAATTTCTATCCCAAAAGGAGAAAATCCTTAAGAAATTGATTAAATTTATCCCACAATATATAACATATCATTTTATCTTAAACACATACTAGCATACTTAAAATTCACTTAATCATACTTAATTTAACAACATTATCTAACATAAATAAATTAATCTAACAAATTCATACTTAATCATACTTTATAAATTAACAAATTAATCTAATTAATTAAAATTAATCATGCTTCATAATTAATCAAACTATAAATTAATTAAAATTAATCTAATTAACATTAATTTTAATCTAACAAAATAATAGTAAACAAATTTAAAATTAATTAAAATTAATCATACTTCATAATTAATCAAACTATAAATTAATTAAAATTAATCTAATTAACATTAATTTTAATCTAACAAAATAATTAATAAATAAAAAAATAGCGAGAACGAGAGCGTACGGTAGCGGTCGGCGGCGGAGCGGACGTGGCGCGGCAAATATGTTGAAATTAGAGAGAGAAGGAGAAAGAGAAAGAGAAAGAGAGGGTGAGAGAGAGAGATGGAGAGAGGGTGAGAGAGACACACACACACACAAAAGGAAGGATAGGGGCTTACCTTGACGGCGGCAACGACGAGCAGTTGGATCGGAAAGGTTGAGAGAGAGGTGGAGAGGGGGTTGCGCGGTGGTGTGCTGCTGCTGCTGCCGTAGACCAGTTTTGGGCTAAATAATTACCGGCAGCAAATGCCGTCTAGTGAATCGTAATTGAGTGTGTAATGTTTTAACCGATGAATTATGATCGGATTGTGAATTTTACCTAGTATTGAACGTGAGAATCGAAAGAGAATTGAGTGGAATTGAATAGCCGAGAGCACAAAGAGTCTGCTGTAGTATTGAGAGAGCGTAAAAATACATGGTACAAGTGCATGAGTATTTATAGAATACACTTTAGGGGCAAAATAGTAATTTCAAACTTGGATTCACGTTCCCCTCGTGGTCAAGGGTACGACGGTAATTTTGCCTGCCTTCGCTCATTCTTCTGCGAACGGATGACTCCTCTGCTCTGGCGCTTCCCGGGTACAATGGTCATTTCTACCGTTGACTGTCTTGTGAGTAGAGCATTCCTCTGACCTCAGCGATTCCTCTGATCCGAGTGACTCCTCTGTTCGAGCCCATTCCTCCGACCCGAATGATCCCTCTGACCCGAATGATCCCTCTGTCCAAGTCCATTCCTCTGCTCTGCATATATTACTCCTCATCAGCTACTCCCCCCTCTGGTCTGGCTAGTTGCTTTGAGACGAAGTAACTAGTCAGAGTGTTCGCCCGCATTGCTGATGTCACTCGCATTAAATGTCCGCCCTTTTGCAGCGTACTTTACCGCATCCCGAGACTACCTTTTCAGCCCTTCCGTCTTTTCATATTTCTGTAGAAATCCTCAACTGTCGATCCTCCCCTTAGTGCCACGTGTCGTTCATCCCGCTACCTTGCTGCCGCCCGCGTAGGTTAAACTTAGCGAATTCAAACTCAACTTTCACTTCTTATTTTCTTCGTTCTTGCTTCGTACGCTTCAACTACTCCCATTATTTCCGGCGGCCTTCCTTCCCTGATTCCGGCGTATACCTCATCGGTTGTGTTGAGTTTGTTGGTGCTCTCGTTTAGAGCTCGTAAACCCTAGGTTATAACATCCATAGCTTCCTCATCCGCTAACCGCCCTGTCTTTTCCCCTTCTCCTAACCCTACTCCTCCGGCTTCTCCACCTTCTTCTCCTGATCTCCCAAATCCTCAAAACCCTCCGGCTTTTCCACCTTCTTCTCTCGATCCTCAGAATCCTCAAGACCCTCTGGCCTCCCCTGAATCTCTCCCACCTCCTCCTAAAATGCCTAAGCCTATTCCCACATCCAGGCTAGATGTCGCGAACATGAATAAGATGGCCGAAATGTGTAGAAACCCGCAGGCCTAAGGTTCGAACCACAGACTAAGTCTTT
This sequence comes from Salvia miltiorrhiza, assembly GCF_028751815.1. Classification (NCBI taxonomy): domain Eukaryota; kingdom Viridiplantae; phylum Streptophyta; class Magnoliopsida; order Lamiales; family Lamiaceae; genus Salvia; species Salvia miltiorrhiza. Next base: position 8,041,066 of record NC_080389.1, read on the forward strand.
AGAGCCATTCCATAGAATGCAGATAAACACCGTGGCTATATGGCAGGCCCAGATTGACGCCGGATTGAGACTTCCCCCTCCTCCACTCTTAGTAGATGTTTGTAATTATTTCCAAATTCCTTTATATCAAGTAGCCCCCTCCGCCCTTCGGAGATTATTTTGTTTCTACATCTTATGTAAATCTCACGGTGTCGAAGACACCAAAAAATTATTCATCCAGACCCAATCTATGAGATTACAGGGTGGTCCCCTATATAGCTTCGCCGCCCGCAAAACGTACCCCACCACCTTCCTTAGTTCTCTGAACTCCTACGATAAGGGCTTCCTGCCTTATTGCTGCTACGTGGTAACCGCCACTGGTACTTGGCGCCAGTACGGTGCCCAAGAGTTAAAATGGCATGATGTTCGTACCAAACATAAGCCTACTTCCCAAGGAACCCCCAGCTATTTTGATCTGGGGGTGATAGCCAAACTTAACGCCCTTAATAAAGAAGAGCCATTCCCCTGCAAACAGCTCACCGAGAGCAAATCGGCTCTAGCAGCCAATGATTTATTCTCTCTGTATCCACGCACAGCTATATGTAATATCACGTGTTAATAAATATATGTATTGGCACTGCTCTAATTCTGATGATGTGGCGTTGTTTGTCTGCAGGCATGTCGTGGAGACAAAAATGCCGATCAATTTTATCCGCTAACCGTCCCTCTGGTCCCGAGGGACGTGGCTCTGGAGACGCCAGCTCCAGGGCAGACACGGCAGAGGTGCCCGTTGGCTCTGAAGTGGACACCTCTCGGACGGTGTCCGACGTCGCAGGGGTGGCCACCCCCGCCCGAAGCTTTCCTCCGGACAAGGGAAAATCCATGGAGGTCCTGGGAATGTTTGGCCCGGATCAGCAGAAGGTCGTCGGTTCTGGTAGCAGCTCTCATAGGGCAGAGGGGGGTCTGCTCTTACTTCTGTTCTTGGGGGTACTATCCCCGTGGTGGATATCTCCGAGGATGTTCTCGCACCGGAGAAGACTCAGGACATCCCTACCCCTGCGTTTACAAGAAAGAGGAAAAAGGGTACCTTAATGTCTCTCGGGGAGAAGAGAAGGAGGGAAGCCCTGAAGAAAGGGGGCACGACAGATGTGGAAGAGGAGCCGGCAGGTGAAGCAGGGACCACTTCCGTAGATGCCGAAGAAGGCAATCTTCTGGCCCTTACTGAGGAGGCCTCAGAGGCCTCTACTTCCAAGCCCGTCTCGTCCATGAAGGGACGAGATTTCATTCGAAAACTACTTACCCAGATCCATCCCAAGGATCGGGAGGTAGCTTCCAAAATGAAGAGGGCGAAGTTGGCCAGCAGCATCGACCAACTGTGGACTCAGGTACCCTGCATTTACTCTTACCTTGGTGATGTTTTGTGTTCACTTTTTAGTTTCTCTGCTCTGACACTTTCCCTTTGATTCCCTACAGCTGGAGTCCCAAATAGGTGAGGCAATCCAGTGTATTGATGACTACGATACACTGGAGAAAGATTTGAAAAAGGAGAAGGATGCGCAGGCGAAGCGTGACCAGGAGGTCACGGTCCTGGTGGAGCGCTTCAGCCAGGCTGACACGGATATGGTCACGCTGCGGGCCAAGGTTGAGCAGCTGGTAGTGGAGAAGGCCTCCCTGGCCTCAGAGCTGGAGAGGACTAAAAATGAGGGGTATGAGAACCTGGAACGCTTCCGGTTCCCATACCGAACGAAATATAGAGAGGCCAAGCACCGATGGAAGGTGGCCTGTGAGGCTGCTCTGAAGCGTGGCTATGTGCTGGGTGCTCGGGACCAGAGGCTAGAGTTCTTCATCTCCCCTCGGGGCCAGAAGGTTTTGGACATGATGTTGGAGGACACCCTGAAGGCATTTCAGAGGACACCAGAGTATCTGGAGGGGTTCTCCCAGCTTTTTGCCCATGTCATCAAAGAGACAGCAATGAAGACGGCAGAAGTGTTGGGGGCGTCAAAGGAGCAGGCCTCTGCTCTGGATCTGGGGGCTCTGATGGACAACATCCGAGATGAAGATCTCAACACGCTGCTGGGTATAACTGCTAACTCCCCGGAGAAGCCTCTGTGGTGGTATCCGGTTCTGGAGAGGGTCATTCCCCTATTCGTTTTTGGGGTTTGTCCTGATCCCGCGCCGGCTACTCCCTAATATCAAGCCCCTTTCTGTGAGGCCCTGAAATTATTTGTGGGACAATTGAGGGGCTGAGCTAACGTTGGCTCCCAGGGGTTTGATCAATTCAGCATGGACCCCCCTTTGCCTCCCACCTTTTATGCTTCCGTCTCCACCTCCGATGCTGTGGACCAGCTCTTTGCCTTGTACCGAAATGAAAATGAGTATACCAAAGAAGCCTTGAAGCTGCTAGACGTGGAGCAACGACTGCGTGAGGTAGATGCCTCTGAGACGTTGAAGGTGCTTGAGGAAGGGGTCCCCTCTGCCGAGGTCTCTGATGCTGTCGCTGAAGCTGCTGATCCGAACTCCTCTACCGCTACTCCTCCCTCCTACTGCTCTTATTATGCTCTCCCTCTCTCCAGAATTTGTATATCTTAGTTGTAAATATTCTGATACATTTGGATGATACTTTTTTTGTTTTGCCGTGTTGTAAAGTTTTATTATTTTGAACCATTGATGAACTCTAATTGTGATTTCTCCCTTATCTTGGAATGATATGAGTTCGCTTTTGCTCCTCTGGAATTTTGGTGTACTATTTTGATTCTTGTTGTGTTGTTTTATGTTTTCCTTGTTATGTTTTTGATCTGACTCTGCATTTATTTCTGCTTCATATTATCTTGTTGTTGTTGTCCTGCCTTTGAATTCATGTGAGTTGTATTTTTGGCACTCCGAGATGTAGCTGTCGATATTGTTGCGATTTCTCTTATCAGCTTCTGTTTGTTTATGTTGTTGAGGTATGAGTGATTTCTCTGATCCTCGTGGCTCTGATTTCTTTTTAGCCTACTTTAATTTGACTTTTCCCCTGTTGTTGCTCTGACTTTTCCCTCGTATGCATTTCTCTAACTCTTCTCTCGTATGCATTTCTCTGACTCTTCCCTCGTATGCATTTCTCTGACCCTTCCCTCGTGTTGGCTGGAATACTCTGCACGGAGCATAGCTAGTCATAGGGACCCAGCTAACTTTCGCGGCTTACGATTAAGAAAGAACCCTCTGCGCGGAGCATGGATTATCCAGGGGATGCATCCAACTTTCGCGGCTTACGATTAAAACGAACCCTCTGCGCGGAGCATGGATGATCCGGGGGATGCATCCAACTTTCGCGGCTTACGATTAAGAGAACACTCTGCGCGGAGCATGGATGATCCAGGGGATGCATCCAACTTTCGCGGCTTACGGTTAAGAGAACACCCTGCACGGACCATAGACGGTCAGAGGGACCCGCCTAACTTTCGTGGCTTATGGTTAAGATAACACCCTGCACGGAGCATAGACGGTCAGAGGGACCCGCCTAACTTTTGTGGCTTACGGTTAAGAAAGAATCCTCTGCTTTTCCCTTTACATGGATGTTGACCCTGGATGTTTGTCTTCCCCTTGGCTTGCTAGGCAGCAATCTGGATTGAAATTATGAATTATGGGTATATACCCTACTCCCCCCTCTGGTGACATGTGCAATGCTGTGCATGAACATGTTAAGTAAAATATGCAACGTAAAATGAACGAGACAACACCGCGGAATTCCTAAAACCACACATCCAATTTTATTGATAACATGGCCCCGAACCTCGTTAAAACCCATGTGGGGAAAAAGAGTATCCGGTCTACAATTTGGTATTTCATTTAACAAATTACACATAGAACTTTTTCAAGGTGTTGATATTTCACGGCCTTGGGAGAGCTCTGCCGTTTGGATCCGAAAATAAATAGGCTCCGCCACCCAAAACCTCTGTAACGATGAAAGGACCCTCCCAATTGGGCTCAAATTTGCCCACTGGTTTTAGAGCATCGGCCCTCTTGAGAACTAAGTCGCCCTTGGACAGCTTTCGTGCTCTGACCTTCTTGTCATATCCGGCCTTGATAATGCTCTTGTATTTCGCTGCTCTGACCTGGGCTTCATCCCTCTGCGCTTCCACTAAGTCTAGCTCTGCTCTGCGGAGTTCTTAGTTTTGCTCTGTGTTATATGTTGTTATCCGGTACGACTCCAGTCTGGCCTCCGCTGGTATCACCGCGTTGGATTCATACACCAGAGTGAATGGTGCCTCCCCGGTTGCTGTTTTGGGCTGGTGCGATAGGCCCAAAGTACGGTGTCTAGCTCCTCGACCCACTTCCCTCTGCTCTGATTTAACTGCTTTTTGATCCCCTCGCAAATTGTTCTATTTGCCAACTCCACCTGCCCATTTACTTGCGGATGGGCTACAGAAACGAAGCGTTGCGTTATATCCATGCAATCACAAAAATCGGCGATCTTCTGCCATGTGAATTGGGTTCCATTGTCTGATACGATGATTCTAGGGACTCCATATTGGCAACATATATTTCACCAGATGAACCGCTCTACAGTTCCCTCGTCAATCTTTGACACAGCCTCGGCCTCTACCCACTTGGGGAAGTAATCCACCGCCACAATGAGGAAGCATTTGCCCCCTGGTGCCGTAGGCAATTTCCCGATGATGTCTATGCCTCATTTATCAAACGGGCAAGCGGCATACATTACTCCCATAGTCTCTCCTGGAATATTAATCATGTCGGCATGCCTCTGACAAGCCTCACATTTGCGAACGAATTCTCTGGCGTCGTTAGTAATGGTTGGCCAATAGAACCCTGCCCGGATGGTTTTTCATATAAGATCCCTGAATCCCATGTGCCCACCGCAACAACCTGCGTGAATTTCTGTCAAAGCAAAGTTAGCCTCCTCAGGAGATAAACATTTCAGTAAGGGATGGGTGAATGAGCTCTTGTAGGGTTGATCATTGATCAAGCAATAATTCTCGTATCGAGCCCTCTGATTGGACTCTCTGCTCAGTCGTTCCCCTGTTCTGAGAAAGTGTATAATTGGAGCTCGCCAATCATCCCAGATTTCTACCGCAAAAACTTGGGAAGTCCTCATTTCTCTGGTGTCGCAGAGCAGAGTGATCTCATCATTCCACGTTTGCTCCACTGCACTGGCAACCCGTACTAATAAGTTTGCCCGGGTGTTCTCCTCTCGAGAGATCTGTTCTATTCTGAATTCCACAAATTTTTTCTTCAATTCAACAATTTTGTTGTGGTATGCCCGCATCCGATCCTCTTTAATGTGATATCCTCCCGAGAGTTGTTGAGCCACCAATTGTGAGTCAGTTTTGATGATGACACATTCTGCCCGCAGCTCTGACAAAATGTGTGATGCTCTGACCACGGCCTCATACTCGGCTTCATTGTTGGATATCTTATAGGTCAATTTGATAGCGAATTAGTATACCTCTGATCCCGGAGAAATGATATACACTCCGATCCCACATCCATCTTTTGTAACTGATCCATCCACGAAAACCACCCAAAACTCTTGCACAGGGCGACGAGTAGTTTCTTGAATAAAATCCGCAAGGGCTTAGGCCTTGATAGCCATCCTCGGCTCATAATCCACATCATATTCCCCTAACTCCACGACCCATTTCACCATGCGCCCTGAAAGATCTGGCCTCCCCAACACCTATTTGAAAGGTAAGGCAGTTCGAACCACCACGCGGTGTGATAAGAAATAGGGTCTTAGCTTCTGGGCTGTGACCATGACCGCCAGAGCAGCTTTTTCAATCTCTGAATAGTTTAATTCGGGCTCTTGAATCACCCGACTGACAAAGTAGATCGGCCTCTGATGGCTCCCCTCCTCTCTGATAAGGACAGAGCTAACTGATTCCTCGCCCACTGCTATGTACAAATATAACACTTCCCCGTGGATTGGTTTGGTCAGAGTCGGGAGCTCTGCTAAGTATGCTTTGAGATCATCAAAAGCTGACTGACACTCCGCATCTCATTCAAATCTGGTCCCCTTTGATTCGCCCATTCAGAGTTTGTACCTCTTTGATTCATCTGGGTGGTGTCATATCCATTATGGCTTTCACCTTGTCCGAATTAACCTCGATCCCTGCCGGGGTGACCTTGTATCCCAGAAATTTCCCTGTGGTGACCCTGAAGGTGCACTTCGTTGGGTTAAGCATGAGTCTATGATCTCTGATGACTGTGAAAATTTCTTCCAGGTCAGAGACGTGATCCTCTGCTCTGATACTACGCACGAGCATATCATCCACGTATACTGATATATTCTTCGAGAGCTGCTCCTTGAATATCTTTTCCATCATTCTTTGATACGTAGCCCCCGCATTTTTAAGACCGAATGGCATGCTCTTCCATCCGAACACCCCGCAGCAGACGGTAAAAGCTATTTTGGCAATATCATCTTTATGCATTTTGACATAGTGATACTCCTGATAAGCATCCATCATGGATAGCAACGCACAACCCGAGGTAGAATCCACAAGTTGGTCAATCTTTGGTAGAGGATAATGATCCTAAGGGCAAGCGGCATTTAAGTCCCTATAGTCCTCACACATACGCCAAGTGTTTGTCTTTTTAGCCACCATTACGGCATTTGAGATCCACTCCGGGTACTGAACTTCTTCGATGTGACCCGCATCTAGTAATCCCTGTACTTGTTCTCTGATCGCAGCAGCTTTTTCGGCTCCAAAGTGCCTTGTTATTTGTTTTACTGGTTTTACGTTGGGGTCCACATTGAGGCGATGTTCCGCCAATCCTCTGTCAATGCCCTTTAAGTCGGCTGTGCTGAAAGCAAACACATCTGCATTCCTCTGAAGGCAGTTGATTAGCTCTGCTCTGGTTCGTTCACTCATGGATGACCCGATTTTTGTCTAAAAGCCCTCTTTTCCCGGGAATAACTCAATCATGTTACACACGTCTGTTTAGCCCTATTTTGTGATGAATTTGTGAGTTTTTTTTGCTGTGCATTCGAGCATGCTTCGTGTATTTTTGCTCTAACCTTCACTTGCTCGATGTTATTTGGTGGTGTTACTGTTGTGTGCAGGAATCGGGAGTGGTCGTGTTGTTTGGCATTGTTTGGGAGCACCTTTTGGATCAAGTCTCATGGCCGCCGCCGTCTCACGGCACCGCCGTCCACGGCGCCGCCGCCCCACGGCGCGCACCGTGCAGTTTTGGAGAGGATCAGCGAAGGGCGCTCACGGCGCTGCCGTGTCACGGCGGCCGCCGTCAACGGCGCCGCCGTCCCACGGCGGCCGCCGTCCCTGTGTAATCCGGCAGTTACGTTTTTCCATTTAAAAGCCGATTTTTAGGGTTTCTTGCACGATTCTCGACCCCAGCAGCCTCTTAGGCGATTTCCACTTGTTTTCCCTTAGTTTTAGAGTAGTTAAACCATCAACAAACATCTTTTGGCTTGTAGATTGAAGATCATGTTAGTTTTCATTACATCGGATTGAAGTTTTGGATTGTTCTCGCTGTAAGAATTCAGTTTATGTTTTCTTTGGATTGAATGCTAGTTTATTTCCTTTGCGTAGATTATTGTTGCTTCGAGTTTACTTGATGAATTATTTATTCTTTATTCTCGCCTAGCTAATCGTTGTTTATGATTGATTGAATTATCTAATGCTTCTAGATTGCTAGTTAGAACCCTAGGTTTATTAGTTCCCTGCGTTCTTAATTTGCTTCCTATTTTTCGCCTAGATAGATTTATATGCTTTCTGTTGATTCTGCATTAGTTAATTTTACAAGCTTTATTTAATTACGCATAGATTTAAAGAGAGAGTGTCAGACCCAACTACCTGATTAGAGTGTTTAGGTTTTCTTTCAGTTTCTTGTGAGTAACACAATTAGAGCCCTGCTAAGCCTTCCGTGTGAGACGACTTGAGTCACCTTACCGCCCTAGGACGACCTCGTATAAATTCGAGTCCATCCGCTAGGTGTTTTTGGATGAGTCAAATTTTGGCGCCGTTGCCGGGGAAGGCTTTAGGCATTTGATTGTGTTGCATTGTTTTCCGTGTTTATTTTTGTTTCTTTCTTTTAACTCGGTTATTTTCTCCCTCCGGTGCGTTTGATTTGTTTGTTCGTGTTGTGTATGCAAGGACGCAGAAGCTTGAAGAGAAAGCTTGCACCTTACTACGACAACATTCATTGACCTCGTGAGGTTCTTTCAAGCCTGGAGAAGGAGTCCGAGTCCAGTTCGAGAAGCCTTGTGGAATCACAGTTTCGAGAGGAAAACTGTGAAGAGAGAATCGCTTCCAACCCCATTCTGGAAGCCGTTGAGGAAACACTTTCAGTGCATTCTGAAAGAGAAGAAGAAGATCGTCCCAATCCTGATCAAGAAGCCATGGCAGAGCAGAATGTCTAGTACATGGGAGATTTCTCCAGGCCGGTTATTGGGAACACTAGCACGTCAGCGATAGTGCTTCCCACGGCGGTCCGGAATTACAATCTGAAGCCCAACGATTCCAACCTGCTGCCGCTCTTTCATGGGATGCCAAGTGAGGATGCCTTACAGTTCATCCGTGACTTTTGCACTCAAGTGCAGACCTTCCCACTGCTGGAACTCACCGAGGATCAGTTGAGACTCAAGTGCTTACCTTACGCACTCAAGGACCGGGCGAGAACGTGGTTATTGTCCTTGCCGCCGAACTCCATCACTACATGGAGAGAGGCGAGTGAGAAGTTCATGCTCAAGTACCACCCTAATCACAAGACACAGGAGATTAGGAGCCAGATAATGAACTTCATGCAAGGAGCTGACGAGCCTCTCCACGAAGCTTGGGAGAGATTCCAAGAGCTCCTCCGCCAGTGCCCACAGCACCAGTTAGCACCTGTCATGTTGATGCAGTTCTTCTATGACGGATTGATTCAGACGGCACAGTTTATGGTGGACAGTACAGCAGGGGGCAACATTGCCCGGAAGACAGCTGATGAGCTCAAGGATATCTTCGACACACTTGCCGCGAGTTCTCAACAAAAATCAGTCAGAGGAATGAGGGTCGAAGCCAATGCAGTAGCCCCAAACAATGAGATGCAGAAGCAAGTAGCGGACTTGGTGAGGCAAGTACAACACCTCATAATGAACCAAGCAGAGGCCCCACCAGTTCACGCGCCACCAGCAGAAGGATGTGGCATATGTGGTGATTTTGGTCATGGAACCAACGCGTGCCATCGAATGGGAGAATTCACACCTGAAGGAGGAGCAGAGGTATATGCTGCTCAGGGCTATCCGGGGAGGCCTCAATTTGAACAGAGGCCCATCTTTAATCAAGGGCAACAAAGCTCCAACTCGGGTTGGAGAAATGAGCAGAATTCGGGATGGAGGAACCAAGCTCCTGGCCAAGGGTCGGGATCAAACCAAGGTAATCAGCTCCCCCGACCTCCACAGCAATTGGGGTATCAGAACCAGCAGCAGTTCTACCCATCTCAACAACAGCCCTCATTTCCTCAGCAGCAGCATTACCCTCAACCATATCAGCAACAGCAGCCACCGCAGCAACTCTACCCACCTTAGCAGCACCAACCTTCAGGCCCCTTATTTGAAGATCAGATGCAAGCTTTCATGCAAGCTAGCAAACAGGCGATGGAGGCTCAGAGTGCTACCATCAAGCGCCTCGAGACTACAGTGGGGCAATTAACAGGAGCCTTGAATCAGCTGCAGCAAGAACAGCCAACGGGGAAGTTCCCAAACCAGGACCAACAGCCGCATCAAGCTCATGCCGTGGCGGTAATCAAGGAGAATGCCCCAATAACCATGGGAAAATGGACAAGCAAAATCGTGCAAGCAATCAAGGCTACCCAATGCCCCAGTGAGCCACTGCCACCTGTCATTGTTGCACCAGAACAACCACCACCCAAGCAAGGAGATCCATGTAGCTTTATTTTTTATATTAGCTTAGGTGGGGTTGAAAAGGCTTTAGGAATGCTTGATTTGGGCGCGGCAGTCAATTTGATGCTGCTTGATATCTTTGAGAAGTTGGAAAATAAAGAGCTGAAATGCACGAATATTAAGATAGAGCTAGCTGACGGCTCCATTAGCAGCCCACGAGGCCTTGTTAAGGATGTAGAGGTGGTTGTGAGGGGGATTAGTGTTTTGACTGATTTTGTTGTCCTTGATGAGGGAAAAGAGATTAGAGGCGAGAATGGGCATCTCGTGCTACTTGGCCGACCCTTTATGGCTACCACCCATACTCGCATCGATGTGGGTACGGGAACTGTAAGTATGGTAGGGGCAGGTAGAGCGGTAACATTCTCTGTTTTTGATCAAAAACCTACTACCCCCACTCGCTTAATTCAAATCTGCTCTTATGTTGAAACATTTGATACTTTGGATGAGAACTATATTGTGCAGGAATTCCTTAATAAGCTGTAGGAGGAGGACGAGATCGTGGAGGAATTCCTTGCTAACCTGCAGGATGAGGCTGACATTGAGCAGGAATTTCTGGAAAAGCTACAAGAGGAAGATGATAAAGAGCAAGGCCTTCTGTGTGCTTTGCTATTGGAAGAGAAGCTTGATGAGGTTGAGTCACTCAATTCCGTTGGATGTGTGGATAGAGGGCCATTCCAGGATATGAGCATGGAGGACTCATTTGGAGGACCCGCAGCTGCAATTCAAGAAGATGTGTTTACAAGGGCGCTAAGGCAGCTGGAGCTTCAATCGGATTTTGGTTAAGGGTTTCTCTTAGTCGGGCTGGCGACTTAAAAACTAGCGCTGCATTGGAGGCAACCCATATTTTCTTGCTTTTTCTTGTTTCATTTTTCTTTCGTTTTGTTTGTGTTGTGTTTTGTTGCTTCTGTTGTTTGGTGCAGGTTGTTACGTTGGAGACTGCTTGTTCTTTGGACAAGAGAGAGGCAGACATCGTGGGACACTACAGACTCACCACTGGATCGGTATTTAGGGAAGTTTCCTCTTTTACCCCTCTTTTTGTTGCACTGAGGACAGTGCCAGATTTTAAGTGTGGGGGGGTGCTTGTTAGTATTTGTAAATCCTGTGGGTGTCTTCTTGTTGTGTTCTTGGGCTTTCCTGTGTTGGGGCGAATGGTCCCCTCGTCTTACTTTCTTGCTTGTTTTTAAGTGCATCGCATGTTGATGGTGGTTCGCTAGCGATTCTGGGTAGTGCTTCGTGTTGTTTGTTGTCCTTGTCCTTTGTGATTGAATTGTTCCCAATTTGGTGTAATTAGCTTAATGTTTGGATGCAACACCCTGATGAGCAACTCTTGATGTGATTTGTCCGATAGAAGCTAGGGGGAGTGTTTTCATTGCAATTTCCTAATATCTTTCTCTGTGTTGAAATGTATGGTTGGTTGTTGAGTTTCTGATAGCTCTGGGTCTCTGCTCCTCTGATGACATCATTATGAGCATGGGAAACCACACGATAATGTTTTGGACCACCTCCAAAAATGTCAATCTCGCGAAATATGGCCTATCTATTAAGAGCGAAAATAACTTGACCAAAAAAAAAAGATGTAAGAAGGTGAAAAAGCAATGAGATATGATTATAAAGGAAATTGCATTTGGAAATTCAACCCTAGAGGAGAATTGGGTCTGATCGGATTGAGTGGTATCATCTTGTTGTTGCATTTTAAACCTTAACTTTGAACACTTGATTGGGGACATTGATATCTTGAAGGACTTGGATTGGTTAGTGTTTGTTTGGTGAGAAGAATCGCTTGTGGATTTTCTGTCGATGTTGTGACTGCTGCTTGAGGACAAGCAAAGGATCAAGTGTGGGGGGGTTGTTTAGCCCTATTTTGTGATGAATTTGTGAGTCTTTTTGTTTTGCATTCGAGCATGCTTCGTGTATTTTTGCTCTATCATTCACTTGCTCGATGTTATTTGGTGGTGTTACTGTTGTGTGCAGGAATCGGGAGTGGTCGTGCTGTTTGGCATCGTTTGGGAGCACCTTTTGGATCAAGTCTCACGGCCGCCGCCGTCCACGGCGCCGCCGCCCCACGGCGCGCACCGTGCAGTTTTTGGAGAGGATCAGCGAAGGGCGCTCACGGCGCCGCCGTGTCACGGCGGCCGCCGTCCACGGTGCCGCCGTCCCTGTGTAATCCAGCAGTTACGTTTTTCCATTTAAAAGCCGATTTTTAGGGTTTCTTGCACGATTCTCGACCCCAGCAGCCTCCTAGGCGATTTCCACTTGTTTTCCCTTAGTTTTAGAGTAGTTAAACCATCAACAAACATCTTTTGGCTTGTAGATTGAAGATCATGTTAGTTTTCATTACATCGGATTGAAGTTTTGGATTGTTCTCGCTGTAAGAATTCAGTTTATGTTTTCTTTGGATTGAATGCTAGTTTATTTCCTTTGCGTAGATTATTGTTGCTTCGAGTTTACTTGATGAATTATTTGTTCTTTATTCTCGCCTAGCTAATCGTTGTTTATGATTGATTGAATTATCTAATGCTTTCTAGATTGCTAGTTAGAACCCTAGGTTTATTAGTTCCCTGCGTTCTTAATCTGCTTCCTATTTTTCGCCTAGATAGATTTATATGCTTTCTGTTGATTCTCCATTAGTTAATTATACGTCATTGGTAGATATCAAGGCAGGTTTCTCTGAGTTTTCCCGAGCATCTAATAGCCCTGTCAATTCCCGCCGTTCCTCTGCTGGACCAGCGATATCGCTATCCCTCTGTTGCTCTATCTCTTTTTTGACCCGAAGAGTGCGTCAGCATTCGCGCATGGCATTCTTTTGACATCTTTTGATCACCCCACACTTCCCCCACTCTTCTGCCTCCGATTGGAAATTTCATTTTTAGGTGGAACATTGAAATGATTGCTCTGAACGCCGTCAGAGCAGGGCGTCCGAGTATCACGTTGTAAGATGGTTTGGGTATGTCTACCACCAAAACTCGTACCATCCTGTTCTTGCAGACGTCTGCTCTGCCAAGAGTAACTGGTAACTCCACAAACCCCAGTGGCATGACGATTTCTCCGCCGAATCCGAACAGAGGGGCGTTCGTGGGTTCAATAGTGGCTTCGATCCCCATAACTTGGAGACATTCTAAGTATAAAATATTCACAGCACTCCCAGAGTCCACGAAGATGCGATGTACAATACAACTCGCTATGTCAGCCGTGAAAATCAGCGCGTCGTCATGGGGCACAATTTGTTTCTTGGCTCTGTTGGAGGTTGGTAGCCCATTCTCCCCAAAAATTATGTGCACCTCCCTTCTAGCCGGGTGGGGAGGTATCTGAGCCTGTTCGACCCCTCTGCGCTGATCGCGGTTTTCCTCTGGGCGTCGGCCTTGGTTATTTCCCTGAGCTTGCCTCTGATCATTTCCCCGGGCCTGCTGACCCTGAACCTCATTCCCTCTGATTATGAATTGATCCAGGTTGCCCTGGCGTACTAAGAGTTCCAGTTGGTGCTTGAGATGTCCACAATATCTAGTATAGTGCCCATAGGAATTGTGGTACTCACATAGTTTATTGTTAGGCCCTGGCTGCGGCTGCCCATCCCTGTAAGTATCCGGCAGCCTGAAGAACGGCTGGTTCTTAACCAGGTGAAAGATTTCTTCTTGTGGCTTGTTCAGAGGAGTGTATTCATCGAAGCGGTTGACTTCGTTCACGGTACGCTGTTGGTGGGGCGGTACCTCTGTCTGAGGAGGAAGTACCCTAGGGGGCAACCCTCTGAAAGGTGCCCGATCTTGGTTCCTGTTGCTCTGCTCTGGTGCGGCCTCGGCCCTTCTGGACTTGTGCTTATCGTTTTTTGCCTGTCGTGCCGTTCAGGCATCTTCTAATTGCAAATACCATGTCAATCTTGACACGATGTCATCAAAATCTCGGGCCGGCCTGATCTTTAACTCATCAAAGAAAAGCCCGGGCTTCAACCCTCTGACTTAAGCGCGTTTTTTTCTTTGTGACTCTGCCTCTGGAACCTCCAGAGCAGCGAGATTAAACCGGGCAGTGTACTCCGGCAGCGTCTCATGCTGGTCCTATTTTATATCCATCAGAGAGATGGCTGACTTTCCCACCCTTCGCGAGCTCGCGAACTGTTTGAGAAAACGTGTTTGAAGTTCCTTAAAAGAGTGAATAGAGTTTGGGGCCAATTTCCCGAACCATAGCTAGGCGAGTCCAGTCAAAATAGTAGAAAATATACGGCACTTGATGCCCTCTGAATACATGTGTAACGTGACTAGCCCCTCGAACCGGCTGAGGTGTACCTCGGGGTCAGTGGTACCATCGTAGTCAAGTGAAATGGGTTTGTAGCTCCTTGGCAAGGTATCCGCCAAGATATCAGCAGAGAACGGGCTTCGGCTAGTGGTGGTTTTGGTCTTTGATGTTTTGGCACGCTTTTCATCCCTGTATTTCCCATGCTCCCTCCTGTCTCTTGGTGAGTCATGAGCGTGGTGGCGTTTGTGGCTCCTATGCCCCTGCTTGCCAGAGGTGTACTCTTGTTCTCGTCCCTCTGACCTTTCAGTCCGACGGGACTTCTCTGACCGGTATGTCTTCTCTGCTTTGCGAGATCTCTCTGACCTCTGTGATTTTTCAACCCTCTGAGACTTCTCCCTCAGAGTATCCTCCAGATCTCTGAGTTGGTTTTTCAGTTGTGACACCTGATTTTTCAGCTTTTCGTTTTCCCTTTGTCTTTCCTCTTCAAAAATTGGAGTAGTGGAACAACTATCGGACTCATCCACCACCTCCTTCCGGACACATCTACTCAGCACAGCGCGGCTCTCTTCCGGCCTCCTCTCTGGTTCCTTATCAGCGGGGAATTTTTGTGTTTCTTTCGGCAGTGCGGGTTGTTTACTGGCAAATTGTTCGTTCACCTCCAGAGCAGCGTGAGGTGGGAGTTCAGTGCCCTGCTGGTTGAACATTCCCAGCAGAGGAGCAGTAGCGGGGACAGTTGGTACGAGCGGAGTCCCCAGTGCTTGACGCACAACAGCGTAATTCAACAGAGCCATCACCTGCTCTGCCAAAGCGAAGCTTAGTGACCCCCCACCAGACGTGTGGACCAGGCCTTATAGTTCAGACCCAGCAGCAACTAGAGCAGACCTCTGTGGGGTGACATTCTGGCCCGACAGCGGGGTAGCAGAGATGTTGAGGAAGTCCGGCAGTGTAGAGAAAATAGTGCTGACTGGCAGACTGCTTAGCAGGGAAACGGGCATTTCAGTACGGGCGGCAGAGTTGAGCTCGGTGTTGTCAAAGTCCTTCTCAAGAGTGCGGCGAATGTCAGAAGAGTCCATGGTACCTACACGTAGAAAATGTGAGAAAAATCCCAATAAAAGATAAATCGATCCACCCTCTGTCAAAGGAATCCTCGACATAAGAAATCCTGAATACTGGCGCGAAGGCTATTATGTTTTCCCGATCAAAATACTTCCATGCGCCGGGAAATAAACCCAGGGCACAGATTCAAACACGGAGGACGAATAACAGAGATCTCTCCCCCCTCCCCCCGGATTCAGATTCGAATCCGGCGGAAAAGACAGATTACTAGAGGAACCACTCAGAAAATCCGAAAACAAATATAAATAAAGCAACAACCGAGAGATCGTTAGTAAAACACGTTAGATACGGCAAAAAATGAAGATCATACGAGAAAACATGAGAACCGCACACAATTAACATCATAGCATACAAAATAGACAGATACCAGCACTCGATTCTCGATTTTACCCATCCTCCAAACGTGCACATGCGAGAAAGCAACCAAACCCGTGAATCTATAAGTTTTCAGATGGATCGGAGCGGAAAAAGTAGATCTACAGCCCCGAATCCACCTGGGTACTTGGATCATCGGACTAATCGGGACCTGCACACACAAATCCACCCGCAATTGCAGATCTGCATGCGCAGGCTGAAACTCACGCCTTAGACTCATAGATTTCCCACAGACGGCGCCAGCTGGTGAATCGTAATTGAGTGGGTAATGTTTTAACCGGTGAATTATGATCGGATTGTGAATTTTACCTAGTATTGAACGTGAGAATCGAAAGAGAATTTAGTGGAATTGAATAACCGAGAGCACAAAGAGTCTGTTGTAGTATTGAGAGAGTGCACGTAAAAATATATGGTACAAGTGCATGGGTATTTACAGAATACTCTTTAGGGGCAAAATAGTAATTTTAGCCTTGGAGTCACGTTCCCCGCGTGGTCAGGGGTATGACGGTAATTTTGCCTGCCTTCGCTCATTCTTCTGCGAACGGATGACTCCTCTGCTCTGGCGCTTCCCGGGTACAGTAGTCATTTCTACCGTTGACTGTCTTGTGAGTAGAGCATTCCTCTGACCTCAACGATTCCTCTGATCCGAGTGACTCCTCTGTCCGAGCCTATTCATCTGACCCGAATGATCCCTCTGACCTGAATGATCCCTATGTCCAAGTCCATTCCTCTGCTCTGCATATATTACTCCTCATCACCGTCGGTAATAGCCGACCCGCCTTGAAATTACTGGCGGCTATTGCCACCGGTATTTTAAAAAAAAATGTTTAATACTCCCCCCGTTCCTGAAATAAGTTCCTCTTTTTTCCTTTTTGGGACGTCCCCCAAATAAGTTCCTCTTTCTTTCTTTTCATTTTTGGACAACTACCCCACCACTAATAATACTTTATTTATTCTTACTTTTCACTTTTTCACCACTCCAATACTAATTATAACACTTTTTCACCTTTTCACCACTCTCAATACTAATTATAACATATTTTTCTCCACTATCAATACACTTTATCACTTTTTCTTAAAACCCGTGCCGTCCCCAAAGAGGGAGTATATATTAGCGGCGGCCGGCTTGTTTATCGGCGGTGGTGCCACCGGTGATCACCGGCAGTGATTTTGTTGCCTGTATTTCGTCAGATATTTTTAAAAAGACGGGTCGCCTCCCTTGTTGCCGGTAAATCCCGCTGGTATTTCCGCATTTTTTTTGTAGTGCACAATTTCTAGTTGTAAATTCATTTTAAAACTTGAATTCTATAGCAATAATGTTGGTTAGAATTCAAGTTTTAAAATGCGAATTCGAAATTGAATATTTAGTGTTGGTTGTAAATTTAAGTTTCTAAGCTTTAATTCACAACTAAAATTAGTGCTAGTTGTGGACTTGAGTTTTAAAACTTAAATTCACAATTAGAAATATTATTGATTGTGTTTTTTAAAAAAATATTATTGGTCGTGATCAATTGTAACTCAAGAACTCGAATTCGCAACTAATTAAATTAGTGGATATAGTTTTTAAGATTTTCATGTGAAGGGTAAAATAGTAAGTGTGACTAATTTTTTTTATTGGACAAATTTTATTTTTACTAAAGCAAAATGGATGTTTTCAAAGTCCACTCTTTTATATACTATGTGTTATATATACTTATATTTGGATATTAACGATCTAGTCATCTATGGTTCATATATATATATATATGATACTCCATATTTTATGTGTTTGTGAATAGTTTTATTATTATTATTATTATTTTTTTTTGAGGGGATGTGTTTGTGAATAGTTATAATATACAGTATAATTAATTTTTTATTGCCAGATGAATTCCCACGTGAACTAATACACTTATCACCTGACCAAGACTCGTGGGTTTGAGCTTGTACACATTTAAGAATAGACCAGATATTAATTTATGACAGCTGAGTATCAATGGCAGCTACACAGAAAATTCACAAAGTGCAGCCTCTCTTACTCCGATTGGAGAAGAACCAAAATGATCACTACTTTCCGCAGGCGGTTTCCTTCGGTCCGTACCACCACGGCGAACCGGATCTGGCTGTCGTTGAGGCCTTCAAGCCTATGGCAGTCGAGTTGTTCTTATCAGGCAGCCCAAAAATATACGGTGAGTCGTTCTACCACAACAAAATTGTTGGCATGATCATTGAAATACGAGAGTGCTACGAAGACACCACGATTTGTAAGTACTCGGACGATGAGGTAGCCGCAATGATGCTTCGCGATGCCTCCTTGATGATAATCTACATGGAGATGAGTACTGTAACAGAGCAGCCAGATGAGTTGATGATGGACAAGATTCTGCCCATGATGGATCATCTTGGCATGTTGACATTAGCGATTTTGTCGCGTGACTTGCTTCTGCTTCAGAATCAGATCCCTTTATGCGTCGTGGAGGTTTTGATGGATCTAAGATACGGCATAGGAGAATACGAAAACTTGCTTAGCAGGTATGTATGTTCTCTTAAGGTGCATGCTCTTTGAATGTAAATTCATCAATACAAAATAAGGAATAAAGTTTTTCACTGGATGAGAAATTCATTGGAGAAACACGGTGACTAGTTGAAGTAATGAATATGACAGATACATGAATATGGCCCTCTTCGGAGAGTATCGCCAGAAAAGAGTATCTAAGAAGCCTCTGCACCTCGTGGAAGCCATCCACATGCTACTCGTCTTGGACTGTGAGAAACCCAGCCGCAGATGCCCATGGCTCTGCTGCTTCAGCGCTGAAGAAGATGAGAGCGGCGCTGCTCCAACCTGCTGCAAATTGCTTGGCTGCTCCAGAGTTAAGAAAGCTGATATAGAAAGCGGTGGTGCAGAAACTACTCATCATGCTATAATCCATCGTCTTCTAAAGTCTTTGCCTTGCAAGAACCAAAGAGCTGCAGCCAAGAAAGACAACATCAAAAACTTCTTCCATTCGTTTCGTTCGGTGACAGAGCTCAAGGCAAAGGGCATCCATTTCAAACCAAGCCCAACTCAATCTTTGATGGATGTCAACTTCAAATCCAACTTCTTCTACGGCAGCCTCCAACTCCCCGAGTGGGGCGTCTCCACCAAAACTAAGGTCACCTTCATGAACTTGATCGCCTACGAACTCAGCCCTAACAGCCGGGCCAACGGGGAGGTGGCGTCGTACATCACCTTCATGAAGTCCCTCATGGAGAGGCCGGAAGACGTGAAGGAGCTGCGAGAGAAGAGAATCTTCATCAACATGCTTGGCAGTGACCAAGAGGTTTTCAACATCTACAAAGATATCAATACACACGGGGCCAATAATCCGGAAATTTTTCGTCAAGTGAAAGACAAGATCCAAGCACATTATAATAGCAGTATCAAGACATGGATGGCTGAGCTCATCCACACTAATTTTCGATCTCCCTGGACCATCACCGCGTTTCTTGCTGCCGTCGTATTACTTGCCATTTCTGCCGGTCAGCTCTACTACGCCGTGCATCCTCCAACTAAAAATTGATCACCACATACCCATCTGTAATTTCAGCTGTGTGTACCAGTAGTAAAAAAATCAAATATTGGCTTTGGCCCACAACTTAATTGCAATAAACGTTACCCAACTTTTGACTCTTATCCAGAGTGATAAATATTAATTAGAGTTTATTATATCATCCAGAGTGCATACAACGTCTACTCTTTTCTCTTCTCCCAATCTGGTTTTCTCGGTTATCTTCTCCGACTATATTCTTTTGGTTTCGGTCATCTTTTCATTTTAAATCTTGCATGGTATACTGATATGTGTTTTTCATTATCCTTTCTATATATAATGCCTAGTTTTGGACGAAGCATCGCTTTTCGGCAGATTGTGTATCAAATTTAACAGTAAACAAGTGTTGTAGTGAATGGACTGAAAAAGCTTGTCAACAAAGAGGAAAAGGAAAATAAAAACACTACAATTAAAGAAAACAAAACACAATTACAACCATTTACCACAATTAAATGATCCTTTCCAGTCTCCAGAAGAAACAACACACAAGTTTCATCTTCACTTTACAGAAAAAGTCAATTTCATACATGTTCATCAAAACAAGTAAAGAATTACCCTTTTTTGTTTTTTGTTTTGTGTTTTTTTTGTTTTGGGTAAATATCATGAAAACCCCTGAAGTATAGCCCACTTTATCAAAAATACCCTGAAATTTTCAAAATATTCTCCAAACCCTCAAACTATCAGTTTTTTATCAAATATATCTCGTATCAATTTTTCGGTCACCAAAAACGTGATGTGACTCGCCGGATGCCACAATATAATTTATATTCTATTTTTTTAAATGCAATGGCAAAAACAATTTCGTACCATATCATCAAAAAAATTTCACTCTTATCGTGTTTGAAATTCACGCTAATAACCTAGAATTAGGAATAAACACGATAGAATATGGTAAGAAATGAAATCGTTTTTTCAATGTCATTTAAAAAAAATAGAATATAAATTACATTGTGGCATTCGGCGAGCCACATCACGTTTCTGGTAATCGAAAAATAGATGCGGGATATATTTGATAAAAACTTGATAGTTTGAGGGTTTAGAGAACATTTCAAAAGTTTCAAGGTATTTTTGAATAAAGTTGATATAGTTCAGGGGTTTTCGTGATACTTACCCTTTTGTTTTTTTACAGAAATAAAGAATAAACTTGTTAAAAACAAAAGATGCAACCAGCAAATACGCTCCATTAACATATCAAGAAAGAGACTGTTGGAGATATTATTTTAACTCCATAATAGCTAGCTTTACTATTTTTGTGGGATTATTGTTTGTTTTGCCTTCTTCACTTTGTGCATATAGGTTCTTCGTAGGGTATTAAAGGAGGTTGGAAGATTCCTACAAACAAGGAAGTTGAAAGAGTAAAGGAGAGAGAATAAGGAGTGACTACGTGAGGCATGGAAGTAGTTGGTGAAATTGTTGCTACAAAGTGGGAAATCCTAACCAACCACTCCATCCAACACATTCAGCACATTTTTCAAGGCTTGGAGAGCAAGATAGGATGCCTATAAAAGCCAAGAATGAGCTCCCATTTCGAGTGTGGATTTTCGAGATAAAAGCTTGTTGTTTGTGTACGAGTGTTCTGCTAGGTGCTCAATTAAACATTAGGTTTAACACTCATTGTTTTCGTCAGATTTCGGAGTATAGCCCTTGAATCCAATTTGTGTTCTTTTGTGAGAGTGTTCCTAGTCCAATACCTAAGTCATTGTAAAGGTATTAAACGTGAGTTGTGTCCATTCTCGTTTAGTAATTTTGCTATAAGGCATCTTCAAGTTATATTTATATAACTTGAAGAATTTTTCCATTCTTGTGTTTCATTTTTTTTTTCTGCTGCATTTTTTACTCTATGACTTCTTGTGTGTTCTCTAAACATTGTGTGTCACATCACGTTTTGAGGAAGCAACTCTTTCAGAGACAATACTAGTACAACCTAAAAATTTATTAAATAACTAAATTTAAATATAATTTTTTATTTGATATTTATTTTTAAAAGAATAATATTCCCCGTACATCGCATCGTACGAGTCGTGCATCACACAACGTGAAACTAGTGTTAGAGTCAATGTTGACTCCGACAATGTTGGGTTGAATATTGATAACATTCGTGTTTTCAATATATGTTGGGTTGAATGTTGATAACATTCATGGTGTCAACATTTCTGGCCTTCAACCAACATTCCGAAGTCAGCCTTGACTCCATACTTTAACTCTCCATTGGTAATTGTATATATTTAATCTTTACCTTCTTTTTACGTTTTATTATTCTTTGGTTGTGAAATAAAGGTTTTATGCTTGTTGACCACGCACGTTTCTAATAAGTGCAAAGATGGTTATTCATGGTCCAAAGTAGTGGGGTGTTTGTTCATATTTTTCAGGACCCATGATCTTAATTTCAACCAACATTCCAGATTAGTAGACTAGCAGTTTTTGGAGGTGGATTGTAGCAGTTATAAGAACGTTCTAGAAGTGGGAAGTGGATGAAACTAACCACGACATGAAGGACTATAAAAGAAGCAAGACGCCTCATTCATTCTTAGGTTTTGGGAGTGATTTTTCACCGACCTAACATTCGCTTACAACCAACTCGTCATTTTGTCTTGCTGCAAACATGACAACAGTTCTTCAAACCTTGCTTTGACGGAAGAGTCTTAGGCAGTCAATCTGTAAAGACTTGCTCTGTATTGACGGGAGGTCAAAGGTAAGGGTTAAGATCGAGGACATTGGAGCGTAGCAGACTGTTTTGTCCGAGTTATTCGGCTATGTTGTTTCAACATTTCTGCTGCAAACGTGATACCTATTCTTCAAGGATGGCTTTGACGAATGGAGCTTAGGCAGCTAATCTGTAAAGTCTCACTTTGTATTGACAGGGAGGTCAAGGGCAAGAATTGAAGTACAAGACCATTGGAGCATAGCAGTATGTTTTGGTTCTGTGTTGATTCGACATTCTAGTGCAGTGAGTAGATAGGTAGATTTATCTTAGGCAGCCAATCTGTAAAGATAGATCTCCAAGAGATCTCAAATCTGTACTTTGAATTATTGATGATCATAGTGTTTTTAGCCTTGAGGCACTCGCGGATTATATTTATATAATCCATAAAAGGGTACACATGCGTGTTCTTTAATATCCGCTGCATGTTATTTTCAATGTTATTAACATTCTGTTGATAATATTCCTATCAACATTAGCCTTACAAATTACACAGTGTTACTTATGGTAATTTGAGGCACTAAACTCTTTGAACTAGTAAGCTTCTTTATAATAGGAAAATAAAATTTGCCTACGTGGCGGTCTTCAAATCCCAACTTTTCAAAATCTATGCATTTTTCCTTAATCTGATTTATTTATTTTTTTAATTACCATGCAATATTCACAATATTTACTATGAATATTTAATGCTTCGCACTTTACACGCTAATCACCTAAAATTAGTACGCACTCATGTGCGATGCATTGACCACAATATGTTTATTTATTTTTTAAAATTGTAAATTATGTAAAAATATTAAAATTTCATTATTTATTAGTTAGATTATTTGGTAACAAGAAAATTATGTTAATTTAAATATTAGCATTTGATTTAAAATAGTGTATAATAACAATGGTATCAACTTTATGAGTATAATATGAAATTTAATGGGTATTAATAATAATTAAGTACGTTATAGAATTTAAAACAAATAATTTAAGTCAATACTTTGAGCAAATAACACTAAACCATCAATATAACAAAATCAATAGCCTTCATTTAATATACTCCCTCCGTCCGCGATATCCTTTCCAAATTATGGACGGCGCGAGTTTTAAGAAAAATGGTGGATATTGTAGTGAGTGAAGTTTGGGTCCCACTATTGTTGTGAGTGGAAGTTTGGTGACCCTTCTATAAATGGAAGTGGAAACGATATCGCAGTCGGACCGAAATGACAAATATGGAAAAAATATCGCGGACGGATGGAGTAATAATTTTGGACTCTTAAAAGTCCAAATTGTATCATTATTAAAAGTTCATATTTAAGCAACCCAAATTTAATTAAAATAATTAAAAAAACACGTATACTATAAAAAAGAAAATACTCAAAATTGAGCTCCCGAGCAGAGAAGAGAGACAAAAGGAAAAGAGGGATAAGAAGTGCACCTAGGGTTTGAGAATGAAAAAAATGATTTTTTAAGGATTAATTGCATCTAAAATTATACAACTTTCAACAAATTCTTATTTTCACACAAACTTTAAAATCTTTATTAAAATCTCAACTACTCCCTCCGTCTCACAAAAACATGAACGTTTTTCCATTTTGGGGTGTATCACAAAAACATGAACCTTTCCATTTTAGTACATCATGGCCCACCACTACTTTTCCTTAATTAATTCATTACTCTCACAACACCTTTTAAAGTGGGACTCATTTTCCACTTACTTTAACTCTCAACTAACATTTGTTAAAACCCGTGCATTTCTCTTTGTTTATGTTTTTGTGAGACGGAGGGAGTATTATTTTTTTCATTTTGCATATTCGCTCCATTTTTATCGTGGTGACATGGTATAAATATACGCGCTTTGCATGAAAATGCTTGCGTGCAGTGGCACAAATATGATTGTGTGGAAAATGGAATTGACTTTGTGTTGTATAGTTGGATGAAAACATCGTTTCTAACGCAAAATTTGGCCGGAAAATGGGCAAATATGCAAAATAAGAAAAAAATAATAATAATTGAGTAATTTTAATAAAAAATTTAAAGTAATGTGCAAAATGAAAATTTGTTGAAAATTTAATAATTTATGCAATTAATCATTTTTTTTTTTTAATTTGCATATTGAGTGGCTGGATCCGCTTCATCTCGCGTTCAATCCTAACTCGACCTATCTCTTTCATATACTTAATCTCACAAGAGAATTAGTGCTACAAAAAGCATTCCTATTTTGGGGACATTCAAACGGTGAAGGTTTTCTACATTAATGATCTGGAGCGACACCGATCACTTGGAAATCTACGAAGATGGGAGAGAGAGCAGATTCAAAAATTAAAAAAGTTATTGAAAAATTATAGTGTGAAGAAAATAATAAAACCAACTTAATTCTTTTTATTTTAAATCAAAATTTTTAAATATAATTATTTTTAAAAGTACATATTTATTTATTTTTGTGTGAACAAATTTTATCGAAATAGCATTATTGATAGTATAAGTTAA